>NC_133120.1:141438441-142048024 GCF_033568475.1 Henckelia pumila
TATGATACGACGATGATCAAGTTGAGGATATTTTGTCGAGACGAATTCACCTTCTCGATTCCCTTAAATCACACATTACTTGGCGTTACATGTTTATATCTTTGGTTATGCCTTGCTTGAGTATTTTAGCATGCTTGTTGAGCTAGGATAAGATGATTGTGTGTTATGTCATCTTATTATATATGTTGAGCCTAACATTCCTTCCAGCCTTGCCACGATATCGTCGATGAGTTATAAACTTCGATATCAAGTATCAATGACGAGTATTTAGCATTGATAGTTCGACTTCAGTTATAGCATCAGTGATGAGTTTGAGCCTGAATATGAGTGATGCGTTTTACCATCTAAACCGTGTCGTGTATTAAGCCTTGAACCTTTATAGCCTAGCCAATTGTCATTGCATGTTCTAATTGTGTTATATATTCGAAATGCGTGAAACTTGCTATATATGTTTCATTATATGTTTCCATCGTTTTATGCTAAGTTTTATACTTACCGGTTTGTCCGGTTGTTGCTTTGTTTTGTGTGTGCATTGTAACAGATGATTCAGGGCCGAGTCGTAGGAGGTCATGAGCGGTTGGAAGAATATAGAAGTGGTGTTCCGGGCTAAGAATGTAGAAGTTGCTGTCGACAACTCAAGTTTAATGTTTATAGTATGTACATGGTTGTATCTTGTATAAACCTAGTGGTTGCAAACTTAGAACTTAGCTTGAGTACATGTAGTATCTTGTGTTCTTGGTTATTGAATAAAGTTGTTATCTTCCATGTACATATTGTTCTTGTATGCTTAGCATTATTTTTACCTTGAAGTCTATGTTGGAAGATAGCAAGAAAATAGCAAGGGACAACACAAGAGAACTTCTGGAATTTCGAGCAGAGTTTTGCTCGCTCGATCGATGAAGTTTTGCTCGCTCGGTCGGTGAAGTTTTGCTGATAGAGCGAGGCTCTTTGTACACAAAAACAGAGTTTGGCAGATCTTTGCTCGCTCAATCGGTGTTTTCTTACCAATCAAATGAGGATCAGTGTTTTTTTTAAAAAAAAATTGTTTGGTTTACTTGTGCTTAGTTCCAATGCCTATTAATGAGTCGTGAGATTATAGTAGTCGAGCCCGGGGACGCCACAATATGTGTTGGCGCTTCACTTTGACTTATTTACCGACTCAACTGGGGTCATCGGGTGGCAAGGTTGGGTATTGTGTTGAAACATGTATGAGTCAATGCATTGTAGTCGGGAATTCACCGCTTACCTTTGGGTATGGATATCCTATGTGATCTCATGTATTTGTGGTTTAAAATCTCTGATCAGAGTATGTGGTAATTAAGAAAAGAGTTTCTTTAATTACACATTCGATGCAACGAAGCCATGACATATAATTATCAATTCTATGACAACTCTCGATAAACCAATGGTTGTCGAATCGATCAAGATATGAGTTGAAGGGACCGTACTGTACCCTAACAATAATTGAATGGTTCTTGCAGGCACTGACATTTGATACCTAAGGAGTCGTGTAAGCGATGATGCTAAACATTTAACATGGCTGGTTGGGTACCATCAGACTTGAGTTTTCTGGCGTTCTTATTATCAAGGAGTTGATAAATAAGAATGAAGTTATATAGGGTAACTCATATAGGGACTTGTTTATCCCGAATCACATGGAGATGTGAATTCACTGCTAGTTGTATTATTGAACCATTGAGGATCACACAAGTACTAACATTCTAGATCCCGTTGAGAATAAAATTAGTTCAATGAGTTGAACGACTTATAAAAGAATTTATAAGTGAGATAAAATAGAAGTATGACTTCTAAAGGAGAATAAAGGTGAAAGTAACTTTTAATTTGTGAATGTGTTCCAAGATTAAAAGTTGACTTGAATAAATAATTATTTTTGAATATGGTGATTTTCAAAACTATTATTATGAACTTAATTAAATTAATTAAAAAATTAAATTAATTAAAGAATTAAATTAATTAAACACTATTGGACCTTGTAGAGTCCAAACAATTAAATTAATTCAAGTGTTGGATTAATTAAACATTATTGGGTCTTGTAGAGCTCAAACATAAATAGTGTTGAATAATCATTCTAGTACTTGGCTTGAATGAGTTCAAGTAAGATTTAATTAATTGATTGAGCTTGAATGAGTTTGAGTTTGATAATTAATTAAATGTTAAGTTCATAGACCATGTATGTATATGTTTGACCTAAAAATTCATACAATACATGAGAGAGATGATATGAAGCTGAGTTAAAAGACAAGATGCACAATTTTCTATGCATGATTTAATTTTTTCTATGCATGCTTTAACTTTTGTCATATCACTTTTTTAAGTACCAAGACAAGCAACCACCTCACTACACTCTCTCACCCATATGGCCGAACACTCCCCTTAATATTCTCTCCAATTTTTGTCATTTTTTTTGTATGGTTATGACAAAGGAATTCTCAATGAAAATTGCTCTAAATATTATAGTGCATGCTTATGATCAAGATTCTAAAAAGCGTGAAGCGCATCGAAGGGTGGATGTCAAGCTTCAAGCTTTTCAAGCTTAAGCGAGCTTAGAACGAGCTTAAGCGTGAAAAAGCGTTTTCAATTTTTACTATAATTTTAATTATTTTAAGACAAATATTAAATAAAATGTTAAATTAACCATAAATATATGATTTAATGGAAAATTCAAATTTCAAACTATAAATATAAATATTTATAAAAATTGTTTTCATTTTAAAAAAACAAATGAAATCTTTCGTTCTAAAAAGCGATCGCTTAATCGAGATTAAGCGTATTAAAGCTTAAGCGAGATTAAGCGTCGCTTAAGCGAGCTTTTTAGAACATTGCTTATGATGGATCTAGTTCGATTAGTCGTGGACCTAATTCGAAATAGAAGCATTTTTGAGCAAGGTGCGCTCTTGGAAGCTTGTTCTTTTGAGCAAGATGTGCTCTTGGAAGCTTGTAGATAGAATCTACCTTTTCAAAAGCTAAGTTGTTCCCAACTTGGTTGGAGCCATCATTAATCTTTTAAGATTGATAGGTAAAAAAAATTTCTTAAACACCCTATGAATGTTTCATATTTTTGAATGCTACATAAGTGCTCAATTTTTACATAAAAATTTTAAACTTTCGCTGCGTTTTCGGGCACGAACCGAGATCCAATTAGACGATCCGTCGGTTTTTTTTTTACAATTTTTTTCATTATATTAAATTTTTATTCTTAATAATTTATGTATGATTGATAAGTTATGAATGATATATATAAAAATGATCAGTATAGGTGTCAAAATAGACTAGGTCTAGGGGTGTACACGGTTCGTAAAACCATCCGAACCGAAACCGAAAAAATTTTTGAACAAAAAATTGAACCGTGAATTCGGTTCGATTTTTGGATTTTTGGATTTTCGGTTTTCGATTCGGTTTTTCCCTCGGTTAACCGAACCGAACCGAAAAATCATTTTTTTGTATTTGAATTTTTTTATTATTCAATTAATATTTGGAATGGATCAGTGCTGCATACACGTATTTGCATTATATATTACATTATTTTTTTATAAATTCATAAATTATTACTATTGAAATTTAAAATGTTAGCAGTTTCTTTGTTCTCAGTGCAGTTATTTTCAAATACATTTTTCGAAGCAGTAAATCACAAATATTTGATTGAAAATTTATCATCCCACCTAAAAGGTGGGCTGGCCCACCCCACCCTGCCCTGTCCTGCCCACCTAATAGACGATTGTGGCGGGTTGCGGGGCGGCCTGCCAAAACCTGCCAAATTACACGTAAGCCCGCTGGGTTGGTCTATCCCGTCACCTAAAATAGATGAGTTAGGTTGGTATTTTCCCAACCCGTCTAAAATGTGGGTCGACCCAACTCTGATCTCCAGCCGATGCCTCATCAGATTCATGTAACCATCCACGAGAATACCCAATTGCCTGCTCAAACATCATCCTCGAGTCTATACATCCATTGGTTGAGTATTTCCTTTCTTGTTATAGCTAGTATTCTGAACACAAGGACAATATGTCTTGAGGAGACCCTCTAAGATGCAAGTATTTCTTCCCATCAATATTTCCACTTTTCTCTATTTGTACATTGCAACGTTCTTGGAAAGGATTCTGTTCGCTGTAACTAGTTATTTTGCATCGTTCAACAATAATTTCGTTTTCATGCCCAACTTTGCCTCAGCCCACAAGAAGAGTGGCATCAGCTTCGATTCACAACCACTTGGAGGTATCAGCAGGAGCGTACCTATTCCATCACGTAAATCTTTAACAACATTGGAGGCTACTGTAGATCTTTCACAAACAAATTCCCCACCAATAAAAAACTTACCGACCGATTTCCTTTTCTTGCTCATTCAACCTTCCAAATTGGTCCGTGCATACCGTTGTAACAGATGCGATCTTAACACAAGATGGATGATCCCTCACTGTTGCCTCACCAACTAGGGTTTTATGGTTCTAGATCAATATTAACGCCAACAAGATGAAAGACGGTAAACCTTCAAGTAAGCCGACAAACGTTGATCGAATTAATGTTCATTTATCCAACTTGTGAAGCTTAGTTTCCAGTATGCACTTGTTCTCAGAAGACTTCATTGCCTGGATCATAATCTCACCCCATGTTGTATCCATTCCCACAGATGTAACAACCATTCGAGCATTTCAAATGATCGGTACCCTCCACCCATAAAACAAGAAGGGGTTGTCGCATTAGTATTGGTGTTTATCCGTTCCAATTCTAGTGCAAAAATACCATCTGCAGGAACCCATCTCCCTTTCTCAAAAGTGCAACATTGCCAACTTGAATATCGACAGCAGTGACAAATAATCCAAATAGAGAAAGGGAAATTGAGGAAGATGGGTTTACTGGTTGAATATGTGAGATGGAAAGTTTGAATGGGTTAAGCAGGTCAACATCGTTAGTTTTAACGTTTAATTAGACATATGGACCAATTACAGAAACACGATGAATATCAAATGATTAAATTGGCTCAATGAAAAAACGAAGGACAAAAACAGAAAGAGGACCTAAAATGAGGGACCAATCGAACCAATAGAATCTCCCATGCCCTGGTCTTGATCGCCCAAATTCTCTTCTTCCTCGACATCAACATAATCATCATAGTTACCATTTTCTTAAAACTCAAAAATTTGGTTTAGGATATTATCACCACCTCTACGAGTACCCGTACCAGTATCAGTACCACCACCACCACCACAAAATGACCTCCAATTTATAATAAAAAATTTGAACCAATATACAATTATTAAATTCACAGCCTTTGGGAGCCCCAACGGCTCTGAAAAGAGTAATTGGGCTCTTAGCCCAACGACTCTTTGTTTTTTTTAAAAAATTAATGGAACCGATTTTGGTTCGGAACAATCGGTTCTTAATGGGGCGGTTCCGAACCGGTTCCGATTTGACCCAGCCAATTAAGCATGCCTAAGTATGGTACAATGACAATCCAAGCAGAAGCTGGTGGATATGTGATGCTTGGGGCCATGGACGGACCAAAGAGAAAGTTTGAGCTTAGTCTAACTCCTCCCCATATAGGGTTAATAACTTAATATAGTACTATGTAAAATTTTAACCCACTGCTCATTTACTTTTAAATCCAACCCAATATCATTTTTTGTTTATTTAGTGTACAATCAGTTTCAAGTTTATTTTAAGCCACTCTTTTCAACACAACGGGGAAGAATAAAAAAGTATTCTCGCAGCAGGTGGCATTTGGCATGTACATTATCAATTATTTATTTGATTTAATAATTAAAACATTGATATTTGATGTGCCACTTCTTTCATAGTTTAGTGTTATGTTGGGGTGCAATAATTGTCTCTGCTGAGTAAAGCGATCGAACCATGATGTTTGAATTGTTGTGCGGTTTAAAAGATATGATTTTCACCATTACTAAATGTTATATTTTGATAATTGGCAAGTGCTCGATCCTAAAATGGTAGCAAAGCCAAGATCATGTGTTTAATTCTCATTGATTGTAAGTAGTGCAATTATTGGGGTGAAGATTGTTAGGGGTACAATAATTATCCATGCTAGATAGAGCAATCGAACCATTAACATCAACTATAATTTTGGGTAAAGCGACAAGCTTCGATCCTACATGTTTTTTTTTTTTTTGTTATTGCTCTATTTGAGCAACTTTTATCAAATATATTATAAATTGACTATATCTCGGATTTTATATATAATAATGGACTTTTGTTGAAAAAGATAGCTTGCAATTATATTAATTTAGATGTTATTATAGCGATAAGATTAATTTATGAAAATATTGTTTTGTGACTTGAGAATATCAAGTTTAATTGCTATTATCAAAATATCTTAATTATTATTTTTTATTGTTTCTATGGTTTGGTATTTTTTTATTGATCATTTGCATTGTAGTTAACTACTAAATTATTGAATCCACATGTTTTTGGGAATTGAGATATGAAAGAATTTGCACAGACAAGGAGCGATAACTATTAGGCTTTTAGGCGAATGAGAACCTGAATGAATCAATCCGATACCAGATTGATAGGGATTCAAAACTGTTCAGGTATGAGATTATATAATTAAGAATGACTTGAAATATTTGACATATACCACTTATATCAACAAGGTGCATCTTTTTTCAAGAGGTTATCAGATAATAACTTCAAAGTACTAGTAAATTAATCTTAAACTATCATGTTCGTGAACAAGCTAACAAGTTTATAAACGAACATGTTCACAAGATTACGAGCCAAACATGAAACATCTTTAACTCGAGCTATCCCCACTAATCCGGAGCACTACAGATTCAAGCTCGCGCATGTATGCAATAAAATATTTCTTTATAAATGAATCTTAAAATAACATGTTCACGGACAGGCTCACAAGTATATAAATGAACATGTTCCCAAGATCACAATCAAAATATTCTTAAGCTCGAGCTCGCTTGATAAAATTTTTGAGCTCAATATTAGCTCGATAAGATTAATGAACAATCTCTAACAAGCATTTTAGCAACCAAATTAAAGCTTCGAATAGTTTGCGAGCAGTTTAATTCATTTACATAGAAAAAATGTCATAATTAGACAATGAGCACCTATACCAACTTTTTCATGTTCTTTCTTACTTTTTGAAAATAGTTAACCTAACAAGGTGTATTCAATACATAGTTTTAATGTTTTTTTTTAAAATGATAGAATTTTGTAGAGTTGAAAGATTTTTATTGATTTTTATAGAATCTCATAAATTTACCAACATAATTTCATTGATTTTTTTTTAGACTTTTTGAATGAATTTTATAGAAATTCGTAAATTTTTCATACAATTACATGGATTTGTATTTTTAATATATCTTATTGTTATTTATTGAATTCCTTGAACTAATAATTATTTGACATACACAATAATTTTACTTTGAAATATTTTTTAAATTTATTGCTGAAAATAAATTTTATTTGTTTAAAAATTAAATGAATTTAATCCTTATATATATATATATATATATATATCAAAATTAAAATATTTTGCCATGGTATAAGGTACAATTTTCAATAAAAATATGATACCTTGTAGACTAATTGAAAATAACAAAAAGAAATATAAATCAATTTTTACTCAAATATTTAATATAGAGTTTAAATTTTATTTATTAAAAAATTGTTATTACTGTCACGGAACAACCAAATTTTATGATTTTTTTTTATATCTAAACTCTAGTGTAATAATGTTATATAAAAAATCATAATCATAATTTTAAACTTGTTACGAATGTATGTTTAAAATTCATAAATAAATATAAAACTTAATTTTTTAACAAAAGAATTAAATAAATCATTTTATCATTTTATTTTTTAATCGTTTTTATGCGACTATCAAAATATTTAAGAATTAAATCATGTTCTAATTTTTTAAATCATATTTCATTATTCTTAAATATTGCAATCATTAATATAAAATATATTTGACAATAAAGTGGTGATTTATAGGTATTTATTGTCAAGGAAACCCCTTTAATTCACAGTATATTTGTTCCTTTTTTTTGTTGGGAAACCCTTTTCCCAAAATTTACATATATGCATACAGGGATATATGGAGGCAACACAATAATTAGCACAGTAAGAAAATTTCACCGAAAAAGAAAAAAGGAGTTTCGTGAAGATCTGAAACATAGAACTCATGAACAAAGCTTTAGCCATAAAAATCCAAACCCCTCCTTGGTGGACGAATATTGGTGTTGTCCAATTTTGATTATGAACCTTTTTTGAACTTTCGATCTGTTCGATTGTCTTGGAAACGAATTGAATTATTCAAATTTGGATTACTTGATATGGTTTGTTCCTAAATTAACCAAGTCCATACCCTAGTTCTGAGTTAGAGGTGAAGAATTAACAAACTTTAATAAAACAAAAGATCATCCAAAACAAAATCATATGCTTTAATTTAGCTATACCGAATAACCGTTTATAATTATCGATACGAAGGCATTTAATAGCCATATATATTTATACACATTAAATTTAAAGATACAACATCATGTTTAGTGTTTACAACCTTCATGGTCGAGTCACTGATTTGTTCCGGTGCAGATATCTTACATCGGTTAGGAAAACATACTTGAATGGGTTAATAATGAGCAACAATGAACTTCTAAAAAAAACATGGAGTGTATTCAATCGAGAAGATTTGATGACATTTAATTACATTTAATTACTTTTGTAGATTTTAAAAGTCTAAAGTGTATTTAATTATAACTTTTTTATACTCTATAGAAATCTAGTGGTATTCAAAATAGACTTTTGTAGAATTTTAAAGATCAAATAGTATTCAATCTTGACTTTTAAAAATTCTACAAAAGTCTAGTATTATTTAAAACTAGCAATTATGCACACACGATGCATGTGTTATCATATAGTATACAAATATCAATATCAAAATATAAATGAATATAATTTAGATGAGCTATTTTGAATTTATAATATACATAGAGAAAGTTAGCTTAGAATAAAATGAAGTGAGAATAATTTTAAAAATGATAATAAAATTTATTATATAAGATGATGAGAAATGCAAGACGGTTGGAAAAAAGGTTGAGAAATTGCAAGCAATTTCAAATTCAACGTGGATTTGTGGATTAAGATAAGAAGTGGGTTAGTGGAATGTGGAATGAGAAGTGAGAGGTTAATGAACCAATTGAAAAGTGATAAATCAAATAGTAGAGAAAGTGCAAAAAAGAAAACAATAAAGTTGGTGTCCTCAAAGACATTTTTTATAAGCCCCTCAACTATTATAAAATAGTAGAGATATAAATGAACTTTTAATAACTCCATGAAATTCTTTAATCTTTGACATACAAACATTAACAATGTATTTGGATGTCTAAAAATAGAATTTGGAATCGGATTTGGAATTAAAATTGGAATTGAAATTGGATTTCAAATATATGGAATTGAAATTCTGTTTTGGTGTTTGATATGAATTTAAAATATAACAATGCGAATTGATAATATAAATTTTTTAATAAATGATATTTTATAAAATTTGTAAAGAAAACTTGAAATCTACGAGTGATTGATATACTATAATTTTTTTTAAAAAAATGTTATTTTTTAAACTCAAATTCTATGAAATTCTACGAAATTCGATCAATTTCATTAGAATTTCATTCAGTTAAATGAAATTCCATCAAATACCAATCCCGTTTCGAAATCCTATTTTACCAAACACCAAAACAGTATTTGTAATTTCAAATCCCACAAAATTCAATCGAACCTTGACTCCAAACATAGTGTAATGGTTAAGGTAAACTATGATTTGTAAAAAAAAAATGCATTAGGTCTAACTCAAAGATTTGGATAGATTTTTAAAATTATAACCCCCATGATTTCTCTTTCTCTCCCACCTATTTCCTCTCTCATCTTCAAATTATATCTATATATATTTCTTACTATTTAATAAAAGAATACTGGTTCATAGTAATTACATTTGGTTATTTAATGTGAAAATCCTAAAATGTTCCTAATTATACTAATTAAAATTTTTAAAAAAACAATACTAGAAGGGTAAGAAAATAATATTTCATTCTCACTATCTCACTTTCTCATGAACTCCCACTTTTTCAACATTTCTCTCACGTTCATCTCTATTATTGTAAAAACATAAAATATTTCATGTTTTTTAATCTTTTTTTACTCAAATTTTTCTTTCAATTATTGTATCTTATGTAGTTTCACACACAACATGTGTGTTTTTTTGCTAGTATTAATTAATTATCTCTTTTCACTTCATATTTTTTTCGTTATTTTCCGAAAAATTTTAATTCACTTATTTTATAATAGCTTGCAATCAAAATAAAAAATATTTCGTTTGAGAAATTGGAATTTTGAAATTGCTTTTGTGATTTTTAATATAAGGGTTTTTATTATTAATTTGAAAAAATTAAAAAGTTGCACATTTAATTTAAATAGAGGAGGATTACAAAAATACTACAATCCCCTACCACTGACCGGACGCTACATATTTTGCAACGTCTGCTGCAATTAATGCACGTGGGGACTTGTTGCAGGTCCCATGTGACCAAAATTTTTTTTTGGTTTTTTATTAATTATATTATATAATTAGTAAATATTTTGTAAAAAAATTATTATTTATTTGTTATTTTTTCTTCAAAAAATCAAAATTATAATTGTAATTGTAATTTTGGTTTTGATGACTAGCAAAAAAATGTTAAGAAGATACAAATTAAGAATTTAACAAGTAAAACAACTAAACTAATTAAATAAAATTGTTTGTGATTGTTTATATTTATAAAAGATGAAAAAAAGTGATTACTCTAAATAAACATATTTTGATTAATTTTAGATTATTTTTTAAAATGCAAATTACATTTTTAGTTAAACATTTGATTAGCGTAATTATTGAATTATTTTAATTCGTTTGGGTTTGTGAATTCGAATACGTTCAGGTCGGTTGAAGCAAAATGCTATTAGAAAATTCCACAATCCGAACTCGAGCCGAATCGAAATCATTTCGAAAATTGTATACTCGAACACGACTAATTACTCGATCAATCTGATTTGATTTTTTATTTTTTAACAAAATAATTAAATAAAAATTCAAAATAAATAATATTAATATTAAATACAAATTTTAATTAAAATATTTTTATTTAGGTTAACCGATTTTTTTATAAATATACCTAATCCCAAATAAATTTATTTAATCAATTTAATTTTTAAATTTTTGTCACATTATTAATTTTTTTATCTGGTCATCAAAATCGAAAATAAAATTAAAAGTTAGATTTTTTGAGGAAAAAAAATACGGGTAGCGTCCGCTGCCAGCAATGGCGGAGGATTGCAGTATTTTTCCAATCCTACCTTATTTAAATTAATTTTTTTACTTTTTATTATTAAAAATAAAAAATAAAAAAACCATTCAATATATGATTTAAAAGGAGTAGGAAACTGTAGGATCTGGTCAAATTTCGGGTATTTGCATGCAAATCCTTTTCATTTCTCTTCTAACATTTGTTATGGTGTTCTTAAGTTTATAATTGGTTTCTTATTTTTGTGTTACAGGCATATCTAGAGAATAATTAGATGTTGAACTTTCACATGGAAGAGCTTGAACCAGATTTTTTTTTAAAAAAAGGTTATAAGATTAATTTTTTTTCCTTATTTTATTCCATTTGGTTTGGTGGCCGTCTGGTCTAGTCGTTCTTATTTTTGTGTGTGTATTTATGTTTTTAATGTTCATGTAATAGTTAACAAGAAATAGATTTATTTTATATTGTGTGAAATATATTATTCCTTACTATTTTTTTCCAGCTTTGATTTTTTTGGTTTGGTATTTAGTTTGGTCGTACTTATTTTTAGTTTGTGGTGTATTTGTGTTTTTAACGTTCATGTTCACAGGAAATAGATTTATTTCATATGGTGAGAAACATATATATTATTCCTTACTGTTTAATAATAGCTAAATTCTTTAAAAAAAAAAAAAGAAGAAAGGTCAAGATCTATTTAATGTTTAGACTAAATTTGAAACGACCCTAACTCTCTAGAATTTTTTTTTAAAAAAATATTTTACTTTAAAATATTGATGATACATATACACCTTTACATATATGTATTTATATTTAAAATAATTCTTCATATAAAATATAATTCATAATAACTTTAAAATATTTATACTTAAAATAGTTTTTCATAGAATATAACATATAATATATATTTGCATGCAATTTAACTAAATAATTAAACATGCACAAAAATCCATGCAACTTAGACGTAAATCCAATAATTCAAAATCCATGCATACATAATTAGAAAACCTTCAAATCATGCAACTGAATAAAATTTTTATCATATGCGGAAAGTAACATAATATTTAAATATCTTAAAACTGCTAAACATCAGCTGAGCACAAGGTCACGTGCGGACTAGCTGGATGGGCGGCGCTCAGACGTCCTCACCGCAATTCGGGGAAATATGCTCATGATCAATATTATGCTCAACTGCACTCATTAGATCTAGTGAGCGTAGAAGCCCAACACGTTCTATCCGTACATATCAATATGAAGTCACATGCGCTTATCGTATTAATATCATAATATATGTATGCATGCATGCTCATAAAAACTTATTGGTAAACACTTAACCATAATCATGATCTTATTCTTAATTATAATCATAACATAAATCTTAAATCATTAAAAGGCATCGCATAATCATAAATTTTTGTGCAGGTTGTATCCATGAATGTGGCTCTTAAACATGATCGATTGATCAATCTGAGAACCAATGTAAGTGGCGGTGGGATCTCCACCTCTATGCCGATAGCATAACTACCTCTGTGCCGGTGGTAAAATCACCTCTGTGCCGCCACTGCACCTAGGGGTGTAAACGAGCCGAGCTACTCGTGAGCAACTCGCGAGTAGCTCGGTCAAAGCTCGACTCGAGCTCGAGTAGCTCGAGCATACAATCGAACTCGAGTCGAGCTTTGAAACTATGTGATCGAGTAGCTCGCGAGCTACTCGATAAGCCACATATATATATATATATATATATATATATATATATATATTAAAAAATAATATAAATATATATAAATATAAATATAATATATATAATATAATATTATATTTATATATTAATTTATTTATAATATTTATATATTTATTTATAATATTATATTTATATATTATTTTATTTATTGTATTTATATATTTATTTATTTTATAATATATATAATATAATATTATATTTATTTATTTATTTATTAATATATTTTTAATTTATATATATATATAATATAAAAGCTCGAGCTCGAGCTCGAGTACTCGAACTACAATCGAGCTCGAGCTCATATTTTACTACTCGATCGAGCTCGAGCTCGAGCTCAAGCTCAAGTAGTGTGTTACTCGAGCTCGACTCGGCTCGATAACACCCCTAACTGCACCAATCCGCAAGCAGGTTAGATTCGTGACACTTAATCATAACTGTGCTGCCACACCACTTCAACTTCCATAAAAAATATTCTTTTTTTAACTGTCCTTAATCATACATTTCATAACATTTTCATGATGCATGAACTTAAATAACAATAAGCATAAAAATATTCATACTTTTATTTTTTAATTAAAAATTTGTCCGTGAATATATATTTAATTATTTTTCATAAAATTTATACTTATAAAATACATGCATAAATTAAATATATATTCACGAACCATTTAATTTGTCATGGATTCGTTCGATTTGCTGACCCCTTAGACTTAAACCCAATTACTTAAATTAGGCCCAACTACTAAACTTAGCCCATAAATTCTCACAGGCCCATTTATTCCTAATCTGACCTATTTATTCCTAGTTTGGCCCAATAACTGAACTTAGGGAAATTAACTTAAATTTTAGCTCAAATATCTTAACTAAGCCCATTAGTCCTTAACTTGGCCTATTAGATGACCCAACTCAATAATAACTTATTATGGCCCAATAAGCTCAATTTACCATGAACTGGCCCAATAATTTCCACGGACCCCAGGCCCATGAAAATTAATGGGCTCACCTAAATAATTATTTAAGCCCAAAATATTATAATTAATGGGCTCACCTAAATAATTATTTATAACTTAAACATTTAATTAACTTAAATTAAAAATATCCGATCCCAACTAATATAACCCGGACCAGGACCCAACTAACTTGACCCAAAACATTTTAGACCCGACCCGGACCCAAGAACACAAGCCTGGCCCGTCCGGACCCTCAAAATTCAGAACCTAACTTGTGCAGAAATCTACACACAAAAAACCCCTTAAAAGCAGTTGTGGCCGCGGAATCCGGCCACCATTGGCCGGAGAACCACCCCCCAGACCTAGCCCACATTCAGACGGTTTTAACCCAACAAAATTGACCTTAAACCGAGCCCTGTAGAAGGAGAACGAACCAAAGCAATCTAGCCCTAGTTTTTGCTCACGTGCTGAACGCATGCACTGATTTCAGGCCATTTGGCCGCCCAAATCCTGCCACCACCGACCGGAAAACCACCTGGACTACCTTTTTGTCTATCTTGCGGTTCTAACCCAACTGTAACCAGGCCTTAAATCGCCCTGTGGACTGAGAACGAGCCATTATATGCAGACCGCTCAAACTGCATCTAACCTGCGTCCATCCTACTCCTAGATCACATCGATGACTAAGGCCACTGAACCATCATCAAAACACAACCCTAAGGACCCAACCTCAAGCCTCAATACCTTGGTCAGCCTCTGGAACGAGCCCATGTCAGAAAAACCAGCCATGTTCATCACCATGTCAAGAAAACTCAAGATCCATGCAAGAACAATAGAAATCTGATGTTACAATCAAAAATACTAAAACACATGATATAAATCTTCAAAAAAATGATAATATTGATCTAATAGGTGGCAATGAAGGAATCAAACGTGCCTTTGCGTTTTTACACTCGAAACCACGAAAAAACGTCGCGTATTTGGTTGTCCGAGACGAACGGAACTTGGAACCTTCAAACTTCCTTCAACCAACGTGAGTGTGTGTTCTTGGTGTGTGTGTGTGTATCGGCTAGGAGGTGAGAAATCTGACGTTAAATCGTGAGTTAGGGTGAAAGAGGGCCAAAACGTTGTATATGTTTGTTTTAACAGGGGCGGAGGGAGGGGGTGGCAGGCTTGGGTTGTAGCCCAGGCCTGCTCTGGCCCAATTACATAGGTATAGTATATATATATGTATAAATTTATGTCTAGCCCAAATTAAAAATAGCCCAGCCCAAATATAATTTTCAATTTTTTTTTTACTTGGGCTCTCTAGAACAAAAACATACTCCTTTCATTTTTGAGGGGCTGAAGCCATTGAAGCTATCGGTTTTAAAAAAAAATTAGCCACCCATTATTTATTTTCTGGCTCCGCCCCTGTTTGTGTAAATCATGGGCCGGATTTAATTAATTAAATGACTAAGTTAAAACATGAAAGCCCACCATAAAAATCTGATATTTAATATATAATTTTCGTAATAAAGGAGTGTGGGCTTTTAAAGCTTATTAAAAGTCCTTAAAATAGCTTATTCTTGTGAAAAACGGGCTTCTATACTAATTATATATATATATACATATATATATATTAAAACTTCTATCTTCTGAAAATAAAATCTTAAAATAATAATTTATGGCTCATGAAATCTCAATAAAATATTTTGGGTGAAAAATCTCTATTTTGTTCGCCCACGATCCTGTCTACGCGATCGAAAAATATATTTTTCAAATAAATTCATAAATTTCATAATAACGGGTTAAATGCTAAAATAAAATTTTAAATCATGCACATAAATCACATAATTCACATAATAGCACATAAAATCATTTAACCCCTTTTAAACTTATTTTTAACTCATTAAATCTCCTAATTATGCATGCGGGTTTACGTAAGCGATTTTCCGTGTGTTACAAAATTACCTTCTTTATAAATGATAATTACAAGATAAAAATGATAATTTACCTTGAAAACCCATAGATCCAAATTTGTCCTCATTCATGGCCCACTTTACAAGCTATAACCCACGTTTCTACAACTGCAAAATGACATCCTCGATCATATCGTGTTGCTTTTTTTCAACCGACTTTCAATTCTTTGAAGGATTTACAAACGTGATTTTGAGATTTAAATGCGAAATAGTGGAGATTTATAAACGTGATTTGAAATCATATTATTTGGCTTTGCATTTAAATCCCCATTAACAATTATTTAAATCATATTCTTAATATGACTGAAAAATTTGTTTGTTGATTTACCATTTTACATCTGTAGATATTTTAACAAATTGTATTTGTTTTTATATAATTATCTATATTTGAGTGCAGATTCACAAACAAGGGACAACCAAATCCTTGCAGTTCGACCTATTCAACATCAGCTTTGTAATGGTATCGGTTTATTGAAATAGAAAATACCATTACAATATAATATAAAAATTAATATTATATTCTTGCATCAGCATTCGATTACATTTGTTGTTCTCGATCCGTTTGCTATGAAATTTATTTCAATTTATATTGACAAAAAAAAATAACAGCGAAACAAATTTAAAAAAACTAACAAACTAATTTTTGCTTTGAGTATTCACCAACACAAATCACTTTTGTTGCTTGCATGTTCATTGTATACTTGATTTATGTTATTGGTTTCATGATCACATCAAACCAATTACAATTGTTTTTAATAAACGTCATTTGAAAGTTGTTAATTTTTTTATAAATGTGATTTGAAATTTGCTTATATAATATGAGTTCACCGAATTCTTTTATTTGATTTCAAATTGATTATTAATATTGTTTAATTTAATTTTTTGATTTTATTTGAGATTATACGTTCTTTCTGCATTATATGGTTTTGTTGGCAAGTTCAATTTAGGTAGATTTTACGTTATCACTGTATAATATGATATGTCAATCTCTATTTATATGGCAAGCTATAACTTTTTTATTTTCTCTATTTCGAGCTTATCATAAATTTTTTGACTCATGTATTCGTGACACACGCATGACGCAACACGTGTGCTTTGCTTGCTAATATCTTTTATTTATCCATTCTACTATTATAATCCCATCACAGGTATCAAGCGACCTTAACGATATAACATTCCGTTGAAATAAATTCAAGCCTAACACCAACGCCTTAAACTTGAACCAAATTGCATAAACCAAAAAAAATATAATCTTCAAATTAATTTAACCAACATTATGAATTAATTAGTTGTTTCAGTTTAATCAAAATTTTGATAATTATTGCCCACACACATAAAAGTAGTCCCTAAGCAGAAACTCAAAAACTTTCAAAAAGTAAAAACCATTGTGGCTGCCGCCCGTAAGCAGAAACTCAAAAATTCAAAATTTCACATACATGACACTTCCCACAGAAAATAAATAAAAATTCAAAATATTTAACTCTCTTCCCATTGGTTCATTCAAAATCACGCGGATCAAAACCCCAATGACTCAAAGCCATCGATTCTCTCTGAATCCAACGGTTCACGGCACAAAACAGAAAACCACACACCACCACCACTGCTATAAAAGCGCTCTCTCACCACTTTGCTAAGTCATCACTAAATCGATTGACATCCCATTTCGCAGACGTACAAATCTCGTTTTCAGGGTTGAAATTCTTGTTCATGGAGGCCACAGCAAAAGTTAAGAAGGGTGCCGGAGGGAGGAAGGGCGGTGGCCCGAAGAAGAAGTCGGTGACCAGGTCTGTCAGGGCCGGCCTACAGTTCCCCGTGGGGAGAATCGGGCGTTACTTGAAGAAAGGCCGCT
This sequence comes from Henckelia pumila, assembly GCF_033568475.1. Taxonomy (NCBI): domain Eukaryota; kingdom Viridiplantae; phylum Streptophyta; class Magnoliopsida; order Lamiales; family Gesneriaceae; genus Henckelia; species Henckelia pumila. The sequence continues at coordinate 141,456,261 of NC_133120.1, forward strand.
ATGCGCAGAGGGTTGGAACTGGGGCTCCGGTTTACTTGGCAGCCGTTCTTGAGTACTTAGCAGCTGAGGTATACATTTTTGTGTTGTGGATCCTTTGATTTCATTTCGGATCTGTTTTCAACTCGTTTTTGTTAATGGGTCTCGAAATTTGTCGGAGTTGCATTGAAGTTCGTGGTTTTGATTTTTTTTTTTTTATCGATGCTATGTTATGCGTGTGGTGCATTTCCTTAAATGTCTGATGTTCAATTTTTTTCAAATGGGACACTGATTTCAGCATCGGAATTTCTTACATCGAGGGGCTTGATTCGCCCTATGTTTGGTGAATTTAGATTATCTTGATTTTCCGTCCAATTTCGTTACATTTCTCGACGTATTTCTTCCGATATTCTTATTGGCGTCTGCTTTTAGCGTTTTGTTTCTTGCTTTTTCTATTGGTGTTGTTTTCTTTAATCTGAATATTTTTCCACCTTTGTTCTTGGTTGAAGGTGTTGGAATTGGCTGGGAATGCGGCTCGCGACAACAAGAAGAACAGGATCATCCCTCGGCATGTCCTTTTGGCTGTGAGGAATGACGAAGAGCTTGGAAAGTTGCTGCAGGGAGTCACAATTGCCCATGGTGGGGTGCTTCCAAACATCAACCCAGTGCTATTGCCTAAGAAGAGTGGCGGAGAGACTGCTGCCAAGGCTCCTAAATCTCCTTCCAAGGCCACCAAGTCCCCCAAGAAAGCTGCTGCTTAGTTTGTTTTAGATTTTTCTTGGTTAGAAATGTATGGTTCATTCTGGGCTTAGAATGAGATGAATTAAGGCTGTAATATTTAATAGTTCTTTGATGTTTTAGATGCTCTCGTGGAATTCTGTGAATGAATGAAACAACTTGTTTCTGAAATTAAGCATTGTGTACATTTTTAAGATTTGATTTTGAGCTTTTTATGGTGGGCTTATTTTGTTGCAATTATGGTACTGAATTGCTTCTGAATGGAAATGGAAGCTATTATTTGCGCGAGTACAATGACTGATCAATGCATTGTGTGAATTGTGTGTATATTTAACTTTGATGTGATGTTCATTTGTTATAATAGACTTATTTATCATTGGGCTGAGTTGTTGCGGTATGTGGCGATGATGAGTGGGCAGGCTATGAATGTTTCATGTTGAATAGTTGCTGTGTGATATGGTGCTGTGGATTAGTCTCTCGCTTTTCGAGGTGACTTTTTGGCACATTTTGTTTCATTGTGTTATATGGTGCTTGGATTTGGATGACACTCTTGGTAACCTCCTTGTTTTTCAGCTGTGACTTCTCTCGATGCGCGTGTGTGCGGGATAGAGCTTCTGGTTTGTCCTGTACATATCTTTTTTGATGCATCAAATTGAATTTATTCTATAAAAAAATGCAAATAAGACGAGATGCATGTGGGTACTTCAACATGTAGGATAAGATTCAATGTTTGAAATCTTTGAGTGAAATAGGACCAAAACCCTTCGATTGTCAATTTTCAGCACCCTGCGTGAGGGCAAATGCATTGGTTGAGCAGACTTCATTATCATTCTTTTACATCTCCTCTTCATGGATGGCGTATGTGGTGGCGACACTCTTGTGCACAACTCTTCGTCGGAGGTCTGTTCCCACCTTTCTTTCTCCTTCTAGGTACACACTATGCTTGCTTTTTGTACACATTGGACATTAGGGAATTGCACAGAGAACACTATCTGGTCAACGTGTTGTGCCTGCCAAAAGCCTGTATCCCGTTTGATAAAATGCCAGTGAGAACAGAAGTTCATCTTCAAAAGTTACCATTCAACTCATGAACCAGAATTTATGTTGTCGAAAGAACCTCTGTCGAATTTAGTAGTTTCTAAATATGCTTGATAAGAAAACCATGCATCTCTTTGTTGGGGCATTTATAAAGTCTTTCCCAAGTCAGAAGAAAATCATACTACCAATGTGGTTTAGACAAAAATTTCACCTCCCATAAGAAATTTTGGGTCTCTTATGAGTGGAAACCACTAATTGACGGGAATCTGTGTTTTGTTCATATGTTACTTCGTGATGCATTCAGTTTCTTCTTTCCTTTTCCTTTCTTCCGATCTCAGAATGTATATCTTATGCATAAATACATGCAAACAAAATTCCCGTACTCATTTACATGTAATGTATAACATATATTGATTCATTGAATGACCATTGAGTGGAACCTTTAATTGAAAAAGGGCTCCATAATCAGATACTCTCCCCTTGTAGAATCTAAGTTCCTTCAACTTCAATACTAGTGAACACATTGAACGAAGGCTGTTTGCTTATCCGTTCTTCATAAAAACATTAGAATTTTACCTTTGCATCTGTAAGAGAATCATTACTTGCCAGTGTAGAATTATCTAAAATACTCTGACATCCTAACTATTTGTGTTTCGTTCAAACATAATTTTTAAAAATATATAAAAATTCAAGTATTATAGTCGATATTTATTGATTATCCTTTATTTCCATCTGCTCAACATTTAATGTGTGACGGAATGCCGAATTTATTATATAACCATGATTTATTCAAAAGTTCGGTTGGTGGAGTTTGGACTGCTAGCGTTTATTCTCTATGGAAATACCCCATACAACTTAAGAAAATTGTTTGATGAAATACCATAAGTATATGGTAGCTATGATTTTATATTGTATTTTGGTGTTTGGTTATCAAACATAAAATTATAGGAACTGTTTTGTATTCAACGAAAATCAAATCTGGGCATGGATATAGCTATGTATTCTGATTCCAAGATAACAAGTCAATACATAGTTTCTACCCATTGTGGCTTTTCGTGCGTTTTATGATTTTGCGAAGGAAAAACTAAAAAACATGTTTTTAAAGATTTCCAAACATTACCTAAAGACCCACCACTTGAGTCAGAATTGATATTGTTTGATGCGTACTTGTCATAGACATATTACACATACAAAAGAGAGAGGAAATAGATCCAAAACAACAGTACAATCTTTTTTACACGGTTCAACATCAATAGGTCTACTCCACAATCTAGTTCACTGAAATGTCTCACGAACTATTTTTCTGGACCAAATTAAAGTCTCTTGAACTATGGGGTGGTTAGCAAAATAACTTTGGTCAAACATTTTTTTTTAAAAAAAACATAACCCTCTCACGTGTATGTGAAATCACTCAAATAAAATGCGGGAGGGTTATTTTTTCAAGCATATCCCTTTATTCTCCAAGGCAGTTACCTTGGCTTCCAATCAGAATGATCCCAGCACCTCATTTTCAGTTGTGGCCACCAACCAAAAATAACTAACTGCCTTCTTCCCTATTGAATATAAAGCCTACTAGTGAGACGGCTTGTCAACATTCTCCACCTTGTCTTCAAGATGGTTGCTCTCCAACCTCCCCCTTGTCCAGGGGCCTATTTCCACTCCAACACGTTTATCAACCTCGGGCAGTGCTTGAATTTTCCTTGAGGCAACGCCTTGGTCATCATATCTGCAGGATTTTCCTTAGTTGATAACTTTTCAACATTTATTTCTCTTTTTGTGACGATATCCCTTAAGAAATGAAAGCTGACGTCGATATGCTTGGACCTTTTGTAATGAACTGGGCTGGCTCAATGGTACCAGGATTAAGGGAACATTGCATTTATGACCTGGAGTGCAAGGTTCGAATCCTGGGGAGGGCAAAAACTCCCCACCAGGGGGGAGAAGATCATGAGTTCAAGAATGAACTGGGCCAGCCCAGTTTATTACATTGCACTCCAGGTCATAAATGCAATGTTCCCTCTAGCTCAATGGTACCAGGATTAAGGAAACATTGTATTTACGACCTAGAGTGCAAGGTTCGAATCCTGGGGAGGGCAAAAACTCCCCACCAGGGGGAGAAGATCATGAGTTCAAGAATGAACTGGGCCAGCCCAGTTCATTACACCTTTCATGATATACGTGTTGTTTGGACAAGTGTATGACACTTTGGTTATAACCATGTATTAGCATCTACTTTGATTTACTCCGAACTCCGTTGCTATTCCTATAAGCCCCATGGCATCTTTGACAGCCTCGGTAAGAGCTATATGCGTAGCTTCATTCATGGATAAAACTATTATTGACTGGAGAGAGGCTTTCCAACTAACAGCGGCACCAAACATGGTAATGGCATATCCTGTCAAAAATTTCCTTTTCTTGTGTCTAAGTTTCTTGCAAAATCTGAGTGTACAAATCCCTCTACAAGTCTGCTGTACCTCTCAAATATCTCAAGGTCCACTAGGCGTTACAATCAAATTTAGCTTTAATCTTCATAAGCTTAAGCGTGAAAAAATGTTTTTCATTTTTAGTGTAATTTTAATTATATATATATATATATATTAAGTTGATTAATAGAAAATAACATATAAACTTAAAGATTTTAAGAATAAATACATAAGTTTTCAAGTTATAAAAAATGTAAATCTCAAAATCACAAATTGTTTGGAATTAAATTTTGTGTTTCATATCTTAATCGCAAAGAAAGAAATTGTACGAGGCAAATTTAATTTTGATGCCTTTCAGGTTTTCTTTCTTTTTTTTTTTTTTAAATTTATATTATTAAATATTTATTATTAAAATTTAAAAATTATAAAAACTAATTAACTTATGAAACAAGAGTTGAATGAAATATTCTTGCTTGATTAATTATGAAACTGTGTACAGAATATATACACACTCGACCATATACAGAGGCACCTAATTAGGAAAATCCTAAACAAGAAAATCTCTAATTGATACAACAAAATCCTACTGATTCTACTTTCCAATAATGATAAGTCAACTAAGGAATATTATAATTAGAATATATTTTTATATCTACAAAAATCTCCAACACTCCTCCTCAAGCTTAGGAATAAATATTCTTCATTCCAAGCTTGATAAGTATGCTTTCATGACTCGGCTTAGTGAGACCTTTCGTGAGGATGTCTGCTTCTTGTTCAAGCGTAGATATGTAACATAAAGTGATTCCTCCTTCCTCAATTTCATTCTTGATGAAACTGCGATCTATTCTTACATGTTTCATTCTATCATGTTGAACTGGATTCTTCACAATGCTAATGGCAGATTTGCTGTCACTATGCAACTTGATAGGTTTCAGAATAGGGATTTGCAAGTCTTGCATGAGTCTTTCAAGCCATATGACTTCACATACTCCTTTAGCAATAGCCCGAAACTCTGCTTCAGTACTACTCCTTGCCACAACTGTCTGTTTTTTTACTCCTCCATGTGACCAAGTTGCCCCACAGCTTGGTGCAATATCCTGAAGTCGATTTGCAATCTTCACTTCCAGCCCAATCAGCATCAACATATCAATACTTCTGTTCTCATTCTTTTTGAACATTAGACCTCTTCCAGGAGTTCCCTTCAAGTATCTCAAAATATGATTTACAGCCTCTAGATGTCTTTGAGTAGGTGAATGCATGTACTGGCTCACGACACTCACAGCATATGTAATGTCAGGTCGTGTAAGAGACAAATAAATCAGCCTACCAACCAGTCGTTGGTATCTTCCTTTGTCCACATGAGGTTCATCATCTTTGATCTTGCTCTTCCAATTTCTTTCAAGAGGGGTTCCTACTGGTTTGCATCCCAATTTCCCGGTTTCTTCCAGTAGTTCAATGATGTATTTCCTCTGAGAAATGAAGATGCCTTCTTTACTTCTAGCAACTTCCATGCCTAGGAAGTACTTCAAGGCTCCTAAATCTTTAATCTGAAATTCTTCCTTTAACTTCTCCTTAAGCTTCTGAATTTCAATGACATCATCTCCTGTGATTATGATATCATCGACATACACAATTAAAATTGCTGTTTTGTCATCTTCACCTTTCTTGATGAAGACAGTGTGTTCAGCCTTGCCTTGAATATACCCTAGTCGCATGGGGGTTGAGCTGAATTTAGTAAACTATGCACGTGGAGATTGTTTCAAACCGTATAGTGATTTCTTTAATCGACACACTTTGCCCAGTTCTTGTTCCAACTCAAATCCTGGTGGAATCTTCATATACACTTCTTCATCAAGATTTCCATTCAAGAAAGCATTCTTCACGTCTAGTTGGTGTAGTTCCCAATCTAGATTAGCTGCTAAAGACAATAGGACTCGAATAGAATTGAGTTTTGCCACCGGAGCAAATGTTTCTTCGTAATCAATCCCATATGTTTGTGTAAAGCCTTGAGCCACTAAACGAGCCTTATACCTTTCTATTTCTCCATCTGTCTTGTATTTCACCGTAAAAACCCATCTACTTCCCACCACTTTCTTATCCTTTGGTAAGTCGACCACTTCCCAAGTTCCGCTATCACGTAATGCTCTCATTTCTTCTTGCACAGCAGCCTTCCACTTTGGATCCTTTAAAGCCTCATAAATATCTCTTGGAATTTTAACACCATCAAGCTTTGCTGTAAAAGCTTTAAAAGTAGGCGACAACTTTGAGCAAGATATAAAGTTTGAGATATGATGTTAAGTGCATGTTCTTACCCCTTTTCGATGTGCAATCGGTAGCTCCAAGTCATTGTTCATAACAGGATCCGATCCTCTTTGGTTCAATGATTGGTTTTGCTGAGGAGCTTTTGGCCTTCGACTATAGGTATGAAGTGGTTCCAGAAATCGTAATTCTCCCCTTGGATCGTGCTGTGGACTTGGATTTGAATGGGCAAGTGGTGTAGAGACATGGTCATTTGCAGGTTCGACATCATGTGTTATGGGAAGAGAGATTTTGTGAGATAGGAAGTGACACAGTGGGATCCCAATGACCGTCTTCTTCAAGATTCTCCCCTTGGAGACGAGAATAGGGATAGAACATTATATTTTCAAAAAAAGTCACATCACACGTAACAAAATATGTTTTCAGAAAAGGCGAGTAGCATTTGTACCCCTTTTGGGTAGGAGAATAGCCCACAAAGACACACTTAAACGCCCGAGGGTCGAGTTTGTTGCGGTTGGGTTGTTTGTTGTGGACATATACTGTGCATCCAAACACCTTTGGGAACAAGGAATTAAATATGTTGACATGTGGGAAGTGATCAACTAGAGTACTCAAGGGTGTTCTGAATTGAAGGGTCTTGGAGGGTAAGCGATTAATTAAATATGTTGAAGTAAGAATTGCCTCCCCCCAATAAGAATTTGGAACACAGCTTGTGAACATTAGAGACCGGGCTACTTTTGACAAATGACGGTTCTTTCTCTCGGCAACCCCATTTTGTTGAGGTGTGTCGACACAAGAACTTTGATGATGTATTCCATGATCCCCCAAATATTTACAGAATTCACGTGAAAAATATTCCCGCCCATTATCAGTTCGGAGGGTGTGGATGGTGGACTGAAATATATTTAGGACAAGTTTATGAAATTGTGTGAACCAATGAAATGCCTCAGATTTATCTTTCATCAAGTACACCCAACAAACTCTGGTATGGTCATCAATGAATGTTATGAACCATTGAGTTTTAGTCAAATTAATAGTACGAGAAGGACCCCAGACATCACTGTGAATTAACTGGAAAGGTCTTGAGGGTTTGTATGTGTGAGGTGGATGACTTACTCGTGACTGTTTTGCAAGGACACAATTCTCACATTGAAACAAAGTTTTTTCTTTATTGATAAAGAGATTTGGATACAAAATCTGCATGTAAGAAAAACTAGGATGTCCTAAACGCTTGTGCCATAACAAAACATCAGAACTAGAAACAGCTGACAAAGACCTCTTACGAGGTGAAGGAACTGGCGCAATGGTGGAAAGGTAATAAAGACCATTTTTCTTTTCAGCAATGCCAATCATCTTCCCCGAAGAACGGTCCTGAAATTCACAATGAGAGGATAAGAAAGTCACAGCACAATTCATATCTAATGTTAACTTGCTGACTGAAAGCAGATTATATTGCAATGTCGGCACAAATAGAACTGAATTCAGAATCATATGTGTTAAGCAAACCGTGCCCTAACCCATGGCAGGGGATATTTTTCCATCCGCAACCCACACATTTATTATGTTATTGCACTTGGTAAAATCTTCAAGTACATCCAAATTTCTAGTCATATGGTCAGAAGCCCCAGTGTCTACGATCCAACAATAAGGCTGCTGCGACTTTGAGAAAAAACCATGAGTAACAGTACCTGTTTGTGCCATCGCTGCAGCAGAGGGTTTAGAGTTTGAACCAGCAGTCTCGGTTGAAGTTTTGGTGTGGATGAGGAATTGTCTCAGCATTTCCTCTAGTCCAGCCTGTGTGCTTGAATCGGATTCAGCCATATGGGCGGATCTCGGTGGTCTGCGTAGTTTCTTTGGCTTCCAATCAGCAGGCTTTCCGTGCAAGTCCCAACAAACGTCACGAGTGTGATTTGGTTTTTGACAGTAATCACACCGTATCCGGTCAGCTTGTTGATAATTTCGCCCACTGTCTTGTTTATTGGTTGCAAGGGCAGAGCCCTGTATCTCCAAGGAGTTCGTCTCTGGTTTGGAGGTATGCAACATAACACGTTTTCGGCTTTCTTCGCGCCGAACTTCAGCAAAGGATTCGCGGAGTGTAGGAAAGGGCTTTACACCAAGCAGTCTTCCACGCACTTCATCCAAATCCGGATTCAACCCATGCAAGAAATCAAATGTACGCTCTTTTTCAAGCAATTTGTTGTATTTTTCAGCATCTGTAGAGCACACCCATCCAACATCGTAAAATAAATCAATTTCCTGCCATAATTCCACAAGAGAATTGTAATATTCAGTGACCGTAAGGCCTCCTTGTTTGGTGTTGCGGATCCTCGATCGAATCTCGAAACATTGAGATGTGTTTTCAAGATCGGAATAGATTTCTTGGACCGCGTCCCGAATCTCCTTGGCAGTCTTGTAGAATAGATACGTACGTCCAATACTAGGTTCCATAGAGTTTATAAGCCAAGCCATAACGATTGAATTATCAATCTCCCAAGCTCCATAGTTGGCTGCGGTTGTTGAAGGAGCTGGCATGGCTCCTGTCAAATAGCCAATTTTTCCTCTTCCCTTGATGACAAGAATCACAGACTGAAACCATTCACGAAAGTTCAGTCCATTTAGTTTGTGCTGTGTGATTTGCAGAGAATGATTGTCAAACGATGGGGTGGTGGCTTTGGTTGGTGTTTTTGGGTTTTCAACAGATGAAGATGCGTCGGATGCCATCTTCGATTTTTTGTGTTTTTTTTTTTTCTGTGACGAAAAATTTAACGATGCACCAGAATTGCTGGCTTTGATACCATGAAACAAGAGTTGAATGAAATATTCTTGCTTGATTAATTATGAAACTGTGTACAGAATATATACACACTCGACCATATACAGAGGCACCTAATTAGGAAAATCCTAAACAAGAAAATCTCTAATTGATACAACAAAATCCTACTGATTCTACTTTCCAATAATGATAAGTCAACTAAGGAATATTATAATTAGAATATATTTTTATATCTACAAAAATCTCCAACAACTTAAATATTATTTTAAAAAATTGCGTTTTTTCATGTTTTTTTTGCGCTTTTTCATGCTTAATATGGTCAACTGACCAATTTTTCCATGCTTTTGCCTAAATCGAAGTTTTTTGCTCACGCTTCACACTTAATCTTGTTTAAGCTGTTTTTTCGCGCTTTTTAGAACACTGCTCGGAATTTTTTTGCCAAGATTTTCCATAACCTTGATATTACACACTTATGACATATGTTAGATCTGGATGGCTGTACACCATTCCATACGTGGCATTTCCAATTCACTTGCATAAGAGAGTTTAGCCATATGTTCGTCCTCCTCGCTTGTAGGTGATTTAGGGGTTTTTAAAACTGAAAAAACTGATCCGAGCGTAAATTTTGGTTTTTTGGTCGGTTATGGTTTTTGACAATTTTTGATTTTAACCAAAATTTATTTTAACCAAACAGTGGGAACCAAAATTTATTTTAACCAAACCAAACCGACCGTTGCACACCCCTAAAGGTGATAGTTCTGCTGATAACTTCAAATCTTGTCCTAAAGGGGTGGACACAACCTTTGATTCATGCATATTGAATATTTAAAGCACTCTCCTTATCTAAGAGCCTTGGCTGAGAAACAAGCTTTTCGTGTCCCTTTTTCTTATATTTTCCGTTCCTAGAATTCTCTTGGCTTCTAATAAGTTTTTCATCTCAAACTCGGAATTATGTTGCTTCATTTTGGATTTTAATTTCAGTTTTTCTCCACTAGTTGTAAAAAAAGGAGTGAAGAACTTTTTCTGTCATATTACATTAAATGGGTCACACCCTTTTAAAATAATGTAGAGAATAGATTACATATCATAATACTAATATTTTGGGTAACTGAATCAATATAAATAATTTACAATCCTACCAAAGATAAAATATCTTATCAACCATAATTAAATAAGATCTGTTTTAGTCTATTCTAATCGTACATCTCAACACTCTCCCTCAAGCTTGGTGTGGATGTTGATGAGTCCAATCTTGTGGAAAAGAGACTCAAGTGAGTTTTCTGTTAACCCCATGGCTAGTAGATCAGCCAATTGTTGGGAAGTAGGAACATATTCAATATTAATTATTACTGTCTCCAATTTTTCTTTTATGAAATGTATATCTACTTCAACACGTTTTGTTCTATCATGGTGGACTGGATTGCGAGCAATGCTGATGGTAAACTTGTTATCAGTTATCACAAAAGAATTTCATAGAATTTTCAAATACCATCTTCAATTCCTCCATCACTGCTTAATCCAAGTAAGTTCACATACTCAATCAGTCATGGCCCTGTACTCTACTTCTACACTACTCCTAGCCACAGTAGAATGTTTTTTGCTATGCCATGACACCAATTTTCCCCACGACAACGTGCAATATCTTGAAGTTGACGTTCGATCATCAATGGAACCAACCCAGTCTCCAGCGAAGAATCCTTTTATACTCCTATCACTGGTTTTGGCAAAGAACAAACCTTTCCCTGGTGTTTGCTTCAAGTACCTTAAGATTCGATATACTGCATTAAAATGACCTTGCCATAAAAAATGCATGTACTGCACGGTTTGCATCCAAGCATCCCTGTTTCCTCCAAGAGATCTAAAGTGTATGTCCTTTGAAAAATTGATATGCCCTTTTTGCTTCGCGCTTTCTCCATTTTCGAGAAGTATTTTAATGCTCCAAGGTTTTTGACTTCAAATTCTTTAGCCATCATCAGCTTAATTCTCTTAATTTCTTCCGTATCATCTCCGGTGATGATGATGTCATCAACATAGACTATGATAATGGTGGTCATACCCCTTTCGGAGTGTCCAACAAACATAGTGTGATCTGTCTATCTCTGTTTGTAGCCAAATCTCTTGATGGCCTTTGAAAACATGTCAAACCAAGCTCGTGGAGATTGTTTTAGGCCGTAAAGAGATTTATTAAGTTTACGAACAGTTTCACCTTCTAACTCAAATACAGGAGGTTGGCACATGTAGACTTCCTCTTCCAACTCCTCCGTTTAAAAAAAAAGAATTTTTGATATCAAATTGATGTAGAGGCCAATCAGGATTGACTGCCAATGAAATGAGAACCGTGTTTGGTTTCGCGGGAGCAAATGTCTCGTTATAGTCAATTCCAAAAGTTGCATGGCAACCAAACGAGCCTTGAACCTCTCACTAACTGTATTTATCCGTAAAAAGTAAAAACCCATTTACAAATTACACCCGACTGTTTTCTTGCCTTTTGGAAGTTTCACCATTCTACCACTGGTTCACAAGTTTCAGTGCATCAGAAAATACATATTTCGAATGCAATCTTTGAACAGATAATACACGTGCTAGAACAATTTTAAATCGTATTACAAGTTTTAAAACATAAAGCTCACTTACTGTAAATTGTTAGAATAATATTTCGGTTGTCCTTGTAAAGAATCTGCAGAGCAACTGATCTACTTTCTGCTCGAAACTGGTTTCCTTTCACTCGAGATCTGCTTTCCTTCACTTTATTTTCTAGGTGTTTATGCTCAAAATTTGTATAACATTATCTCAGAAATCCAAGTGCTATTTACTGGGAGAAATCTAATTGTTATACTCCCATTTATTACCATTATTTGCAATGATTTTTAGTTTAATGCGTCAGTTACAACTTTGAAGCAGTAGCTGGTCTGCTGGAATTTCAGTGTAGCTGAACTGAACTGGCCTGCTGACCTGAACCTAACTAAACTGGCCTGCTGAATTGAACCTAACTGAACTGTTGAACTGAACTGGTATGCTGAAATTTTCGGTTATCACATCCCTCCCTTCTTATGAGAAGTTTCGTCCTCGAAACTTGATTCTTTCAATGGTTTAAAGAGGTAAGGATATCCCTTATGCATATCTTCTTCTAGTTTCCACGTAGCTTCGCGTTCCGTATGGTTGGACCACCGGACTTTGAGAAGTACGGTATAGTTCTTCGTCTCAAGACTCGATCCATGGTATTAACTATGCGGATAGGAAGTTCTTCATTCTGCAAGTCCTCTTTCAGATTCTCTTGGATCGTCAAGGGTCCAATCTCGAGTACATGGCTTGGATCTGATATGTATTTTCTCAATTGCGACACATGAAAAACAAGATGAATTCGAGACAAGTCAGGGGCTAGGGCTAATTGATAAGCCAGTGTCCCCACTTTCTTCAGTATTTCGTACGGTCCCAAGTATCTTGGATTCAACTTTCCGGCTTTGTCTAATCGAATCACATATTTTATTGGAGAAATTTTCATGTACACATTTTCTCTAACTTCAAATGCCAGAGGCCTTCTTTCTAGATCTGCCCAACTCTTTTGACGGTCTTGTGCTACCTTTAGTCGTTCCCAAATAATCTTTACCTTTTCCACTGTGGCTTGAATTAATTCGGGTCCGGTGATGGTTTTCTCTCCTACTTCATACCAGTACAAAGGTGACCAACACTTTTGCCCATACAGGGCTTTATAGAGTGCCATATCGAAACTGTTGTGAAAACTGTTGTTGTAGGCAAATTCTACTAAAGCTAGGTGATCACTCTAGTGTAAGCTGTAGTCCAATGCACAAGCTCGTAACATGTCCTCTATGGTCTGAATAGTCCTCTTGGTTTGCCCATCAGTTTGCAGATGGTATGCTGTGCTAAGTATTACTTTGGTACCCATCACTTCTTGCAAACTTTTCCAAAATTTTGATGCAAATCTCGGGTCTCGATCCGAGATAATACTGACTGGTACTCCATGTAGTCTCACTATGCTATCCACGTAGAGAGTTTCCAATTTGTCCAAGTTGTAGTTCATATGTATGGGTAGGAAATTTGCAGATTTAGTGAGTCTATCCACAATTACACATATACCCTCATGATTCTGCCGTGATTTTTGCAATCCTGTGAAGGAATAAAGAAAATTATATTTCACTCTCTAATCAATGAAGATACATCAGTTTATATATAAGTATATCACCATTAAAGATAAGGAAAACATCCTAATCAAGAATAAATTATAGCTACAATAAAATCCTTGCAATATAGGGATTACGATCAATCTAATCCCATTAAATCTGTCATGATATTCTATCCAACAAATCCATATCTAACACTCCTCCTCAAGCATGTGAATGAATGTCTTCCATTTCAAGCTTGCTAACCATTTGTTGGAATGTGTTACACAACTGTCCTTTTGTAAATATATTTACCAATTAATCTTTAGATGAGATGAACTGTGTGCAAATTAGTCCGTTATCCAACTTCTCTTTATAAAGTGTCTGCCTACTTCAATGTGTTTGGTTCGGTCATGTTGAACGGGGTTATGTGCAATGCTAATCACTGACTTGTTATCACAATATAATCTCATAGGACCTTCCCTCTCGACGTGCAAATCATCCAAGATTATTTTTAACCACAAAAGTTCATATCCCAAGTGCCATTGATCTAAATTCAAATTCTGCTCTTGACCTCACTACCACATTTTGTTTTTTACTCCTCCACGTTACAAGATTTCCTTTAGAAATGTGCAATAGTCCGAGGTTGATCTTCTATCAACTAGAGAACCCGCATAGTCCGCATCTGTGTAGGCTTCTAACGTTATGTTTCCCCCTTTCTTGAACAAAAGTCCTTTCCCAGCCGTTCCCTTAAAATATATTAGAATTCTGTGAACTTTGAGATGCATTTCCTTTGGATTTTGCATGAACTGGCTGCATACAATTACGACATAAACGATGTCGGGTCTTGTGTGTGCTAAATAAATCAACTTTCCTACAAGTCTTTGGTAGGAATTCTTATCCACTGCTGCGTCCTTTGGTGCATCACACAACCCGTGTTCAGTGGCATCTCAGCTGGCTTACATACCAACATCCCGGTTTTGGTTAATAAATCCCAATGTTCTAAAAAGCGCTAGGCGGTAGGCGGGCGGCGACCCACTGCCTAGCCGCCTAGCGCCTCGGCGGTGTTTTTAAGAGCCTAAATAATAAATACCTTGAGATATTCATGAGTTTTAGTATAAAATATAATTTTTTTGTATAGGTTTTTCAGTTTTTGTACGAGACTCTTTAAAATTTTAACAATAATAATAATAATAATAACAACAACAACAACAACAACAACAACAACATAGATATTAATAAATATCAAATGTTCATACGTAATATGAGATTTAATTTTTTGCTTGACTTTCTTTTCGGCGCTTTTTCGTTTTTTCTGTGTTTGTTTCTTGCGTTGCGTATCTCTTTTTTAGTTTTTGATTTTTAATTTTTTTATAATAAATAGTAACCGCCTAGGCGTATTTCTGCCCATCTAGGCGGCTTGGGCGCAGCCTAGGCGGAAGATTAGGTGGGCAATGCCTAGAGGCATAACCTAGCAAGAAAGCGAGGCGGTGGGCAACAACCTTCCGCCTAGGCGAGCCTAGACGCCGCCTTTTCGAACACTGATAAATTCACAACATATTTATGTTGTGATATAAAGATTCCGTGCTTCGAATGAGCCACCTCGATTCCCAGAAAATACTTTAGTTTGCCAAGTTCCTTCATGTCAAATTCCTTTTCTAGGCACTTTCTCAATCTTTGCATTTCTTCGGCATCATTTCCTGTTACTACAATATCATCCACGTGTACTAGTAATGCAATCACTTCCCTTATCTTTGAATGCCGCACAAACAATGTATGATCCCCTTGACATTGCTTATAACCCGATTACTCTGATTGGGCTTGGTCATTGGAGGATAGGAGATCCACGACCGGATATTGCTTTTTTTGTCTGGGAAACCTAGTAACCTGGAGAAGTAAAAAGTAGTTAGTGGTAACAAGGAGCATTGATGAAGCTAAGTTGAGATCAATGGCACATGGTGTATGCGAGGTATTGTGGCTGATTCTTGAAGAACTGAAAATGTCTCTATGGTTACCCGCGATCAATGGCACATGGTGTATGCGAGGTATTGTGGCTGATTCTTGAAGAATTGAAAATGGCTCTATGGTTAGCCGCAAAATTGTGTTCTTGAAGGACTGAAAATGACTTTAAGTAATGTTGGAATATGCATGGTTTCGGTGTTACAAAACTATATAGGCAAAATATCGAGGTAAACTGTTTTTGTCCAAAAGTCAAACTGAAGACGTAAACTGGACAAGATTCCGAGCCAAATTGAAGTGCCTAAACTAAGTTGACTTTGACCAGAGCCAAACTAGTCATCAATCGATCAAGACAACCAAACTGAGTTTATATAGTAAACTGCATTCAGTTTAATGGACTAAACTAAATCAGTCTTCCACAAGCCAAACTGTTCCAAGCGAACCAAACCAAGACTGAATAGTTGTAAGACTGAATTATCCAAGACTGCTTAATCAAGACTAAATTCCCAATATCAGTCCACCTCTTGCGGATAAAGTTTCCTGTACACAAGCTGACACCGCAAAGTTGCATAGGGGCAGTGTACCTTCATAAAGGTATAGCACCATGTGGCAGTACGGATAAAATTTGAATTAAAGAGTCGATGCAATCCATTCCTATATAAAAGAGATGAAGATCAGTAACAAACACAGAGAGAAATACGCACGATACAAGTGAGACACACAACAAACTTACATCTACATTCAAGAAGTCTCAACTGAAGCAAACTAATCAAGCAGACGCATATCGTTATATTTGATCAAATGTAGGATCATTTTGTGCAAGGCTTATCAGTTGTAATAGATCAGTTTTGTGAACTGTCAAACACTACTGTTGTAACAAGAATCATTCGAGGCTGAGTTCTTGAGATTGAATCTAGGAGTTTTGAGATAGACAGTTGGGTAAGCCCTAGTCTTGGATCGGGCTGTTACAAAGTATTTTAATAGTTAAAGTCTTTTAGAGTGAATCCTTCCGAGGTGGAAGAGAGCTGATGTAGAAGATTTAGCTCCGAACATCCATAAACAAACACACGCGTACTTTCCTTTTAGTTTTACTCATATTTCAGTCGAGCACACTCACTCACACTCAAATTCAGTTTGGTCATTTGATTATAGTTCTAATCTGTTAGTTGACATCATTCCGTACATAATATTTGTTTGCCAATTAATATCGACATATGAGAAGGAAGCAGTTCAGTTGACCAACCTCAACTGAACTCGGTTTAGCATCTTCAAGGGTCAACTGCTACAGTACATTCAGTTTGGGAAGTTCACGCATTAACAATACATTCAGTTTGGGAAGTTCACGCATTAACCCAAACTGATCCCCAACAAGTGATTACACGATCCCAACACGTAACATATTTTGTCCCAATAATTCGAAGTACTTCACTATTTTCTTAAGTTGTTGAATTGTTTCAAGTTTCAACTCACTTGGCACAAAGAGAATTTGTCCATTAAAATTATTTGTAATTCCATTTAACCAAATTTTTGAAAGATTAGAAGTGGAGACCTCGATTCTAGCTATTGTTTTTGTTTTTGTTTTTAATTAATTTTAAGTAAGACAAGGGTTATGTGATTGGTGATTGTCACGACAAACGGCTTTTTCTTAAGTTTAGGGATTCTGTAAAGGCGGATTATCACAATTTGAAACTTCTACAAATCTTCCCAACCATATTTTCTTTGAGCAATGAAAATGCCTTTGCTTGATTGGCATATTTCTATTCTTAAAAATATCCATTTCTCACGATAAGACATTTCAAGATCATCCCACACTTTTACACTTTAAGTTTTTCATAGCAATTTCGTCTCCAAATGTAACCAAGAGATCATCAACATAGAAAGACATCATCAATTGCATTTCATGTTTAGACTTTTTTTTTCCTTATTTTTTGATCAGTAAATCAATTTCATGTTTAGACTTTGAAGTTTGCAATGTTGCTTTGCTTTCATTAAGGGTACATCAATTCTGCTATAGTCTTTAGAGCCTGTTTTAGCTCATAAAGTTGCTTGATGAGCTTGTATACTTTTTCTGCTTCACTTGGAACCATGAACTCTTCATGCTGTTCCATGTAGATATCAGGCCATTCAAGAATGCATTTTGACATCTAGATGATAAAGTTTCCGACCCTTTTTTGCTGCAAGTGCCATTAGAAGCTTGATTGTATCACACGTTGCTACTGGGACAAATGTATCACTATAATCAGCACCTGGTTGTTGGAGATATACTTTTTACAACTTACCCATCCTTGAGCTTGTTCACAGAAAGATCGGAGCTGAGTTTAGTTCTTTTTATACACCCACTTAACACCTAAAATGATTCTTAGGCGCTTTAACGAACTCTTTAGTGATTCTTTTTTTATCATACAGATTTTCTTTTCAATGGCCTTTCTCCAACCTCCATGACTTCATGCTTTGCTTAGTTTAATGGTTCAAGTGTGTTACTAGATTGTATCTGTCATAGATATCTTGTGAAGTTATAGGTCCTCCTCTTACAGCCTACTCTGTATCACTGTCTGGATCTTTTTCCTCCATAGCCCTAATTTGATTGTGTCTGCTGCTTCAAGTTCCCCTTTTCGGTCCATATGTCATCTTCATTAAATTTGACATTTCTGCTCACCATCATCTTTCGTGTCCTCAGGTTGAGAATCCTGTACCCCTGTGTGACTTCATTGTATCCAAGCAAGTTCTCAACTGTTAACTTCTTGTCTAGTTTGTCTCTATTTACTTCTGGATGATGAGTGTAGCACACAGATGCATAAATCCTCAAGTGTTCCATTGAAGGCTTGCCACCACACTCCATTTCTAATATAACTTGAGGTGTTAGAGCTTTAGTTGACATCAGATTAATGAATAGACATATTAACTTAAAGTGTTAGAGCTTTAGTTGAAAACAAATGTTTCAGGCATGCTCAAGCATCGTGCCATCTTCATCACTGTCACATTTTTTCCCCTTACCAGTTCCATTTCGTCATGAGTGTATGGAACAGTGAGTTGAGGCTTGACTCCTTTTCCACAAAATGTCTTGAATTTCCTCAAGACATGCTTTGTTTTATTTTCTGATTTAACAACCCATCACTCATGTTTCTTTTGGCAGCAGGATTTGTGACAATAAATAGTAGAGCCTCTGAACAAGTTGTACACCTGTTTTTACAGAGCTTTCAATGCGGCCAAACTGATTGCAAGCTTCGTGGAATATCTAGCCTTAACCAGCAAAACTTCTCAGCCTGACTTTCCACCTCTTCCTTATATTTATACTTCTATTTGCGAGTTCTTCTCCATTAAGCCTGAGTTGCTTACAATCCTCATTAAACTTCTCACTCTAATCCTTGAGAATTTCAAAGTCCAAAAATTTTAAGAATATCAATACTTGAATTTATTTTGTTTCATCATTGACGTGGAATTCTTCTTCAACTGATCCGAAGCTTGTTTTATAGTTTCACAATTAACAATTCTGGTGAAAATGGGCTCTAAGACCGTTTTCATTTGAAAAAGGAAGAAGACCAATGAATTGATTGCGGTCAATTTTCTTTTACTTTATAGTATTCTCCTGTGTTGATGGATTTATTCATTGTAGGATTGTGGATTGTCTCTTAATGTAGTGAACTTTACCTATTTCCATAACATCCCAGAGGTCAAATGCTCCTCGGGTATATGTGCATTTTTACTACCGAGACGAAGTAGTAGTTCTCTCTGTTGAAGCTTCGAGGTGAAGGGGTGGAAAATACCTACGAGCACCATTAAGATTCCGTCTAGACATGTACTTTAAAATCATTTTTATAAAATTGTTTTTTAAATTTTTTTTACAAAATGTTTTAAGAGTTGTGTTAAAGTAAATATGTTTGGACGACTATTTTATAAAAAAACATTTTAACATTTCAAAAGTAATGTGTTTTGATTTCATAATTGCCTTCTATTCTAAAAACATCTAAAAACACATCAATTGTTGTTTAAAAACTATACTTGGAGAAAACTTTTTAAAAAATATTTTTCAAAAATATTTTACAAAAATCTTGACCAAGTACATACTTTATGTTTTTCACTTATAAAACACTAAAAACATTTTCAAAGTACTTATCCAAACGAAACTTAAGTTTCTTTTGAATGTTTTCTTTGTTAAAGTTTTATGGTTCTCTGTCTTACCATAATAGGCATTAAAGATCTAATTACTCTAATACCTTATTGAAAGTTAAATAATATGCATATGGATAAAAGATGGATTATGTTTTGTTCTTATTAATTTTTTAAAGAAGTAGATGGATAAATTTTGAGAAACGGGTTAATACCCATTTTGGTACCTCTTGTTTGCCGCTTTTCCCAAAACAGTCTCTCTTCTGTCCAGGCCACCAAAATGATCCATAATATTTCGTAATTATTCCCAATCCGGTTCTTCCCGTAATCTACCCATTAAAATATAACGGAAACTCAGCTCATCTCCATTTTAAATCTTGTGAAACAGTATCTGAAAACAATTTTCTCCGAATTGAAAACCCTCGGACGGATGCATTAAATTGCGAGAACAACAAAGTTGAAAGACACTAATTCAAATCATAACAACTGAATCCAAGGTAAGTCACATGTTATGCACATTAATTGGTTCATTTTATAATCGAAACACTGCACCACTGTGTAGCATAATAATCCGATTCTTCTATTTGTGTGTTACTATTAAACTATACAACATGTCTGTCTGAATAATATTTTTGAACTCCTTTGCATGCAAGCCAGTTATTTTTAATTTCTTAAACTCATGAGTTATTTTAATTCAAAAATTAATATTGTGTTATAGTAAATAAATTTTCGAAGGCAAATGTTAAAACTTGGGATTTTAATAATGAAAATCCATAGACAAATTTGTTCGCATATAACATATTAGCGAACAAGAAGCTAAATTTTTTTGCATTTGGTTAATGTTTCATCTTTGTCGATGTGATTTTGTAAAAATATTTTTTGATATTGATGTGTATTTATTGACTAGTTCATTTAGACACATACCTCATAATATCTTAAATAGTTTCACTCGATGGCTATGTAAAAATGTCAATATACGGTAGAGGCCGAATTGAGAATAATTATGAAATATTAAGGATCATTTTCTACAGCCCAAAAAGAAAAGAGACTATTTTGGGAAAAAAAACGAAAAACAAGAGAGACCAAAATTGGTATTTACTTGGAAATAAGCTTTTTATTCGTTAGTTTTTAACGTTGAGACGATGGGAGGGATGAATTGGGGTAGCATTACAAAATATTGGGGACCAATTTGGTAGCCCGAAAAAATGAGAGACCATTTCAAGGAAAACCACAATCAAGAGTAGGGTGGCAAACATTCCCGAAATCTCGACCCTTCCCGAATCACATCCCATTCCCGTTCCGAAAAAATCCCATCCCGACATTTTTTCGACCCGAATTTTTGGGATTTTTTCCGTCCCGATTAATATCTGGAGAGGGATCGGGAATAAATCCTTATCCCGACGGGATTCTCGACCCGTCCCGAAATAGTATTATAATATATTTTATTAATAATTTTATTAATATGTTGAGCAAAATATTATTGTGTTTCAACCCATATAATAATTAAACTATGGACTTAATTCACATAATTGTTTATTGTTGAAACTATCGAATAGTAGAATCATGAAATGACATTTTATTTTTGTGTATTTTTTAAAATTAAATCAATAATTTAATTAATTCATATTTATAATTATCTAATTAGAACAAAAATTAATAAGAGATGCAATTTGACAATCTATTTAACAAAATTTATCGAGTAATTTGAATCCGAACATTTTATTAATAATTATTCAATGCGCAATATGATGTTCTTCTCTTGATAAAAACTTGAATCATTATCCAGAATATTTTAATATTATATGTTTTAAGTTGGATATTTATTTTTTTATTTAGAAATATAAATTTCTAAATAATATTTTTTAATAAAATAATCACATTTTTTTGTTTTTTTGAACGAAATCTTGAAAATGAAAAAAAATTCGGGATTTCCTCTACCTACCCGACGGGATCCCGAATGTTCGGGATCCGAAATGTGTCGTGTACGGGATCGGGAAAAAAAAAGTTTCTCGATTCTTTTCGGGACGAGAATTGGGTAGGAGGGTTACCCCTAATCAAGAGGGACCAAAATACGTGTGATCCCTTTGAGAAACCTGAAAACACATAATTTGGCTCTTATGCATATATTTCAGACTTTCAGTGTATTAGAGATAGATATCTGGAATACATATAATTAGCTTATTTATGTTTTCTCCGTGAAAAGCTCCTTTGAATAAAACACAAATTAGTTTCCTGATTCTCTCTATGACATCCTGAAAATGAGGAGCTAACATGTCTAATTCACTCAATTCTTGATTAAATGCAACAATTATTCACAAATTTTCTCTTAAAAATTGAATCATAACAAAATAATAATTAAATTTCAATAAATATGTCAATTATTAACATAGTTATTGGATTTGATGGATCACTACTATATAATCTTGAATTGATAATCATTTCAGAACTATTTCCACCTCGCAGTTTTGAACATGTTTTGCTTAATACCTTTCTTGGCATTTGCATCATAAATAACAGGTCGAGCATCTATCACTTTTTCCACACTTGTGAAATTCTACATGTTTTATTTTACTCTCACGATTATATCTGCTGAGAAAAATGTTTTACATGATAGGACTTTGTTACGATACAAATGAAACTATTTTGAAGGATGCGTTTGAGAAGTATGGTGAAGTAACTGAAGGTAGGCTGATGGACCTAACATTAGTAGACAACATGTGAAATTATCACCGAAGGAAAATGACTTCCTTTTTTTACCAGTTAAGGTAATATGCGACCGGGTAAGCGGGAAATCAAAAGGATATGGATTTGTGAACTACTCCATGGAGAAGGCAGCAATTAAAGCGTTAAACGAAATGAATGGTCAGGTATCTCCAGTTTTGATAGTTTCTGTTTACTTGCCTCACTGTATCTTCTTCAATGTTCCCCACTAAAAAAAACCATGTTTGTTTGGCTTTTTTTAGTTGCTGGATGGCAGAAATATCCGCGTTCATCGAGCTGATGGTGGACGAAGGGAACAAAACTCAGGTTAGATATTCTTAAAGTTTCTACGGTTTAACTTCATCATTTCTGTTTTTTAAATAGTAGTAATATAATCACAAGATAATGCAATGCAACACAAGAATTATGAATTTTGATGAGTACTGTAATTTTTAGATTAGTTAATTAGAAATAGGTAATAAGCATTAACTAAATCAGATCTATAAACTAAGAAATTTGATGAATATTAAAGCACAGACTATTGATGTCAGGGTGTCAGCAGAAAATATTTTTGAAGAACTTCAAATTTTGACGCCATAATATCAGAGACGGAAGGGCTAAGTAATGTCTTTTTCATTATTTTGTGTCTAATAGAGCAAACACTACTACTCTTGTAAGGGAAAGTGTCCTTAGTAATAAGAATCTTGGCTGGTACTTTGTTTAGTATCATTTCCTGGTTAAGCATTGTCTGCATGGTAACTTACATCTTTTGTTTATATTGATTATTTTTCTTACACATTTCTATGTAATGATTCCCTCGATTTGTCAACTTATAAATAAATACTTTAAAATTAAATGCAGAAAAGTATCGGGAGATTAAAGAAGCTGAAGGAAAAGAGATGTCCAATTGTGATCATGATTGATTCTTTTCTGGTTCTTTCGTTTCGTTCTCTAGCTAATTCTATTATGGCTTAATAGAAATGCAATGGTTGGTAATGGATAATTGTTGTCTATACATTATTCAAGTAATAAGTAACTTGATAGCTGATACGCTGCCATATCAATATATGTCACCATTTAGCAATGGTTTCGTCCCTATCCGTTGTGGCTTTGGTGCCATTTTCTAAGATTCAGTTCCCCATTCAATCCTTTTTCATTCATGACCATGGTGGCCTATTTGGGGGCATTGACTTGCCCAGATCCGTATTATTTTTTAGAAGGTGAAGCAGGAGTTGTGTAAAGTGCTTATTAGAGGGCAACCCACTAGTTCTAAAGCTTTGGTTATGTGCTCGTCTGAAACTTACAGGTAATTTATGAGTAAAGGCTATATTTCTTGATAGTTGTCAAAACATATTAGAAAAGGATCTGATTAGGCTTGCATGTCCTGCTTCTAGTGCAATGGAGCATATCCAAGACTTTAGCCAAGGAAATATAAGTTTTCATTTGGTTCAAAAGGGCTGGGTGGCAGACTGTCCTCTCGATTCCAACTGGATCTGCTCTAAACTTGCACGAGAAATGCGCTCGTATTTTCCAGAAAATCGTGGATGTTCTCATGAAATTTTTGTACATGTGATTTTGTTGATGCAAGTACATTGAGCAATGAGTGGGGAAAATTAGCAATTTAGTATGGTATGTCCGTTCGGTAAATTAGAATCTACCTGTACAGACTGCCTCAAAAAAGATCTAAATGTAAATTTATCAATACAGGTGGATCCAATATTTTTTCTGTGGACCCCACATGTATTGACAAAATTCCACCCTTAGATGTGCTATTAGGGCAGTGCATGTAGGGACCCAACCCGGATCACCTATTAATTAACTTAATAAGCATGCAATTGAAAAAAAAATCTAAAACAGTAATCAAACGGGCGACACAAAAAGAATTGGGCAGTGCCTGTACGGATCCAACCCAGATCACCCTTAGATGTTAACTTTCAGTTTTTAATGTCATTTACATATACATAATTATTTTTATTTTATATAATATAATTTGTTTGTGAATAAATCATAAAATCACAATTCGACGGGTGACACGAGAAGAATTGGGCAAAAAAGCTGCACAGAGGCTTGGTGACATCTGAAATTTTATTGTATAAGTTGAGAAGAGGATTGAAGGTTCCAAGTCCATGTAAAACGACCAAGAATGCATTGTGAAAAAATATTAAGGTTGGGCCTAGAAGTTCGGGCGAAAAGATCTAGAACATTATGGACAAAACTTGAACATTCTAGGTTCATGTGTAACGACCTAAAACGTTGTGGAAAAGGTTGGGCCTAGAAGTTTCCGTGACATTCTAGCAAGATGTGAAGACTATGAAAAAAAAATTAGTCTATTCTACAATACATGTAAATATGTAAGATAATTTAGAGTGGTGTAGAATAATGTAACATATACTAGAAAGATCTAGATGTTTAGGATTTATATATATAGAGATGCAAGATGAAACAAAAGTTAAATATGCAATGATGTTAAAAAAAATAAAATAATATTTTTTAGGTGCATGCACACATTTTGTTGTCATTTTCTAATATATATTTTAATTTTCAAAATCCTTAAAAACAAAAGATAAAACACGATAAACATAACAATAAAAAATGTACATATTTGTTTCACTATCATAATAAAAGAACTAATATTAATTTAATTTCAATATATATTTGTGCTTCCATCAAATATGTGTTTTAAACAAGATACATACAAAAAAAACATTAATCGAATTTATTTTCAAAAGTTATATAAATTAATGATCATTCATGTGCAAAGCACGTACTTCATACTAATATCAGTAAAAGACAGAATCTAACTACAATCATTAACAGTGATTCTAAGTATCTCCGAGATGAAGATGACAAAGTTACGTGCAGGATTTTCTCAAGTTTATTCTTTATCTTCCACGTTTTTAATCCACTCCAGGAAAAGACCAAAAATGAGAATTTTCTCCAGTCTATCATCCTCGGTCTCGGTAGCTATGAGTTCAGATATTTGCCTCGTTCAAATGTCCTTCCAAGGCCAGGCACGTAGTGCCACGGAGACAAGGTGTGAGAAGTAGCCTTCGGGGGATGCAAGCAGTATATTGTAACCAAGATTATGTGACTTGTACAAACAAGTGAAGAAGTTTTGGTCTCCTGAAATTAGGAATGACAATGGGCCGGGGTGGGGCGGGGATGGGGATGACTTTCCCATCCCCGTCCCCGAATACAAACCCATGATGGGCTTGTACTCTTACAAGCCCATGATCCATGTGCCCATTACATTATTCTCATCATAATCCTGATCGAAGATCCATTATCATCGATGTGACGTGTCACGCACTAGGCTCAGGCCTGCGCCTGCGCGACTGCATAATGGGCCACTACACCAGCACCGAGAATCTAGAGGTGGCTCCTATAGGTTCAAGAGGTGTCTCCTGTCACGTAGCACTTTGTCTCGGAGGTTCAAGAGGTGGTTCCCACGCACGTAGCACTTTGTCCCGCATAGCACTTATTTTACGGGGTTCCTGCTATCCATTCTGTAATGGCCTCGGGCTCAGACTCGTGCCTGCGCGACTGGACAATGGACCCATATAGCAACTACTTCGTATTTGTCATCGCTTTACGAAAATAATTAACCCAAGTTGCTATAGAAGTCAGTTGTAGTCCATTTTAAACTCATTTTAAATCTTTCATTTTTTTCATGTGGGATAGGGGTATCAAATGAAGATTTTAACTTATTCGTTATCATGATGCACACTTTAATTTTTTGAAACCACTGAAGTATAAATAAGACAACTGCTAATTTTGGAATACTTCCACTCAAATTAGGCAGGTGCACTCCCTTAACTGTTTTTAGCAATCATGCTCTCAAAATTTATATAAGATCTTATAAACTCATTTATAAGCTTATCGTTTGATCTCATCAAACTTATTTCTTATAAATTCAACTCCTTGAATTTATTATCTCAACGAGAGCTGACAAACCATGGCTTGTGTGACCCTCAATGGTTCAGGGATACATCTAGCTGTGTCTTCACAACTCTTTGTGATTCAGGACATTGTCATTTATATGCGATTATCCTTATCTGTCCCATTCTAAGCATCAACTCCTTGATCATAAGAATGTCAGAATTCATTTCTGATTGGACCCATCAAATCATGATAAGAGCGCATAGTAACATCGATCACCCTAGGATTCCCTAGGTACCACTGATCGTGCCTGCAAAAACCAATCAATTATGTTTATCGTACAGTACAGTCCCTTCATCTTGTATATCTCGATCGAATCTGCAAACATTGGTTCATCGAGGGTTGCATGTGAAGTTTGATAACGATTTGATGCATCTTTGAGAATACTTTCTCAAAGTGGCATCACATTTGCAACTAGGGAACCACTTAACCCTAATGCACATTTCATACTCTGGCCAGAGATTTCATGCACTATTATCTTATAAGATCACATATGATATCCACACTCGTAGGTGATCGGTGAATTCTCGACTAAAATGCACTGGTTCCTACATGTGTCACAATTGTACCCAATCTCGTCACCTGATGACAACCATAACCACAGACTTATCCACTCGATGAATGATAACCACTTCGGAAGTCTTGGGAGGGTAGTTCAGTGAACTCATCGTATGAGTACTAATCTGTATGATTGAACATCTCTATATCCATACTAATGAAACGTCATACGCAATATCACAGATTCTAGTCTCGACTTCGAGCATTCTTTATCCTTATTTTGGACGGCCCAATCAGCTAGAAACTCGATTTAGAATATACAGTAATTTAAAATATATGTTTCATGATTGTCATCAGATGTACAACCTCATATTTATTTACTATAGTATATTCAAGGTATTTATCTATGCATCTTACATGAGTATACAAATAAAGTAAATATCAAAATTGAATAAAAGTGTAATTATATTAAAATAAAGACGATTTATTATACTTGAGTCAATAAAATTCTTAGCCAACAGTTGGCTTGCAAGACATCTACTCTAACAGTGCTGCGGTTAGTGGGCATGGTACTGGGTTGACACATACTAAAGCGCATGTTGTATAACCTTGCAAGGCGCATGGCCTTTGGTATGTCCAGAGGTAGATGAATAAGGACCTCTGCCGCAATGACCTCATGCAACACGCTAATGAAAAGTTCCACCAACTGATCTTGTGATAGAGCGGTCGCCCTGGGCATTAGTTGCTCAAATTTCTTTTGTTCTTCTGCGGAAACTCGTCTACTTTAATTTAGAGAGTTCCCCCAATTTAGTGCACCGTAGGATTGGGACGAAATGTATATGACAGTGCTCCTTATAATCAATCCAATTCATGTTGTGGTTGTTCTCCTCTACTTTCAAAAACGATAATTGTGCATCACAGTCTAAGTGGGACACCGCGATTCCTACCTTGCCGTGAACTGGTGTATTTTGACGGCGGAAGAAAAATTTACAATGAGTGAGCCACCCGATCGAGTTTGCCAACCCTTCATATCTAGGCAGATCCAACCTTGAATACCGATGCCCACCAAAAAAGCTTATTCTTTGTCATTTTTGCCACGACGTGAATCTTTCGAGCCCTTAGAGTTACTGTCCATGTCTCAATTTTTCATGGACTGTGTTTGAACAGCTGCCAAACATAGTGATAATTATTCCAGTTGTGCCGGAAACTCTTGCTGAATCTGGTCATGTGCATGCCTTCTTGTCCTCTATGTGCATATTCATGAATGCATCCAATTGTTTCTATTTTAGGTGTACCCAGAATACCGAGTTTTCGGTATATCGTACCGAAATTTTTTCGATATACAGATATTTTTTCAGTATACGGAATATTTTTTGGGTATCTATACGGTATCAATATGGATTTTTTCTACATCAAAATTTCAAAATTTCAGTATCGGTACCGGTATGAATTTTTTTCATACCGATATTTTTGATATGGTATACCAAAAATCCACCCCTATATTTGATAGTGAAATCCGATGAATCCAGATTCCACTTTGATTTATTAGACTTTCTTCCTTGTCGACCAATTGTATGAATTGTGATGAGGCTCGATAGAAAGACCTCGTGATCTCGTAATATTTTTTTGGGAAATATTTGATAACATTATATTGAACGCAAGATGGATATAAATACAAGAGTCCTAGATCACCATACCCTAAAGTAGGGCTGTAAACGAGCCGAGCCGGCTCGCGAACTTTTCGAGCCGGCTCGAAAAAATATTCGATTCAAATTCGAATTTTTCGAACTCTAGCTGAACTCGAGCCGAACTCGAACTATTATACGAGCCAAACTCGAGCCTAAAATATTATGTTCGAGCGTTCGCGAGCCGGCTCGCGAATCTTTATATAATACTAGTACACTAAGCACATGCATTGCATGTGCACATAATATAATTTTATAAAAATAATAATTAAAAATTAAGATAGTGGAATAGTGGAAATAAGATGTTGGAGTTTTTTAATCTCAAATTACATTTTTACCTTTTAATCATTGAATATATTTGAAAGAATTATAAGGATAAATTTGAAAATCTATTAAAATGACCAAAGTTAGTTACTCTAATGAGTTTATCAATTATAATATAGTAAAGATACATATATAATATTTTATATAAAAAATATTACATATTATATAAATATTATATATATATATTATAAATAATATTATATATATTATATTATATATAGATAATATTATATAAATATTATATAATATATTCGAATCGAACTCGAACTCGAACTCTCTATCGAATCAAACTCGAGCCTAAAATAAAAAAATTTCGAGCTTCGAGCCGAACTTCGAATATCTCAATTCGAACTCGAGCTCAAACACTAAAATTTTGCTATAGTTCGGCTCGACTCGTTTATAGCCCTATCCTAGAGATGATAAACATCAAACTGGAAAAATAACAAACCAAATACTAAAATACCAAATCCTATCAAAACTCAAAGCAAAAGCGATAAAGAAAGAGGGCCTTTCCAAACACGAATTGACGGTATGCGTATTGTCTTCGACTAGTGCGGAGCGCGGGATGTACCGAATGATATACTTAGATTGCGTAACTATTTACATGATCATGGAACTCAATGAATGTGCTCTAATGGTATCACATTTATATTATTATTCATTACTCAAAGCATTGGATGTTTTACTTTTATGCCTACACATGTCTTATGATTTTATTATGTACTCGTTATTAGTTGAATATACTTGTTGAGTCTTTAGATTCACTATGCTTGGATGGTGTATGTGGAGAAGATACTATTAATGAGTTTGATGATGAACAATGGTCGAGTAGTCGAGGAAGCAGGAAGCTGCACGGTACGTTGTCCAAGAAACTCTTAGCAGCATGTTCATAAAATTTTACATCTCAATTTCTTTATGACTATTCCATTTGATTTATGGTTGATACAATACTTGGGTTTTTAATGTTTTGTTGCAGGGGTGTAGCCATAAAAGTTGTCTATTGGGAAAAGTTCATTCAATAAATATATATATATATAGACATAATAAATAACGTAATTTTGAACCATGTAAAATATATAATTATAATTTTATACAAATTTTTTAAAAATAAATATGAATAAATAATTAATATATTAAATGTAAATTTTGATATTTATTAAGCAAAGACACCTAAAATAGAAGTAACAAATTTATTTTAAACAAATCCACCTAGAAACTATATGCGATATTTATTTATAACTTAATTTATGGATAATAAATATTAAATACACCTCCGATTTTTCATTTTTTTTTTAAAGTTTCAATCCATATCATTATCTATGTCCATATTAATAGTATATATATTTTTTTGTGACGTGGGAACTCGCAGCTGCTACCTTACCTTCAATTTGCACTGGGTAAACTCCAAACTAACGCAAATATTAATAGTAAATATTTATGATATATGGGCTGGTATATTCACAAAATCGGGAAAAAGTCTACCGAGCAAAAGCCCACATTGGCCCATATAGGTTCTCCGCCCTTGTTTTGCTGATATCATGTTTGGAGTATATGGATATTCGTATGTAGACAATTGCATATGAAATTTTGAAATTTATTTTGAATGCATGATATCTTATACTTATGAGCATGTCGTATGTGTAACAAAAAAAAATTTATTCCTCAATTTTCCGCATTTAATGTATGATTAAATATGAATAAGACGTCCGGGACTTCACACAAATCTTAAAAAACATATTTTTTTTTCTCTAAAATTTTTACTACACTTTACACTCTAAAAATCCAAATTTATAGAATTTTAAAATAATTTTCAATCAAATTCAAAGAATTTTTTCTCAAACCCTACCGCCCTCACATTCCTTTTTTTGTTGCTATTTTTGACGACGACGAACCCGCAACCGTTATATTTCGATGTGTATCGATAAACCCTCAGGATAACACAATAGTCTACAAACAACAATAGAAACGAAACCGCGTCAGCACAAAGGTGGTACAGACGGTGGCACGGAGGTGGGATACAGACGCTGGGTGGCTCGAAAGAATCGGGTCTGTTAGAGTATGTGCCCGTCGAGCCAAGTGTTGACCGAGGGTCCTTGAGATAACTCTTGTATGAAAATATTTATTTTAATAATATTTGAATTATTTAATTTTACACATCTTTATCTGAATACCCATGCTAGCTA
The DNA here is from genome assembly GCF_033568475.1 of Henckelia pumila. NCBI lineage: Eukaryota > Viridiplantae > Streptophyta > Magnoliopsida > Lamiales > Gesneriaceae > Henckelia > Henckelia pumila. The sequence continues at coordinate 141,486,981 of NC_133120.1, forward strand.
CATAGATAAAGCCCTTGAATATACAAATAGTAAAAAAAATATGAGATGGTCATGGGATGACTATCATGAAACTCATATTTGGAATATTGTATATTTTAAACCGTTCCTAGTCGATTCAGCCGCCACAAAGAAGGATAAAGGCCGTTTGAGCTTGAGACTAGTATTTGCGATGTGAGTAACACGTTTCATTGGTAGGGGACATGGTGATGTCCAAACATACAAATAAGTGCTCCTTGTAGAGTGCACTGAACAACCCTTCCTAAAGGATTTTCCAAGTGGTTCTCACTTATTGAGTAGAATAGTCCTAGTTTATGGTTGTACACCATTAGTCCTTATGACCCGGGACAACATGGAGACTCTATATGCTAGTGCTTCACTTTGACTTGTTTACTGACTCCATTGGGGTCATCAGGTGGTAATGTTGGGTGTTGTGACGAAACATATAAGAGTCGATGCATTGTAGTCGAGGATTCACTGCTTACCTTCGGGTATGGATATCCTCTCATGCATATGTAGCTTGAAATATTTGATCAGAGTAAGTGGTAATTAAGAAAGAGGTTTCTTGAATTACACCTTCGATGCAACTACGGCATGACACATAGTTATCGATTCATTGACAACTCTCGATAAACCAATGGTTGTCGAATCGGTCGGGATATATGTGTTGAAAGGACTGTACTGTACGCTAACCATAATTGATTGATTCTTGCAGACACTATCATTTGATACCTAGGGATTCATGTAAGCGATGCTGCTAGACGTTTAATATGACAGGTTGAGTACTATCAGACTTGAGTTTTCTGACGTTCTTATTATCAAGAGGTTGATTAATAAGAATAGAGCTATATAGGGTATGCTCATATAAGGGACTTGTTGATCCCGAATCACATGAAGATGTGAACCCACTGCTAGTTGTATCAATGAACCATTGAGGGTCACACAAGTACTAGCTTTCTAGATTACGTTGAGATTAAAATTAGTTCAATGTGTTGAACAACTTATAAATGAGTTTATAAGTAAAATAAATTAGAAGTATGACTTCTAATGGAGAATAAATTAGAAAGTAACTTTTAATTTGTTAATGTGTTCCAAGATTAAAAGTTGACTTGAATAAATAATTAATTTTTGAAAATGGTGATTTTCAAAACTATTATTTTGAACTCAATTAAATTAATTCAAGGGTTGAATTAATTTTTCACTAGTAGACTTTGTAAAGTATAAATAATTAAATTAATTCAAGTGTTGGATTAATTAAACACTATTGAGTCTAGTAGAGCTCAAATAAAATAGTGTTGAATAATTATTTTACTAGTGGACTTGAAAGAGTTTAAGTTGGATTTAATTAATTGATTAAACTTAAATGAGTTTGAGTTTAATAATTAATTAAATATTAAGTTCAAGGGCCATGTATGTATGTATGTATGTATGTATGTATGTATGTATGTATGTATGTATGTATGTATGTATGTATGTATGTATATGTTTGACATATATATATATATATTTATATAATATATGTGAGAGAAAATATGAAAGGTTAAAGGTTGAATACAATTTTTCGTGCAAGGTTTAATTACATATTTTTATCTTATCTTTGACCATGATTATGATAATTATTCAATATTTATTCTCCATATATATTGCAAGTGGCCGTGCACTACAACACACAATTCTCAAATTTTGTCTTTTGTTTTTGGGAGAAAAGACAAGAAATATCTCAATAAAAAATGCTAAATATTCTAGTGCATATTTAGAGTGGATCTAGTTCGACTAGTCGTGGTCCTAATTCGAAGAGGAGCTATTTTCGAACAAGGTGCATCTTTGGAGGCTTGAATCCATTTGAGCAAGGTGTGCTCTTGGAAGTTTGTAGATTGTTCCCACCATTTCAAGAGTTAAGTTGTTCACAACTTGGTTGAAACCATAAGTCAATCTTTTCAGATTGATAGGTAAAATCTTCTTAAACACATTATGGATGTTTGATGATTTGAATGCTACACAAGTGCTCGATTTCTTTTAATAAAAATTTTAAACTTCTGCTGCATTTTCGGGCATGAGGTAACCGATCCCCAACAGTGATATCATAGACAGGTTACTCTTTTTGTGTAGCATCTGTTGAATATTATGTTGAGGTCAATTTCTAACCGCATGAGAAAATCATTTCTTCAACTTTTGGTGCTGTTTTTTGAAATTTTTTTTATAGAATGAGGGGCTGCCATTTCGGGCAGTTTGGCTGCCCCATGGGCAGCTCAATTTTAATAATAATAATAAAATTTTTGGACCATCGATGGAGCTTCGGTAACGACTATGACGACTTGTTTTTTCAAAAGGCATTTTGGGATATCAAGTGTCATAGGCCATAAGTTGCTAAAATCATTATAGTTGATTTTTGTGAAAAATTAAACTTTATAATGTATGTATTTTCTCATGAAATAAATAATTAAAGTTTGACTTTGATCATTTATAGTAAATGATGATTTACAGGAAATTCGATTATAAATAAATTAATTGAAAAGTAAACAAAGGTGTTTGTTTATTTTGTTAATTTAATTTATAATTGTGGCGGTTAGTGATTGGACCAAGATATATAATATTTGATCAATTGATTATTGTGATAATTAATTGATGGTGCATGATATGTGATATTATGCATGAAGGATGGTCAAAAGCCCAAGACCAATTTGCTAGGTGTATGCTAGGATATTTTGTGTTGAATGCGTTGTAATAATTATCAAATTATAAAGTGGGCTTGGTTTATATCCCGTTCCCACCCCATGAGATGTATCCCTATTTTCCATGGATATTTTAATGTAAAATATTTGATAGTGGAAGATCAAAATTGGAAGATGATGGACCATGATGAATTATGAAGATCCAAGACATGTAAATATTGAAAGCTTATGTAATTGTTGCGTTTTCATCCCGTGCATTCCCTAGGATTGGACCTAGGCCCGTGTTTGGCTCACACGGGTCAAATAATATGGGGACGATTGATCATCCTTGTTAGTTTACTGTTTATAATATATGCATGATATATTATAAATAATGAGTATGTGCGTTATTATTTTATAATAACAAAGTTGTATGAATCCGGCAATCATACAAACAAACATGGCGAGTTTTAAAATTAATGATGAGACAATTTCAAAATTAAAAACCCTCATTTTGAATTAGATTCAAAATTTATATCAAGCCCAAAAATGGGAATTATAAATTTGTTTATGATTTCCTTGTCTTTCATCGATAATGGGTGCATGATGAACGCTACCCGTATTCAATGCTCGGCTCATATTATGGGGCGGGCTTGGATGCCGAAAAGCCGTGACATCCATTGACATGGGGATGTGAACTATGTGAAACTCCCATGAATTCGGCTCATATTATTAGGGAAAATCATGGCGACCGTCCATTAAGGTTCAGTATCGATGGGTAAGGCTTGACACGTAAAGATGAACGACATCATATTATTGGGTCCTAATCAAGCGTGAGACAAAAGTTTATGTAAGGGTTGCATGGAGATGCAATTGGAAACTACCTTTTAGGAATTGTGATTGGCTGATATTATTCGGGATCATGATTGGCTAATTGGACCTTACGTACGTACTGAGGCAATGTGTTTCCCTTTTTCAATAGGGGGTAGTGAAAATGTCAAAACAATGGGAGCAAGAATTTATAAAGTAAAAGTCCATACTTTATATCTTATTAAATATTTTAAAATAGTCATTAACATTAATCTTTTATTATTTTTCAGTACACAATTTTTGACATGTCATAAATTAGCAATCCGTTATCTGCAATACTCGACAAACATGTACTAACTGGTCCAAATTACCTCGATTGGCTAAGAAATCTAAAACTTGTCTTGAACTCGGAGAGGATTGCATATACACTTGATAAGTTGCCCCCCGTTGAGGCTCCGACTGGATGTAGCCCTGTTGAGCTACAAACTTACAAGGATTGGTGTGACCATGACTTGAAAGCCAAGTGTTATATGCAGGCTTCTATGAATGATGAGCTGCAACGGCATTTTGAGGATGCAAAGCATGCTGCTGACATTCATTTGCATCTCAAAGAACTTTTCGGTGAGCAAACATGCCCGCTTCGACATGCGACTTTCAAGGAACTGATCACTTTGCACATGCGAGATGTGGCTTTGGTCCATGAGCATGGCCTGAAGTTGATTGGATTAGTGGAGAAACGCGTTAGCATGGATCTTGTACTACCAGCCGAGTTGACCACGGACGTGTTGCTCTTGTCAATGCCAAGCTTGTTTGACCCTTTTGTGGTGAATTTCAACATGAACAAGTTAGATCCGACCCTTGAGGAGTTGGTTAACATGCTTGTTACATATGAATCCACAATCAAGAAAGAGAAGCTGGTTCTTTATGTGGGTTCCTCATCTAGTGCGAAGAAAGGATCACGTGGGAAGGAAAAGAAGCGTTCTTTCCATCATTCCAAGAAGAACGTGCCCTTGAAGAGGCAGGCTCCGAGTCCCGTTGTGGCAGCCACACCAGTTAATGCTAACAAGACCAGTGACGTCTGTCATTACTGCAAGAAGCCTGGACATTGAAGGCGTAATTGCAAGGAATATCTTAACCAGAATGGTTCTGGAAAGGGTATGTTCTACGTTGAAGTAAACATTTTAATTAACTCTTCTTCTTGGGTATTGGATACTGGCTGTGGCTAACATCTCTGTAATGATTTGCAGGTGATGACAAGAAGTAGGATACTCAAGGAAGGTGAGACCTTCTTGAGGATGAAAATGGGGCAAGAGTTGCTGCCAAAACTGTGGGAGATGTTTACTTATTGTTGAACAATTATTTTAAATTAATTTTGAGAGATATTTTGTTTGTACCAGATTTGATGAAAAACATTGTTTCCATTTCTATGCTTGATAAAGATGGATATTCTTGTTTATTTGGCAAAGGTGTTTGCAATATTTACAAGAATGAATGTTTAATTGGTACATGCAAATTGGAAAATGATCTCTATAATTTAAAATTGAAAGATATTCAAATGTATAATGTCCAAGAAATATCAACAACACACAAGCAAAAACAAGATACTATGAATCCGACACACTTGTGGCATGCTCGATTAAGTCATATTTCCATAAAAAGGATGAACAATCTAGTGGGAGAAGGCATGTTTGATATGTTTGATATTAATTCTCTTACTACTTGTGAACCCTGTCTAAAAGGAAAGATGACAAAAATTCCCTTTAAGGGCAATGTGGAGCGAGCCAATGGACTGTTGGATTTGATCCATACAGATGTATGTGGTCCACTTAGCATCACCACTAAGCATGGACATTCTTACTTCATCACCTTTACCGATGATTTCTCAAGGTATGTGTATGTGTATTTGATGAAATACAAATATGAAGCTTTTGAAAATTTCAAAGAATTCAAAAATGAAGTGGAGAAACAATTGGGACGAAGCATCAAGACACTTTGATCGGATCGAGGTGGTGAGTACTTGAGTACAGAATTACAAGAGTATCTTAGGGAGAATGAGATTCTCTCAGTGGACTCCACATGCTACACCTCAGTTGAATGGTGTTTTAGAATGTCGTAACCGGACTTTGATGGACATGGTTCGGTCTATGATGGGGTTCACGGAGTTGCCGCCATTTTTTTGGGGATATACGCTTGAAACAACGGCACTGTTGTTGAACAATGTCCATTCAAAGGCAGTTGATAAGACACCATATGAGATATGGATGGGAAAGCCTCCTAAGTATTCTTATCTTAGAATATGGGGGTGCTCTGCTTATGTGAAGCAGACAGTGGGAGATAAATTGGATGCTCTATCCATTTTATGCTACTTCGTGGGATATCCAAGGAATTCGGTTGGATATTATTTCTATCATCCAAAAGAAAGAAATGTGTTTTTTTCTAGGAATGCAACCTTTTTGGATAAAGAATTTCTATTGGATAGAAAATGGGAGATGATAGAACTTGAAGAAGTTCGAGAAACACCCACAATTGTGGAGCCCATTCCCGAACATCCAAGAGAGAAAATACAAGCTCCTAGAAGATCTGTGAGGATCGCGAGACCATCTATGAGGTATGGTCTACTTCTTGAAAAGGGCCAAGATGAGCCTGACCATGGATGTGATCCAAGTACCTTCAAGGAAACGTTGTCTGAAGCCTATTCATTCAAGTGGCTTGAAGATATGAAATCTGAGATGAATTCCATGCATTCGAACCAAGTGTGGAATCTTGTGGATCCACTTGAGGGAATTGTTCCTATAGGATGTAAATGGATTTACAAGAGGAAACTTGGGGCTGATGGGAAGGTGGTGACCTTCAAGGCGCGATTGGTAGCAAAAGGGTATACTCAAAGACAAGGAGTTGAATTTGAGGAAACTTTTTCTCCAGTCGCAATGTTCAAGTTTATAAGGATAATGCTTGCCATAGCTGCATGGTATGACTATGAAATATGACAGATGGATGTGAAGACAACTTTTCTTAATGGGGATATTAAGGAAAAAATTTACATGTCTCAGCCTGAAGGGTTCACATCTATCGGAAGTGAGCATAAAGTATGCAAACTTTAGAGATCTATTTATGGTCTCAAACAAGCATATAGGAGCAGTAACCTCAGATTTTATGGTACAATCAAAGAGTTTGGATTTACTAAGAATCCTTAGGAACCCTGTGTATATAAGAAGGTCAGTGGGAGTGCTGAGACATTCCTGGTACTTTATGTTGATGACATTCTACTCATTAGGAATGATGTAGGAATGTTGCAATCAACTAAAGTATGGTTGAAGAGTAAGTTTTCAATGAAGGACTTGGGTGAAGCATCTTTTGTATTGGGAATACAGATCTATTGGGATAGATAAAAAAGATTGCTTGGTCTCACCCAATCTGCGTACATTGATACCATCGTGAAGAGGTTCTCGATGGAAGAGTCCAAGAGAGGACATCTACCAATGTGTCATGGCGTGTCTCTATCCATGTCCATGTCTCCCAAGAATGATGCAGAGATAGAGGCGATGACACTCATTCCATATGCATCTGTTATTGTTAGTATCATGCATGCAATGATATCTACACGTCCTGACGTGACATTTGCACTAAGTATTGCAAGTAGATATCAATCGAACCCTTGTATTCCACACTGGAAAGCTGTGAAAGACATCCTCAAGTACTTGAAAAGGACTAAGAATATGTTCTTGGTTTATGGGGATGTAGAACTAAAATTGGAATGATATACCGACTCTAGCTTCCAAAGCGATATTGATGATTCGAAGTCAAATTCTGGTTTTGTATTCATGCTCAATGGTGCTGCTATCTCTTGGAAGAGTTCCAAGCAAAATAGCAATGCGGATTCCACCATTGAGGCCAAATACATTGCTGCATCGAATGCAGCAAAGGAAGCTGTTTGGATAAGGAATTTCGTCCAAGAGTTGGGCGTTATTCCTAGTGGAGTTGATCCAGTCCCGATGTACTGCGACAACACAGGCGCCGTTGCTCAGGAGAAGGAACCAAGGTCTCATCAGAAATCCAAACATGTACTGAAAAAATACCACATCATCCGAGAGATTGTGGAAAGAGGAGAGGTGTCGTTAGACAGAGTCGCCTCCGCAGATAATATTGCTGATCCACTAACTAAGACTTTACCAGAACTATTGTTTGAAAAACATCGCGAATCAATGAGTTTGAAGCACATGGGTAGTTGGCTCTAGTGCAAGTGGGAGATTGTTAGAGTAGGTGCCCGTCGAGCCAAGTGTTGGCCGAGGGTCTTTGAGATAACTCTTGTATGACAATCTTTATTTTAATAATATTTGAATTATTTAATTTGGCACATCTTTATCTGAATACCCATGCTAGCGGCATAGATAAAACCCTTGAATATACAAATAGTAGAAATAATATGAGATGGTCATGAGATGACTATCATGAAACTCATATTTGGAATACTGTATATTTTAAACCGTTCCTAGTCGATTCAGCTGCCACAAAGAAGGATAAAGACCGCTCGAGCTTGAGAATAGTATTTGTGATGTGAGTATCACGTTTCATTGGTAGGGGACATGGTGATGTCCAAGCATGCAAATAAGTGCTCCTTGTAGAGTGCACTGAACAACCCTCCCTAAAGGATTTTCCAAGTGGTTCTCACTTATAGAGTGGAATAGTCCTAGTTTATGGTTGTACACCATTAGTACTTATGACCCGGGACAACATGGAGACTCTATATGCTAGTGCTTCACTTTGACTTGTTTACCGACTCCATTGGGGTCATCAGGTGGCAATGTTGGATGTTGTGACGAAACATATAGGAGTCGATGCACTGTAGTCGGGGATTCACCGCTTACCTTCGGGTATGGATATCCTATGTGATCTCATGCATATGTTGCTTGAAATATCTGATCAGAGTAGGTGGTAATTAAGAAAGGGGTTTCTTGAATTATACCTTCGATGCAACTACGGCATGACACATAGTTATTGATTCATTGACAACTCTCGATAAACCAATGGTTGTCGAATCGGTCGGGATATATGTGTTGAAGGGACCGTACTGTATGCTAACCATAATTATTTGTTCTTGCAGACACTATCATTTGATACCTAGGGAGTCATGTAAGTGATGCTGATAGACGTTTAATATGACTGGTTGAGTACTATCAGACTTGAGTTTTTTGACGTTCTTTGTCGAATCCTGACTTTTGGTGATAACAAAACAATACTTTGTTGTTTAGTCAGCCGTCATTTATTTGTATAAATAGCAGCTACGTCAACCGAACAAAGACATATCTATCGACGTCAGCCAAAGCATGCAAAGCAGTTGTACATCAACCGAACAAAGATATATCTACCGACGCCAGCCAAAACATGCAAAGAAGTTGTACGTCAACCGAACAAAGAACTCATCTACCAACGTCAACTAAAGCTTGTCAACCAACGAATAATGCAAAACAGTTGTATGTCAAACAGAACAAAGACGTATCTACCGACTGAGATATCTACCGAACTTCAAATACAAAAAGATACACGCTACATTTCGAAGTTACAGTTTCCCAGATCTCAGAAAGTGACAAGACAACTGAAAAGAAAAAGGACGAAGCATTTAAGGATTCATCTGATAAAGTGAGAAAGCCTTAAATAGCATTTAATGTGAGCGACACATTGAATAAACAATTAAAGGCACCCCCAATATGAAATATTCAGAAAAATTTATCAGAAGGGAAATCTTACCGTTGGACAAAGAAGAAAAACGTTGAAGACAAAGGCTATATATATCAAAGCCTTTCTAGATAGAAAATACGACACAACAACGCTTATTGAGAATCTATCTATCTGAGCTCTCGAACCTCTCTTGAATACTCGACCACTCAAAGAGAAAACCCTTAGCTTAAACAGCCTTATCCGATCTTTGAAGAGATCTTTTCAAGGGTTGCTCAAATCCAGATATTGTTTGAAGAACGCTACCTGATACAAGGATTTGAGAAGTCTTAAGTCCTCGAGAGACTAAGACAATCATCATTACCATCTGAAGAAAAGTTTGATAAGATCTTTAAATCTTATCACTATGAATCTAGGAGTTCCATATTAGGCAATGGATAAGTCCTAACTTGGATCGGGTGTATTGCAAGACGTTGTAATAACCAAAGTCTTCTAGTGAATCCTTCCGAGGTGGAAGAAGGGGTGACGTAGGAGATTGAGCTCCGAACATCCAAGAAACATATCTGTGTCTACTTACGTTATTGCATTGCATCATTCCATGGATATCATCTAGCATATTGAGAGCTATTTCCGCCCTAATCTTAGTTGCTTTTATATCTCTAGCAGGCTAAAATAAAACCGGTCGAGTGAACTAACATTTACTCAACCATATTGAATTAGATTTTAAAGACTATTATTATTGTGTATTCACCCCCCCTCTACACACGATATCGATCCCCAACAAGTGGTATCAGAGAGAGTTTTTCTATTTAGCTACTGATATTCATTATGAATTCTTTAAATAAAATTCCTATGTTCTCTAAAGAAGATTATGATGACTGGAAAATTCGTATGCAGACACATCTTTCTGCTCGAGATGATGACATGTGGTACGTTATCACTGACGGACCCATGAAGATTCTCAAAGTCAACAAGCTGTAGCCATAAAGGAGGAGAACCACAGATGGTCGAGAAACCCAGAATGGAGTGGACTATTGAGGATAAAAAGAAAGAAAATCTTGATAATGTAGCCAAAGATATACTGTACAAGACGCTGGACAAAAACATGTTTAGCAAAATCAAGGCGTGCTCAACCGCCAAAGAAATTTGGGAGAAACTCACTCAACTGTGCGAAGGGAACGACCAAACTAAAGAAACAAACTCACTGTAGCAATACAGATGTTTGACAACGTCAAGATGAAACCAGGAGAAACAATGACTGTGTTTGACGAAAGATTCAGCAATATTATTTGTGAATTAATTGCTCTTGGAAAGATATACACTAATCGTGAAATTAATTTGAAGGTTATGCGAGCACTACCCAGAGAATGGGATGTCAAGACCATAACCATGAGGGAATCAAAAGATCTGAACAAGCTAGTGCTTCATGATCTGTTTGCAGATCTCAAAGCATATGAGTTTGAACTTGGAATCCGAACAGAGGAAGAACCATCAGCTTCAAACCCCACCAAGGCACTAACGACAACTATCCTATCTCAACCGATCGAGGATACAATAAAGAAGACAGCTGAACAAATGAGTGGAGAAGCTATGTCTCTCTTTATCAAAAGGTTTTGGAAATTTATGCGTAATAATAAAAAGTTTAAACCTTACTACAAACAAGACCATACAGAGGATGGTCCCGCATGCTTTAACTGTGGCAAGCAAGGCCATTTTATTTCAGATTGTACTAAACCTAAGAATGAAGAAAGAAAGTAGCACTATGAGAATAAGAAAGGCAAAGATGGAAGAAGAACATATCGAAAGAAGAAGGAGCAAAAGGTACTAGTTGCAGACGAAGGGAAAAGCAAATGGGCTGAAACAGAATCTGACTCAACCGATACAGATAGCTCATCTGAGGAAAGCGAGGAAGAGCAAGTTCAATGTCTCATGGCTAACTCCATACATGAAGAAGAAGACATTGAGGTATTTGACTTCAACTCATCTGACTTTACACAAGAGGAACTCATTCAGGCACTGAATGAGATGGTCACTGAGTATAAGAAGCTTTCTATATCATTCGAGGAAGCAAAAATAGAAAAATCATGTCTCATTGATAAATCAAGGGAATCTAGCTGTTTACAGCGAAAAGAACTTGATGGTCTAAAGACTAAGCTAAATCTGTTAGCTACTGAGAATGATAACATGAAACGAGTATTCCAAGCTACTTTATTTGAAAATCAAAAGTTGCTTAAGACAATCAATGCTTGGAATAAGGCTTCTGTCTCTTTAGATAAGATACATGAGAACCAGAAACAAGCAGGTGATAAAACCGGTCTTGGATATGGATAAAATGAATGTACTGGCTCAAAAGAAAATACTCAATCATACTCTAGTGGGAACAATCCCAATGTGATGAGATTTGTTCGATCTAGTACGATATATGAACACGTTGAACCAGATATAGATGTTAAACAAACAAGTCGCTATGAAAAAGGTAAACATGAAGGACTAGGATATGTGAAACCTAAGATCCCAAGGAAAGAAGAGACATGGAATAAACCAAGATTGAATGAACAAAGAATTGGAAACCAAACTAAGTTCAAAAAATCAAGGTTTGAACCAAGTCAACTCAAGTATAGGAATCATTGGGTGACACATAACCAACACTTCAATTGTAAGCCTATTAAAAAACGATATAGACTGAATAACACAGATCAGAAGTTCAAACAGTACACTGTAAAACCTAGCTTACACACAAATTCACATCGTGTACCTCGACCGACTCACCTTAAAAACACTCACACAGGTAAAACCGTTAGAGTAATTCAGGTGTGGGTTCCGAAAGGTCTAATCCAATTCTGACCCAAATAGATAAGGGTACCATGGTTGTACATTCTTCTTATAGGTACTATCAGTAAAATCAGTCGAGAAGAATAGTGCAACAGAAAGGTCAACGTGGTATCTTGATAGCGGATGCTCTAGACACATGACTGGAAACAAAGATTTACTATCCAAAATCATACAATACAAAGGGCCTAAGATTATTTTTGGCGATAACGCGAAGGGTAAGACCGTGGATAAGGGTAAGATAACTCATGGTAACTTTATCATTAATGACGTATTGCTCGTTGATACCTTATGTTATAATCTAATCAGCATCAGTCAACTATGTGACAATGGTTATATTGTTGAATTTCGTAAACATTCTTGCTTGATCAAATCTAGCAACTGCGATATTATGCTAATCGGACTAAGAGAACAAAACACGTATAGGCTGAATTGGCAAAGTGAACAACCGATAGTTCCTACTTGTTTTGTTGCTCAGAATGATAAGCAGTGGTTATGGCATAAACGGCTCAACCATTTAAATTTCAAGTCCATTAAGCATCTGAGTAAACATGAGTTGGTTCTTGGCTAGCCCAAAGGTGATTTTAAAATAGATAGAGTTTGTTCCGCTTGTCAGCAGGGCAAACAGGTGAGAGCCTCTTTTAAAAACAAAGGATGCTCATCTTCTTCCAAATGCTTGAATCTGTTACATATGGATCTGTTTGGTCCTATACCGATCAGGAGCTTAGGGGGAATGAGATATACCTTAGTGATTGTGGATGATTACTCTCGGTTTACTTGGATAATTTTCTTATCATCCAAAGATCAAACTACTACTCACCTGATAAAAATTTTCAAACGGGTATGCAAAATGAGAAACATACTGGGATAGACAGGATCAGGAGTGATAGAGGCACTGAGTTTTTAAACAAAACCCTTGAATCCTATCTAGATGACCAGGGCATCAAGCATGAGTTATCTACTGCTCGGACCCCACAACAAAATGGGGTTGCTGAACGAAGAAATCAAACTCTTAAGGAGGCAGCTAGAACTATGATTGCTGATTCCAATGTATCTCAAAGACTTTGGTTAGAAGCAATCAACACATCATATTACACTCAAAACAGATCTATGATTAACAAGAGACACAACAAAACACCATATGAGATCTGGAATAGCACAAAAACAGATGTATCGTATTTTAAAGTATTTGGTTGAGTTTGTTATATTCATGATAATGGAAAACATCGCCTGACAAATTTTGATGCAAAAGAAGATGAAGGCATATTTGTTGGATTTTCCTCAGTCAGCCGATCTTACAGAGTGTTCAACAAAAGATCACTGACTATAAGGAATCCATTTATGTTATTTTGATGAAACTACTGTATGTGCAGGAAAGTCTCAAACTGACATTCAAGATTTAGCCAGCAGGCTAAAATCAACCGTTCTACAGGATGAAAGTGATAGTGATGACCCTCCTGACACAAGAGATGAGCAAGAAGAAGAGATTATTCAACCCAATGAAGGAGGAGTAGATCACATCAATGACGAACAGATAATCGGAGAGAGTGCTATTGAACCTAACAATGCAATCATGGATGAGGAAGACACTCAAACAGGCGCAAATCCTCTCGGACCAAATCTTCGGTGGAGTAAAAATCACCCACCTGATCTGGTCATCGGTAACCCTTCTGCACCTATTCGTACACGTAATCAACTTATTGATGAGCTATTGCATGCAGCTTTCATTTCACAGCTAGAGCCCAAACACATAGATGAAGCATTACAAGATGCTAGATGGATTGAAGCAATGCAAGAAGAACTAAATCAGTTCACTAGAAACAAAGTGTGGAATCTAGTCCCTCGACCGACAAATCAAAACATCATAGGCACCCAATGGGTGTTTCGCAACAAATTGAATGAGGATGGGACAGTGGTAAGAAATAAAGCCCGACTGGTGATGAAACTTAAAATTTGTAATTATTTATATGTTAAAAAGTGTGTTTTAAAATTTAAGTTTAATTAAAATTATGAAGTTGTATTATTTTAGTGTTATGTGTTTATATTTAAATGTTTTACTAAAATGTTGTATTTTACGGTTTGCGCAGGTTTGGTAAAAATAAAATTACTCAAGCTACAGTGGTCATAATGGAGTAATCTCAAAACCTGTAGAATCACAAAAGAGGCATCTTCAACTTTGTAGAAGACAAGAAATTCCAAAAACTTCATTAAGATGATCAAAATAATAAAACATCAAAATGGAGATAGATTTACTTTTACTATGACCAGCTTGGAGTAAAAATATCATAAGTATTTCATATTTTATCCAAAAGGGGTGAATGAGTTGTCCAAACACATCTACACAAAATATCCTACGTGTTCTATGTTGAAAAGAAAGGCTGAATCGGTGGTCTAAGGCATCAAACATGCCAATTAAAGTTGGGTCATGGTATTGACATTCAAGGAGACAAGCACCCACCAACTTTACTATTTCACATTTAATAAGCCTTGGACTCTTCCTCTCATTTGGCCTATAAATAGATGTGTTGTATAAGCTTTGTAGTGTGCAAGAGTGTAGAGAATTCTTCATTTGTAAAATAAATATTGTGTGTGTGAGAATAAAAGTTTGAGTGTGCAAGTTTCTCAAGTTCAAGTATGAAATTTCTTTTATCTTTATTCTTGAGTTTCATGTTCATGGAAAGCTAAATCTTTTTATGTCAAGGTGAAAAGGTTTCATTGTTGGTCAAGTAAGATTGTCTATATTTTGTATATTCTTTTCTTTTCTATTTTTATTTTTACTAATTGATCTTTATTTGTAGGTATAATTTTGGATGATTTGTTGTTATCTATTTACATCAAATGCTTGGTACCTTGAATGTGGTTACCTTGATTTGTTGTCAAATATGATACAATAATTACTACAATAATTATATACTATAAATATATGTATCTATTTATAATAAAGTCATATATATTATTTAGACGATAGCGTGACACTGTCGGTTGTTCTAAATAATATATTGTGATTTGAACTAACATTTACTTTATCGCATCTAACTTTTACTTTATCGCAACTAACATTTACTTTTCCGCAACTAACATTTACTTTCTCGCATCTAACTTTTACTTTTCCGCAACTAACATTTACTTTATCGCATCTAACATAAAGTCATATATTTTATTTAGACGATAGCGTGGCTCTGCCGGTTGTTCTAAATAAAATATTGTGATTTGATCTAACATTTACTTTTATGTCAATTTATATTTATGCATTTATATATATATTATGGGTACCATGTATTAAATATCGGTGGATATTAATATAGTGGGAACTATATTATATGATATACTTGTTTAAATATTTAATTGTTCTTTTTATGTTTATATTTATTCATCTATATATATATTATGGGTACCATGTATTAAATATCGGTTAATCTGATATTAATATAGTGGGAACTATATTATATGATATACTTGTTTAAATATTTCATTGTTCTTTTATGTTTATTTTTATTTTAGTTTCTTTTATTTATTTTTATTTAGCAATCTTAATTAAACCAACAATGAACCTTTGAAACCTTGACAATTTTATAATTTGTGTATTTGAAGTTTTATAATAATATTTTTATCTATAATATATTATTGCTAAAATTAAACTTACAACATCCTCTCCGTGGATCGATCTCGTACTCACGAGTATATTACTTGCAGACAACCTACACTTGGGTGAATTACAATTTAAGTTGTAGCAAGTTTTTGGCGCCGTTGCCGGGGAGGTATAAATTAAGTTTAATTTTGTTATTATGTAAATAGTATGTTATTTTTAATTGTATGATTGTTTGGAGTCGTAAACAAAGTGGTAGACTTGTTCGAGTAACTGAAAATATTTTAAACATGGACGATAATTCTAATAATCAAGATGATAATAATAATAATAATCATCATCAAGATTATGAACAACCAAGAACACTTAGGCACCATATGAATCCAATAAGAACTAGTACACCATCTTGTTTAGTTTTTCCTCCAGATGCATCTAATTTCAATTTTAAGCCACAAGTCATTCAACTTTTACCAAATTTTCATGGCTTAGATTCTGAAAATCCATATTTGCATTTAAGAGAATTTGAGGAGGTTTGCAACACTTATAATGATCAAAATTGTAGCATGGATACTGTTCGATTAAAGCTTTTCCCTTTTTCCTTAAAAGATAAAGCTAAAACATGGTTGCAAAATTTGAGATCAAGTTCAATAAGATCATGGGAAGAAATGCAACAACAATTTCTAAAAAAGTTTTTTCCTTCCCATAGAACAAACTCTTTTAAAAGACAAATTACAACTTTTTCTCAAAAACAAGGGGAAACATTTTATCAATGTTGGGATAGATATAAAGAGTTACTTAATACATGCCCACATCATGGTTTTGAAATATGGAGAATAGTTTCTCACTTTTATGAAGGTTTAATACCTAAAGATAGGCAAATGATAGAATTCATGTGTAATGGAACTTTTGAAGATAAAAACCCAAATGAAGCTATGGAATATTTGGAGTCATTAGCAGAAAATGCTCAAAATTGGGATAATATAGGCTCAATTGAACCACCAAGTAAAACCAATAATTCAACAAATGGGGGTGGTATTTATCATCTTAAAGATGATGTAGATGTTCAAGCTAAACTTGCATCTTTAGCAAGAAAAATCGAGTCATTAGAAATGAAAAAGAGTGATCAATTAAAAAGTGTTCAAGAAATTGTTTGTCATATATGTGACACACATGATCATCTTACAAAAAATTGTCCTACTTTGCCTTCATTTAAAGAATGTCTCCATGAACAAGCCAATTATGTTAACAATTTTAAAAAACCAACATTAGATCCTTTTTCACAAACATACAATCCTGGTTGGAGAAATCATCCCAATTTTAGTTGGAGGAACGATAATAATGCACAACCTTCACAACAACCTTTTCAAAATAACCAAAATCATCAAGGTTATGCTCCTTATATCCCACCTCCAAGAAAAAATTTTGAAGATGAAATTCATGCATACATTCAAAAGCAAGAGTCTATCAATATTCAAAACATTCAATCTATGAATGATTTGAAAGAAACTCTTGCAAAATTTGCATCTGCACTTAATATTCATGAAAAAGGAAAATTTCCATCTCAACCACAACCTAATCCTAAAAATCAAAATCAAGAAAAATTTGATCAAGTAAAATCTGTTATTACTCTTAGAAGTGGTAAAATAGTTAATGATCCATATAGTGATGAAAACAAATATCAGTCAAACTCAAAGAGTAAGGATGAAAATCTTGATACTTTCGAGAAAGATGATACTTTGAGTCCTAAGATTAAGAAAGTTGATGATAAATTATCTGAAATAATATGTGAGTCAAATAAGCATGTTCCTTTCCCTCATGCATTAGTTAATAATAAAAAACAAAAAAATGATTCTGATATTTATGAAGTTTTTAAACAAGTAAAAATAAATATTCCATTATTAGATGCTATTAAACAAGTGCCTTCTTATGCAAAGTTTTTAAAAGATTTATGTACTGTAAAAAGACAATTGCATGTAAAGAAGAAAGCATTCTTAACGGAGAAAGTAAGTTCTATTATTCAAAATAATTCTACTTTGAAATATAAAGATCCCGGTTGTCCAACAATTTCATGTATTATTGGAAAAAATAAAATTAAAAAAGCTTTGTTAGATTTGGGAGCAAGTGTGAATTTAATTCCTTATTCAGTTTATGAAAAGCTTAAGTTGGGAGATTTAAAACCTACATCTGTTACTCTTTTACTAGCCGATAGGTCAATCAAAATACCTAGAGGTATCGTAGAAGATGTGTTAGTTCAAGTCGATAAATTCATATATCCTGTGGATTTTATTGTCTTGGATACACAACCAATAGAAGTACATAACGAAATTCCAGTAATATTGGGACGTCCATTTCTAGCAACTTCAAATGCTTTAATTAATTGTCGAAATGGAATAATGAAATTGTCTTTTGGAAATATGACTTTAGAACTTAATGTGTTCAATTTATGTAAACAACCAAGTATTAATGAAGATGAAGATGATAATGCAATAGAAACAATTGTGGAAGAAAATATACACCAAGAAAACTTAAATCAACAATCTGAAGTTTGTTTAGTGGAAAGTTTTGATTCAAAAAATGTTTTTAAATCAAAGTTATTTGAAGAAATTAATGAACTTGAAGAAGTAAAAGAAAATGATCATCCAAAACTTGAATTAAAACCCTTGCCAATAGAACTAAAATATGCTTTTCTTGGTGAAAATCAAACATATCCTATTGTATTATCTTCTACCCTCTTACCAAAACAAGAAGAAGATGTAATAACACTACTTAAAAAACACAAAAATGCAATTGGATGGACTTTGCAAGATATAAAAGGTATAAATCCTTTAATCTGCACACATAGAATTCACTTGGAAGAAAATGCTAAAACATATCAACAACCACAAAGAAGATTAAATCCACACATGAAAGAAGTTGTTAAAAATGAAGTTTTAAAACTATTAGATGCCGGAATTATTTATCCAATCTCGGATAGTAAATGGGTAAGTCCAACACAAGTAGTACCAAAAAAATCAGGCATCACTGTTATAAAAAATGAAAAGGGAGAATTATTACAAGCTAGGATTCCATCTAGTTGGCGTATGTGCATTGATTATAGAAAATTAAATGATGCAACTAGAAAAGATCACTTTCCGTTACCATTTTTAGATCAAATTTTAGAGAAAGTGGCAGGTAATCCTTATTATTGTTTTCTTGATGGGTATTCGGGGTATTATCAAATACCAATATCATTAGAAGATCAAGAAAAAACTACTTTCACTTGTCCGTTCGGAACTTTTGCTTTTAAAAGAATGCCATTTGGTTTATGTAATGCCCCGGCTACTTTTCAAAGATGCATGCTAAGTATTTTTAGTGACATGATTGAAGAATTTGTGGAAGTTTTTATGGATGATATAACTGTTTTTGGAAACTCATTTGAAAACTGTCTTAAAAATTTGGAAGAAGTTTTAAAAAGATGTGAAGAAAAAAATCTTGTTTTAAATTGGGAAAAATGTCACTACATGGTTAAATCCGGAATTGTGTTAGGGCATGTCATATCTGAAAAAGGAATTGAAGTTGATAAAGCTAAGGTTGATGTTATTGCTAATCTACCATCACCAAACACGATCAAAGAAATTCGATCATTTTTGGGTCATGCGGGATTTTATAGAAGATTTATAAAAAATTTTAGCATAATATCGAAACCAATTTCAAATCTTTTAACAAAAGATGCACAATTTGAATGGACTCAAGAATGTGAAACTGCTTTTAAAAAAATAATTAATATTTTAACTACATCACCTATTTTACAACCTCCTGATTGGTCTTTACCATTTGAATTAATGTGTGATGCAAGTGATTATGCTGTAGGAGCCGTGTTAGGACAAAGAAAAGAAGGTAAACCTTATGTGATCTATTATGCAAGTAGAACCTTAAATAGTGCTCAAATCAATTATTCAACAACTGAAAAAGAATTACTTTCAGTAGTGTTTGCATTAGATAAATTTCGATCCTATTTAATTGGTTCTACTACTATTGTTTACACTGATCATTCTGCCATAAAATATTTATCAAATAAACAAGATGCTAAGCCGAGATTAATAAGATGGATTTTGTTGTTACAAGAATTTGATCTTGTAATAAAAGATAAAAAAGGAAAAGAAAATGTAGTAGCCGATCATTTATCAAGAATAATTTCTAAATCATCTCAAAATGAAATACCAATAAATGAAAATTTTCCGGATGATCAACTATTTTATGCTACTACTATGCCTTGGTTTGCTAATATTGTAAATTTTCTTGTGACAAATAAAATGCCTTCTCATTGGAGTTCACAAGATAAAAATAAATTCTTGAAAGAGGTCAAAAAATTTTATTGGGATGATCCTTATTTGTTTAAGTATTGTCCTGATCAAATTTTTCGACGATGCATACCCGACAATGAGGTAAGTAGTGTCATTAAATTTTGTCATTCTGAGGCATGTGGAGGTCATTTTTCGTCAAAGAAAACAGCTGCAAAAATCTTTCAATGTGGATTTTATTGGCCTTCTTTATTCAAAGATACACATTCATTTTGCAAATCTTGTGAAAATTGTCAGAAAATGGGTTCAATTTCAAAACGAAACATGATGCCTTTAAATCCAATCATGATTATTGAAATATTTGACAGTTGGGGAATAGATTTTATGGGTCCATTTCCATTATCTTTTGGATTCACTTATATTTTAGTAGCTGTCGATTATGTTTCAAAATGGATTGAAGCAATTGCATGTAGAACTAATGATCATAAAGTTGTGATAAAATTTTTGAAAGAAAATATTTTTAGTCGATTTGGAATACCTAGAGCTATAATAAGTGATGGGGGAAGTCATTTTATAAATAAATCATTTTCTTCGTTGTTAAGAAAATATGGTATTACACATAAAGTCTCTACTCCATATCACCCTCAAACGAATGGTCAGGTTGAACTTGCAAATAAAGAAATAAAACAAATTTTGGAAAAAACAGTCAATCCAAATCGAAAAGATTGGTCTTTAAGATTAAGTGATGCATTATGGGCATATAGAACTGCATTTAAAACATCAATGGGGATGTCACCATACAGATTAGTTTTTGGAAAGCATTGTCATTTACCTGTTGAAATTGAACATAAAGCTTATTGGGCAATTAAAGCGTTTAATACTAATTTAGATGATGCATCTAAATCAAGAAAATTGCAATTAAATGAACTAGAAGAATTAAGAAATGATGCATATGAAAATGCAAAGATTTATAAAGATAAAACAAAAGCATTTCATGATAAAAATATTATGAGAAAATCTTTTGAAATCGGACAAAAAGTTTTACTTTATAATTCTCGCTTGCATTTGTTTCCAGGAAAACTTAGATCGCGATGGTCTGGACCATTTATTGTTAAATTTGTCTATCCTAATGGTGCTGTTGATGTTGAAAATCCTAAAAATAATAATGTATTTAAAGTTAATGGGCAAAGACTTAAACCGTTTATAGAAAATGAAGTTCTTAATGAAGAGTTTATGCCTTTATATGATCCAACTTAATTGTTACTTATATTTTTATTTTATTTTTGCAAAAATTAGGACACTTCCCGGTTAAGTGGCGGATAACGGTACTCCGTGGCTCTTACAGTCGGTTAAATTGGTTTCCCACAATAACTGATCAAAAAAAAAAATATATTTCTTTATTTTCAAAATGGAAGAAGCTATCAAAGAACATGGAAAATATATTTGTTCTTCTGTTTCTAAAAAAGTTCGAAGAATGATTTATGAATGCAGACGTGAAAGATTGAGAATTCTTATGCAAAAAGGAATTCCGGAGGATATTCGTCTTATAATTGAAGCCAAGGTTCGAATAGGTGGCGAAGTTCCAAAATTCTTATATGTTCGAAATATGTCCGGACTAGGAAAAAGCACCTATGCGAAGAAAAGGAGGGCAAAAGGGTTAGATGTTTGTCATAAATGTGCCAGATGGACTTGTAACAAACGATGCAGATCTTTGGGATGTGTTTCCACTAATAGAGAAGATAAAATTGATTTCATTAAGAATGGGCTGAGTAAAGAGTCATTGGATGATATCTCATTGACTCTTGAGACGCATTCTAGTGGATATGTACAAGGTCAACTTCTCCGTTTATGGAAACTATTCCAAGCGCAGCGTCATGGTAATGGTATTGGGAATCTGACTAAAAAAGACCCTATTTGCCAATTTATAAGAAAATTGGATGGGAAGCCAACCCTCAACTCATAAGAAGACGTTGAAGTCATCATTGATTCAACATGTTACGAAATGGTTTGTGTTTGTTCCTCATCTTCAATAAATTCCAGGTGATATCTCTTTCATCATGTACTCTTTATTTTTCTTGTAAAAAAAAAAAAAAAAAAATTAAAAACAATGTCATATTCAGGTTTGGGGGAGGGTTTATCTCTAAAAAAAAAAAAAAAAATTTAAAATTTAAAAAAATATATATATATTTCTATAATAATATTTATTTTTCTTTTTCAATGGCAGAGTAAGGAGTCAAAAACTCCTGACACGCATTAGTTTTTATTTATCATTTTATCACAATAGATTAGATTTTAATATTCCGTATATATTTAAATTGCAAACTACTAAGAAAATGAAGTCTTTTTGTATAGATGTTTATTTATTATTCTTTTTATCAATTTAATAAAAAATATATAATTGATGGGATATAAGTTATAAATAATATATAATTGTGTGTTTTCAAATACATATTTTTTAAAACTTTTATGAGTATATAATTAAAGTGATATTGATTGAATAAATAATAACATGTATAATTGAGGGAATTAATTTGTAAAAGTGCAATAGTTACTCACATAAATTTTGTGAGTGAGGGGTAAGAATTGAGAAAACAACTTATAAGCTTTTATTGATTATTAAGAAATGGTTGATTACTAGATTAAACCCATTTTGAAAAAAAAAAAAAAAAATGAAAATTGGCTGCAAAGTTGTTTGAAGTTTGATTGTAAAGATGTAGAGTATTAATATCTCTACTATAATTATTAATGTAATAGATTTACCTCATAAAAAATAAAAAAATAAATAAACTTTGAAAAAAAAATGTTACATTTTCAAAGTTTATTGGAGGTATTTGATTATGTAAAAACAATTTTGCAGCCAAGCAAAAAAAAAAAAAAACAAAAAAAAAACAAAAAAACAAAAAAAAAAAAAAAAAAAAATGGGTTTATTCTTTGTAAATCATCCTATCTTATTTTCAATATTAGGTTATTTGATTGTCTGCTTTACTAGCCATTTTCAAAGAGTGTATAATTTTCTTCCAACTCCACGAGTGAAAAACAGCTATATATGAAATACTTTAACCCGAGAGAATATGGAGTTGAGACTTTTACATTAAGATTCCTGATATTATACATGTTATGAAATGATTTCTATTATCATTTTAATTATATTATTCTCAAAGTTTTTAGAAAATATTTATATAAAAAAATTATATATATTTAATATTTTGATATTGTGTGTAATATATATGTATACCCCATCCAATTATATATTAATATATTAGTTGATAATGAGATTTATAAATAAACATATGATCTCCTCACAAGTGTGTTTTTAAAATTTTAAAGTTTGCAAATTTGAATATATATATTAAGGAATAAAAATCTAACTTGTGATTTTATGATATTTTATGATATTTTATGATATTTTATTACTAAGGGACTAGTAATTAGCCGGTTTGGGGGTGTGATGAAACTTAAAATTTGTAATTATTTATATGTTAAAAAGTGTGTTTTAAAATTTAAGTTTAATTAAAATTATGAAGTTGTATTATTTTAGTGTTATGTGTTTATATTTAAATGTTTTACTAAAATGTTGTATTTTACGGTTTGCGCAGGTTTGGTAAAAATAAAATTACTCAAGCTACAGTGGTCATAATGGAGTAATCTCAAAACCTGTAGAATCACAAAAGAGGCATCTTCAACTTTGTAGAAGACAAGAAATTCCAAAAACTTCATTAAGATGATCAAAATAATAAAACATCAAAATGGAGATAGATTTACTTTTACTATGACCAGCTTGGAGTAAAAATATCATAAGTATTTCATATTTTATCCAAAAGGGGTGAATGAGTTGTCCAAACACATCTACACAAAATATCCTACGTGTTCTATGTTGAAAAGAAAGGCTGAATCGGTGGTCTAAGGCATCAAACATGCCAATTAAAGTTGGGTCATGGTATTGACATTCAAGGAGACAAGCACCCACCAACTTTACTATTTCACATTTAATAAGCCTTGGACTCTTCCTCTCATTTGGCCTATAAATAGATGTGTTGTATAAGCTTTGTAGTGTGCAAGAGTGTAGAGAATTCTTCATTTGTAAAATAAATATTGTGTGTGTGAGAATAAAAGTTTGAGTGTGCAAGTTTCTCAAGTTCAAGTATGAAATTTCTTTTATCTTTATTCTTGAGTTTCATGTTCATGGAAAGCTAAATCTTTTTATGTCAAGGTGAAAAGGTTTCATTGTTGGTCAAGTAAGATTGTCTATATTTTGTATATTCTTTTCTTTTCTATTTTTATTTTTACTAATTGATCTTTATTTGTAGGTATAATTTTGGATGATTTGTTGTTATCTATTTACATCAAATGCTTGGTACCTTGAATGTGGTTACCTTGATTTGTTGTCAAATATGATACAATAATTACTACAATAATTATATACTATAAATATATGTATCTATTTATAATAAAGTCATATATATTATTTAGACGATAGCGTGACACTGTCGGTTGTTCTAAATAATATATTGTGATTTGAACTAACATTTACTTTATCGCATCTAACTTTTACTTTATCGCAACTAACATTTACTTTTCCGCAACTAACATTTACTTTCTCGCATCTAACTTTTACTTTTCCGCAACTAACATTTACTTTATCGCATCTAACATAAAGTCATATATTTTATTTAGACGATAGCGTGGCTCTGCCGGTTGTTCTAAATAAAATATTGTGATTTGATCTAACATTTACTTTTATGTCAATTTATATTTATGCATTTATATATATATTATGGGTACCATGTATTAAATATCGGTGGATATTAATATAGTGGGAACTATATTATATGATATACTTGTTTAAATATTTAATTGTTCTTTTTATGTTTATATTTATTCATCTATATATATATTATGGGTACCATGTATTAAATATCGGTTAATCTGATATTAATATAGTGGGAACTATATTATATGATATACTTGTTTAAATATTTCATTGTTCTTTTATGTTTATTTTTATTTTAGTTTCTTTTATTTATTTTTATTTAGCAATCTTAATTAAACCAACAATGAACCTTTGAAACCTTGACAATTTTATAATTTGTGTATTTGAAGTTTTATAATAATATTTTCATCTATAATATATTATTGCTAAAATTAAACTTACAACATCCTCTCCGTGGATCGATCTCGTACTCACGAGTATATTACTTGCAGACAACCTACACTTGGGTGAATTACAATTTAAGTTGTAGCAAACTGGTTGCTCAAAGATTCAGACAAGAGGAAGGCATTGACTTTGACGAATCATTAACTCCAGTAGCAAGGCTTGAGGCTATCAGAATATTCCTTGCCTATGCTGCTTACAAAAACTTCAAAGTATATCAAATATATGTCAAGTCAGCTTTTCTCAATGGTCTACTTAAAAAAGAAGTATATGTTGAACAACCACCAGGTTTTATCAACTCTTTAACTCCTAATTTTGTTTTTAAGCTTGATAAAGCTCTTTATGGCTTAAAACAAGCACCGCGTGCATGGTATGATACATTATCACAATTCCTATTAGATCATGCCTTTACTATAGGAACGGTCGATAAGACTCTTTTTAAGTTTGCTAAAGGAGATCACATCTTACTCGTTCAAATATATGTAGATGATATTATATTTGGATCAACTAATCCTTGTCTATGCGAGAAATTTTCTAAGATGATGCAGGAACAGTTTGAAATGAGCATGATGGGAGAATTAAATTTCTTCCTCGGACTACAAGTCAAGCAGCTGGATATTGACATCTTCATAAATCAAACTAAGTACACCAAAGAACTTATCAAGAAGTTTGGTATGGAGAATTGCTCTGCCATTTCTACCCCTATGAGTGCTTCTATTAAACTTGACAAAGATGAAGCAGGAGCACCAGTTGAGGTAAGTATGTATCGAGGTATAATCGGTTCATTACTTTATCTTACGGCCAGTAGACCAGATATTATGTTTGCTATATGTTTGTGTGCAAGATTTCAAGCAGCACCCAAGCAATCGCATTACATTGCAACCAAGAGGATTATTAAATATCTTAAAGGCACTACAAATGTGGGTCTTTGGTATTCCAAAGACTCAGAATTTAACCTTGTTGGTTATTCAGATGCAGATTATGCAGGTTGCAAGATTGACAGAAAAAGCACTAGCGGATCGTGTCAATTTTTGGGAGATAGACTTATTTCATGGTTCAGTAAGAAGCAAACATCAATTTCCACCTCTACTGCTGAAGCAGAATACCTTGCAGCCGGCAGTTGCTATGCTCAAATACTGTGGATACAACAACAACTTAGGGACTATGGAATCAAGTCAAATGAAGCTCTTATATTTTGTGACAACACGAGTGCTATTGCAATCACTCAAAATCCAGTGATGCATTCCAGAACCAAGCACATTGATGTGCGCCATCATTTCATTCGTGAACACGTACTCAAAAAGGAGATTCAAATGATCTACATATCTACTGACCAACAGGCAACAGATATTTTCACCAAGCCATTGCCGGATGACCGCGTTAATCGGTGTGAGTAAATTCAACTGGCAAGCGTACCAGGTCAAGTAATAATATAGTGGACAAAGGTCCAAGTGTCGAACCCACAGGGACTGTATAAAAATGATTACCAAAATATATTTATTTCTACCTAATCTAGACTAATTAAAAGGATGATTTCAGATTTTTAACTAACAAATAAAATTGCAATTAAAATTAAATTAAGTAAAAACGCAGCTGGAAAATTTTGGATTACTTCAAATTTGGGAAAAGTTCGATCAAGGACTCACGTAGGTACCAGACAATTCATGTAACAAGCAGTCGATCGAAGACATCAGACTTAATCTTAATTCACGGGAATTTTCCTAATTTATTCGAAGGATTATTTCTAGAACAATCAAACCTATTCAAATATTGATGAACTAATCTTTCGTAATTCTAATCAAACTTGAATGCATGAATAACTGTGAAAATTCAGTTTACACCCAAACCGCATAATGAAATCGAATTCTATTTCTAGTCAGTTTTACACTATGTTGACTATCAAAGTGATCGAATTCGAGATCTCCTCTGTCGACTTGGAGTCGATTAACATGCAAGCAAATAACTGGCCAAGAAATTTTCAAGATAAATATAAATTCGATAATCAATAAAATCAAATCAAGTCTAAAAATCTCAAATAAACAAACGAGTTTTATACATAAATTATCTGGCCCAATCACGTGGCCTTGATCGAAAAAAAAAACTACTCAATAATTAAATTCATGATCAAACAAGGTTTTTAATCATGAAAAGTAAAAATAAAATAAAAGAAAGAATAAGAAATCTTCTCCCAAGCGTGTAGCCTGTAGCCGCCTCTGAAAATCTGGAACTGGAACCCTTATTCTGATGCTAAAAAATATATTTATAGGTCCCAAATATTAAAAAGATAAAATCCTTCCCGAGCAAGAATTTTCCAAAAATAAAACTCTGGTCCCGCGGCTCGCTCGAGCGAGCATAGTGTCTCGCTCGAGCGAGAGACTCTCTGTTTCCGAAAAATAAAAATCACGCCTCGCTCGCTCGAGCGAGCAAGTTTCTGCCCAAAGAATTAATCATGCGCGATAGCGCAGCACCTTGCGCCAATCTTCTTCCCATATGCGCCAACCTTTAGCGCTAACTTTTATTCTTAATGCGCGATTGCGCTTCTCCCCTGCGCTGAACTCCATGCTCCATTGCGCGTTTGCGCGTTGCCTAGATCTAAACATCATGCGCCCTTAACCTTGGTTTGATGCGCGTTAGCGCCTGCTGCAGCGCTGTTCACCTCCTCGTCTGCACTTCTTCATCTGATTTCTTTTGCGCAACACCAAAGCTGCTTGATTTCCCTTGCTTGCTCGCTGTTCATCATCTTTGTTCCATCATCGTGTAGCAGCTTGTTTTTATCACGATTTGCATATGTGTTCTTCTTCTTCGAATTGATGCCGATTCGTAATGCTTCCTTTTCTTCTTGAAGCAGCAACCATGGCCTGTTCTTATTCATGATTGCAGCTGCTCCAATTCATAACCAAAGTTCTACTCTTCCATCTCCAAGGCAATAGCGTCTCGCCATCGAAAATGTCGAGTTTCCTATAAATTAACCAAGGGAATTGATGCGAACAATATGCATGAAACGACACAAAAATGCATATAAAATAATATGAACATATGAAGAATTAAATATAAAAATACACAACAAAATGCATACAAAATGCAGTTATCACCGGACTCTAAGTTTTCTTATTTTCGCAATATTCTTGGTTTAATTGATTTAAATTAAGACAAGCATGAGTTTAGGGGGAATAATCGTTTATTTCATTTAAAGCACAAAATACTTTCATTACATGGAGTGCTTAACCCTAACCCCTAGTGATTCTGAAGTCATCATGAGCCGCAGAAACTCTGCTTCTCATTTCATGACTCCACTCTATCATCCAGACAGAGAGCGAGCCTTGACCATTGCAGACGTCATCCTCAAAACAGATGTTCTGCATCTCGTCTCTTTCTGCCAAAAACATCATGAGCCAAATAGCAGATGGACTTAGCATCACACCAGTGCTCTGGGTTCGCAAGCAATGCTTGCACCATAGTAACCCTGCAGCAAGGCCTGGACTAAGAGGCACAACACCTGAATGATATTTACGGCGAATGGCTTCCATCATATGCCACACGCTCATGCCTCTCTCCACGACTCTGCCTCTGTAGATGGACTTTCGTCTTTCAAAATCGGATTCATCCATTTTTTGTTTGTTATTTTTTATTGTTTCAACTAAGATCTATTTACTTGTTTAAATCACAGTATTTATAGGCAAAGAATACCGAAGGCCAAAGGTCATGAATGCCAACAGTTACCCACTGATTTATCGTCGAGAAAATCCGAAAGAGATACTGGCTCAGACTTTTGATAAGCCTATATTATCGATATTTGTGCACTCTTGCATTTATTTAAAAGCTTAAAATAGTTATTATTTGCAACAGTGATTTGTCATTATTAATATCTGTTTTATTTCTCGATGATATCTCGTTTAATGTGTGATGTGACGTAACTTTATTGCTTATTGCTTACTGATTCATAAAAGTAGATAATGCGCAAAATAAATTTGTTTATTTCAGGAAAAAGAGAAGGACATATTACATGAGTGAAACGCCTACTACTAATAAAATGCGGAAAAACTTTTTTTTTTTTTTAAATACTATATACATATACGCCCATACATATATGTATAAACATTAAAAATAATATTACAAATAATAACTCGCTTAATTAACAAAAATAAAAATAATAAACAGTTATTTGATAAAATCTTGAGTCATGCAATAGATAAAATAATGTCTATAGTGAAAATTTATAACTTATGTCTACAAAAATCATGAAAAATCAATAATTAATCATAACCACTGAAAACATAAAAATATCCTGAATATATAACTCATGCGTAAATAAAATCCTAGCGAGACGGTCACGGGGCCACTGCCATGCTCGCTCATACGTCCTCGCCACCGGTAGGAGCTACATCATACTCACCTGCACCATATAAGCGTAGTGAGCCTAGAGGCTCAACATGTCTAATCCTTTATAACAAGGGTTAAAATAATGCATCACGTAGATACTAATACATATACATGTACATGAGCATGCATGTAAACATTTTTCATAACATAAATGCTGAATCATAAATCATAAACATAACATAACAATCTTCAACATACATAACATAATTGAGCATGTCATAAACATAAAAACTGAGTATGGTCATATCCATGAATGTGACTAATAACCGTGCCGACTGATCAGTCTAAAGAACCATCGTACGTGGCGGTGGATAAATCCACCTCTATGCTGGTAGTAAACTACCTCTGTGCCAGTGGTAAAACCCACTTCTATGCCGGTAGTAGAACTACCTCTGTGTCAGTGGTAAAATCCACTTCTATGCTGTCACATCACTTCAATTTCCATAAAAATATTTTTCATGCTCAATTCTTAATCATAAACACATCATAAAATATTTCATGTATGCATGCACTTAAAATATGTCCGTAATATATATTTAATTAATTTTAATAATAAATATACTTTTACTTAAAATAGACTTCATGCATAAAAATAATTAAATATATATTCCGGACTTAGTTTATTTTCATGGGTTGGTCCAGACTGCTGGTCTCTCTACTAAACCCCTTAACTGACTTAAAGCCTGTTAACTAACTTAAAGCCCATAATTAAATAACTAATTTTAAAAATTATAATTTTTACTAAAATAAAATACTTAAATGTTATTGGGCTTAAATAAAAATATTTAGGCCCAATAACTAATTAATTCATAAAAATTCCTAGACTGGCCCAATAAAATCACTGACTAGCCCAAAAATTCCGATGGGCCCACGGGCCCATAAAATTATTGGGTTAACTTAAAAATAATTTAAAAAGCCCAAATAAAATTATTTGGAGGCCCAAATAATTTTCTAACTAATTAAATGGCCCAAACAACCAATTAAATCATTAAATATTTTAAAATTAAAATACTCGAGCCCGGCCCACCTAGCCCGGACCCGAACCTGCCTGACCCGACCCTAGACCCTACTGACCCGATCCAATACCCTGACCCGACCCGGAACCACCCAGAAATCCCCCCTACCCGACGCCCCCCTCTCCTTGCCCTTGGCTGCGCGAGCAGCAGCCCTTTAGGGGCTGCTGCCGCCTCGCTCCGGCCGCCCCTGGCCGGAGCGCCACCGGCAGGACCTTCCCAGGGTCCTGCCGGTTCGAACCCAGCCTTGGCTCGGCTGGGTCATGGCCTAGCATGACCAGCCGAGCCCCCCTTCCACTAAACCCTAAACTGTCGCCTCCCATGACCAACCTTGCACCAGCTTGAACCCAGCCGTGAACCAGCCTGAACCCCTGGACCCAGCTCGACCCTAGGCACCCTAGGACACCCCTTGAACCTGACCCAGCAGACCATGCTTGTCCCATGCCAAGAAAACGTGAGCATATGCCATCCAAACATGAAAAACGTGAGCTGTTCATTATTCAATTCAAGATCTTGCATGCACTCAATGAAAAATCAGAATAAAACATAAAAGATCTGCCATAAAAACGTGTATGTAGCTTATATGGTGTTAAAGAAAGGAGTTAACCATGCCTTTGATAATTATTTGACAACGATTGATGCGTTTACGGGACTCTGGGACGACGAACGGACCAAAAACCTTCAAAGGTGGAGCTTGGTTGGATCGGCTATGGGGGCTTGAAACCTACTGGAACGAGAGAATGGGAGTGAAGGGGATGGGTGAAGTCGGCTGATGGGTTTCAATTGGTAGGGTAGGTTTTAGGTTTTAAATAAATTAAATAGAATAAAAAAAATAGGATATTAATTTAGGAATAAAATCATGTCTAATTAAATATTTAAAACCCTAAATAAATAATAATAATCTGATGGAAAAATATTAAATCCCGAAATATCAAATTAGGGAATTTTTAAATATTAATAAAAGTCCTTAAAATGACTTATTTTGGCCAAAAATCAATTCTTAAATTAATATATACTTAAATACTAAAATTTTCTTGACACAATACCTTAAAATAATATTTTAAGGCTCAAAAACTCATAAAATATTTTTGGCTAAATATTTTGGCATCTCGTCCGTCCACGGTCCCGTCTACGCAATCCACTCAATAAAATTCTTAAAAAAATCTAAAAATACAATAATTATGGGTTAAATGCTAAAAATAAATTTTAATCATGCATATAATTCACATAAATGTCATTTAACCCAAATATAAATTTTTAAATAATTAATTTCCCTATTTATGCATGCGAATTCACGTATTAAAATTTCCGGGTGTTACAATTCTCCCCCCCTTAAATTGAATTTCGTCCTCGAAATTCGACGGATCAAATTCTAATAATGGAGTTCTTCAAAATCCAATTCACTAAACTCATTATCACATATCTAGTTCCCAAGTTTCGGTATCCCAAAAGTAATGCTTCTGCTGCGCACTCTGATAAACAAAATATTTTTAACTTCACCAAAGTTCCCTTAAAAGAATAGGTTAGGGCATACCGGAGATCAAAGAGGTGTTTGGGTCTGCCCCAGCTGCTTGCATGACAAACACCCTCCCTGTGGTGTTCTTCTTCCTTGGACAATTTATGGACATGTGCCCCGGCTCCTTGCAATGGAAACACACATTCGACCCACTCAGACACAGACCCGAATGTGCTTTCTGACACTTCGGGCAAAGTGGTACTCCTCCTGGCTTAGGGGCCCCGCCCCTCTGTTGCTGCTGCTGCTGCTGACCCTGCTGACTCTGCTGGTTAAGGTCCTTAGATGGCCCTGTGAACTGTTTCTTTATGGGTGGTAGCGAAGATGGTTGATAAGATTCCAGCTGAAACTGTCTCTTACGCTGCTGTTCCTTCTGTATATCTCTTCTCCCCTCCTCAGAGCGCAATGCTCTACTAACTGCAGCCTCATAAGTAGCGACATCCAACATGCGGACGTCATGCTTAATGTCAGCCCGTAACCCATCAACAAACTGTCTCAATTTATCCGGTGCACTGTCAGCAATAAGGGGCACAAAGCGACACCCTCTCTCGAATTGTGTGATGTACTCCACCACAGACTTGTCCCCCTGGCGGAGACTCATGAACTCCCGGATCATGCGGCTGCGCACATCCTCAGTAAAATACTTGGCATAGAACATACGTCTGAACTCTATCCACGTCAAAGTAGGTAGGTTCACGCCCCTAACAGCGCCTTCCCACCAAGAGGCTGCATCCCCTCTCATCATATACACCGCACACTTGACCCTATCAGCGTCTGTAATCCCCATGTAGTCAAAGATAGACTCCAATGATCGAATCCACCCCTCAGCAATGAGCGGATCAGTGGTGCCTGTAAACTCCTTTGGTCCCTTCTTCTGGAACCGCTCAGCCACATCCTCATCATGTGAAAGCCTCGGACGTGCCGCCTGCTGCTCCAACAGAGCAGTAATCCCAGCCATCATATTCGCATTGGCCTGCTCCAATGCTGAAAGAGGATTCTGCGGAGGTGGAGGTGGAGGTCCTCCGCGTCTATTCATCTGTCTGGGAGGCATTCTGTACCACCACATATTTCTTTACGTAAATCGCAATGCATAACTAAGGGTTTCAAAAGTCTTACTGAACATGAAATACTTAAAATTAATACATATGCTCCTTCTAAATCTTATTAAAACATTTAAAACTTACAGACCAGTAGCAGGATTTCTGAGCTTCACGTGGCAGATAGACACCCTCCAAGGACCGTGCTCTGATACCAATTGAAACGCCTACTACTAATAAAATGCGGAAAAACTTTTTTTTTTTTTTTAAATACTATATACATATACGCCCATACATATATGTATAAACATTAAAAATAATATTACAAATAATAACTCGCTTAATTAACAAAAATAAAAATAATAAACAGTTATTTGATAAAATCTTGAGTCATGCAATAGATAAAATAATGTCTATAGTGAAAATTTATAACTTATGTCTACAAAAATCATGAAAAATCAATAATTAATCATAACCACTGAAAACATAAAAATATCCTGAATATATAACTCATGCGTAAATAAAATCCTAGCGAGACGGTCACGGGGCCACTGCCATGCTCGCTCATACGTCCTCGCCACCGGTAGGAGCTACATCATACTCACCTGCACCATATAAGCGTAGTGAGCCTAGAGGCTCAACATGTCTAATCCTTTATAACAAGGGTTAAAATAATGCATCACGTAGATACTAATACATATACATGTACATGAGCATGCATGTAAACATTTTTCATAACATAAATGCTGAATCATAAATCATAAACATAACATAACAATCTTCAACATACATAACATAATTGAGCATGTCATAAACATAAAAACTGAGTATGGTCATATCCATGAATGTGACTAATAACCGTGCCGACTGATCAGTCTAAAGAACCATCGTACGTGGCGGTGGATAAATCCACCTCTATGCTGGTAGTAAACTACCTCTGTGCCAGTGGTAAAACCCACTTCTATGCCGGTAGTAGAACTACCTCTGTGTCAGTGGTAAAACCCACTTCTATGCTGTCACATCACTTCAATTTCCATAAAAATATTTTTCATGCTCAATTCTTAATCATAAACACATCATAAAATATTTCATGTATGCATGCACTTAAAATATGTCCGTAATATATATTTAATTAATTTTAATAATAAATATACTTTTACTTAAAATAGACTTCATGCATAAAAATAATTAAATATATATTCCGGACTTAGTTTATTTTCATGGGTTGGTCCAGACTGCTGGTCTCTCTACTAAACCCCTTAACTGACTTAAAGCCTGTTAACTAACTTAAAGCCCATAATTAAATAACTAATTTTAAAAATTATAATTTTTACTAAAATAAAATACTTAAATGTTATTGGGCTTAAATAAAAATATTTAGGCCCAATAACTAATTAATTCATAAAAATTCCTAGACTGGCCCAATAAAATCACTGACTAGCCCAAAAATTCCGATGGGCCCACGGGCCCATAAAATTATTGGATTAACTTAAAAATAATTTAAAAAGCCCAAATAAAATTATTTGGAGGCCCAAATAATTTTCTAACTAATTAAATGGCCCAAACAACCAATTAAATCATTAAATATTTTAAAATTAAAATACTCGAGCCCGGCCCACCTAGCCCGGACCCGAACCTGCCTGACCCGACCCTAGACCCTACTGACCCGATCCAATACCCTGACCCGACCCGGAACCACCCAGAAATCCCCCCTACCCGACGCCCCCCTCTCCTTGCCCTTGGCTGCGCGAGCAGCAGCCCTTTAGGGGCTGCTGCCGCCTCGCTCCGGCCGCCCCTGGCCGGAGCGCCACCGGCAGGACCTTCCCAAGGTCCTGCCGGTTCGAACCCAGCCTTGGCTCGGCTGGGTCATGGCCTAGCATGACCAGCCGAGCCCCCCTTCCACTAAACCCTAAACTGTCGCCTCCCATGACCAACCTTGCACCAGCTTGAACCCAGCCGTGAACCAGCCTGAACCCCTGGACCCAGCTCGACCCTAGGCACCCTAGGACACCCCTTGAACCTGACCCAGCAGACCATGCTTGTCCCATGCCAAGAAAACGTGAGCATATGCCATCCAAACATGAAAAACATGAGCTGTTCATTATTCAATTCAAGATCTTGCATGCACTCAATGAAAAATCAGAATAAAACATAAAAGATCTGCCATAAAAACGTGTATGTAGCTTATATGGTGTTAAAGAAAGGAGTTAAACATGCCTTTGATAATTATTTGACAACGATTGATGCGTTTACGGGACTCTGGGACGACGAACGGACCAAAAACCTTCAAAGGTGGAGCTTGGTTGGATCGGCTATGGGGGCTTGAAACCTACTGGAACGAGAGAATGGGAGTGAAGGGGATGGGTGAAGTCGGCTGATGGGTTTCAATTGGTAGGGTAGGTTTTAGGTTTTAAATAAATTAAATAGAATAAAAAAAATAGGATATTAATTTAGGAATAAAATCATGTCTAATTAAATATTTAAAACCCTAAATAAATAATAATAATCTGATGGAAAAATATTAAATCCCGAAATATCAAATTAGGGAATTTTTAAATATTAATAAAAGTCCTTAAAATGACTTATTTTGGCCAAAAATCAATTCTTAAATTAATATATACTTAAATACTAAAATTTTCTTGACACAATACCTTAAAATAATATTTTAAGGCTCAAAAACTCATAAAATATTTTTGGCTAAATATTTTGGCATCTCGTCCGTCCACGGTCCCGTCTACGCAATCCACTCAATAAAATTCTTAAAAAAATCTAAAAATACAATAATTATGGGTTAAATGCTAAAAATAAATTTTAATCATGCATATAATTCACATAAATGTCATTTAACCCAAATATAAATTTTTAAATAATTAATTTCCCTATTTATGCATGCGAATTCACGTATTAAAATTTCCGGGTGTTACAATTCTCCCCCCCTTAAATTGAATTTCGTCCTCGAAATTCGACGGATCAAATTCTAATAATGGAGTTCTTCAAAATCCAATTCACTAAACTCATTATCACATATCTAGTTCCCAAGTTTCGGTATCCCAAAAGTAATGCTTCTGCTGCGCACTCTGATAAACAAAATATTTTTAACTTCACCAAAGTTCCCTTAAAAGAATAGGTTAGGGCATACCGGAGATCAAAGAGGTGTTTGGGTCTGCCCCAGCTGCTTGCATGACAAACACCCTCCCTGTGGTGTTCTTCTTCCTTGGACAATTTATGGACATGTGCCCCGGCTCCTTGCAATGGAAACACACATTCGACCCACTCAGACACAGACCCGAATGTGCTTTTTGACACTTCGGGCAAAGTGGTACTCCTCCTGGCTTAGGGGCCCCGCCCCTCTGTTGCTGCTGCTGCTGACCCTGCTGACTCTGCTGGTTAAGGTCCTTAGATGGCCCTGTGAACTGTTTCTTTATGGGTGGTAGCGAAGATGGTTGATAAGATTCCAGCTGAAACTGTCTCTTACGCTGCCGTTCCTTCTGTATATCTCTTCTCCCCTCCTCAGAGCGCAATGCTCTACTAACTGCAGCCTCATAAGTAGCGACATCCAACATGCGGACGTCATGCTTAATGTCAGCCCGTAACCCATCAACAAACTGTCTCAATTTATCCGGTGCACTGTCAGCAATAAGGGGCACAAAGCGACACCCTCTCTCGAATTGTGTGATGTACTCCACCACAGACTTGTCCCCCTGGCGGAGACTCATGAACTCCCGGATCATGCGGCTGCGCACATCCTCAGTAAAATACTTGGCATAGAACATACGTCTGAACTCTATCCACGTCAAAGTAGGTAGGTTCACGCCCCTAACAGCGCCTTCCCACCAAGAGGCTGCATCCCCTCTCATCATATACACCGCACACTTGACCCTATCAGCGTCTGTAATCCCCATGTAGTCAAAGATAGACTCCAATGATCGAATCCACCCCTCAGCAATGAGCGGATCAGTGGTGCCTGTAAACTCCTTTGGTCCCTTCTTCTGGAACCGCTCAGCCACATCCTCATCATGTGAAAGCCTCGGACGTGCCGCCTGCTGCTCCAACAGAGCAGTAATCCCAGCCATCATATTCGCATTGGCCTGCTCCAATGCTGAAAGAGGATTCTGCGGAGGTGGAGGTGGAGGTCCTCCGCGTCTATTCATCTGTCTGGGAGGCATTCTGTACCACCACATATTTCTTTACGTAAATCGCAATGCATAACTAAGGGTTTCAAAAGTCTTACTGAACATGAAATACTTAAAATTAATACATATGCTCCTTCTAAATCTTATTAAAACATTTAAAACTTACAGACCAGTAGCAGGATTTCTGAGCTTCACGTGGCAGATAGACACCCTCCAAGGACCGTGCTCTGATACCAATTGAAACGCCTACTACTAATAAAATGCGGAAAAACTTTTTTTTTTTTTAAATACTATATACATATACGCCCATACATATATGTATAAACATTAAAAATAATATTACAAATAATAACTCGCTTAATTAACAAAAATAAAAATAATAAACAGTTATTTGATAAAATCTTGAGTCATGCAATAGATAAAATAATGTCTATAGTGAAAATTTATAACTTATGTCTACAAAAATCATGAAAAATCAATAATTAATCATAACCACTGAAAACATAAAAATATCCTGAATATATAACTCATGCGTAAATAAAATCCTAGCGAGACGGTCACGGGGCCACTGCCATGCTCGCTCATACGTCCTCGCCACCGGTAGGAGCTACATCATACTCACCTGCACCATATAAGCGTAGTGAGCCTAGAGGCTCAACATGTCTAATCCTTTATAACAAGGGTTAAAATAATGCATCACGTAGATACTAATACATATACATGTACATGAGCATGCATGTAAACATTTTTCATAACATAAATGCTGAATCATAAATCATAAACATAACATAACAATCTTCAACATACATAACATAATTGAGCATGTCATAAACATAAAAACTGAGTATGGTCATATCCATGAATGTGACTAATAA
Source organism: Henckelia pumila (assembly GCF_033568475.1). NCBI lineage: Eukaryota > Viridiplantae > Streptophyta > Magnoliopsida > Lamiales > Gesneriaceae > Henckelia > Henckelia pumila. The sequence goes on from NC_133120.1 coordinate 141,524,910, forward strand.
CCGTGCCGACTGATCAGTCTAAAGAACCATCGTACGTGGCGGTGGATAAATCCACCTCTATGCTGGTAGTAAACTACCTCTGTGCCAGTGGTAAAACCCACTTCTATGCCGGTAGTAGAACTACTCTGTGTCAGTGGTAAAACCCACTTCTATGCTGTCACATCACTTCAATTTCCATAAAAATATTTTTCATGCTCAATTCTTAATCATAAACACATCATAAAATATTTCATGTATGCATGCACTTAAAATATGTCCGTAATATATATTTAATTAATTTTAATAATAAATATACTTTTACTTAAAATAGACTTCATGCATAAAAATAATTAAATATATTCCGGACTTAGTTTATTTTCATGGGTTGGTCCAGACTGCTGGTCTCTCTACTAAACCCCTTAACTGACTTAAAGCCTGTTAACTAACTTAAAGCCCATAATTAAATAACTAATTTTAAAAATTATAATTTTTACTAAAATAAAATACTTAAATGTTATTGGGCTTAAATAAAAATATTTAGGCCCAATAACTAATTAATTCATAAAAATTCCTAGACTGGCCCAATAAAATCACTGACTAGCCCAAAAATTCCGATGGGCCCACGGGCCCATAAAATTATTGGGTTAACTTAAAAATAATTTAAAAAGCCCAAATAAAATTATTTGGAGGCCCAAATAATTTTCTAACTAATTAAATGGCCCAAACAACCAATTAAATCATTAAATATTTTAAAATTAAAATACTCGAGCCCGGCCCACCTAGCCCGGACCCGAACCTGCCTGACCCGACCCTAGACCCTACTGACCCGATCCAATACCCTGACCCGACCCGGAACCACCCAGAAATCCCCCCTACCCGACGCCCCCCTCTCCTTGCCCTTGGCTGCGCGAGCAGCAGCCCTTTAGGGGCTGCTGCCGCCTCGCTCCGGCCGCCCCTGGCCGAAGCGCCGCCGGCAGGACCTTCCCAGGGTCCTGCCGGTTCGAACCCAGCCTTGGCTCGGCTGGGTCATGGCCTAGCATGACCAGCCGAGCCCCCCTTCCACTAAACCCTAAACTGTCGCCTCCCATGACCAACCTTGCACCAGCTTGAACCCAGCCGTGAACCAGCCTGAACCCCTGGACCCAGCTCGACCCTAGGCACCCTAGGACACCCCTTGAACCTGACCCAGCAGACCATGCTTGTCCCATGCCAAGAAAACGTGAGCATATGCCATCCAAACATGAAAAACGTGAGCTGTTCATTATTCAATTCAAGATCTTGCATGCACTCAATGAAAAATCAGAATAAAACATAAAAGATCTGCCATAAAAACGTGTATGTAGCTTATATGGTGTTAAAGAAAGGAGTTAAACATGCCTTTGATAATTATTTGACAACGATTGATGCGTTTATGGGACTCTGGGACGACGAACGGACCAAAAACCTTCAAAGGTGGAGCTTGGTTGGATCGGCTATGGGGGCTTGAAACCTACTGGAACGAGAGAATGGGAGTGAAGGGGATGGGTGAAGTCGGCTGATGGGTTTCAATTGGTAGGGTAGGTTTTAGGTTTTAAAATAAATTAAATAGAATAAAAAAAATAGGATATTAATTTAGGAATAAAATCATGTCTAATTAAATATTTAAAACCCTAAATAAATAATAATAATCTGATGGAAAAATATTAAATCCCGAAATATCAAATTAGGGAATTTTTAAATATTAATAAAAGTCCTTAAAATGACTTATTTTGGCCAAAAATCAATTCTTAAATTAATATATACTTAAATACTAAAATTTTCTTGACACAATACCTTAAAATAATATTTTAAGGCTCAAAAACTCATAAAATATTTTTGGCTAAATATTTTGGCATCTCGACGTCCACGGTCCCGTCTACGCAATCCACTCAATAAAATTCTTAAAAAAATCTAAAAATACAATAATTATGGGTTAAATGCTAAAAATAAATTTTAATCATGCATATAATTCACATAAATGTCATTTAACCCAAATATAAATTTTTAAATAATTAATTTCCCTATTTATGCATGCGAATTCACGTATTAAAATTTCCGGGTGTTACAATTCTCCCCCCCTTAAATTGAATTTCGTCCTCGAAATTCGACGGATCAAATTCTAATAACGGAGTTCTTCAAAATCCAATTCACTAAACTCATTATCACATATCTAGTTCCCAAGTTTCGGTATCCCAAAAGTAATGCTTCTGCTGCGCACTCTGATAAACAAAATATTTTTAACTTCACCAAAGTTCCCTTAAAAGAATAGGTTAGGGCATACCGGAGATCAAAGAGGTGTTTGGGTCTGCCCCAGCTGCTTGCATGACAAACACCCTCCCTGTGGTGTTCTTCTTCCTTGGACAATTTATGGACATGTGCCCCGGCTCCTTGCAATGGAAACACACATTCGACCCACTCAGACACAGACCCGAATGTGCTTTCTGACACTTCGGGCAAAGTGGTACTCCTCCTGGCTTAGGGGCCCCGCCCCTCTGTTGCTGCTGCTGCTGACCCTGCTGAGTCTGCTGGTTAAGGTCCTTAGATGGCCCTGTGAACTGTTTCTTTATGGGTGGTAGCGAAGATGGTTGATAAGATTCCAGCTGAAACTGTCTCTTACGCTGCTGTTCCTTCTGTATATCTCTTCTCCCCTCCTCAGAGCGCAATGCTCTACTAACTGCAGCCTCATAAGTAGCGACATCCAACATGCGGACGTCATGCTTAATGTCAGCCCGTAACCCATCAACAAACTGTCTCAATTTATCCGGTGCACTGTCAGCAATAAGGGGCACAAAGCGACACCCTCTCTCGAATTGTGTGATGTACTCCACCACAGACTTGTCCCCCTGGCGGAGACTCATGAACTCCCGGATCATGCGGCTGCGCACATCCTCAGTAAAATACTTGGCATAGAACATACGTCTGAACTCTATCCACGTCAAAGTAGGTAGGTTCACGCCCCTAACAGCGCCTTCCCACCAAGAGGCTGCATCCCCTCTCATCATATACACCGCACACTTGACCCTATCAGCGTCTGTAATCCCCATGTAGTCAAAGATAGACTCCAATGATCGAATCCACCCCTCAGCAATGAGCGGATCAGTGGTGCCTGTAAACTCCTTTGGTCCCTTCTTCTGGAACCGCTCAGCCACATCCTCATCATGTGAAAGCCTCGGACGTGCCGCCTGCTGCTCCAACAGAGCAGTAATCCCAGCCATCATATTCGCATTGGCCTGCTCCAATGCTGAAAGAGGATTCTGCGGAGGTGGAGGTGGAGGTCCTCCGCGTCTATTCATCTGTCTGGGAGGCATTCTGTACCACCACATATTTCTTTACGTAAATCGCAATGCATAACTAAGGGTTTCAAAAGTCTTACTGAACATGAAATACTTAAAATTAATACATATGCTCCTTCTAAATCTTATTAAAACATTTAAAACTTACAGACCAGTAGCAGGATTTTTGAGCTTCACGTGGCAGATAGACACCCTCCAAGGACCGTGCTCTGATACCAATTGAAACGCCTACTACTAATAAAATGCGGAAAAACTTTTTTTTTTTTTTAAATACTATATACATATACGCCCATACATATATGTATAAACATTAAAAATAATATTACAAATAATAACTCGCTTAATTAACAAAAATAAAAATAATAAACAGTTATTTGATAAAATCTTGAGTCATGCAATAGATAAAATAATGTCTATAGTGAAAATTTATAACTTATGTCTACAAAAATCATGAAAAATCAATAATTAATCATAACCACTGAAAACATAAAAATATCCTGAATATATAACTCATGCGTAAATAAAATCCTAGCGAGACGGTCACGGGGCCACTGCCATGCTCGCTCATACGTCCTCGCCACCGTAGGAGCTACATCATACTCACCTGCACCATATAAGCGTAGTGAGCCTAGAGGCTCAACATGTCTAATCCTTTATAACAAGGGTTAAAATAATGCATCACGTAGATACTAATACATATACATGTACATGAGCATGCATGTAAACATTTTTCATAACATAAATGCTGAATCATAAATCATAAACATAACATAACAATCTTCAACATACATAACATAATTGAGCATGTCATAAACATAAAAACTGAGTATGGTCATATCCATGAATGTGACTAATAACCGTGCCGACTGATCAGTCTAAAGAACCATCGTACGTGGCGGTGGATAAATCCACCTCTATGCTGGTAGTAAACTACCTCTGTGCCAGTGGTAAAACCCACTTCTATGCCGTATAGAACTACCTCTGTGTCAGTGGTAAAACCCACTTCTATGCTGTCACATCACTTCAATTTCCATAAAAATATTTTTCATGCTCAATTCTTAATCATAAACACATCATAAAATATTTCATGTATGCATGCACTTAAAATATGTCCGTAATATATATTAATTAATTTTAATAATAAATATACTTTTACTTAAAATAGACTTCATGCATAAAAATAATTAAATATATATTCCGGACTTAGTTTATTTTCATGGGTTGGTCCAGACTGCTGGTCTCTCTACTAAACCCCTTAACTGACTTAAAGCCTGTTAACTAACTTAAAGCCCATAATTAAATAACTAATTTTAAAAATTATAATTTTTACTAAAATAAAATACTTAAATGTTATTGGGCTTAAATAAAAATATTTAGGCCCAATAACTAATTAATTCATAAAAATTCCTAGACTGGCCCAATAAAATCACTGACTAGCCCAAAAATTCCGATGGGCCCACGGGCCCATAAAATTATTGGGTTAACTTAAAAATAATTTAAAAAGCCCAAATAAAATTATTTGGAGGCCCAAATAATTTTCTAACTAATTAAATGGCCCAAACAACCAATTAAATCATTAAATATTTTAAAATTAAAATACTCGAGCCCGGCCCACCTAGCCCGGACCCGAACCTGCCTGACCCGACCCTAGACCCTACTGACCCGACCCACTATCCAGACCCGACCCGGAACCACCCAGAAATCCCCCCTACCCGACGCCCCCCTCTCTTTGCCCTTGGCTGCGCGAGCAGCAGCCCTTTAGGGGCTGCTGTCGCCTCGCTCCGGCCGCCCCTGGCCGGAGCGCCACCGGCAGGACCTTCCCAGGGTCCTGCCGGTTCGAACCCAGCCTTGGCTCGGCTGGGTCATGGCCTAGCATGACCAGCCGAGCCCCCCTTCCACTAAACCCTAAACTGCCGCCTCCCATGACCAACCTTGCACCAGCTTGAACCCAGCCGTGAACCAGCCTGAACCCCTGGACCCAGCTCGACCCTAGGCACCCTAGGACACCCCTTGAACCTGACCCAGCAGACCATGCTTGTCCCATGCCAAGAAAACGTGAGCATATGCCATCCAAACATGAAAAACGTGAGCTGTTCATTATTCAATTCAAGATCTTGCATGCACTCAATGAAAAATCAGAATAAAACATAAAAGATCTGCCATAAAAACGTGTATGTAGCTTATATGGTGTTAAAGAAAGGAGTTAAACATGCCTTTGATAATTATTTGACAACGATTGATGCGTTTACGGGACTCTGGACGACGAACGGACCAAAAACCTTCAAAGGTGGAGCTTGGTTGGATCGGCTATGGGGGCTTGAAACCTACTGGAACGAGAGAATGGGAGTGAAGGGGATGGGTGAAGTCGGCTGATGGGTTTCAATTGGTAGGGTAGGTTTTAGGTTTTAAATAAATTAAATAGAATAAAAAAAATAGAATATTAATTTAGGAATAAAATCATGTCTAATTAAATATTTAAAACCCTAAATAAATAATAATAATCTGATGGAAAAATATTAAATCCCGAAATATCAAATTAGGGAATTTTTAAATATTAATAAAAGTCCTTAAAATGACTTATTTTGGCCAAAAATCAATTCTTAAATTAATATATACTTAAATACTAAAATTTTCTTGACACAATACCTTAAAATAATATTTTAAGGCTCAAAAACTCATAAAATATTTTTGGCTAAATATTTTGGCATCTCGTCCGTCCACGGTCCCGTCTACGGAATCCACTCAATAAAATTCTTAAAAAAATCTAAAAATACAATAATTATGGGTTAAATGCTAAAAATAAATTTTAATCATGCATATAATTCACATAAATGTCATTTAACCCAAATATAAATTTTTAATAATTAATTTCCCTATTTATGCATGCGAATTCACGTATTAAAATTTCCGGGTGTTACAATGAGAGCCCTAAAGGCTTCAATAGCCCTACCAATCTCCTTCTCCACCTCACTCTTCCAAGAGAGCATGAAGAACGTAAGCTCCCTGGTATGAAAGCAAATGTAGCCAAGATTATCCGACCGGTTGTGCTCCAGTCCTTCTAGCTCTTTGTAGAGCAAGAGGAGCAACAGGCCCTCTGGACTGAAGACCAACATCGGGTCCGACGACCCCAGATTGTCTTCATATTGCTGCACAAGGGCAGCATAGTCTCTCTCAGAATCGTAAGGATGGCCAGTTGAGAGAAACAGACACAGCTCTTCAATCGTCTCCATTTCTTCAACAACCTCGAAGAACACAGCATCTTCGTACTCTCGAGACCTCACTCTTGTCAAAACAGCGGCGAATTCGACTGCCAAATCACCTCCCGGACCCAGCATATTGTTTTCTGATTTATTGAATGATTTCTTATTGCCACACGGCTGATATATTCACTTCATATTTATAGGCACAAAAAGAGAAGGTGAAACGTCGGGTGATATCAATCGTCTACTGAAAGGATCACGCATCAAATCATTACTCTGAAAACCGACGGCGTGTCCAAGACATCACATATCCTGATGTCAGACAATCAAGAATGATTACAGTAATTGGAATTCGAATCCAACCGCCTTATATTATATTTTATTATATTATATTCATCGTACTTACTTTAATTTACCGCGTATCTTTCACTCTCTCTCTCTTTCAAAATTCAAAATTTTAGGTTGGCACCATATTTACCGATCATTTCACACGTCTCACACAAACTTGTCTTGCAAATCGAACTCATATTCACTTTTTGCATCTGCATTCTTCACAAACTATTAATCAAATATTTTGTTTGCAGAAAAACTCAAGGATGTCTATCCAAAAGACTTGTCTGGCTATTAATTTTGATGAAATCCATTCCATCCAGAATGCGGAAATTTCAGCCATGTTCAACATGATTGAAGCTTCAGGACTTCGCAAATTTCTTAGCTCTGGATCAACGGTCAACTATGATCTGGTCAAGGAATTCTTTGAATCTGCCCAACTACATCATGGAAGCATCATATGTATCATCAGAGGACGGAAGATCGAGTTCAATCAACGTTTCTTCGGCGATATCACTTGCCCACAACCGGTTTGATGAAATACGCAGAATTACCTGACGGTAATGCAACCCACTGGGCAGCTCAATTCACACTTGATGGCTCACCCATTAAGGTCAATGGCCTCAAACAAAGCTTGAATCCAGCATACCGACTATTGGCTAACATAGTCGCAAAAACTCTTTTAGCCAAGGCTGGCTCCTACGACAAGATCACTCTCGAAAAGCTTCAGTACATGGCCTCCATTGCCTCCCAGTTGAACTTTAACTGGTCTTCGATTCTCTACTCTACTTTATGTGAAATGATTAGAGGCAAAGGAAAATCGGAAGGTTTTTCACTACAGATATGTTATCTACTTGCAGCTCTAGACGTTGACTCCTTAGACTATGAAGTCCTTCATGCAGCCAAATGGTTAAATGCAGTCACAATCCCTCCGTTCTTAAAAAAGAATCAGGTGACTTCTGACCAGCTCAGGACTATCAAACGAGAAATTGGGGCAGATCAACAAACTGCCAAAAGCACTGCAGCTCCCCAAGTCAAGCGTACTCGACCGATCAGTCAACCTATTCAAGTGGACTCTGATCTGGAGGATGAGGTTAGTGACAATGCTCCCTTAGTTCAAGTATTCGCTCACCCCTCTCCATCCCAAAAGGCAAAAATGGCTCCCAAGCCATCTCACCCGAAACAAAAAAGGATCAAGTTGCTATCTATAGTTCACACCCCAACGTCTCAACTGACCACAGCAACCACAGAAGTCTCAACATCCGAAACACTACCTACTCACCCAATCCAAATTCCCCAAATAACTTCCGAACCAATTTACAGCACCATTGTTACCACATTACCCATTTCTCTGCCCTCACCGACTTCATCAGTTGATATTGCTGCCATCATCAGTCAGCAAATCTTGAGAACAAAAGAGTTGGTTGTGAAGACCCAGATTCCTCCACCAAAAGGAATCACTATCCAGGAACCCTCGTTCTCTGTACTGACCACAACTTCAACCGACCCTCAGGGCAAAGGAAAAGCACCTCTCATCCCATTTCAAAAAGCCCAATCTAGGGAAAATGGAGGTTCTTATCATTATGTTTAGCATTCTCCGGGCTGTGCGGTTCAAACTACAGGAATTTGATGAATGAGTGCACTATCGTCTGAATGCTTCATATTCTCAGATCATTCTTGAGAATAAACTGGAATACCTTTTCAAATTAGAAGACAAGATGTTCACTCTCATTGCCACATCAAGTCTTGAAACAGCACTTGGCAGATATAAGTTGGTGGACGTTCAGCTCCGTGATAGTCTTGCCCGATATATTCTTGCCAAAAGAGAAGAGCACTATCAGCCGATGAGAAAAACTGCCAAAGATGACACTGAAGTCATCTTACGTCTTAAGCAGTTAGTTGATGTCACTGACACCTTTTTACGAGAATATAGGCTCAAATATTCCATCCCACTACCGGACGATGAATACATACAGGCGTATAACAATGAAGTTCAGGCCATGTGTAGTAGCCCGTACCCTAATTGAGTAATTAAAGGATTAATGCTAATTAAATAAATTGGGTATCGGACGGATCGAAAGCTCCGAAGGCACGATCGGAAGCTCCGATCAAGATCGGATGCTCCGATGAGCGATCGGAGGCATCGATGATATTACGTCATCCAAGATGTGTGGTTGGATCGAAAGCTCCGATCAGGATCGGAAGCTCCGATCACCCCTATCCGAAGTCAACAAGTGATATTTTGACACGTGGCAGATCAGGATCTTTGGAAGCTCCGATGGTAGGATCGAACGTTCCGATCGAGGTTCGGAAGTTCCGATCGAGGATCGGAGGCTCCGATCGTTGTCTATAAATAGAAGGCCGAGAATTAACTTTCAATTGCCAATTCTGGATTTCCTCTCTACTCTAGTCGTATTCGAGTTGTTCTAGCCTTCCTAGGCTTAACCCGGGAGTCGTCGAGGCGTTCGGAAGTCATAGCAGAGTTGTGCCCAAGTTCTGGTGGCATCGACATCAAAGGGCTAACGGTGGATGAAGGTATAGCTTTTGCTTTCTATAAATATTTAGGAGTATGCAATAACTTAATTAAGGCTTTTAGAGCACTTTAATGATAGTAATATCATTTGGCAGTGTAGAGCAGACTATAGGCGTGAACCTAGAGTTGGTAGAGCTTGCACTGATTTGAGGTACGGAAGTAATATTCGAGATATCTTGACTGAGCATGCATGTATTATGTGACTGCATGGTTTATATGTCATTGATTTATGCTGCATTCATTTGCATACTGAGCTATCTCCTTCGAGATTTCTGTTAGTAGGGTTTTTCCTTATCCTGTTAGTGGTTGGACTTCCATAGATTTGGGTCCGGCATATCCACTGGTATTATGGTATGGGAGCCACCTCTTGAAGCGACGGCACAACGTGCTACATACCAGGGCCCGGTCTGTCTCTGTTATCTGATCCTTGACCTCGAGTTATAGGGAGTTCACTTTGCATGCATGTATACTCATACTCTCGTACTGAGCATTTTATGCTCACGTCTCGTACACTGTGTTTCTGGAAACCCTATTCCATGGGGCAGGTTTGCGATTGGACGAGGCGGGTGGATCCAAGAGGGGCTAGGCAGTTGTTGGCCAGCTGGAGCTTCGCCTAGGTTTTATTCTGTTGTTATTAGATTGATTCAGCTGTTCGATCTGGTTGTATAATATTTGGGTATTTATAGATTCCTTGCCTTGGGATTGTATATTGTTTATGGTTTCCGCAGTTTTATTCTGATATCCATTTAATTAAGTTAATTGCATGCCTAAGTTCTGTGTAGTAGGTGATCCAGGTAAGGGTCACTACATTTATGATATCAGAGCATGCAAAGTATTCTTGGGATTTAGATTCTACATAAGATAACCATTAGGTTAATTTTGTAGATGGCAGATCGTGACGACCAGAGTTCTCATGGTAGTATTGGTGGGCGTTGGGGTGATGCCGACCAGGAGCCTCGTCGGGAACACCGCCATCGTCATCGAGATGAGGACCGTTTCAGTGTACGTCGATTCTTGCAGACGGGGCCTAAGCCCTTGGTTGGGGGTGAGTCTCCGAAGGATGCGGAGAACTGGTTAGACCGCATGGAGACGACTTTTCAGACTTTCCACTGCACCGAGGAGCAGAAAATGGAGACCCTGGGTTATCTTCTGGATGAACGTGCGCGCAGGTGGTGGAGGTTTACTTCTGCACCTTTTATTGCGGCGAAAAGAGTGGCCACCTGGCCGAGTTCCGCACAGCTTTTCAGAAGCTGTATTTTCCTCCTGCACTCCGTCAGTCGAAGGCGGGCGAGCTACTGAGTCTGCGACAGGGAGCCATGTCTATTGATGATTATCAGCAGAAGTTCTTTGATCTGCTATCCTATTGCCCCGAGATTGCTGACAGCTCTGGGATGAAGTATAATCTGTTCCTTCAGGGTCTTAACCCTGAGATCCATGACCATGTGGCGGTTGGCAAAGACATGTCCTATGAGGGTTTGGTGAGCCGTTGTCACCAGGCGGAGGATAGCATTCGGCGGAACAGGTCTTTCTCTCAGTCGAGACCTGCTAGTTCTTTGGGTCCCCATGCCCAATATTTCAAGAAGTCTGGATCTACTTCTTCTTCCTCTGGCTCTGCTGGTGTTGTCCGTTTCGGAAAGAAGGACAAGTGTGATCACTGTGGGAAGAACCATCCATCCGAAAAATTCCGTAGAGCTTCTGGAGCTTGTTTCCATTGTGGAGAGACTGGTCATATCCGAAGGGATTGTCCACTATCTGGGGGAGGCGGTTCTGGTTCTGGTTCTGGTTCTGGTTCAGGACCTGGTTTTCAGTCCACCGTTCAGCAGCGGTTGCAGGGACAGCCTGCTAGGAGTTCTCATTTGAGGACACGAGCTTCTGGCCAGGTGTTTGCCTTGAGGCATGATCAGGCAGTGGAGGAGAATGAGAAAGTCATCGCAGGTATATTTCTGCTTTATGGTATACCTGCTCTTGTACTTATTGATACTGGTGCATCTCATTCCTTCATTTCTGCACGTTTTGTTAAGAGGCATAAGTTACCATGCATTGCACTAGACGTAGTGATGTCTGTTTCTACTCCAACGGGCCAATCTGCTTTGGCTAAGCGTCTAGTGATAGGTTGCCCTTTAGAGTTCGAGGGGAACATTCTGTTAGCGAATCTCATGGTTCTTGCGATGGACGACTTTGATTGCATTCTGGGAATAGATATGTTGACTACCTATCGAGCTTCAGTAGACTGCTACCAAAAATTAGTGCGCTTTCATCCGGAGGGGAGTGATAGCTGGTTTTTCTATGGTGAGGGAGCGCGACCCCCGATGCCTTTGGTATCAACTTTGAGAGCCTGTCGAGCTCTAGAGCCTGGCGGGGAAGGCTACCTTATCTATGCAGTTGATTTGTCCGCTGAGAGCATTGGGATAGAGAGTATTCCGGTCGTGGATGAATTTCCAGATGTATTTCTTGATGAGATTCCGGGTTTTCCTCCTGTTAGGGAAGTCGAGTTTGGCATAGAGTTGATGCCGGGTACTTTACCTATTTCTCGAGCACCGTATCGTCTGGCTCCATCAGAGATGCGTGAGTTGAAGAATCAGCTACAGGATCTTTTGGACAAGGGGTACATTCGTCCTAGTGTATCTCCTTGGGAAGCTCCTGTTATTTTTGTAAAGAAGAAGAATGGGTCTATGCGGCTATGCATTGACTATCGGCAGCTGAATCGAGTCACTATGAAGAACAAGTATCCATTGCCTCGTATTGATGACTTATTTGATCAGCTGCAGGGAACTTCAGTTTACTCCAAGATTGACTTGAGATCTGGGTATCATTAGTTGAGAGTCCGAGATCAGGACGTAGCCAAGACTACATTCCTTACTCGCTATGGGCATTACGAGTTTCTAGTGATGCCATTTGGTTTGACTAATGTGCCGGCTATATTAATGGACTTGATGAATCGTGTCTTCAGGGAGTATTTGGACAAGTTTGTCGTGGTCTTCATTGATGACATCTTGGTGTATTCACGTAATATGGAAGAGCACGTTTCTTACTTGCGGTTGGTACTACAGACTCTTCGAGATGAGCAGTTATACGCCAAGCTGAGCAAGTATGAGTTCTGTATGGATCGAGTGACCTTTCTTGGCCATATCATATCCAGGGAGGGGATTTCTATTGATCCAAGCAAGATTGAGGCGGTGCTTAATTGGTCGCGTCCGACGACGGTTGCTGAGATCCGTAGTTTTCTGGGTCTAGCAGGGTATTATTGTCGCTTCATTCTGAACTTCTCTCAGCTAGCTCGATCTTTGACGCAGCTTACCCGCAAGGGTGTGGATTTCGAGTGGTCCTCCGAGTGTGAGGAGAACTTCTGTGAGCTTCGACGGCGGTTGACTTCTGCGCCAGTGTTGGCATTACCGTCAGGATCTGGAGGGTATGTGGTATACACTGATGCTTCTCTTCAGGGGTTAGGTTGTGTCCTAACTCAGAATGGGCATGTGATCGCATATGCTTCTAGAAAACTGAAGCTTCACGAGAACAACTACCCAGTCCATGATTTGGAGTTAGCAGCCATTGTGTTCGCTTTGAAGATCTGGCGTCATTATCTGTATGGCGAGAAATTTGAGATCTTCACCGACCATAAGAGTCTCAAGTATTTGTTCACTCAGGCGGAGTTGAACATGAGGCAGAGACGTTGGATGGATTTGCTTAAGGACTATGATTGCGAGATTAAGTACCATCCGGGAGCTGCTAATCTCACTATTGATGCATTGAGTCGCAAGGTGCGGCTATCCGCACTTCAGACTTGTTCGATGTCTAGTGCGATCATTGACTGTTGTACTTCAGGATATACCTTCAAGCATAAGAAAGGTATGCAGAGTATCTAGATGTTTGCAATATTATCTGAGCCAGCGTTGTATTCACGGATTCGAGATGCTCAGATGTCTGATTCGAAGAATCAGCGTTTAGCCCATCTAGCTAGCGAGGGTAGCTCGTCTGGATTTCATTATCAGTCAGATGTCTTTCTGTGTTTGTCTGGTAGACTTGTGATTCCGCAGGATGTAGAGTTGCGAGAGGAGATTTTGTCTCAGGCGCATCGCACTAAGTTGAGTATTCATCCTGGGAGCAACAAGATGTACAAGGATCTACGTACTCGTTTCTGGTGGAAGGGAATGAAACGCAGTGTTTATCAGTTTGTTTCGAGATGTTTGGTGTGCCAACAGGTCAAGGAAGAGCACCGACGACCTGGAGGATTGCTTCACAGTCTGCCAATTCCTGAATGGAAATGAGAGTTTATCACAATGGACTTTGTGACCCATTTGCCGGTATCCCCGAGGAACTGTGATGCGATCTGGGTTGTGGTGGACCGACTCACCAAGTCAGCGCATTTCATTGCCTATAGCCAGGAGTACAATGTGGATTGTATGGCTCGGTTGTACATTCAGGAGATCGTTCGACTTCATGGAGTGCCTGTGAGCATTGTCAGCGATCGAGACCCCAGGTTTACTTCTAGATTCTGGGGAGTGTTCAGCGTGCGATGGGTACTACTCTCAGTTTGAGTACTGACTATCATCCGGAGACTGATGCATCGAATCTATTTCCGATTGCATAGCTTCAAGCCATAAATTTGAATCCGCATCAGAAATTGCTTCCTTGAAGTTTCTTGGATCACATCCAATGTCGTGTCGAATCTCCTCTCGAATCTCCTAGTTTCTTGGATCCCCTTCAAGAAGAAGACCATATCTAATAGGAGGCCTAGAAGTCCTCTCGAATCTCCTAGTAGTAGGCGTGTCTTGTGATGATTCTTGAGGTGTAGGATTGCTATTTTGTATCTCGGGTTCTTCTCGAATTTCTTCGAGTTCCATCATCTTGCCTTTCTTATCCAATAAGAACTCCTTCTCCAAGAAGGTGGCATTCCTTGAAACAAACACTTTTGTTTCATTAGGATGATAGAAATAATATCCGATTGAATTCTTTGGATACCCCACAAAATAACATAAGGAGGATCGACTATCCAACTTATCTCCCACTGTCTGCTTCACGTAAGCAGGACATCCCCAAATCCTCAAGTACGAATACTTAGGAGCTTTGTCATTCCATAACTCGTATGGTGTTTTATTTACTGCTTTAGTGTGGACGTTGTTTAACAACAATAGCGCCGTTTCAAGCGCGTAGCCCCAAAACGAAGGTGGGAGCTCAGTGAAGCTCATCATGGATCAAACCATGTCCAACAAGGTTCGATTGCGACGCTCCGAAACACCATTAAGCTGAGGTGTCATAGTAGGAGTCCACTGAGAGAGAATCCCATTCTCTTTTAGATAGTCCAAAAACTTGGTACTTAAGTATTCTCCACCTCGATCCGATCGAAGTGCCTTAATACTTTTACCTAGTTTGTTTTCTACTTCAGCCTTGAATTCTATGAACCTTTCAAATGCTTCAGACTTATATTTCATTAAATATAAATACCCATACCTAGAATGATCATCAGTAAAGGTAATGAAGTAGGTGTTGCCACATTTAGTACCAATCCTAAATGGACCGCAAACATCTGTATGGATCAAATCCAACAGATTTTGACTACGCTCAGGTTTCCCTTTGAAAGGAGATTTAGTCATTTTTCCCTTTAGGCAGGACTCACAAGTAGGTAGAGAGTTAATATCAGACATATCAAACATGCCCTCTCCCACTAGCTTGTTCATCCTCCTTGAGGAAATATGACCTAGCCTAGCATGCCAAAGGTTTGCCGGGTTTTGACTATCGTCCTTCCTATTAATTGTTGTTACCGGTTTATCAACATAATTAATTGGAACGTCTTTTAATTTTAAGCTATATAGATCGTTTTCAAGTTGTCCATTTCCAATCAAATATTCATTCTTGTAAATATTGCAAATCCCATTTACAAAATTGCAAGAAAAACCATCTCTATCAAGCATAGAAATAGATATAATGTTTTTGACCAAATCCGGAACATATAAAACATCTCTCAAAAATAACTTAAAATTGTTCTGCAAAACTAAATAAATGTCTCCTATAGCTTTGGCTTCGACTCTAGAACCATTCCCGAGCCTTAGCTGGGTCTCACCCATCCTTAGCTTACGACTTCTTGTCATCACCTGCAAATCATTGCAAATGTGAGATCCACATCCGGTATCCAATACCCAAGAAGAAGTATTAAGCGAAACATGTATTTCAATGTAAAACATACCCTTTGCAGTTCGCAACTGTTCGAGGTATTCCTTGCAATTACGTTTCCAATGACCGGGTTTCTTGCAGTAATGGCAAACGTTTTCATCTTTTATTCCAATTGAAGCCTTGGCCTTTCCCTTCTTATTTGGTACAATCTTCTTGGGCGGGGCAGAACGTTTCTTACCCTTTCCACTTGGTCCTTTCTTAGAGTTAGAAGAGGAGCCAACCAAGAGTACCGGTTTATCCTTCTTTAGTGTGGCTTCATAAGTACAAGCATATTGACCATCTCTTCAAGGGTGGCCTCTATCTTGTTCATATTGAAGTTTATCACAAAGCCGTCAAACGACGAAGGACGTGAAAGAAGCAACAAGTCCGCATTGAGTTCATGCTCTAATGTCAGTTCGAGTTTTACCAACTTTTCAATGAGCCCAATCATGTGTACCCCATGCTCACGGACCGAAGTCCCATCTCGCATGCGGCATGTCATGAGCTCTTTGACAGTCGCAAATTTCTCGGCCCTTGACTGAGCTCCAAAAAGTTCCTTGAGTGCGCTGTGAATGTCAGCAGCATTCACCGCATCCTCAAATCGCCTCTGGAGTTCATCAGACATTGATGCTAGCATATAACTCTTTGCCTTGACATCATGGTCCCACCAATCGTCAAGCTTTTTCAACTCTTCCGGACTAGTGTTAGCCGGGGTTTCCTTCGGAAGACGCTTCTCTAACACGTAGAAAGCCTTCTCCGAATTTAGAATGATTTTTAACTTACGGAACCATTCCGTATAGTTAGCGCCAGTCAACTTGTTTTGATCGAGAATTGAGAGTAGTGGATTACGCGAATTCATAGTAATGAAATACTGAAAAGGAAACAGACAATAATCAGTGATTTGTTTAATTAATTTACTAAGACATAAAATATGGCGAATTTCATTTTATGAATTACACTCCCACTATTTTGACGATTTCACTACCCTCTAGTGAAAACGAGAAACATTTTCTTTAGTGGGAACATGGAGTCCAATTGACAAACTATGGTCCCGAATAATATCAGCCAACCATAATTTTCAAAAGGTAGAGCCCAATTGCTTCCAAAGCAACCTCCATGTTTTTACCTCATGTCCAATAAGGGCCCAATAATATGACGCCGTTTATTGTGACATGTCAAGATGACCCATCAATATTAAGTTGTGATGGAAGGTCGCCATGTGGATCCCCAATAATATGAGCCAATCCCATGGGAGTTCCATCCAACTTACAACATGTGTCGATCCAATGTACAGCTTTCCGACGAACGGGCCCCCCCAATAATATGAGCCGGACCATATCCGCGGGTAGCATCACATACATTGATCGTTGATGGAAGGTAGGAATATTTAAACAATATTTAAAATTTCCTTTTGTTTATCTTGATATCAATTTTAAATCATATTTAAAATGAGGGATTTTATTTTTGAAAATTTATCTCATCATGCAATTTATGTATGCTTGCGGGATTCATACAATTTATGTCTAAACATGCATACATCAATAATATCATATATTATTAAAGGATGATCGATCCCATTAACTATTCGACCCGTGGTTGCCAATCACGAGTCTAAGTCCAATCCTAGGTGTTATGCAAGTATGCAATGCAATCCTATTACATTGTGCTTCCAATTTACATTTCTTCGGTCTTCATTGTCTGCTGGGCCCACCATTTCTTCAAATCTTTGTCTCCCACTAAGTCTAATAAATTTACAATAAATTTCGATGACAAATATGGGATACATTTTTAGGGGTAGGAACGAGCCATAAACCAGGCCCACTTTTATTACATATGACAATCATATTGGGCTATAAACCAAGCCCATTAATAAACACCAACAACAATAAGACAAATGTAAATCACCTAACATACACCTAAAACATTGGTCATGGCAATCGATCATCCTTTATACATTAATTAATTCAATAATTAAATAATTGGATAAACATGCAATGACATCATAATTTAAAAGATAAAATCATATTTTATCTTATCCATCCATAAGATCATATCTTATCATCAATTGTACCAAAATAATTAATTTTATAAAATTTAATTTAACGGATAAAATTTATAAATTTTTCAAAAATTCAAATTTATCCAAAAATCAATTTTAAAAATTTCGGACTCGAACAATTCGATCCGATGCCTCGTGATCTAATCAAAAACAATTTTCGATCGGATCAAATACAAGAATTTCAAAAATTCAAAAATTTTTAAAAATTAAAATTTTAATTTTCCGGGCTGCCCGGGACAATCCCGGGCAGCCCGTCGCTGCCCATTGGGAAGCGATCCAATCGCTGCCCCGGGCAGCGATCCGATCGCTGCCCGTGTTTTGCCCGTCAACATTTTGATTTTTTAAAAAAATTTGTTTTGTTTCAAAAACGAGGCTTAAAAATTTTGTACAATCGATTAATTTAATCGTTTGATCTGAGCAACCTGGCTTTGATACCACTGTTGGAAAACGATGTTCAGATCAATTAGAATTGATACCCGGTGCAGCGGAAGTTTAAAAATTTATTTTATTAATATGGAACGATTCCATATCTAGGTATCAAAACTTTTACGATTAAATTCATACAAGTAAAACAAATAATCACAATTAATGTTTTACCTTAAATCTCGAAACGAGATTATGGACTCCAACAGAATTTAATCTGCTCTTCTTGTAAATCCCGAGAACTGATGGCGTCACGGTCAATCACCGGAATAAGGTCCACGAACAGAAAACAGAAACCCTTTGATTGACTGCACTAGAAATCAATCAGAAGTTTTGCGTAGAGAATAAACAGATATGATCTGTTAATTCAGAATTGTAATTTTTCACAAAATCACAATCCGAATTTTCTCAAAAAGGAGCAAGGAATTTTTGAAAAATCCCTTAGAATTATTTATGCAGTGTTAAAAAATTATAAGACACAATGCAGTTGATTTTCGAACCCAACATCTCTATTTATAGATAATTTCTAGTTATAATTGTATCAGGACTCTAACTCCTTAAAGCCCACAATCCATAACTTAAGCCCAACAAGCCAAGCCCGTTGTTATAGAAATTAATATAAAATTCATCGTGACTCCGATTGATAAACTGATTTCACCAATGTGCACAGAAACCATTTCTGCATCTTTTAGAGTCAAGATAATTTTTCTGCATCCCAATTCAGTGATTTCCAAAAATGCCCATCCCTATGTCATTTTAGGAAATCTCACTCCCTTTAGTTAAGAAGTCCAACTTCTCTTTCATTAAATTTAACTCTTTAAATTTAAATATCTCTACGGGGTTTTAGTAATCCATTACTTGTGTAACCCTCAATGGTTCAGGAATACAGCTAGCCGTGGGCTCACAACTCCTTGTGACTCGGAACAACAATTTCCGACTAACCCATCGAATCATGGTAAGAGCGCCTAGCAACATCGCCCCATGATTCCCTAGGTATTACTGATAGTGCTTGCAAGAACCAGTAGATTTTGGTCAGCATACAGTACGATCCCTTCAACCATATATCCCGATCGAATCAACAACCAGTGGTATATCGAGAGTCGTTCGAGATTCGATAACTATGCATAACATCTTGGAGATCTATTAGTGACATCGCATGTGTTACTAGGATAACCCATTAACCTAAAACACATCATGTACTCTGGCCAGAGATTCTTCACACTAATATCTCCTCAGATCGCATAGGATATCCACACTCACAAGTATGTGGTGAATCCTTGAAAACAAAGCATCGACTCCTATATGTGTCATTACTGTACCCAATCCCGACACCTGATGACCCCAATAGAGTCGGTAAACGAGTCAAAGTACAGTACTAGCATATAGAGTCTCAATGATGTTTCAAGTAATAAAGACTAATGGTGTACAACCAAAACCGCGGACTTTATCCACTCGATAAGTGATAACCACTTGGAAAGTCCGAATAGGGTAGTTCGATCATTCATCATATGAATATCCATTTGCATGCTTTGAACATCTCTATGTTCCATACCAATGAAACGTGGTACTCGGCATCGCAAATGCTAGTCTCAATCTCGAGCGATCCTTATCCTTATTTGCGGACGGCTCAATTGACTAGGAACAGTTTAGAATATACAGTGACTATAAGATGTGTTTCATGATAGCCATCCCCATGTGCTACCACATCTTACATACACTATAGTATATTCAAGGTCTTTATCAAAACAACAATAGTATATCATAATATAACAATATGAAGAAAGATAAAGTCAATGCCATTATAAAAGTGTAAATTATATTAAACAAAATATTGTTTTACATAGAGTCATAAAAGCCCTTAGCCACAAGTTGGCTAACCGGGCACCCACTCTTTCAGATCTGGTGTTGACGTTGTTTAGATCGTTTTTTGGACTACAAACATAAGATGATTTTTTCCCAACTAGAATCTGTGTAGAATTATTTCAAAAATAGTGTGCGGAGTTCTATCTGTTGGATCGGGCTGAAATTGGACGAGATATTCATTACGTCTTGTGCTATATTCTGAAAAGTGGAGATCGAATTTTAATCTATGTAGAGTTTACGATATGCTTTGGACAAAGTGCTGCATTTTCAAAGTTGAAGAAAATCTCTATAGTGTTTCTCCTCTTCTCTAACCCTAGCTTACTCTAAAATATTTAGAGAGAATTTGAGGTGTGATTTTTATCATGATTTGAGGGTCTATTTATAGGCATCCAAAATTTATCAAGATCAACTAGGATACCTAAGTTTCAAAGAATGAATAGGATTCTATCTTCAATATTTGAATCCTTATTGATTGCAGATAATTTAATACGTTCAATTTGCTTATCTTGCATATATGTTATCCGAATATGCAAAATTTTTAAAAAAAATCTAACTTCTTGATATTAATATACCTTGGTACAATCATCTTCAAGAAAATCAATATTATCAAGAAATCATTAATATAAAGGTTTCATTATCTTATAGTCTTTTAAATAAAACTGGGGTTTCATAGTCTCGGCCTCTATTTATAGCCAAAACATCGGACTTTCCGATCTAGGATCTAACTTTCCGATCTACTTTTGGAACTTCTGATCGGGCGTTTGGAGCTTCCGATCTCTAATAAACGTATGCGTGTATAGTGATTGGACAACTCACAATGCAGAATGAGTTGGGACATTCCGATCCTTGGTTAGGAACTTCTGAACTCCCTCGAGTCAAATCACCAATCAAAACCCCATGAATTCTTATCCAAAGGAGATAATGCCTTTTGATCTCATGTTTGGAGCTTTCGAACTCCCCGATGCCTCTGAACTGCACCCTACCACTCCGAACATGTTCGGTCCCTCCGAACTACTGAGCGTAGGGTTCTGAACTTCCTAATCACTAGGGTCCCTGGGTCTTCTAAACCATTTTCGGTCGTCTTGAGTCCGATTTTCTTCTTATTTTCCTCAATTAAGGATTCCTTAGTCATTTTATAACCATTTAAACATGCTTAGACAATTTAATTACTCAGATAGAAGTCGTGTTACTACATTATTCCCAGCTCAAAATATTTCATCCTCAAAATCAGGAAAATATTAGAACAAACATCATTTATTCCAATAGAATTGTTGTTACAACTGAAGTTTTACAACAAAACACAAAATACGCATTACAACTTAAAATAAATCTGGAAGTTCAGTACGCATATGAAATTCCAATTCCAAGTGGCTTCTTAAGCACCTCGGCACTGCCACTAGACAAGAACAAGAGGAATAGTCTTTTTTCGCAAAACCTTGGACTTTTGACCCAATATGAAAATTGGTTTCTCCACATACGTCAGGTCTTATTTAAGAAGAACTTTAGATTGATGCATAATATGAGACTCATTTGCCACATACCATCTCAACAAAGATACATGAAACACATCATGAATACTAGACAGATACTGTGGTAAAGATAGTCCGTAAGCTAAATATCCCACACTTTCCAGAATGTCAAATGGGCCGATGAATTTTGGAGATATATTTCCCTTGAGAGCAAATCTCAAAATTCGATGAAAAGACGAAACTTTCATAAACTTCTTTTCCCCTGGATGAAACTTTAAGGGTATACGCTTTGTGTTTGCGTAGCTTGCTTGTCAATCTTGTGTAGTCTTGATCGGTTTCTTGATTTGATCGACAACATCAACAACCTGTTGGATTAGTTCCGGTCCTTCCACCTGTCTCTCTCTGACTTCTTCCTAGAATAGTGTAGTACGACATCGTCTTCCGTACAGAGCTTCAAAAGGTTCCATACCAACATTGCGGTGATAGACCTTTTTGTACGCAAAGTCAATTAGTGGAAAATGGTCTTTCCAAGCCAAGCCAAAGTTCATAGTACAAGCGCGTAACATATCCTCAAGTGTGCGAATGGTTCTCTCAATCTGACCATATATCTGTGGGTGATAAGCAGTACTCAGACTCAAAGTCATTCACAAAGCTCGCTGAAAATTCCCCAAAATGTGAATGTAAATCTAGGGTCTCTGCCGCTAACAATACTCACAGGTACACTGTTACGCCTTAAACGAATACAAATTTCGTGTGATGAGATTAATGTTTTTAATGCATTAACAAGTCTCATATTATTATGTTTTGATGATTAAAAAACTCGGTTAATTGTTACTAACCATTTAAAGTGAGATTTTTCAAATTAGATTTATTGACAAATAAATTATTGAAAGTTATTTTGAAGCTATCAATGCATTTATGAAGTCTCATATTGCTCATATAATGGACACAATGTTATGTGGATGCCATGAAACATTGTTATGAGGATATGAAGAAAAGGACAAGAAGAAGCCAAAGTATGGAGCAGCAACTTCCAAAAATTACTGGGAATTTTATATGCATTGAAATCCGATCTCCACCAGTCATAATCCAGATGAGGAAGTTTTAAATCTTCTGTCCAAATTTAAGAGAAATCCAATGGCTACATTGAGAGACATGATTTTTTCACATATGCTGCACAATACCTACTCCTGCAAGGAACGAAACCATGAAGATTCAACTTCAAAAAATAACTGGGAATGATTGAGACATTAAAAACAAATCTCCACCAATCAGATTCAAATTTAGGATGTTTTACAACTTCTGTGCAACTTTCAGATCAATCCAACGGATGGATTGAGAGATATGAATTTTTCAAATATGTCTTGCAGAACAAGATGCGAAAACATGATGTAGCGACTTCCGAAAATTACTGGAAATTTTTTGACTCATTCAAATACAATCTGCACAATTCAGGATGACGATCAAGATATTTTTAAGCTAACAGTTAGATTGTGAGATATGATTTTTTCACAAAATCCGCACAGTGCTGTTTTTGAAGGGGACAGCGGCGCCGAACACTTTTTGTCTCTCCTTGACTTTCCAACACACGCTCCATGCACTCAAATCAGATTCAAATCCTTACCAAATATAAATATAGGCCTTCCAAGGTCATTTGGAGACATCCCAACTCATCTCTTCTCTACTTTGCAAGAAATCTTCTCTCTATCAAAGTGTGTGTGTGATATATTCAAGTATTTGAGAGTGTTTGTAAAAATAGTTTGTGAGTTGGTTGTGCTATTGTTGTAAAGACTTGAGTGTGAAGCCAAGTGTGTTGTGCTATCGTTGTAAACACTTGAGTGTGAATCCAAGTGTGTTGTGTTGAGGCTATCCTTGGAGCCCTTAAGACCAAGTGTTCGAGTTGTATCGGCGCGGTGATCGTGTTGAATTGTACGGCTATCCTTGGAGCCATCAAGGCCAAGAAGTTGAAGTGCTAGTGGATCCTTGGTTAATCGATCTTAACCAAGAAGGGGAGACGCAGACGATTTATCGTCGAACTTCCATAAACATATCCTATCTCATTTATCGCTTTATTTCTTTTACGCATTTATTTACCGCATTTATTTTTGATTGCTTTAAGTCTTCCGCTTGCGTACTAGCATAATCGCTTTAAATTGCTAAAGTTGCCAATAGAACCTAAATCCCCCCCCCCCCCATTAGGTTCTAACAAGTGGTATCAAAGCCACCTTTTTACAAAATATTTTCAAAAAAGGCTCTATGGCTAATCTAGCTAGCGATTATGCTCAAGGGCAATCAACCAATCATCCTCCTCTTTTCAATGGCATAAACTACGGATATTGGAAAAATCGAATGTACCTATATATCCAATCCGTAGATTATGATCTTTGGAAAGTAACCGTGAAAGGTCCCTATATACCTTTGAAAGAGGTTGAGGGAGTCAAAATTCCTAAGGGAATGGACGAGGACATGCGATTAATTTCTCAAAATGCTAAAGCTATGAATATTTTGCATTGTTCCCTAGATATGAATGAATACAACCGGATCTCGATGTGCTCATCGGCAAAAGAGATTTGTGACAAATTGGAGATATGCCACGAAGGGACCAATCAAGTCAAGGAGACAAAGATCGATCTACTTCAACTCAAATACGAGACATTTGAGATGGAGGCTAGTGAGGATGTTGATACCATGTTCCGAAGGCTCTCTCAAATCATCAATGAGCTAGCCCAACTTGGAGAACAATATACAACCAAGAAAGTGTGGAGGAGAGCTCTACGCGCCCTACCCAAGGAGTGGGATGCAAAGAGGACGGCCATCATAGAATCCAACAAAGGCGACACCGCTTCCTATGATCTTGATCAACTCCATGGGACTCTAAAAACCCATGAGTTGGAATTGTCTACAAGGAAGGATTTAAAGAAAGAAGATGAGAAGATCAAGGCAAAGGGGATTGCCTTATCTACCCAATCCAAAGAAGAAGATGATGATGATATGACACTCTTCGCAAGAAAGTTCAAAAGATTTATGCAAGGAAACAACTTCAAGAAGGACAAGAAGACGGACAAGGAAGTGACATGCTACAACTGTCAACAACAAGGGCATTATTCAAATGAATGCTCTCTCAAGAAGAAATATGCCATAGGCAAGAAGAAAGCACTCATAGCCACTTGGAGCGATAGCGATGACGACGGTGAGGAAGCCAACCTTTGTCTCATGGCCAAAGATGATGACATCACCTCCGACGACAATGATGAGGTACCATCTTATGATGAAATACTTCAAGCTTATAAACTTATGTTTGATATGGCTAAAACCCTTAGAAAAGAAAATAAACTTCTTAAAAATGAATTAGATTCTAAGGAGCATGAAAACCTAAGATTAAAGGATGACATAGCTCACTTAGAAAAATCATTTGATAAGTTCAATGTTAGTAGTAATAAATTGAATAATTTACTAAGCATGTAGAAATATAGTTTTGATAAGGGTGGAATAGGGTATGGTAAGAAATCTATAGACTTTACTAGCCTTAGAGCTAAAACAAAAATGAGATCACCCCCTACATGCTCTTATTGTTCTAAAATAGGTCATGCTAGACATAAATGTAGATCCTTGAAATATCAATATGATCAAAAGAGCTATATGAAATGGAGGCCTAAGAGTACTTAACAACTCATCAGTCGGCATTATGAGATCATGATCTAAGGGAGTTCATCATAGACCGGTTTAAACTGCCTTGACTTGCGACTGGTCTTCCTGATGAACGCTGCTCTGTCCAAGAAAATAGGTTTTTAAAAAGGCCATAGCCCTACCTACTACTGGGAGCACTCTTGGAAAGTGGCGATGATGTTGCTATGAGAGACTGAACTCTTAGAAGTCTATTTTGTATCTCTCTTTTCTAACACTGTAGACCCAATAGAACTAAAGGGTACCAAAATCAATTCTTGCAAAGAAATAGGAAAACTGTTCTTCCTAGCATATGATATCTAGACAATGGATGTTTTAGACATATGACTGAGAACAAAGATCTACTCCAATCCGTCAAACCAAAGGAGAAGGGAACTGTCACCTTTGGAGACAACATCAAAGGAGTTATCGAAGGAATCGGCTCAATAGGTATTTTTAAATCCTGCTTGATTGATGATGTACTCCTAGTGAAAGGACTTAAGCATAATCTACTAAGCATAAGTCAATTGTGCGATAGAGGTTATAAAATCAAATTCACTCCCCAACACTGCACTATATCACTCACATCTGACAAATCCATATATTTCAAAGGATATAAAAGTGAAAATTTTTAAAAGGTTTTTTTAAATAATTTATCTTTATCAAATATTAAAAGCCTTGTATCCTTGAATGTTGATGATAACATTCTTTGGCATAGACGACTAGGTCATGTTAGTCCTAGCACCATAGAAAAACTTTTTAAACTTGATTTAGTTGTTGGTATGCCAAAAATTAATTTAAAATTAGATTCTGTTTGTGATGCGTGTCAACTTGGCAAACACACAAGGGAATCTTTTAAAAGAAAAAATTTTGTATCAACTTCTATGCCCCTTGAACTTCTTCACCTAGATCTATGTGGTCCCTCGAGGAACGCTAGTCAAGGAGGGAAGCTTTATGCATTTGTCATTGTGGATGATTCCTCACGTTACACATGGACATTATTTTTAGCCCACAAAAATGATGCCTTTGATTATTTTAAAACTTTTGTCAAACGTGTTGAGAATGAGAAAAATCTTTCAATAAAACAGATCCGTAGTGACCACGTAACTGAATTTCAAAATGAGAGTTTTACAAACTTTTGTGAAGAGAAAGGCATCGGTCACAATTTTTCTTGTCCTAGGACTCCTCAACAAAATGGGGTCGTTGAGAGGAAAAATAGGACACTTGTGGAGATTGCGAGGACCATGATATGTGAGCATTCTCTACCAAAATATTTTTGGGCTGAAGCAATGAACACTGCCTGCTACATTATCAATCGTGTATCAATAAGACCAATTCTCAAGAAAACTCCATATGAATTATGAAGAGGGAGAAAGCCTAACATTTCATACTTTCGGGCCTTTGGATCAAAATGCTACATTCATAATAATGGTAAGGACAACCTCGGTAAGTTTGATGCCAAGTCCGACAAAGGCATATTTCTCGGATATTCTACCTCAAGTAAGACTTTTAGAGTATTTAATAAACGTACTTTACTTGTTGAAGAATCTATGCATGTTGTATTTGATGAATCTATGTCTATAGTCTCTCGCACTAACAATGATGATGTAGAATTACTTGAAGAAGAGATGGCTTCATCAAGCTTAAATGATATAGATGTTTCTGTTGAGGAAACACCACTTCCGAAGGATTGGACGCTTCATAAAGATCATCCTATGGATCTTATCATTGGAAGTCCTTCGAAGGGAGTAACTACTCGATCTTCTCTTAATAATATCTGCAATCATCTTGCTTTTGTTTCGCATGTTGAACCTAAGTATATTGATGATTCTTTATTAGATGATTCATGGATAATTGCTATGCAAGATGAATTAAATGAATTCAAGCGTAATGATGTTTGGAATCTTGTTCCTAGGCCGCATGATAAATCTATTATTGGTACTAAATAGGTCTTTAGGAATAAACTTGACGAGCATGGTACTATCACTAGAAATAAATCTAGACTTGTAGCTAAAGGATATAGTCAAGAAGAAGACATTGATTATGATGAGACATATGCTCCTGTTGCCCGACTTGAATCTATTCGCATGTTGCTTGCTTTTGTCTGCTCTAGAAATTTCAAGTTATTTCAAATGGATGTTAAGAGTGCATTCTTGAATGGTGAACTAAAAGAGGAAGTTTATATTGAACAACCTGATGACTTTGTTGATGCATTATTGCCTGATCATGTGTATAGATTAAACAAAGCTTTGTATGGTTTGAAACAAGCTCCTAGAGCTTGGTATGAAAAACTATCAACTTTCCTTCTCTCAAATGGTTTTTCGAGAGAAAAGATTGACATTACTTTATTTACCAAAAATGTCAAAGATGATTTATTGATTGTGCAAATTTATGTTGATGACATAATTTTTGGTTCTACCAACGAAACTCTCTGTCAAGATTTCTCCAAGCTTATGCAGGAACACTTTGAGATGAGCATGATGGGGGAACTTAACTATTTCCTCGGATTGCAAATCAAACAGTGCAAGGATGAGTTCTTTGTGAACCAAAGCAAATACATAAAGGATATTCTAAAGAAGTTTGGGATGGAGAACACAAAATCATCATCCACACCGATGAGCACAGCAATCAGACTCGATAAGGATGAAAATGGTAAATCTGTAGATCAATCTTCCTTTCGTAGTATGATTGGCTCCTTACTTTATGCTACTGCTAGTAGACCGGACATTATGTTTAGTGTTTGCTTGTGTGCACGATTTCAATCATGTCCAAAGAAATCACATTTGTTCGCCTTAAAACGCATTTTCAAATATCTTTCAAATACTCCAAATCTCGGCTTGTGGTATTCGAAAAATTCTTTCTTTGATTTAAAAGCATACTGTGATGCCGACTTTGGTGGATATAAGGTGGACAGGAAAAGCACTAGTGGAACTTTCTTCTTTCTAGGAAATTGTTTAGTTTCTTGGTTTTCAAAGAAACAAAATTGTGTTGCGTTGTCAACGACCGAAGCAGAATATATGGCTGCCGGTAGTTGTTGTGCGCAAATTCTTTGGATGAAGCATCAATTGCTTGACTATGGTGTATCTTTTTCAAAAATCCCTATTTTTTGTGACAACACTAGCGCCATATGTCTTACAAAGAATCCGATTCAATATTCGCGCACAAAACATATTGACATTCGTCATCATTTTATTCGTGATCACATCGAACGAAATGAAGTTGAACTTCAATATGTTGACACTACAAATCAAATTGCTGATATTTTTACAAAACCACTAGATGAAAATACTTTTATTTGTTTGTGTGGTGAACTTGTCATGATTGAGTTGTAATCGCTTGTAGACATAAGTTTAAATTTAATGTCATATTAAGGGGGAGTTTAATATTAAATTCGAGCAATTTAATGTTGGATAATACAAATTAATTGTATTTATTCAAAGTTATAAAGCTCACATTTTATGTGAAATTTATGTGTTGTTTTTTAGAAATCATATTTCAATTCTCTTGTTTTGCATTTACTTTTTCAGTTTTTTTGATTATCACAAAAAGGGGGAGAATTAGTTTGGTTAAATACTTTAACTAAGGGGGAGAGTTAGTTCGGTTAAATGCATAGAGAATAAAATTGGTTATTTGATAAACAAATTTTTAATTTTCTTCTTAGCTAATTGTTTAATTTAGGGGGAGTTTTATTCATGCAATTATATTGTGCAAATTTAAATTGTTTATTTAATATTGTACATTTATTTCTCCTATTTAACCAAGTTTTGTGATTATCAAAAAGGGAGAGATTGTTACGCCTTAAACGCATACAAATCTCGTGTGATGAGATTAATGTTTTTAATGCATTAACAAGTCTCATATTATTATGTTTTGATGATTACAAAACTCGGTTAATTGTTACTAACCATTTAAAGTGAGATTTTGCAGATTAGATTTATTGACAAATAAATTATTAAAAGTTATTTTGAAGCTATCAATGTATTTATGAAGTCTCATATTACTCATATAATGGACACAATGTTATGTGGATGCCATGAAACATTGTTATGAGAATATGAAGAAAATGACAAGAAGAAGCCAAAGTATCGAGCAGCAACTTCCGAAAATTACTTGGAATTTTATATGCATCGAAATCCGATCTCCACCGGTCATAATCCAGACGAGGAAGTTTGAAATCTTCTGTCCACATTTGAGAGAAATCCAATGGCTATATTGAGAGATATGATTTTGTCAAATATGCTGCACAATACCTACTCCTGCAAGGAACGAAACCATGCAGATTCAACTTCAAAAAATAACTGGGAATGATTGAGACATAGAAAACAAATCTCCACCAATCCAATTCAAGTTTAGGATGTTTTACAACTTCTATCCAACTTTCAGACCAATCCAACAGATGGATTGGGAGATATGAATTTTTCAAATGTGTCGCACAGAACAAAATGCGAAAACATGATGTAGAGACTTCCGAAAATTACTGGAACTGTTTGACTCTTTCAAATCAAATCTCCACCGTTCCGAATGAATAGCAGGATGTTTTAAAGATTTAGTACAAATTTCAGATCAATCCAACGATTAGATTGTGAGATATGATTTTTCCACAAAATCCGCACAGTGCTGTTTTTGAAGGGGACAGCGGCGCCGAACACTTTTTGTCTCTCCTTGACTTTCCAACACATGCTCCATGCACTTAAATCAGATTCAAATCCTTACAAACTATAAATAGAGGCCTCCAAGGTCATTTGGAGACATCCCAACTCATCTCTTCTCTACTTTGCAAGCAATCTTCTCTCTATCAAAGTGTGTGTGTGATATATTCAAGTATTTGAGAGTGTTTGTAAAAATAGTTTGTAAGTTGGTTGTTCTATTATTCTAAACACTTGAGTGTGAAGCCAAGTGTGTTGTGCTATCGTTGTAAACACTTGAGTGTGAAGTCAAGTGTGTTGTGTTGAGGCTATCCTTGGAGCCCTTAAGGCCAAGTGTTCGAGTTGTATCGGCGCGGTGATCGTGTTGAATTGTACGGCTATCCTTGGAGCCATCAAGGCCAAGAAGTTGAAGTGCTAGTGGATCATTGGTTAATCGATCTTAACCAAGAAGGGGAGACGTAGACGATTTATCGTCGAACTTCCATAAACATATCTTATCTCATTTATCGCTTTATTTCTTTTACGCATTTATTTACCGCATTTATTTTTGATTGCTTTAAGTCTTCCATTTGCGTACTAGCATAATTTCTTTAAATTGCTAAAGCTGCCAATAGAACCTAAATCCCCCCCCCCCATTAGGTTCTAACATACACCATTCAATCGTACTATCTTTTGAATATACAATCAAAGGTGTATTCTCAGTTATACTAGATAAAGTGCATTGACTTGGTGAGTTGATCCACCACTACCTATATGACATCACAATTCCTTGTTGACAATGGAAAATGGGTCAGAAATTCCATTGTGATATACTCTCATTTTCATTCAGGAATCTGTAGGCTAAGAATCAAACCTCTAGGTCTTCGGTGCTCAGCCTTAACCTGTTGACATACCAAGCACCTAGATACATACTAATAAACAATGCATTTTATCCGCCATGATCTGCATGTATTTACTGTTCATATGACGCATAATCATTTAACACGTTGAGCCATATCTTCTTCGAGATAACCATAGTTAGTTGGGCCAATTAGCCCTAGTTTGTGGACGATTGGACGTCATGAGACATGGCCGACGCGCATGGAGGGCTGTGATGTTTCCAGGATGTTTTCCAATCCACGTCCGGTTGTTATGCTAGTAGTCCATAGGGTTTTGAGTGACATAAGTCTCTTTGGAGCTTTTATTCTGATCATGAGTTTCTCGTTGATCCAATCACCCTGTCCACGTCATTTTTCATGCACATATAGGTTTATATACTCGTATTTATTATACTGGGTGTTAGATCTCACGTCCTTTTGTTTTCATCTTGGACACCCCATTCCGCGGTGAAGGCCTCAAGTTGGATAACGCAGGCAAGAGTATGTCCCGAGGCAAGGAGCATCGTCGTTGAGATCTCCGGTTATTTGATTCTGTTATTTTACTTTTCTTTGGGTTGTTACACTGCCATTCGATTTGGTTGCCTTAAACAACATTTTAGACTATCATTTTAGATTTGGGGATTTGTACTATTTTTTCCCCTGATTTACCTGATTATTGTCATTTAAAATTTAATTGCATGCGTAAGAATTGTTAGTAGGTGATTTCGGTACGGTCTTTGCATTTATGGTATCAGAGCATGAAATAATGCTTTGGCACATAGAACTTTCCTTTAGGGTTTGAACTTTGTTTTGCTTTGTAAATGGTAGGACAAGGTGATGAGAGCATTTGCGACAATGTAGGTCGATGGGGAGACGATGATGAGGGCCACTATCACTGTCGAGAACTTCGCCACCATCACCACAACGGTCTTTGTCGCTTCGAAATGCATAGGTTCCTCTAGATGGGCCCCAAGCCACTAGTAGGCGGAGAGTCATCTGAAGTGGCAGAAGATTGGTTGGAACACATGGAGGGTAGTTTTCGAGTGTTCGATAACACTGAGGAACATCTTATGGGAGCAGTGAATTTCCTTCTTGAAAGGTGTGTTCGGAAATGGTGAAAATCTGTTTCTACTCCACTACTGCAAGCGCAGGGTACGATTACTTGGGCTGATTTCTGTACTGCATTTGTGACCGATAATTTTGGTTGGGAATAAATCTAGCAAATAGACTAGGTCAAGTTATAATATATGAACGATGAGTCCAAGTATCGATCCCACAGAGACTAATATTTAATTACTAAAACTTTAACTACTTAACTGAAGCTGGACAAAATAAATAAATAAAGGAGATGATAAAAATAAATCTAAATATAATTAACTAGAACAATTGTCAATTAAGTCTAACAGCAGTTGATGATCAAGGAAATATCAAATTAAAATAAAGGATTAAGACACACAACGGTACCAAACTCTAATATGTAGGCAAGGATAAAATCCAATTAATTATTAAATTCTTGCACAATCACGGTGAAATCCCTTAAATTAATTATCAATCTATTTCTAGAATTAATAATTCTATATAAATCTAACAGTCCAACTATTTCTTTGAATTTAATTAGATTTAAATGCATTAAATTGCAATAGAATTTCAGTTTTCACCTAAAAATGCATACTAAAATCGAATATTATTTTTAGTCGATTTAACCATATGTTGATTGACGTCTTTGAAACTATATTTAATCAATACTCTTTCGATTCATGATTAATCAACAAACATGTGATTAGATGATCAAACTATTCACAATAAATATTAAACCAACACCAATCAAAAATTGAAATCAAGGAAAATAATCTCTTGAAAATAAACACAATATCAAACAAATATTTTTTGGCCCTATTGTGGTCTCAATCTAAAAAAAAATTATTCCGTAAGAAAAAAAAAAGAACTAAATCAATGTTTGAAATCATGAAAATAAAGATGTAGCGGCTAAAATCTAATCTACTAAATCACATGCACAAAATTAAATAAATACTATGAGTATTATTTTTAAGTTTAATTGATTTAAATTTTTTTATTTGATTTATGTGATTAATAAATATTAATTATTTATCTAAATGATTTTATTGAACAACTTATTTGTTTTAATGATTTTAATGGTTTAAGCTTGCTTATTTAAATTATTTTAATTATCCAGCTTATTTATTTAAAATGACTTAAGTTTATCGGTTAGTTATTTAAATGATTTTAACTGTCTAGCTTAATTATTTAAGTACTTTTGATTGTCCAATTTGTTTTAAAGATTTTTAATTCTCCTTGTGTATTTATTCAAATGACTTTTAAATGTTCATATATTTTATTTAAATTTTTTTAATCGCTCCGTTTATTATTTGAATGTTTATTTTATCATTGTGAAATCAAAATGTTAAAGTATTTATTTAAAAGAATTCTTGAGTTTCTGTTATTTCAGGGTCGGCGGGAGGAAGCAGAGTTGTGAGATATAAATTATTTTTGAGATTTATGTAGTAAACTAGAGGAAATTTATTAAATAATTATTTTAAAGATTTTCGAGCATCACAAATTATTTTAAATCCAAAATTTTATTTTTTGGCTAGTGCATGTGAAGTGTATAATGTAGGATGTGACGAGCACGTCGGTTCAAATGGAGAGCAATTTGGGATAGTTATGACCGAGTTAGGAGGATTTCAAGTTAGTGTGGTTATCGCAGATTTTTGGTTTAGTTAAGGGCTGTCCTGAAATCCTATTTGTTCAGGCTGCTCGGGTTAGCTCAGAGAGTCAAGGTCTGGTCCTTGGGTTAGTTTAGAGTGTGTTGAAGATGCCGGTTCAAGGTGGAAGCATTCCGGGTTAGTTATGAGCGAGTTATAGGTTTTTCGGGTCCGGTGCTCGGATTGCGCCACTTTAGAGAAAAGAGGAAGTTGAGGAAATTAATTCTCAATTTAGGTGCAACACCCTTAACCATCATTTGCATCATTTAAAGCTCTCATTTTAAAGTGTGTCACGTATATTTTTGGAGTCCATTTTTAAGGTGTTGATGCATGATTATTTAAGTTGACTCACTTAGTGATTTTTATCATGTTTACAAAAAAAAAAAATGCAAGAAAGTTATGTTGAGTAATGAAGTGAAAAGAGAAAGGTTTTGAATGAGGAAAGTTGATTGTGACTATAGATGGGCAATGTTGGGCCCGGAGATGTCTCAGTTTACATGCCGAACAGATGGGTAAGGATGGGGCCGGGAGACATCTCGGTTTCCCTTACCAACCAATGGGCATGGAGGGGCCAAGAGTGATCTTGGTTTCCTTGACAAACAGACGGGTAAGGATGGGGCCATGAGACATCTCGTTTCCCTAACCAACAGACGGGCAGGGAAGGGACAAGAGAGATCTTGGTTTCCTTGTCAATAAAGGGGCAATGTGGGATCGGGAGAAATTGTAGTGACCCGCACCGTGATCACCTAATAATCAAAAGCTTAAGCATGCATTTAACTTAATTAAATAAATCAGAAATTAAATAGCGGAAAACATAAACATCAACAAAATATTGTTTACAACCATATCGAATAAAATCCAGTGTATTAACCCAAATACAACTGAAACAAAAGCCTAGACAAAAACCCTGCTGGTCCTCCATCGCCTAAGCTCTCCTGGAACCACCCGCCTCATCCAGCCGCATACCTGCCCCATGGAATAGGGTATCCAGATACAACAAAGTACGGGAAGTGAGCATGATAAGCTCAGTACGAGAGTATGAGTATACGGTGTTATGTGTGCATGTATGCAAGTGAACTGGGTACCAAGACTCTCAGGTCAAGAAACAAGCTCAAAGACCGGGCCCAGGATATATAGCACGTTGCGCCGTCGCATCAGGAGGTGGCTCATATACCCAGTGGATAATGGTGACCTGATACTAGTATATGTGTCCAACCATAAAGGTGACCTGACACAAGACTTACATATCCAACCATCCACAAACTCGTAGGGTGAGCGCCCTACTACAGGATACTTCTAAGGTAAAAGCTCAATATGCTCATGTATGCAACATACAATCATGACATGCTGTATATAAAGATATATAAAACATGCAATCACATAATCCATGCAAACACATAATACATACATACTCAATCTGGATATCTCGAATAATACTTCCGTACTTCATAAACTAGGCAAGCTAGACCAGCACTATGTCCAAGCCTATAATCCGCACTACAATGCAAAGTATTCATGCATTATAATCTTATTCTAAAAGTCTTAACTATGCTATAGAATACTCTCTATTTACTATAAGGAGCCAGAGCTATACCTGCGTCCGTCGTCAGCCCGCTGATGACGACTGCCCCAGAACTTGGGGACCGCTCCGCCGCAACCCCGGAGCACCTGGCCAACCTCCGGACCAAGCCTAGGAAGGCTTGAAACACCCCAAAACTCCTAAAACTAAGCAGAAACCGAGAGAGAAGAGATGATTTTGGTGTGAAAATGTGGCTCTCGGAACCCCTATTTATAGACAGAGAACGTTGGGTCCGTTCTAGGAATGTTGCGTCCATTCTCTACCTGTCCTGCCACACGTCGATCCAATTTCATGCAAATTGAACATTTGTCCCTGACAGGAAATGTTGCATCCGTTGGTGGTTTGTTGCGTCTGTTCGGCATCGGACGCAATGTTCTGCTTCGGATGCAACGTTCTCGTTTGGCTGCTTCTAGATTGTCTGAGACCCACGGGACCTTTCCTATCATTTTTGGATGTTCCGGATCTGATTTTCCATTTATTTTCACCAAATAAGGACTCCTTAAACATGTTTTGACACTTTTAAAATTATATGTCATTTTCTAACATGTTTAAAATCATTTAATCTTGTAAAATAGAACCGGGCTACTACATTCTCCCCCTACTTAAGATATTTCGTCCTCGAACAATCTTAAGTACTGAATGCAGTAAAATACTGAATAAACATATTTTATTCAAACTGATTCATTTTACAAGTTGCAATCTAAAAATACGACAATTCAAAATAACTCTGGATAATCTGTACGCATACGACTTTCAAGTTCCCAAGTGGCCTCCTCAGTGCCTCGGCGTTTCCACTGAACTAGAACAAGAGGAATGGTCTTGTTGCATAACACCTTATCCTTATGACCTAAGATACACAAAGATATCTCCACGTAGGTCAAATCCGAGTCAAACTATACCTCAGACGACTGTAAGATATGAGACTCATCTGCCACATACCGTCGCAACAGTGAAACATGGAACACGTCGTGGATACTTGACAAATACGACTGTAACGCAAACCTTTAAGTCAGATCTCCAACACTTTCCACAATCTCGAATGGACCAATGTACCTAGGAGATAGCTTACCCTTGAGACCGAATCTCAAAATCCTGCGAAATGGGGAAATTTTCAGGAACACTTTCTCTCCCACTTCGAACTGCAAAGGTCTGCGCTTAACATTCGCATAGCTAGTCTGTCGTTCCTGCGCAACCTTAATTCTCTTCTTGATCTTTCCAACAATATCAACATCCTGCTGGACTAACTCTGGTCCCTCAACCTGTCGCTCCTCCACTTCTTCCCAGAACACTGGAGTACGACATCGTCGCCCATACAACGCCTCAAACGGAGCCATCCCAATACTGCATTGGTAACTGTTGTTGTACGCGAACTCAATCAATGGCAACTGATCTTTCCATGCTGGACCAAAATCCATAGAACATGCTCGCAACATGTCTTCAAGAGTACGGATCGTGCGCTCTGACTGTCCGTCAGTCTTTGGGTAATATGTTGTACTCAAGCTAAGAGTAGTACCCATAGTGCGCTGAAGACTCCCCCAAAATCTGGAAGTAAACCTGGGGTCTCGATCACTGACAATGCTCACAGGCACTCCGTGCAATCGAATAATCTCCTGGATGTACAACCGTGCCATCCTGTCAAAACTGTAGTCCCGATTATAAGGAATGAAATGTGCTGACTTGGTGAGTCGGTCCACCACAACCCAGATAGCATCACAATTCCTCGAGCTCACCGGTAAATGGGTCACGAAGTCCATCGTAATCAACTTCCATTTCCACTCAGGAATAGGTAAACTGTGAAGCAACCCTCCAGGTCGTCGGTGCTCTGCCTTGACCTGCTGACACACCAAACATCTAGAAACATATAGATACACACTCCTTTTCATTCCTTTCCACCAGAACCTAGTACGCTAATCCTTGTACATCTTGTTGCTCCCCGGATGAATACTCAACTTAAAACGATGAGCCTGGGATAAAATCTTCTCCCTCAGAGTATCATCCTCCAGAACAACAATACGGCCAGATAAACAAAGAAAACCATCTGACTGATAGTGGAATTCAGACAAACTATCATCCCTGGATAAACGAGCCAAACGTTGGGTCTTCGGATCAGCCATCTGAGCATCTCGAATCCGAGAATACAAAGCAGGCTCAGATAAGACTCGTACCGTGATCACCTACTAATCAAAAGCTTAAGCATGCATTTAACTTAATTAAATAAATCAGAAATTAAACAGCGGAAAACTTAAACATCAACAAAATATTATTTATAACCATATCGAATAAAATCCAGTGTATTAACCCAAATACAACTGAAACAAAAGCCTAGACAAAAACCCTGCTGGTCCTCCATCGCCTAAGCTCTCCTGGAACCACCCGCCTCATCCAGCCGCAGACCTGCCCCATGGAATAGGGTGTCCAGATACAACAAAGTACGGGACGTGAGCATGATAAGCTCAGTACGATAGTATGATTATGCGGTGTTATGTGTGCATGTATGCAAGTGAACTAGGTACCAAGACTCTCAGGTCAAGAAACAAGCTCAAAGACCGGGCCCAGGGTATATAGCACGCTGCGCCGTCGCATCAGGAGGTGACTCATATACTCAGTGGATAATGGTGACCTGATACTAGTACATGTGTCCAACCATAAAGGTGACCTGACACAAGACTTACGTATCCAACCATCCACAAACTCGTAGGGTGAGCGCCCTACTACAGGATACTTCTAAGGTAAAAGCTCAATATGCTCATGTATGCAACATACAGTCATGACATGCTGTATATAAAGGCATATAAAACATGCAATCACATAATCCATGCAAACACATAATACATGCATACTCAATCTGGATATCTCGAATAATACTTTCCGTACCTCATAAACTAGGCAAGCTAGACCAGCACTATGTCCAAGCTTATAATCCGCACTACAATGCAAAGTACTCATGCATTATAATTTTATTCTAAAAGCCTTAACTATGCTATAGCATACTCCCTATTTACTATAAGGAGTCAGAGCTATACCTGCGTCCGTCGTCAGCCCGCTGATGACGACTTCCCCAGAACTTGGGCACCGCTCCCCCGCAACCCCGAGCACCTGGCCAACCTCCGGACCAAGCCTAGGTAGGCTGGAAACACCCCAAAACTCCTAAAACTAAGCAGAAACCGAGAGAGAAGATATGATTTTGGTGTGAAAATGTGGCTCTCGGAACCCCTATTTATAGACGGAGAACGTTGCGTCCGTTCTAGGAACGTTGCGTCCGTTCTCCACCTGTCCTGCCACACGTCGATCCAATTTCATGAAAATCGAACATTTGTCCCTGACAGGTAACGTTGCGTCCATTGGTGGTTCGTTGCGTCCGTTCGTCATCGGACGCAATGTTCTACTTCGGATGCAACGTTCTCGTTTGGCTGCTTCTGGACTGTCTGAGACCCCCAAGACCTTTCCTACCATTTTTGGACGTTTCGGATCTGATTTTTCACTTATTTTCACCAAATAAGGAATCTTTAAACATGTTTTGACACTTTTAAAATTATATGTCATTTTATAACATGTTTAAAATTATTTAATCTTGTAAAATGAAACCGGGCTACTACAGAAATATTCTTGGTTTCCTTACCAGCATATTACTATAGCTATAGATTGATCAATCGAACCAGAAGTCACAATCGAGGATCTAAATTCACAGAAAATTTTAAGTAAGATCAGTTAAAGTTTCAAGCATGAGTTTCAGTTAAAATTTCAAGCATGAGTTTCAGTTAAAGTTTCAAGTTTTAAGTTCAAGTTGAGTGAGTTTTAATGCATGTGACCTCTTTTAGTTCAAGTCTTATTTCTAGTTAAAAGCATTTTCCAAGTAAAGTTTCAAAGTAGTTGATTACAATTATTTTAAAGGCATGTGCATATATTATTTAGTATTTGCTATTAAAAGCTTTATACTTGTTGAGTCTTTAGGCTCACTACATTTTTTTGGTGCAGTTGGTATTGATATTGAGATCGAGGGACGGGACTCTTGAGTGGAATGCGATGGGAGCTTGGCACATCCCTCCGACCTATGCTAGTCTTCCACAGATGTTATTTAAACATATAATTATGATGTATTTTATTTTATATATTGGTTAGATGTAAATTTAAGAACTTCTAGATAATGTTTTAGTTTGTTGGAAAACAAGTATGATGCTGTGATTAATTTAAAAGTTTTAGCTGAGGATGTTTATCCTCTATTTTCGCATTTCAGATATTTACTGTTTAATTAACTAATGATATTTTATGAAAATATTTTTATGTTTGGTGAATAGTAATATGAGTTATTATTCTTGTAGAGTGCAAAAAAAAAAAATTTATTTTTCACGTTTATTTATTTTAAAATTTTAGACTTTCAGTAAAAGATTTAGGATCGTTTCAAAAGATCTTGGTAGGAATAAGAAAATCTCAGCGTGGTTGGCGCGATTCCTCCTTGATGTTGTTCTTTTTCGCTCTTAAGCCCTAGCTGTCAAACTTTGCACATTACAAGAAAAAAGGCTAAAGACAACGGTTAAAAACCGTTGTCGTAGGGGGTTTAAAACTGCTGTTGAAGGCTTTTTTGTTAAAACTCACGCTTAAATGCAACGGTTAAAAACTGTTGACTTTGAAGAAAAAGACAACAATTTTACTTTCTTGACTCGAGACTTTCATAAAAGCCGCAACAATATCTTATCATTTACTTTGTATCTCCAAACTGTAAATTATTAAAAACAAAAACAAAAATCATAAACACAATTCAAATATGAATAGACCAAAATACCACAAATTTAAAGTGAACTGAAGGTTTACAAGAATTAATGATAAATGTAAAGTAAATAAAGATAGAAGTTATAATTTTTAAAGCTGGTGCAGTACCTTGAGAAGGCCTGTTGTGCCCATCAAAGCAGCGACAAGAACAACCACCTATATATGAGGTAATAACAACAAACATGATAAACATGTGTATATGTATACATACATATACATACACGGTTATTTTAAATGTTGTCTTCTGACCAGGAAGTTCAGTTGAAGGCAAAAACAAGTCACACAAAGATGCAGAAATAATGAGCATACACTTCTCTGCTACATAAATTCTTTCGATCTGGACAGATATATAATGCATCGTGCATATATATAGTATATATATTGTTGATCAATATTTTTAAACAAAAGGTATTTCTGAAATCAAATCCTTTAACGTGATGATAGCCTCAATGGATCAGTACACAAATAGGGGATTGATTTATAATGGATCAGTAGCTATTGACAACTCAATTAGTGTCGAATTGAAAAGAAATGGAGGTATGTATAATGGAGTCAAATACTCAATTTGAATGAAATAAATTGATCTTCCTATCAACATTTGTTGGAATGATGATTCAAAGACAAACAGCTAGCTTTATAAACAACAATCCTATCCATCCCAAGAGGCCATTACCATTAATTTATATGAGCTTTAATTTCAATGTGGGAGTGAATAAAAATGTAACTGATGATTTAACTATCTCACCCAAAAAATCAGCATCAACTACATATACAAGAAGCCTAACTTAATAGATAATCAACATAACTAATAAAGCATAAATAGATAAACACATGCACTACCTTTGAGGTACATATGACTTCTTGAAGATGGATATTCAACCAAGTATCACAATTCAACAAATGCCCATTATAAGTTTCTCCGTTTTCAGCTCCACCAACTGCCATCATATCAGATATTTCCCAGAGAAGTGTATTAAACCGCAAAAAACAAACAAAAAAGAAGATAAAATATCAGCCTGTTTCAAGATATCATCCTTGTTGTGCCGCTCATCTGGCATCATTTGCACAGCCAATCCCTCAGCTGACATACGCACATTACGAGCCCTGATGTTTGATGCTTGGAAAATTTATATTAAGACTTCCTATGGAGATCACCTCTTCTTCTCTATTTCCAAGTTTCAAGATCAGCAGATATGAGCCCTTTTCCCATTATTGGTTCCAATATATCTGCAAGAACACCCAGTTTCAAGGAGAATGTGTCTTGCGACGATGGGATCTGAGACAATAACAACTACTAATATAAAGTTCTTTTTGGGGCATAATTTCGTGCTCAAAACTTACAATTTCAGAGATTGGATTTAGGGCTTTCGGTCGTGGCTAGATGCAGGGCTGTCGAACATCTTTTCGACGCTGTAAGGTGGCGCCGATGGTCAATAAACGGGAGAAGTTGAACGTCGTGGCTAGATGCATGGTTTCTCTTTTCCTTATTTTTTGTTTGAAGCGTGAAGTGTTTGTTCAGAGTGATGTGGGTCTGTACAAGACTACCAAGAAATTAAGATATTCATATTATTTAAAAAATAATATAAAAACGAAAAAACACTGACCTTACCTGGAAGTCTCTGGATTTTCACTGTCCTCTCGGCCAACAGAAAATATGATCCAACATCAGCAATTTAGATATCAGTCCCTAAACCCAAACACAATTTCATCTTCAGTCCCTTGTCAGAAAAATATAGTTTAAACTCCCTGGGTCCACATAATTTTTTTGATAAAATTCGGTATAAAACGTTAAAAATATGGTACAAATACACGATATTTGAGTATCAACTGTGGTAAATCTGGTACAAATATATGATTTTTGAGTACTAAGAAAATATTGATATTAATGACACATTTATCTTATTTTGATGGAAATCGGTACAAAACTTTGAAAATATGGTATAATATATGATTTTTGAGTACCAAATGTGTTAGATCTGGTACAAATTTATTATTTTTGAGTATTCAAACATATATTGCAAGTTAATTTTAATAAAGATGATACGAATTACTCTCAAAATCTTATTTTTATACTTGGTCTTGAATAATTAGTTCTTCAATATCATGTATTCGTACCATATTTTCATTATTTTGTACCGACTTTGTATGATTTTTTTAGTATTCAAACATATATTAAAGTTCATATTAGTAATGATGTTCAAATTTTATACTCAAAATCTTATTTTTTGTACTCGATATTGAACAATTAGTGCTCGAATATCATGCATTCGTACCATATTTTCAATGTTTTGTACCGATTTTCATCCGAAAAAAAAATGTGGGCCCAGGGAGTTTAAACAAATTTTTTACTGACAAAGGACTGAAAACATATATATGTTTGGATTTAGGGACTGATTTCTAATTCACCCATCGAACAACGCAAACAATGTACTTCCGTTTTTTCCCCTGTACCACACATATATTTTAAAGAACTCCTTCCGTTCCAATATTGCAGTAGAATAGTCTTTTTTGTTACCTTTCCTGAATTTTTAATTGAAAGTTAGCTTTCCATTTTAAAGAAAAAATATATATACACAAAAAAATATAATTATTTATTAGGATACGTTAATATCCCCAAAACACACCGAATTAATACAAACAATATGGCCAACTGCTGGCCCAACTCTAATATCTTACACCTTTCAAGATATTGTTCAACATCTAAAATAATTTTCAAAGTTGTGTTTATATCCAAAATATCTTCGAAACTCCTAAAGTTTGCAATAGACTAGGCCCTCTCGCTGCCATGTCCCATGGTGAAAAATTCAAGTTGCATAATTCAACCTTGACATCCCCAAACACCAGCATGAAAAGCAAGAAGGAAAACACGTGATCCCATATCACCATAGCAGACCAACCTGAACAATAATTTTTTTAAAATAAAAACCTTCGAACATCAAAATCAGCCAATAGAAAATATGATCGAGCAAGTAAAAAACAAAAGAAAAAACTAACATGGATTTTGTGTTGTTAAAGACACTTCTGTGATTAGTTTTAAAATTTCAGAAAATAAGGCAGTTTTGTCAACCCGTCAAGGAGAAAGTTAGAGAAAATATCACTTACACCCTGGTTTAAGAGAAGGCTCCCAGTTGAAGCATGACATACATCAGGAGACATTAAATTAATGATTATGAGACATTAAATTAGTGATTATCAAGAAATGCAAGGTTATAAATATATTGCATAAGCTTCAGGTCC
This sequence comes from Henckelia pumila, assembly GCF_033568475.1. Taxonomy (NCBI): domain Eukaryota; kingdom Viridiplantae; phylum Streptophyta; class Magnoliopsida; order Lamiales; family Gesneriaceae; genus Henckelia; species Henckelia pumila. The sequence continues at coordinate 141,567,696 of NC_133120.1, forward strand.
ATTTAAGCTTCCAAATAAATGACAAGCTAGACAAGGCATGCCAATAATGTATAATAACAGGAGCAGTTAATCAAACAATCCTTTATGCGGACATCTCCATTGTTATTCTATGTTTTTCTTGGAATCCGCTTAGTGATTATCCACACCACTCTATTTTCTGTGTATAATTTTCAATCGCTATTACTTTCTACCATTTAGATAAAACCGAAATAACAAAGTCTAATTGACCATAGATATGTAGAAAATCTATTAGTATTTCCATTTCTGAAGAAAAAAGACTACACGCTAAAGAAAGAAACCAAAGCATGATTCAAGCAATAAAATGTACATCATTAGGTAAATAAATTGAAAGCATAAACCATGAAAAAATTCAAGTAAGAATTCTGCCGGATATCAATCCTACTATCATTTGCCAACTCTACATTCCCGGCGCAAAATCTCAAAAATACTCAGATAAACTTTCACCGACGATCTAATTCATCATGTAATCGAACGTAAATTAACTGAAAAATAAATGAGATCCAAAAAAAATTCAAACACACACGAATCAAACAAGAGAGAGAGGTAAGGATTACTTACAGCATCGTGATAAGTACAAGAATCTTCCTGATTTTCTTCTTCGGTGAAGACTGCGTCGCATCAGATCCTTCGGCATCTAAGCTTCTCCATTCTCATTCTAGCCTTTCCGCGACTTCCACTGTAAGTGTCAACTAAGAAAGAGAGAGAGAGAGAGAGAGAGGCCCGGTTTATTTATTGTAAACATTGGGTCCAACAAGTGTCAAATGAAGCCAAAAGAAAACACTAATATGATCGAGCAAGTAAAAAACAAAATAAAAACTTATGTGTCTGAGGTCTGAGCAGAAGAATTAGGTTCAACCTTGTTTGCTGAAGACCCAAATATGGAACTCGCCGGAGAAGAAGCACATGGAAGCTGGTCGCGGCAGCACTTTGATCGCATGTAAAGGAGATCAAATTAGTCGATCTTTGGCTCCAAATGAAGATTATGTTGTGGGGAACAAAATCCATAAATTGATTTTTGGATTCAGGCAAAAATGACGGCAATTCAATGGCAAGAGTTGAGCAGCTAGGGTTAAGGGTTAAGGGAAAAGGGAAAAGGGAATTCGATGGCCACAACTATTTAAAACCATTTTCTTTTAATCTTAAAAGAACACACATATACCACGTACAGTCAATAAACACTATTTTCGTAGGCCCAATATAAATGCTTATAGACAACAGTTTTAAATAACTGTTGTCTTATACCCCCAAAAACAACAGTTTTAAAAATACTGTTGTCTTTTTATTCAAAAAACGCCCAAAACGACAACGGTTTTAATTAAAACCGTTGTTATAGGGTGAAGGACAACAGTTTTGACATAAAACCGTTGTTGATTCAGTGTTGTTGATTAGCATTTTTATTGTAGTGTTGGTTGTCAAAAGTCCCCGAAACTTGATAGAAAATTGATATATATATATATATACCCTAGAATTCATAAACTTTGTTTCCTTTTCGAAAGGGTCCGCAAAATAAAAAATTCCTTCTCGCGATCGTGCTCGAGCGCAAAAAGTGCCCGCTCGAGCGCCCAAACTTCTGCCTCAAACCATAAAAATTCTTCTAGGCGCGCTGGAGTGCAAGAAATTCCCGCTCGAGCGCCCAAAATTTTGCCCAAAATTTTTTTCTCGCGTAGATTTTCATCCTACAGGGCGCAGGGGCGCCCTAGGCCTTTCTTCTTCGCGCATAATTCTTGAAAAAATTATATCTAAAGTTCTAGCCATCTGATCAAGCCAAAATTTGGACAACAACTTTAAAATATCTTGTATTACATTTTGAACGGTGGAGATTTGATTTTTACTATCTAGCATCAAAAATAAATTTTTTGACAATTGCTGCTTCATAATTCCTTCTTGTGCTTCTTTTTGGTGCTTAGGCTCTTCTTTTGTGCTACAAAAATCATAATTTTTTCTTTGTATCTACATTCAAAACCGAGATAGCGAGGAGTAATCCGAATGCATTAATAACAAATATAATCAAACATCAATGAACCTAATGACATGAAAACCATGCTAAATGGACTCGAAAATATCACAAAATAATGAATAAAAACGACACTTATGAATCCCTCATGCTTAAGTCTTGCTCACCCTCGAGCAATAACAAGTGAAAAAAATAGATGAATGAAAATATGCAATATCAAGTTATGGACGATTACCTAGATAAAAAATCAAGCCTCAGTCAAATTCAACACTCATAGCTACCGTGAACGTGTGTGCTGTTATTCTAGTGTTATGTACTTCAAGTAGAATCAGTTATTACGACTGCACAATAACTGAATTAAGACATTGGTGCAAATTTCCCTCGCACGTATCCATTCCTTTCAGCTACCCAACATTCACACCTCCCTCAAGCTTGGAATTTTAAAAAATACGTGCAATTCATATTTTTAACGCACCACCGGATTTTACACCAGGTTATTCGCAATCCCATATATTACCCGCAAACTTAGCTAAGACTTGGTTGGATTAAGATTTCAATCTCTTAGTCTAAAAAAAACGAGATAATAAGTGAACTATTAGAGTATCACCAAAATTCACAAGATACCTTTTGAGTTTCCTAAACACCTAGTGTCGTGCAATGGTCAAGCAGTCTCAACTTCATCATTCTTAGTACATTTCACAGGTTTAATAGTTGTGCAAAAATTTGTTCATAGTACAATAAGAGGTTCTTTTTTTTAAATCAAGGGAAAAAATATTCATCACAACAAATTTTCGTGCTTGATATCATCATCGACTCCCATTTCATCAATCCAAACTTGACACAACACGACACGATGAACGACTTAACGCAAAAATGCACTTTATTCAACAACATGCACAACAAAATGAAACAAAAAAACTAACCTAAACTAAACCCGCCATACTTATTCAAAGCATTGCCCCCAATGCTTCAAACTCTAAGACTCAAAACAACCAATGCAAAGAAACAAGAAACAAAAGACAACAAAAGGAAAAACGGAAAATAAAAACAAAGACTCCCCTGGTCACTCCTCGGTCTCCTTGTCCTTCTCGATCTAGTAGCAAAATCTTTCTTGGGGCAACATATCTGAACTAGAACGGTGGTGGATGCGGGTGATACATTGTAGCAATCAATTCACACTTGAATTTTCTTCAACTATAACATCCAAATCAACGCTGAGATCCCAAAACCTGAAAACCAAGAAAAGAAAAACAAATCATTTGATAAAAATAGAAAATAAAGAAAAATAGAAAAAACGAGAAAGTAGAACAAAAACACTGGGTTGCCACCCAGTTAGCGCTAAATTATAGTCTATAGCCTGACTTTACAGAAGCAACCATCAAAAAGCGGTTGCCGCCCATAGTAAGTATCATACGACTCTATGTATGGGTCTTGACTTTGTACGCCCTGAAGCTTGGCGTGATATTGACATTGTAAGCTCGTCGCTCCAACAACAATCGACATGAACTGATTATTTAGGGAAGAGACTTCAAATCTAAGCTTAAGCTCATAGAAGATGTAATATTGTGGAGTTGGCATCAATGGAAAGAACAGATCTTTTAATGGTGTACATGTAATGACCATTGACGAGTTCAAATGTTTCACCTTATATGTTTCTTCCTCCTCCAATGTCATTTTTGGCTCATCTTTGCATGAAGATTCCTCAAATAATATTACCACTTGATCTGGCTCAATTACTCTTGCAGGATCACATTCCCATGAAGTTTCAACCTGAGTTGAATTACTCCCCAAACCATGTTTTTTGGGTTGTCATCATCCAACCACACATGATTGGCCGCAAATTGGTCAACACAAATCGTTTCATTCTCTTGGCGAGTCTCAGAAAATAGTTCTATAAGAAGCTTCATCTGCTAATCCAAGAAATTCAAAGAGTTGATGTTTCTTTCTAAGAAATTATTTATCTCTGTCTAATTATTCACAATGTTCTCCAACTGGGCCACATTACCATCAAAACATGTGATACACTCTTCTTGATGCTCAAATGGTTGGTTCGAAAAATTGGTGCAGTTTAATTCTGAAGGATATTGGTAACTCCAACAATGAAGTGAAGGATCACAATGTCAATGGTAGTCGAAATAAGACATATCATTTAACAAGTGCATCACACTGTTGTAATCTCTGTTGAACAAGTGACTGCCAGTTTCCAAAGCTAGCTCCATGATTTACCCAAATCCTTGTTGTCTCATCCAAACAAACATAAAAAATTTGTATTAGAGTGTAGTTTGAAAAATCATGGAATCGAAATTTATTTGTCAAATCATTGAATCTTCTTCAAGCAGCATAGAATGATTCTGAGTATTTTTGGGCAAAACTTTTGAATACCTGTCGATCATCCATCTCCTAGTACCTCACAAGTAAAACAAATTATAAATTAAACAAAGAAAAGAAGAAAAAAATTGTCGAGTCTCAAGCAAGAAATTTATTCTAATATTAAATAAATTAGTCCCCGGCAACGACGCCAAAAACATGACCGACAATTTTGGTTGGGCATAAATCTAACAAGCGGACTAGGTCAAGTTATAATATATGAACGATGAGTTCAAGTATCGATCCCACATAGACTAATATTTAATTACTATAATTTTAACTACTTAAATTAAACTACACAAAATAAATAAAGAAGGAAGATGATGAAAATAAATCTGAATATAATTAACTAGGACAATTGTCAATTAAGTCTAACAACAGCTGATGATCAAGAAAAAATATCAAATTAAAATAAAAGATTAAGACACACAACGGTACCAAACTTTAATATGTAGGCAAGGTTAAAATCCAATTAATTATTAAATTTCTACACAATCACGATGAAATCCCCTAAATTAATTATCAATATATTTCTGGAATTAATAATTCTATATAAATCTAATAGTCCAACTATTTCTAATTGAATTTAATTAGATTTAAACATATTAAATTGCGATAGAATTTCAGTTTTTACCTAAAATCGCATACTGAAATCGAATACTATTTCTAGTCGATTTAACCATATGTTGATTGACGTCTTTGAAACTATATTTAATCAATTCTCTTTTGATGTATGATTAATCAACAAACATGTGATTAAATGATCAAACTATTCACAAGAAATATTAAACCAACATCAATAAATAATTGAAATGAAGGAAAATAATCTCTTGAAAATAAACACAATATCAAAAAATATTGTTTGGCCCTATTGTGGTCTCAATCTAAAAGAAATTATTCCATAAGAACAAAACAAAGAACTAAATCAATGTTTGAAATCATGAAAATAAAGATCTTGGTAGGAATAAGAAAATCTCAGCTTGGTTGGGGCGATTCCTCCTTGATATTGTTCTTCTTCGCTCTCAAGCCCTAGCCATCAAACTTTGGTTGTAAAAAGTGTTAGAACACGTTTTCAGATCAGTGTGATATGATACCCGGAGCAGCGGAAGTTTAAAAATTTTTATTTTCTTATATGGAACAATTCCATGTCATGTGTATCAAATCCTAACGATTAAAATCAACATGTAAAATAATAATAACAATTAATATTTTACCTCTTCAAGCTATGGCTTGATTATGGACACCAACAGATTAATCTGCTCTTGTTGTAAATCTCAGGAACTGATGACTCGCTCGATCAATCTCCTGAATTAGGTCCACGAACAGAAAACTAAAACCCTCTGATTGATTGCACTAGAAATCAATCAGATGTTTATCGAAGAGATTTACAGATTTGATCTGTCAATTCAGAATGTAATTTTCCAAAAATCACAGACTGAATTTTCTCTCAGAAAGGAGACAGAATTCGAAAATCTCCTTAGAACTGTTCTAGGATATTTCGAAAACTATAGATGTGTGTGTTGCAGTATTTTCGAAAATTGCAAGACAATCAATTAGTTATTTTCGAAAACTGCACCATCTACTATATATAATTTCTGTACTGGATTAAGTTATATGTCTAATAGGACACTAACTCCTTAGGGCCCATTATCCATAACTTAAGCCCAACAAGCCAAACTTGTTATTATAGAAATTAATATACAATTCATCTTGACTCTGATTGATAAACCGATTTCACCAATGTGCACAGAAACCATTTCTGCACCTTTTAAAGTCAAGATAATTTTTCTGAATCCGAATTCAGTGATTTCCAAAAATGTCCATCCCTATGTCATTTTAGAAAATTCCACTCCCTTTAGTTAAGAAGTCCAACTTCTCTTTTGCTAAATTTAACTCTTTAAATTTAACTATCTCAACGGGTATTAGTAATCGATTACTTGTGTGACCCTCAATGGTTCAGGGATACAGCTAGCTGTGGGCTCACAACTCCTTGTGACTCGGAACAACAATTTCTGACTTACCCATCGAATCATGGTAAAAGCGCCTAGCAACATCGCCCCATGATTCCCTAGGTATCACTGATAGTGCCTGCAAGAACCAGTAGGTTTTGGTTAGCGTACAGCATGGTCCCTTCATCCAAATATCCCGATTGAATCAACAACCATTGGTACATCGAGAGTCATTCGAGATTCGATAACTATGCAATGCATCTTGAAGATCAAATAGTGACATCGCATGTGCTACTAGGAAACCAAGTAACCTAAATCACATCGAGTACTCTGGCCAGAGATTTGTCACACTAATATCTCCTCAGATCGCATAGGATATCCACACTCGCAAGCATGTGGTGAATCCTTGACAACAAAGCATCGACTCCTATATGTATCGTAACTGTACCCAATCCTAACACCTGATGACCCTCATAGAGTCGGTAAACGAGTCAAAGTGTAGTACTATCATATAGAGTCTCCATGATGTTTCAAGTAGTAAGGACTAATGGTGTACAACCAAAACCGCGGACTTATCCACTCAATAAATGAAAACCACTTGGATAGTCCGAATAGGGTAGTTCAATCATCCATCATATGAATATCCATTTGCATGCTTCGAACATCTCTATGTTCCATACCAATGAAACGTGGTACTAGGCATCGCAAATGCTAGTCTCAATCTCGAGCGATCCTTATCCTTATTTGCGAACGGCTCAATTGACTAGGAACTGTTTAGAATATACAGTGACTATAAGATGTGTTTCATGATAGTGATCTCTCTTTATTCACTATCTCATCTTACTTACACTTTAGTATATTCAAGGTTTATCAAAACAACAAAAGTATATCATAATATAACAATATGAAGAAAGATAAAGAAAATGCCATTAATGAATATAAATTATATTAAACAAAGATTGTTTATACATAGAGTCATAAAAGCCCTTAGCCACAAGTTGGCTAACCGGGCACCCACTCTTTCAATCTCCCACTTGCCCTAAAGCCAACTAGTCATACTACGTAGTCCCATTGCTTTGCGATGTTTGTCAAACAATGGTCCTGGTAAGGGCTTAGTAAGTGGATTAGCGATATTATCTGCAGAGGTCACTCTCTTGACAGTGATGTCTCCTCTTTCCACGATCTCCCGGATGATGTGGTATTTCCTCAGTACGTGTTTGGATCTATGATGAGACCTTGGTTCCTTTGCCTGAGCAATGGCACCAGTGTTGTCACAGTACACCAGAACTGGACCAACAGCTTCAGGAATTACACCCAACTCTTGGACAAAATTCCTCATCCAAACGGCCTCTTTAGCAGCAGCTGATGCTGCAATGTACTCTGTCTCAGTGGTGGAATCCGCTGTGGTGTCATGCTTGGAACTCTTCCAAGAGACAGCACCGCCATTGAGCATGAATACAAATCCAGAGGTTGATTTCGAGTCATCCACGTTGCTTTGGAAGTTAGAGTCGGTATAGCCTTCCAATTTCAATTCTCTTCCTCCATAAACCATGAATACATTCTTAGTCCTTCTTAAGTACTTAAGAATATTCTTCACGGCTTTCCAATGCATTTGACCGGGGTTGGCCTGATATCTGCTCGTGACACTCAGAGCAAAGGCTACATCCGGTCTGATAGATATCATCCCATACATAATACTACGTATGGCTGACGCATATGGTACATGTGTCATTTTTTCTATCTCTTCATCAGTCTTGGGAGACATCGACTTGGATAGAGAAACTCCATGACACATAGGTAGATGTCCTCTCTTGGATTCATTCATAGAGAACCTTTTCAATATGGTGTCGATGTAGGTAGCTTGAGTGATTCTTATCATTCTCTTAGATCTATCTCTATAGATCTGTATTCCTAGAATATAGGACGCCTCACCCAAGTCCTTCATCGAGAATCTACCTGACAATCATATCTTTGTTGATTGCAACATCCCTACATCATTCCCAATAAGTAGGATGTCATCAACATAAAGTACTAAGAACGTCACAACATCCTTAACTACTTTCTTGTGCACGCACGGTTCCTCCGGGTTCTTGATGAAACAAAAGTCCTTTATTGTTTCATCAAATTTCTGGTTCCAACTTCTTGATGCCTGTTTGAGACCATAAATTGATCTCTGAAGCTTGCATACCTTATGCTCGCTTCCCATGGATGTGAATCCTTCGGACTGCATCATATAGATCTCTTCCTTAATGTTTCCATTAAGAAATGCAGTTTTCACATCCATTTGCCATATCTCATAGTCATACCAAGCTGCTATGGCAATAAGGATTCTTATGGACTTGAACATTGCGACTGGTGAAAAGGTTTCATCATAATCAACACCTTGTCTTTGAGTATAACCTTTTGCCACCAATCGTGCCTTGTAGGTCAATACCTTACCATCAGGCCCAAGTTTTCTCTTGTATATCCATTTGCACCCTATTGGAACAATTCCATCGGGAGGATCTACTAAAGACCAAACTTGGTTTGTATGCATCGAGTCTATTTTCTACTGCATAGCTTCAAGCCATAAATTCAAATCCGCATCAGAAATTGATTCCTTGAAGTTTCTTGGATCACATCCAATGTCGGATTCACTTTGATCCCCTTCAAGAAGTAAACCATATCGAATAGGTGGTCTAGAAGTCCTCTCGGATCTTCTAGAAAGAGGCATGTCGTTTAATGGTTCCTGAGGTGTGAGATCGTTATTTTGTATCTCGGGTTCTTTTCAAATTTCTTCAAGTTCCATCATCTTGCCTTTCTTATCAAGTAAGAACTCCTTCTCCATGAAGGTGGTATTCCTCGAAACAAACACTTTTGTTTCAGTAGGATAATAGAAATAATATCCAATTGAATTCTTCGGATACCCTAGAAAATAACATAAGATGGATCGACTATCCAACTTATCTCCCACTGTTTGCTTCACATAAGCAGGACATCCCCAAATCCTCAAGTACGAATACTTAGGAGTTTTGCCAGTCCATAATTCATATGGAGTTTTGTTCATTGCTTTAGTGTGGACATTGTTCAACAACAATACCGCCGTTTCAAGCGCATAGCCCCAATACGAAAGTGGAAGCTCAGTGAAGCTCATCATAGATCGAACCATGTCCAATAATGTTCTATTGCGACGCTCTGAAACACCATTTAGCTGAGGTTTCATAGGAGGAGTCCACTGAGAGAGAATCTCATTCTCTTTTAGATAGCCCAAAAAATTGGTACTTAAGTATTCTCCACCTCGATCCGATCGAAGTGCTTTAATATTTTTACCTAGTTTGTTTTCTACTTCAGCCTTGAATTCTTTGAACTTTTCAAATGATTCAGACTTATATTTCATCAAATATAAATACCCGTACCTAGAATAATCATCAGTAAAGGTAATGAAGTAGGTGTGACCAAATTTTGTACCAATACTAAATGGGCCGCAAACATCTGTATGGATCAAATCCAACATATTTTGACTACGCTCAGGTTTTCCTTTGAAAGGAGTTTTAGTCATTTTTCCTTTTAGGCAGGACTAACAAGTTGGTAGAGAGTTAATATCAGACATATCAAACATGCCCTCTCCCACTAGCTTGTTCATCCTCCTTGAGGAAATATGACCTAGCTTAGCATGCCAAAGGTTTGCCGGGTTTTGACTATCGTTTTTCCTTTTATTTGTTGTTGCCGGTTTATCAACATAATTAATTGGTACGTCTTTTAATTTTAAGTTATATAGATCGTTTTCAAGTTGTCCACATCCAATCAAACATTCATTCTTGTAAATATTACAAATCTCATTCACAAAATCGCAAGAAAAACCATCTCTATCAAGCATAGAAACAGAAATAATGTTTTTAACCAAATCTGGCACAAATAAAACATCTTTCAAAAGTAACTTAAAATTGTTCTGCAAAACTAAATAAACGTCTCCCACAGCTTTGGCTTCAACTCTAGAACCATTTCCGAGCCTTAGCTGGGTCTCACCCATCCTAAGCTTACGACTTCTTGTCATCACCTTCAAATCATTGCAAATGTGAGATCCACATCCGGTATCCAATACCCACGAAGTAGTATTAAGTGAAACATTTATTTCAATGTAAAACTTACCCTTTGCAGTTCGCAACTGCTCGAGATATTCTTTGCAGTTACGTTTCCAATGATCGGATTTCTTGCAGTGATGGCAAACTTCTTCAGATCTGTGCACGTTTGAAACCTTTGTTTTATTCTTCTTCTTTGGCACAATTTTCTTGGCTGGGGCAGAACGTTTCTTACCCTTTCCACTTGGCCCCTTCTTAGAGTTAGAAGAGGAACCAACAAAAAATACCGGTTTATCCTTCTTTAATGTGGCCTCATATGTGACAAGCATATTGACCATCTCTTCAAGGGTGGCCTCTATCTTGTTCATATTGAAGTTCATCATAAAACCTTCAAACGACGAAGGAAGTGAAAGAAGTAACAAGTCCGCATTCAGTTCGTGCTCCAATGTCAAATCGAGTGTTACCAATTTTTCAATGAGCCCAATCATGTGTACCCCATGCTCACGGACCGAAGTCCCATCTTGCATGCGGCATGTCATGAGCTCTTTAATGGTGGCATACCTCTCCGATCTTGACTAAGCTCCAAAAAATTCCTTGAGAGTATCGTGAATGTCTGCAGCATTCACTGCATTCTCAAATCGCCTCTGAAGTTCATCAGACATCGAAGCCTGCATGTAACATTTGGCCTTGACATCATGGTCCCACCATTTGTCAAGTTTGGCCAATTCTTCCGGACTCACATCAGCCGGGGCTTCTTTCGGAGGAGGCTTTTCTAACACGTAGAAAACCTTTTTCGAACTTAGAACAATCTTTAACTTACGAAACCATTCCGTATAGTTTGCGTCAGTCAGTTTGTTTTGTTCGAGAATCGAGAATAGTGGATTGCGCGAATTCATTGTAATGAAATACTGAAAAGAAACAGACAATAATCAGTGATTGCTTAATTAATTTACTAAGACATAAAATATGGCGAGATTTATTTTATGAATTTCACTCCCACTATTTTAACGATTTTACTACCCTCTAGTGAAAACGAAAAACTGGTTTTCTTAGTGGGAACATGGAGTCCAATTGACAAATCATAGTCCCGAATAATATCAGCCAACCATAATTTTCAAAAGGTAGAGCCCAATTGCTTCCAAAGCAACCCCCATGTTTTTATCTCATGTCCAATAAGAGCCCAATAATATGACGCCGTTTATTGTGACATGTCAAGATGACCCATCAATATTAAGTTGTGATGGACGGTCTCCATGTGGATCCACAATAATATGAGCCAATCCCATGGGATTTCCACCCAACTTACAACATGTGTCGATCTAATGTACAACTTTTCGACGAACGGGCCCCCCCAATAATATGAGCCGGACCATGCCCACGGGTAGCATCTTATACATTGATCGTTGATGGAAGGCAGGAACATTTAAACAATATTTAAATTCCCTTTTGTTAATCTTGATATCAATTTTAAGTCATATTTAAAATGAGAGATTTTAATTTTGAAAATTTGTCTCATCATTCAATAATTTGTATGCTTGCGGGATTCATGCAATTTAGTCTAAAACATGCATACAAAAATAATATCATATATTATATAAAGGATGATCGATCCCAATAACTAATTGACCCATGGTTGCAAATCACGAGTCTAAGTCCAATCCTAGGCGATATGCAAGTATGCAATGCAATCCTATTACATTGAGCTTTCAATTTACATTTTTTCGGTCTTTATTGTCTGCTGGCCCCACCATTGTCTTCAAATCTTTATCTCCCATTAAATCTAATAAATTTACAATAAATTTTGATTACAAGTAGGGGATACTTATTTAAGGGTGGGAACGGGCCATAAACCAAGCCCACCTTTTATTACATATGACAAATCAAATTGGGCCATAAACCAAGCCCATTAATAAAATCCAACAACAATAATAAAAACCAAATGTAAACAACCTAACATACACCTATAAAATTGGTCATGACAATCGATCATCTTTTTATCCAATATTTAATTCAATAATTAAATCATTGGATAACATGCAATGACAATTTAATTAAAAAGATAAAATCAAATTTTATCTAATATATTCATAAGATCATATCTTATCATCAATTGTACCAAAATAATTAATTTTATAAAATCTAATTTAACGGATAAAATTTATAAATTTTCCAAAAATTCAAATTTATCCAAAAATCAATTTTAAAAATTTCAGACTCAAACAATTTGATCCGACGCCTCGTGGACCAATCAAAACAATTTTCGATCGGACCAAAAACTAAAATTTCAAAAATTTAAAATTCAAATTAAAAAAAATAAATTAACTTTAATTTTCCGGGCTGCCACGTGGGGCAGGGTAGCCCCACGTGGGGCTCGGGCAGGCGCTGCCCTGGGCAGCGATCCAATCGTTGCCCGTGAAATTTAATTTAAAATTTTTGTTTTCGTTTCTCAAACCCGAGGCTTTTACAATCGATAAATTTTAATCATTTGATCTGAGAGCAACCTGGCTCTGATACCACTGTTAGAACACATTTTCAGATCAGTGTGATATGATACCCGGAGCAGCGAAAGTTTAAAATTTTTTATTTTCTTATATGGAACAATTCCATGTCATGGGTATCAAATCCTAACGATTAAAATCAACATGTAAAATAATAATAACAATTAATATTTTACCTCTTCAAGCTATGGCTTGATTATGGACACCAACAGATTAATCTGCTCTTGTTGTAAATCCCATAACTGATGACTCGCTCGATCAATCTCCTGAATTAGGTCCACGAACAGAAAACTAAAATCCTCTGATTGATTTAACTAGAAATCAATCAGATGTTTATCGAAGAGATTTACAGATTTGATCTGTCTCTCAAAAAGGAGACAGAATTCAAAAATCTCCATAGAACTGTATCTAGGATATTTCGAAAACTGTAGATGTGTGTGTTGCAGTATTTTCGAAAATTGCAAGATAATCAATTAGTTATTTTCGAAAACTGCACCATCTACTATATATAATTTCTGTACTGGATTAAGTTATATGTCTAATAGGACACTAACTCCTTAGGGCCCATTATCCATAACTTAAGCCCAACAAGCCAAGCCTGTTATTATAGAAATTAATATACAATTCATCTTGACTCCGATTGATAAACCGATTTCACCAATGTGCACAGAAACCATTTATGAACCTTTTAAAGTCAAGATAATTTTTCTGAATCCGAATTCAGTGATTTCCAAAAATGCCCATCCCTATGTCATTTTAGGAAATTCCACTCCCTTTAGTTAAGAAGTTCAACTTCTCTTTTGCTAAATTTAACTCTTTAAATTTAACTATCTCAACGGGGATTAGTAATCCATTACTTGTGTGACCCTCAATGGTTCAGGGATACAGTTAGCTGTGGGCTCACAACTCCTTGTGACTCGGAACAACAATTTCTGAATTACCCATCGAATCATGGTAAGAGCGCCTAGCAACATCGCCCCATAATTCCCTAAGTATCACTGATAGTGCCTGCGAGAACCAGTAGGTTTTGGTTAGCGTACAGTACGGTCCCTTCATCCAAATATCCCGATCGAATCAACAACCATTGGTACATCGAGAGTCGTTCGATATTCGATAACTATGCAATGCATCTTGAAGATCAAATAGTGACATCGCATGTGCTACTAGGAAACCAAGTAACCTAAATCACATTGAGTACTCTGGCCAGAGATTTGTCATACTAATATCTCCTCAGATCGCATAGGATATCCACACTCGCAAGCGTGTGGTGAATCCTTGACAACAAAGCATCGACTCCTATATGTGTCATAACTGTACCCAATCTCGACACCTGATGACCCTCATAGAGTCGGTAAATGAGTCAAAGTGTAGTAATAGCATATAGAGTCTCCATGATATTTCAAGTAGTAAGGACTAATGGTGTACAACCAAAACCGCGGACTTATCCACTCAATAAATGAAAACCACTTGGATAGTCCGAATAGGGTAGTTCAATCATCCATCATATGAATATCCATTTGCATGCTTCGAACATCTCTATGTTTCATACCAATGAAACGTGGTACTAGAAATCGCAAATGCTAGTCTCAATCTCGAGCGATCCTTATCCTTATTTGCGGACGGCTCAATTGACTAGGAACTATTTAGAATATATAGTGAATATAAGATGTGTTTCATGATAGCGATCTCTCTTTATTCACTATCTCATATTACTTACACTTTAGTATATTCAAGGTCTTTATCAAAACAACAGAAGTACATCATAATATAACAAAATGAAGAAAGATAAAGAAAATGTCATTAATTAATGTAAATTATATTAAACAAATATTGTTTATACATAGAGTCATAAAAGCCCTTAGACACAAGTTGGCTAACCGGGCACCCACTCTTTCAATCTCCCACTTGCCCTAAAGCAAACTAGTCATACTACGTAGTCCCATTGCTTCGCGATATTTGTCAAACAATGGTCCTGGTAAGGGCTTAGTTAGTGGATCAGCGATATTGTCTGCAGAGGCCACTCTCTCGACAGTAATGTCTCCTCTTTCCACGATCTCTCGGATGATGTGGTATTTCCTCAGTACGTGTTTGGATCTTTGATGAGACCTTGGTTCCTTTGCCTGAGCAATGGATCCTGTGTTGTCACAGTACACCGGGACTGGACCAACAGCTTCAGGAATTACACCCAACTCTTGGACGAAATTCCTCATCCAAACGGCCTCTTTAGCAGCAGCTGATGCTGCAATGTACTCTGCCTCAGTGTTGGAATCCACTGTGGTGTCCTTCTTGGAACTCTTCCAAGAGACAGCACTGCCATTGAGCATGAATACAAATCCAGAGGTTGATTTCGAGTCATCCACGTCGCTTTGGAAGCTAGAGTCGGTATAGCCTTCCAATTTCAATTCTCTTCCTCCATAAACCATGAATGCATTCTTAGTCCTTCTTAAGTACTTAAGAATATCCTTCACGGCTTTCCAATGCATTTGACCGGGGTTGGCCTGATATCTGCTCGTGACACTCAAAGCAAAGGCTACATCCGGTCTGGTAGATATCATCCCATACATAATACTACCTATGGCTGACGCATATGGTACGTGTGTAATTTTCTCTATCTCTTCGTCAGTCTTGGGAGACATCGACTTGGATAGAGAAACTTCATGACACATAGGTAGATGTCCTCTCTTGGATTCATCCATAGAGAACCTTTTCAATATGGTGTCGATGTAGGTAGCTTGAGTGAGTCCTATCATTCTCTTAGATCTATCTCTATAGATCTGTATTCCTAGAATTTAGGACGCCTCACCCAAGTCCTTCATCGAGAATCTACCTGACAACCATATCTTTGTTAATTGCAACATCCCTACATCATTCCCAATGAGTAGGATGTCATCAACATAAAGTACTAAGAACGTCACAACATCTTTAACTACTTTCTTGTACACGCACGGTTCCTCCGGGTTCTTGATGAAACCAAAGTCCTTTATTGTTTCATCAAATTTCTGGTTCCAACTTCTTGATGTCTGTTTGAGACCATAAATTGATCTCTGAAGCTTGCATACCTTATGCTCGCTTCCCATGGATGTGAATCCTTCGGGCTGCATCATATAGATCTCTTCCTTCATGTTTCCATTAAGAAATTCAGTCTTCACATCCATTTACCATATCTCATAGTCATACCAAGCTGCTATGGCAATAAGGATTCTTATGGACTTGAACATTGCGACTGGTGAAAAAGTTTCATCATAATCAACACTTTATCTTTGAGTATAACCTTTTTCCACCAATCGTGCCTTGTAGGTCAATACCTTACCATCAGGCCCAAGTTTTCTCTTGTATATCCATTTACACCCTATTGGAACAATTCCATCGGGAGGATCTACTAAAGACCAAACTTGGTTTGTATGCATCGAGTCTATTTCCAACTGCATAACTCAAGCCATAAATTCGAATCCGCATCAGAAATTGCTTCCTTGAAGTTTCTTGGATCACATCCAATGTCGGGTTCACTTTGATCCCCTTCAAGAAGTAAACCATATCGAATAGGAGGTCTAGAAGTCCTCTCGGATCTTCTAGAAAGAGGCGTGTCGTTTAATGGTTCCTGAGGTGTGGGATCGTTATTTTGTATCTCGGGTTCTTCTCGAATTTCTTCAAGTTCCATCATCTTGCCTTTCTTATCAAGTAAGTGTAAGAGTGGGTGCCTAGTGAGCCAACTGTGTGGCTATGGGCTTTGTTGACTCTTTGTATAAACAATCTTTTGTTTAATATTATTTACACTTTTATGGCAATGACTTTATATTACTTCATATTGTTATATTATGATATACTATTGTTGTTTTGATAAAGACCTTGAATATACTATAGTGTATGTAAGATGTGGTAGAACATGGAGATGTCTATCATGAAATACATCTTATAGTCACTGTATATTCTAAAACCGTTCCTAGTCGATTGAGCCGTCCGATAATAAGGATAAGGATCGCTCGAGTTTGAGACTAGCATTTGCGATGCGGAGTACCACGTTTCATTGGTAGGGAACATGGAGATGTTCGAAGCATGCAAATGGATATTCATAGGATGAATAATCGAACTACCCTATCCGGACTTTCCAAGTGGTTATCACTTATCGAGTGGATAAAGTCCGCGGTTTTGGTTGTACACCATTAGTCCTTACGACTTGAAACATCATGGAGACTCTATATGCTAGTGCTGTGCTTTGACTCGTTTACCGACTCTATGGGGGTCATCAGGTGTCGAGATTGGGTATAGTTACGACACATATAGGAGTCAATGCATTGTTGTCAAGGATTCACCACATACTTGCGAGTGTGGATATCCTATGCGATCTGATGAGATATTAGTGTGACAAATCTCTGGCCAGAGTACTTGATGTGATTTAAGAAATGGTTTCTTAGTAGCACATGCGATGTCACTAATTTGATCTTCAAGATGTATTGCATAGTTATCGAATCTTGAGCGACTCTCGATATACCAATGGTTGTTGATTCGATCGGGATATATGGATGAAGGGACCGTACTGTACGTTAACCAAAATCTACTGGTTCTTGTAGGCACTATCAGTGATACCTAGGGAATCATGGGGCGATGTTGCTAGGCGCTTTACCATGATTCGTTGGGCAAGTCGGAAAGTGTTGTTCCGAGTCACAAGGAGTTGTGAGCCCACGGCTAGCTGTATCCCTGAACCATTGAGGGTCACACAGTGTAATGGAGTTTTAATCCCCGTTGAGATAGTTAAATTTAAAGAGTTAAATTTAATGAACTAAGGAGTTGGACTTCTTAAATAAGAGTAAGGGAGTAGGATTTCCTAAAATGACATAGGGATGGACATTTTTGGAAACCACTGAATTCGGATTCAGGAAAATTTATTTTGACTTTAAAACGTGCAGAAATGGTTTCTGTGCACATTGGTGAAATCGTTTCATCAATCGGAGTCACGATGAATTTTATATTAATTTCTGAACGAGCGGGCTTTGCTTGTCGGGCCCCAGCTTATGACTAATGGGCCCTAAGGTGTTAGTGGCCTGCATTATAAATAAGTTATTTCAGTACAGAAATTACACACAACAGGTCATTATTTTGAGAGCAAAATTTCGAACCCTAGACCCTCTCAAAACCGATCGGCCGTCCCCTCCCTTTGCTCTGCCCGAGAAAATTCCGGTCTGTGATTTTGAATCGCAGTAAGGAATAACGAATCAGATTCGTTCAATCTCTTCGCAGAAAACTTCTGATAGATTTTCTAGTGCAATCTATCAGAGGGATTAAACCTCTGTTCGTGGACCTGATTGAAGGCGTTCATCGGTTCCAGGGAGAGACAACAAGAGCAGAATTGTTCTGTTGGTGTCCATTAATCTCGTTGCGAGATTTGAGGTAAAATTTATTTAATTGTTATTTAAATTTTACACACACGTAATTCAATCGATGAACGGTTGATACCCATACCATGGAAACGTTCCATGAAAAATTTTTAAACTTCCGCTGCACCGGGTATCAATCGTAATTGGTCTGGGAACTCGCCAGTTTTCCAACAGTGGTATCAGAGCCAGGTTGCTCAGATCAATCGATTGAATTAATCAATTGTACAAAATTTTTGAGTCTCGGTTTATGAAACAAAATAAATATTTTTGAATAAAAAAAATTTTTTCCGGGGCAAAACCCGGGCAGCGATTGGATCGCTGCCCGGTGGGGCAGCAATTGTTGCTGCCCCGGGCGGCGCACGGCGCCGCCCAAAGGGGGCGCACGGCGCCGCCCAGGGCGGCGACCGTCGCCGCCCAGGGCGGCGCACGGCGCTGCCCAGGGCAGCGCTGGGCGCTGCGCAGGGCAGCGCTCGGCGCTGCCCAGGGCGGCGCAAAGCGCCGCGCCGCCCAGGGCGACGCACGGCGCCGCCCAGCGGCGGCGCCAGGCGCCGCCAGGGCAGCAAACGTTGCTGCCCTAAGGGGGCAGCCGGGCTGCCCCCGGCCCGCGCCCCGGGTGCGGGCCGGCCCGGGAGTGTCCCGGGCTGCCCCCGGCCCGCGCCCCGGGTGCGGGCCGGCCCGGGAGTGTCCCGGGCGGCCCGCGGGAAAAATTATATTTTAATTTTAATATTTAAAATTTTATTTTTGGTCCGGTCAAAAATTGTTTTTGATTGGTTCACGAGATTTCGGATCGAATTGTTCGAGTCCGTAAATTTTAAAATTGATTTTGGATAAATTTGAATTTTTGGAAAATTTTAATATTTTATCCGTAAATTGAATTTTGAAATCAATTATTTTGGTACAATTGATGATAAGATATGATCTTATGATATATTAGATAAAATATGATTTTATTTGTAAAATTGGATTTTATAGATAAAATATGATTTTATTTGATATGGAGATAAAATATGATTTTATATGTGAAATGTGATTTTATATATAAAATATGATTTTATCTTGTTTAAATTTGAATTGCCACAGCATGTTATCCAATAAATTAATTTTGAATTAAATGTTATTGGATAAGGATGATCGATTGCCATGACCAATTTTGTAGGTGTATGTTAGGAATTTACATTTTGTCTTTATTGTTGTTGGTTTTATTAATGGGCCTGGTTTATGGCCCGATATGAATGTCATATGTAATAAAAGTGGGCTTGGTTTATAGCCCGTTCCCACCCCCTAAAAATGTATCCCCTACTTGTCATTGTTATTTATTGTAAATACATTAGATATAGTGGGAGATCAAGATTTGAAGATGGTGGGCCCAGCAGACAATGAAGACTGAAGAAATGTAAATTGGAAGCATATGTAATAGGATTGCATTTGCATACTGCATATTACCTAGGATTGGACTAAGACCCGTGATTGGCAACCACGGGTCAATGAGAAATGGAATCGATCATCCTATATAATATGTGATATTATGATTGTATGCATGTTTAGACATAAATTGCGTGAATCCGGCAATGCATGCAATAAATTAAATATGATGAGACAAATATTTTTATAAATAAAATCCCTCATTTTAAATATGATTTAAAATTTATATCAAGATAAATAAAGGAAATTTAAATATTGTTTAAATGTTCCTACCTTCCATCAACGGTCAATGTATGTGATGCTACCCGCGGATACGGTCCGGCTCATATTATTGGGGGGGCCCGTCCGTCGGAAAGCTGTACATTGGATCGACAAATGTTGTAAGTTGGGTGGAACTCCCATGGGATCGGCTCATATTATTGGGGGATCCACATGGCGACCGTCCATCACAACTTAATATTGATGGGTCATCTTGACATGTCACTTTAAACGGCGTCATATTATTGGGCCCTTATTGGACATGAGGTAAATACATGGGGGTTGCTTTGGAAGCAATTGGGCTCTACCTTTTGAGAATTATGGTTGGCTGATATTATTCGGGACCATAAGTTTGTCAATTGGACTCCATGTTCTCACTAAGGAAAAAGTTTCCCGTTTTCACTAGAGGGTGGTGAAATCGTTAAAATAGTGGGAGTGAGATTCATAAAATAAAATTCGCCAATTTTATGTCTTAGTAAATTATTTAAACAATCATCGATAATTGTCTGTTTTATCTCAGTAATCCACATGTTTCTGTTCTCCAACAAAACAAACTTATTGACGCAAACAATACAGAATGATTCCATAAGTTAAGATTGTCCTAAGTTCGGAAAAAGATTTTCTAAGTGTTAGAAAAGGCTTCTCCGAAAACAGCCCCGGCTGATGTAACTAGAGAAATGGTTGGACCATGATCTCAAGGCAAAATGTTACATACAAAATTGGACAAGTCTAAACAAGTTTGCCATCACTGCAAGAAACCCGGTTATTGGAAACGTAACTGCAAGGAATACCTCGAGCAGTTGCGAACTGCAAAGGGTATGTTATACATTGAAATAAATATTTTTTACTACTTCTTGGGTATTGGATACCAGATGTAGATCACATATTTGCAATGAGTTGCAAATGATGATAAGAAGTAATAGGCTAAGGATGGGTGAGACCCAGTCAAGGCTCGGGAATGGTTCCAGAGTTAAATCCATAGCTATGGGAAATATTTATTTTTGCAGAACGGTTTTAAGTTACTTTTGATAGATGTTTTATTTGTTCCAGATTTAATTAAAACATTATTTCTGTTTCTATGCTAGATAGAGATGGTTATTCTTGCAATTTTGTGAATGAGATTTGCAATATTTACAAGAATGAATGTTTAATTGGAAATGGACAACTTGAAAACGATCTATATAATTTAAAACTAAAAGACGTTCCAGTGAATTGTATTGACAAACCGGCAACAACAAACAAAAGGAAAATCGATAGTCAAAACCCGGCAAACCTTTGGCACGCTAGACTAGGTCATATTTCCTCAAGGAGGATGAACAAGCTAGTGGGAGAGGGCATGTTTGATATGTCTGATATTAACTCTCTACCTACTTGTGAATCCTGCCTAAAAGGGAAAATGACTAAATCCCCTTTTAAGGGGAAACCTGAGCGTAGTCAAAATCTGTTGGATTTGATCCATACAGATGTTTGTGGTCCATTTAGAGTAGGGACTCAACATGGCCACACCTACTTCATTACCTTTACTGATGATTATTCAAGGTATGGGTATTTATATTTAATGAAATATAAGTCTGAAGCATTTGAAAAGTTCAAAGAATTCAAGGCTGAAGTAGAAAACAAGCTAGGTAAAAGTATTAAAGCACTTCGATCGGATCGAGGTGGAGAATACTTGAGTACCGAGTTTTTGGACTATCTGAAAGAGAATGGGATTCTCTCTCAGTGGACTCCTCCTATGACACCACAGCTTAATGGTGTATCGGAGCGTCGTAATCGAACTTTGTTGGACATGGTTCGATCTATGATGAGCTTCACTGAGCTTCCACCTTCGTTTTGGGGCTATGCGCTTGAAACGGCGGTATTGTTGTTGAACAACGTCCACACTAAAGCAGTGGACAAAACACCATACGAGTTATGGAATGGCAAAGCTCCTAAGTATTCGTACTTGAGGATTTGGGGATGTCCTGCTTACGTGAAGCGGACAGTGGGAGATAAGTTGGATAGTCGATCCAGCTTGTGTTATTTTGTGGGGTATCCGAAGAATTCAATCGGATATTATTTCTATTATCCTGCTGAAACAAAGGTGTTTGTTTCACGGAATGCCACCTTCTTGGAGAAGGAGTTCTTATTGGATAAGAAAGGCGAGATGATGGAACTCGAAGAAGTTCGAGAAGAACCCGAAATACAAAATAACGATCCCACACCTCAGGAACCATTGCTGGACACGCCTGCACCTAGAAGATCCGAGAGGACTTCTAGACCTCCAGTTCGATATGGTCTTCTTCTTGAAGAGGGTCAAGATGAACCCGACATTGGATGTGATCCAAGAAGCTTCAAGGAAGCAATTTCTGATGCGGATTCGAATTTATGGCTTGAAGCTATGCAGTCAGAATTGGATTCGATGCATACTAACCAAGTCTGGACTTTAGTGGATCCTCCCGATGGAATTGTTCCAATAGGGTGTAAATGGATCTACAAAAGAAAGCTTGGGCCTGATGGTAAGGTATTGACCTACAAGGCGCGATTGGTGGCTAAAGGTTATACTCAAAGGCAAGGAGTTGACTATGACGAAACCTTTTCACCAGTTGCAATGTTCAAGTCCATAAGAATCCTTATTGCCATAGCTGCATGGTATGACTATGAGATATGGCAAATGGATGTGAAGACTGCTTTTCTTAATGGAGACATTAAGGAAGAAATCTATATGAAGCAGCCTGAGGGGTACACATCCATGGGAAGCGAGCATAAGGTATGCAAGCTTCAGAGATCAATTTATGGTCTAAAACAAGCATCAAGAAGTTGGAACCAGAAATTTGATGAAACAATTAAAGACTTTGGTTTCATCAAGAACCCGGAGGAACCTTGCGTGTACAAGAAAGTAGTTAAGGATGCGGTGACATTCTTAGTACTTTATGTTGATGACATCCTACTCATTGGGAATGATGTAGGGATGTTGCAGTCAACAAAGATATGGTTATCAGGTAGATTTTCGATGAAGGATTTGGGTGAGGCATCCTACATTCTTGGGATACAGATCTATAGGGATAGATCTAAGAGAATGATAGGACTCACTCAATCAACCTACATCGATACCATATTGAAACGGTTTTCAATGGATGGGTCCAAGAGAGGACATCTACCCATGTGTCATGGAGTTTCTCTATCCAAGTCTATGTGTCCCAAGACTGATGCAGAGATAGAGAATATGACACATGTACCATATGCGTCAGCTATAGGTAGTATCATGTATGGGATGATATCTACCAGACCGGATGTAGCATTTGCTCTGAGTGTCACGAGCAGATATCAGTCTAATCCTGGTCAGATGCATTGGAAAGCCGTGAAGGACATTCTTAAGTACTTGCGAAGGACTAAGAATATGTTCATGGTTTATGGAGGACGAGAACTCAAACTGGAAGGCTATACCGACTCTAGCTTCCAAAGTGATGTGGATGACTCGAAGTCAACCTCTGGATTTGTGTTCATGCTCAATGGCGGTGCTGTCTCTTGGAAGAGTTCCAAGCAGGACACCACAGCGGATTCCACCACTGAGGCTGAATACATTGCAGCATCAGCTGCTGCTAAAGAGGCCGTTTGGATGAGGAATTTCGTCCAAGAGTTGGGCGTCATTCCTGAATTTTTTGGTCCAGTCCCGGTGTACTGCGACAACACGGGTGCCGTTGCTCAAGCAAAGGAACCAAGGTCTCATCAAAGATCCAAACACGTACTGAGGAAATACCACATAATCCGGGAGATTGTGGAAAGAGGAGACATCAGTGTCGAACGAGTGGCCTCTGCAGACAATATCGCTGATCCACTTACTAAGCCTTTGCCAGGACCATTGTTTGACAAACATCGCGAAGCAATGGGTCTACGTAGTATGACTAGTTGGCTATAGGGCAAGTGGGAGATTGTAAGAGTGGGTGCCCAGTGAGCCAACTGTGTGGCTATGGGCTTTGTTGACTCTTTGTATAAACAATCTTTTGTTTAATATTATTTACACTTTTATGGCAATGACTTTATATTACTTCATATTGTTATATTATGATATACTATTGTTGTTTTGATAAAGACCTTGAATATACTATAGTGTATGTAAGATGTGGTAGAACATGGAGATGTCTATCATGAAATACATCTTATAGTCACTGTATATTCTAAAACCGTTCCTAGTCGATTGAGCCGTCCGATAATAAGGATAAGGATCGCTCGAGTTTGAGACTAGCATTTGCGATGCGGAGTACCACGTTTCATTGGTAGGGAACATGGAGATGTTCGAAGCATGCAAATGGATATTCATAGGATGAATAATCGAACTACCCTATCCGGACTTTCCAAGTGGTTATCACTTATCGAGTGGATAAAGTCCGCGGTTTTGGTTGTACACCATTAGTCCTTACGACTTGAAACATCATGGAGACTCTATATGCTAGTGCTGTGCTTTGACTCGTTTACCGACTCTATGGGGGTCATCAGGTGTCGAGATTGGGTATAGTTACGACACATATAGGAGTCAATGCATTGTTGTCAAGGATTCACCACATACTTGCGAGTGTGGATATCCTATGCGATCTGAGGAGATATTAGTGTGACAAATCTCTGGCCAGAGTACTTGATGTGATTTAAGAAATGGTTTCTTAGTAGCACATGCGATGTCACTAATTTGATCTTCAAGATGTATTGCATAGTTATCGAATCTTGAGCGACTCTCGATATACCAATGGTTGTTGATTCGATCGGGATATATGGATGAAGGGACCGTACTGTACGTTAACCAAAATCTACTGGTTCTTGTAGGCACTATCAGTGATACCTAGGGAATCATGGGGCGATGTTGCTAGGCGCTTTACCATGATTCGTTGGGCAAGTCGGAAAGTGTTGTTCCGAGTCACAAGGAGTTGTGAGCCCACGGCTAGCTGTATCCCTGAACCATTGAGGGTCACACAGTGTAATGGAGTTTTAATCCCCGTTGAGATAGTTAAATTTAAAGAGTTAAATTTAATGAACTAAGGAGTTGGACTTCTTAAATAAGAGTAAGGGAGTAGGATTTCCTAAAATGACATAGGGATGGACATTTTTGGAAACCACTGAATTCGGATTCAGGAAAATTTATTTTGACTTTAAAACGTGCAGAAATGGTTTCTGTGCACATTGGTGAAATCGTTTCATCAATCGGAGTCACGATGAATTTTATATTAATTTCTGAACGAGCGGGCTTTGCTTGTCGGGCCCCAGCTTATGACTAATGGGCCCTAAGGTGTTAGTGGCCTGCATTATAAATAAGTTATTTCAGTACAGAAATTACACACAACAGGTCATTATTTTGAGAGCAAAATTTCGAACCCTAGACCCTCTCAAAACCGATCGGCCGTCCCCTCCCTTTGCTCTGCCCGAGAAAATTCCGGTCTGTGATTTTGAATCGCAGTAAGGAATAACGAATCAGATTCGTTCAATCTCTTCGCAGAAAACTTCTGATAGATTTTCTAGTGCAATCTATCAGAGGGATTAAACCTCTGTTCGTGGACCTGATTGAAGGCGTTCATCGGTTCCAGGGAGAGACAACAAGAGCAGAATTGTTCTGTTGGTGTCCATTAATCTCGTTGCGAGATTTGAGGTAAAATTTATTTAATTGTTATTTAAATTTTACACACACGTAATTCAATCGATGAACGGTTGATACCCATACCATGGAAACGTTCCATGAAAAATTTTTAAACTTCCGCTGCACCGGGTATCAATCGTAATTGGTCTGGGAACTCGCCAGTTTTCCAACAGTAAGAACTCCTTCTCCATGAAGGTGGTATTCCTCGAAACAAACACTTTTGTTTCAGTAAGATGATAGAAATAATATCCGATTGAATTCTTCGGATACCCTAAAAAATAACATAAGGTGGATCGACTATCCAACTTATCTCCCACTGTCTGCTTTACATAAGCAGGACATCCCCAAATACTCAAGTACGAATACTTAGGAGTTTTGTCAGTCCATAATTCATATGGAGTTTTGTTCACTGCTTTAGTGTGGACATTGTTCAACAACAATTTTGCCGTTTCAAACGCATAGCCCCAAAACGAAGGTGGAAGCTCACTGTAGCTCATCATAGATCGAACCATGTCCAACAATGTTCTATTGCGACGCTCCGAAACACCATTTAACTGAGGTGTCATAGGAGGAGTTCACTGAGAGAGAATCCCATTCTCTTTTAGATAGCCCAAAAACTCGGTACTTAAGTATTCTCCACCTCGATCCGATCGAAGTGCTTTAATACTTTTACCTAGTTTGTTTTCTACTTCAGCCTTGAATTCTTTGAACTTTTCAAATGATTCAGACTTATATTTCATCAAATATAAATACCCGTACCTAGAATAATCATCAGTAAAGGTAATGAAGAAGGTGTGACCAAATTTAGTACCAATACTAAATGGGCCGCAAACATCTGTATGGATCAAATCCAACAGATTTTGACTACGCTCAGGTTTTCCTTTGAAATGAGTTTTATTCATTTTTCCTTTTAGGCAGGACTCACAAGTTGGTAGAGAGTTAATATCAGACATATCAAACATGTCATCTCCCACTAGCTTGTTCATCCTCCTTGAGAAAATATGACCTAGCCTAGCATTCCAAAGGTTTGCTGGGTTTTGACTATCGTTTTTCCTTTTATTTGTTGTTGCCGGTTTATCAACATAATTAATTGGTACGTCTTTTAATTTTAAGTTATATAGATCGTTTTCAAGTTGTCCACATCCAATCAAATATTCATTCTTGTAAATATTGCAAATCTCATTCACAAAATTGCAAGAAAAACCATCTCTATCAAGCATAGAAACAGAAATAATGTTTTAACCAAATCTGGCACAAATAAAACATCTCTCAAAAGTAACTTAAAATTGTTCTGTAAAACTAAATAAACGTCTCCCACAGCTTTGGCTTCAACTCTAGAACCATTTCCGAGCCTTAGCTGGGTCTCACCCATCCTAAGCTTACGACTTCTTGTCATCACCTACAAATCATTGCAAATGTGAGATCCACATCCGGTATCCAATACCCAAGAAGTAGTATTAAGTAAAACATTTATTTCAATGTAAAACATACCCTTTGCAGTTCGCAACTGCTCGAGATATTCTTTGCAGTCATATATATATATATATATATATATATATATATATGTATATATATATATGTCTTAGAATCCACAAACTTTGTTTTCTTTTTGAAAGAGTCTGCAAAATAAAAGATTACTTCCTGTGATCGCGCTCGAGCGCAAAAAGTGCCCGCTCGAGCGCCCAAACTTCTGCCTCAAACCATAAAAATTATTTCAGGCACGCTCGAGCGCAAGAAATTCCAGCTCGAGCGCCCAAAATTCTGCCCAAAATTTTTTTCTCGCGCAGATTTTCATCCTATAGGGCGCAGGGGTGCCCTGGGTCTTTCTCCTTCGTGCATAATTATTGAAAAAATCATATCCAAAGTTCTAGTCATCGGATCAAGCCGAAATTTGCACAGCAGCTTCAAAACATCTTGTACTATATTTTGAAAGGTGATATTTTGAACGGTGGAGACCTGATATAGATCTATTTATCATCATAACTATATTTTTTGACAATTGTTGATTCGGAATTTCTTCTTGTGCCTTTTCTTGGTGTTTAGGCTCTTCTTTTGTGCTCCAAAAAACATAATTTCTTCATTGTATCTACATTAAAACCCGAGATATTGAGGATTAATCAGAATGCATGAATAAAAAATATAATCAAACATGAATGAATCTAATGACATAAAAACCATCCAAAATGGAATTGAAAATATCACAAAATAATGAATAAAAACGACACTTATCAATTTGCAAAGTTGTATTTTTCTCCAGCACTTTGCCATTCCAAATCTTAGAGCTTCTATAACTGAAACAATGGGGAATGACGGTGGATAAATACCACACCAGCAGAATTTATTTGGGCTTTTACCGTATTGTCCTCACATTAACTCTAGTTCCGAAGCAAAGTATGACCATTTCCTGCAAGGTTTGAACCTGAAAATTTTTGATCGAGT
This sequence comes from Henckelia pumila, assembly GCF_033568475.1. Taxonomy (NCBI): domain Eukaryota; kingdom Viridiplantae; phylum Streptophyta; class Magnoliopsida; order Lamiales; family Gesneriaceae; genus Henckelia; species Henckelia pumila. The sequence goes on from NC_133120.1 coordinate 141,595,633, forward strand.
GTTATTCTTTGACGACCTAACGTCCTATGAATATTTTTGTGAATCATTTCCGACATTTGGAGATCACTCTGCAGAGAGGTAGGGTTTTGAATTCTACTCGGTCTTTTGATAACTTGGGGCCCCGGGTCCAATCTTTTAAGAAGCCTTCTTCTACTACTTCTTCAGAATCGGGAGGTATTCATAGATTTGGTTAGAAGAAAGGGCAATGCAACCATTCTAGGAAGAATCACCCGACTGACAAGTGTCGTCAACCTGCTGGAGCTTGTTTTCGCTGTGGTGAGATCGGGCACCTCAAGAAAAACTGTCCACAGGCAAGAGGAGGACAACCATCTGGTGTTGGTTCCCAGTCTATAGTGTAGCAAAGGCAGTTTATGTCATCAGTGGGAGGATCTAGTCATTAGTCCCGTGTACCAAGCCAAGTGTTTGCACTCCTTCCTGATCAGGATCTGGCTGGGAATGAGACAATCATCACAGATACATTTAATCTATGTGGTATACATGTATTTGTACTTATTGATAGTAGTGAATCAAATTCCTTCATTTCCCACCGTTATGTAAAGAGTCATTAATTACCCTACATTCCCTTAGAAGTTGTACTATATGTTTCCACAATGACAGGTTAGTCAGCTTTAGCTTATTGATTAGTGGTGGGTTGTTCGTTTGAATTTGAGGGTAATGTTTTGACGGTGAATTTGATGATCCTATCCATGGAAGATTTCGATTGCATCTTGGGTATAGATGTATTGACCAATTATCGAGTGATAGTTGATTGCTATCAGAGGCGTTGAGACATTTGGTTTTTATATGGAGAAGGAGTGCGACCCCCGATGCCGTTGGTATCCGCTCTAAGAGTCTGTCCTGTTTTGGAGTCCGAAGGGGAAGGCTACCTGATCTATGCTGTAGATGCAATCGTCGGTAATGTTAGTCTTGAGAACATACCAGTTGTAAATGAATTTTCGGATGTGTTCCCTGAAGAGATTCCAGGTTTTCCTTTGATTCAAGAGGTGGAATTCGGGATCGAGCTTATGCTAGGGATAGCCCCGTTTTCTAGGGAACCATATCGTCTGACACCATCAGAGATGTGAGAGTTGAAGCAAAAACTGCAGGATATTTTGGAGAAATGGTATATCCATCCTAGTGCGTATTCGTGGGGAGCACTAGATCTATTTTTCATGAAAAATGATAGATCTATGTGTCTGTGCATTGATTACCGCCAGCTAAACCGGACAACCATAAAGAATAAGTACCTTTTTCCACGTATTTGTTGCGTAATTTCTTGCTCGCAAACGCACAATTGTCAAGTTTTAATATATGATATGTAGTGACCCTTACCGAGATCACATACTAATAAAAAACTTAGGCATGCAATTAACTTAATTAAACAGTAAACAAGAATTAAACTGCGGGAGCAATAACAAAATACAATCTCAAGAAAAAGAATCTGCAAATACCCAAATAGTTATACAACCAAATCAAATTACTGTATCAACCCAATACAATAAGATAAAACCCTAGGCAAAGCTTCAGCTGGCCAACCACTGCCTAGCCTCTCTTGGATCCACCCGCCTCATCCAATCGCAAATTTGCCCCAAGGAATAGGGTGTCCCGATATACAAAGTACGAGACGTGAGCATAAAAAGCTCATCACGAGAGTATGAGTATACATGCATGCAAGTGTACCTCCTACTGACTAGAGGCCAAGAATCGGATAACAAAGACATACCAGGCCCTGGTATGTAGCACGATGTGCCGTCGCTTCAGGAGGTGGCTCACATACCGATAACCAGTGGATACTCCGAACCCAAATCGATGGAAGTCCATCCACTAACAGGATAGGGTAGAACCCTACTAACAGACATCTCAAAAGAGATAGCTCAAGATGCAAATGTATGCAGCATATAATCATGTCATATAAATCATGCACTCACATAATACATGCATACTTAGTCAGGATATCTCGAACAGTACTTTCGTACCTCAAATACTAGGCAAGCTCTACCAGCTCTAGGTTCACGCCTATAATCCGCACTACACTGCCAAATGATACTAATATCATTATAGTGCTCTAAAAGCCTTAACTAAGTTATTGCATACTCCTAAATATTTTTAGGAAGCAAAAGCTTTATCTGCGTCCGTCGTCAGCCCGTTGCTATCGCTTGCCTCAAAACTAGGCCACAGCTCCGCTACGACGCCTGGATCGCTACGTCACTTCCAGATTCCCAATGAGACGTCTAGAATTTCCTAGATCTAAGCTAGAAGACTAAGGAATCGAGAGAAGAGAGGTGAAAGGTGCATCTGAAACTGAGTCTCGGCACCTCTATTTATAGACAAGGAACGGAACGTCCGTTCCTCAATGTTGCGTCCGTTCGTCCGACGATCGTTGCGTCCGTTCCCCTTCATTGATTCCGATGTCCCATCAAGTGCGTAAGCAATGACGCATTCTGTTGGCACGAATGTTGCGTCCAATCCCAAGACATTGCGTATGTTCCTCTTGACCCTCCGGACCATTTCTGATCATTCCGGGTCTATTCCCGGACTCCGTTAATCCATTTGAAGTCTCTTTAATCACGTTTAACATAAACTAACATGATAAATTAGATTGATTAACAATTAATCACCAATTTCCGTTACGGGTTACTACATTCTCCCCCACTTAAGATATTTCATCCTCGAAATCAGATCTTAAGTACTGAATGTAAAGCAACATGCAGAAACATTATTTATTCAAATCAAACGTTTACAGAGTTCACAAATGAATACAACACTACAATAAAATCAAAATAACTCAGGATGTTCTGAACGCATCCTGCTCTCAAGCTCCGAAGTGGCTTTTTCCATGCCTCGGCGCTGCCACTGAACTAAAACCAGAGGAATGACTTTATTCCGAAGACCTTATCCTTATGATCCAGGATACGAATAGGTATCTCTACATAAGTCAAATCTGTATCCACCTGAACTTCAGACGGCTGCAGAATATGAGACTGATCCGCCACATAGCGTCGCAATAGAGATACGTGGAACACGTCATGAATATTGGACAGATACGGTGGCAAGGTTAGACAATAAGCCATATCGCCAATGCTCTCTAAGATCTCAAATGGACCGATAAATCTGAGAGACAACTTGCCCTTGAGGCCAAATATGAGAATCCTGCGGAAAGGCGAAACCCTCACAAACACTTTCTTCCCGACATCAAACTGCAAAGGTCTACGCTTAGTATTAGCATAGCTGGCCTGGCGATCCTGTGCAGTCTTAATCCGTTTCTTGATCTGATCAACAACATCTGCGGTCTGCTGCACTAACTCTGGTCCCTAAGCCTGTCTCTCCCCCACTTCTTTCCAGAAGAGTGGAGTACGACAACGTCGCCCGTACAATGCCTCGAAAGGTTCCATCCCAATGCTGCTATGATAGCTGTTGTTGTATGCGAACTCAATCAATGGCAAATGATCCTTCCAGGCTGAACCAAAATTCATAGTGCAAGTTCGAAGCATATCCTCCAAAGTACGGATACTACGCTCTGACTGTCCATCTGTCTCCGGATGATAGGCAGTACTCAAGCTGAGAGTAGTGCCCATCGCACGCTGAACACTCCCCCAGAACCTAGAAGTAAACCTGGGGTCTCGATCGCTGACAATGCTCACAGGCACTCCACAAAGTCGAACGATCTCCTGAATGTACAACCAAGCCATACGATCTATAGAGTACTCTCGGCTATAGGCAATGAAATGTGCTGACTTGGTAAGTCGGTCCACCACAACCCAGATAACATCACAATTCCTCGAGGATGCCGGCAAATGGGTCAAAAAATCCATCGTGATAAGCTCCCATTTCCACTCAGGAATAGGCAGACTGTGAAGTAAACCTACAGGTCGCTGGTGTTCTGCCTTGACCTGCTGACAAACCAAACATTTCGAAACATACTGATACACGCTGCGTTTCATTACTTTCCACCAAAATCGAGTACGTAGATCCTTGTACATCTTGTTGCTTCCCGGATGAATACTCAACTTAGTGCGATGTGCCTGAGACAAGATCTCCTCTCGCAACTCTTCATCCTCCGGAATCACAAGCCTACCAGACAAACACAGAAATCCATCTGACTGATAGTGAAATCAAGACGTACTACCCTTGTTGGCTAGACGAGACAAACGCTGGGTCTTCGAATCAGACATCTGAGCATCCAGAATCCGCGAATACAAAGCTAGCTCAGATAATATTGCAAACATCTGGATACTCTGTATACCTTTCTTGTGCTTGAAGGTATACCCTGAAGAACAACACTCCTCGATCGCACTAGACATCGAACAAGTCTGAAGTGCGGATAGTCGCACCTTGCGACTCAAGGCATCATCGGTGAGATTAGCAGCTTCCGGATGGTACTTAATCTCGCAATCATAGTCCTTAAGCAAGTCCATCCAACGTCTCTGCCTCATGTTCAACTTTGCCTGAGTGAACAAATACTCGAGACTCTTGTGGTCGGTGAAGATCTCAAATTTCTCGCCATACAGATAATGACGCCAGATCTTCAAAGCGAACACAATAGCTGCCAACTCCAAATCATGAACTAGATAATTGTCTTCGTGCAACTTCAACTGTCTAGAAGCGTATGCGATCACATGCCCATTCTGAGTCAGAACACAACCTAACCCCTGAAGAGAAGCATCTGTGTACACCACATACCCTCCAGATCCTGACGGTAATGCCAACACTGGCGCAGAAGTCAACCGCCGTCAAAGCTCACAAAAATTCTCCTCGTACTCTGAGGATCACTCGAAATCAACACCCTTGCGTGTAAGCTGCGAAATTGGGCGAGCTAGCTGTGAGAAGTTCAGAATGAAGCGACAATAATATCCTGCTAGACCCAGAAAACTACGGATCTCAGCAACCATCGTCGGACGCGACCAATTAATCACAACCTCAATCTTGATCGGATGAACAGAAATACCCTCCCTGGAGATGATGTGGCCAAGAAATACCACTCGATCCATCCAGAAATTGCACTTACTCAATTTGGCGTACAACTGCTCATCCCGAAGAGTTTGCAGTACCAACCGCAAGTGAGAAACATGCTCATACGCATCGCGCGAATACACCAGAATGTCGTCAATGAAAACCACGACAAACTTATCCAAAAACTCCCTGAAAACGCGATTCATCAGATCCATAAATATAGCCGGCACATTAGTCAAATCGAAAGGCATCACTAGAAACTCGTAATGCCCATAGCGAGTACGGAATGCAGTCTTGGCTATGTCCTGGTCTTGGACTCTCATCTGATGATACCCAGATCTCAAGTCAATCTTGGAGTAAACCGAAGTACCTTGTAGTTGATCAAACAAGTCATCAATATGAGGCAAATGATACTTGTTCTTCAAAGTAACATGATTCAGCTGCCGATAGTCAATGCACAACCGCATAGACCCATTCTACTTTTTCACAAAGAGAACAAGAGCTCCCCAAGGAGATACACTAGGACGAGTGTACCCCTTGTCCAAAAGATCCTGCAACTGATTCTTCAACTCTCGCATCTCTGACGGAGCCAGACGATACGGTGCTCGAGAAATAGGCGAAGTACCCGGCATCAACTCTATGCCAAACTCGACTTCCCTAGCAGGAGGAAAATCCGGAATCTCATCAGGAAATACATCTGTGAAATCATTCACAACCAGAATACTCTCTATCCCGACGCTCTCAGCAGACAAATAAACTGCATAGATGAGGTAACCTTCCCCGCCAGACTCTAGAGCTCGACAGGCTGTCAAAGCTGATATCAACGGCATCGGGGGTCGCGCTCCCTCACCATAGAAAAACCAGCTATCATTCACATCCGGATGAAAGCTTACTAATCTCTTATAACAGTCCACTGAAGTTCGATGGATAGTCAACATGTCTATCCCCATAATACAATCGAAGTCATCCATCGCAAAAACCATGAGATTCGCTATCAGAATGTTCCCTTCGAACTCTAAAGGGCAACCCATCACTAGACGCTTAGCCAAAGCAGATTGACCCGTCGGAGTAGAAACAAAAACTACTACGTCTAGTGCAATGCATGGTAACTTATGCCTCTTAACAAAACGTGCAGAAATGAAGGAATGAGAAGCACCAGTGTCAATGAGTACAAGAGCAGGTATACCATATAACAAAAATGTACCTGCGATGACCTTCTCATTTTCCTCCACTGCCTGATCATGCCTCAAGGCAAACACCTGACCAGAAGTCCGTGGATTCAAATGAGAACTCCCACCAGACTGTCCCTGCGACCTCTGCTGAATGGTAGCCTGAGAACCCGATCCTGAACCAGAACCAGAACCGCCTCCCCCAGCTAATGCACAATCCCTCCAGAGATGACCAACCTCTCCACAATGAAAACATGCTCCAGAAGCTCTACAACATTTGTCTGGCGGATGGTTCTTCCCACAATGGTCGCACTTCTCCTTCTTCCCGAAACGAACAACACCACCGGAACCAGAGGAAGAAGAAGTAGATCCGGACTTCTTGAAAGACTGAGCACGGGGACCCAAAGAATTCGCAGGTCTAGACTGAGAGAAAGACCTGTTACTCCGAATGCTATCCTCCGCCTAGTGACAACGGCTCACCAAACCCTCATAGGTCATATCATCACCGACCGCCACCCTGTCATGAATCTCTAGGTTAAGGCCCTGAAGGAACAGATTGTACTTTATCTCAGAGCTGTCAGCAATCTCGGGGCAATAGGATAACATATCAAATAACTTCTGCTGATACTCATCAATTGTCATAGATCCCTGACGTAAACTCAGTAACTCACTCGCCTTCGTCTGACGGAGTGCAGGAGGAAAGTACAGCTTCTGAAAAGCTGTGCGGAACTCGGCCCAAGTAGCAACTCCTCTTGACGCAATGAATGGTGCAGAAGTGAACCTCCACCACTTACGGGCTCGCCCATCTAGAAGATAACAAAGAGTCTCTATCTTCTGCTCATCAGTACAGTGAAATGTTTGAAATCAAGTCTCCATGCGATCTAACCAGTTCTCCGCATCCTCCGGAGTCTCGCCTCCAACCAAGGGTTTAGGACCCATCTGTAAGAATCGACGCACACTGAAATGGTTCTCATCATGACGACGATGATGACGTTCCCGACGACGCTCACGATCACCATCGCCCCAACGTCCACCTCCACTACCATGGATACTCTGATCATCGCGATCCGCCATCTACAAAATTACCTCATGGTTACCTTATGCAGAATCTAAATCCTAAGAATACTATGTATGCTCTGATACCATAAATGTAGTGACCCTTACCGAGATCACCTACTAATCAGAAACTTAGGCATGCAATTAACTTAATTAAACAGTAAGAAAGAATTAAACTGTGCGAGCAATAACAAAATACAATCTTAAGAAAAGGAATCTGCAAATACCCAAATAGTTATACAACCAAATCGAATTACTGTATCAACCCAATACAATAAGATAAAACCCTAGGCAAAGCTCCAGCTGGCCAACCACTGCCTAGCCTCTCTTGGATCCACCCGCCTCATCCAATCGCAAACCTGCCCCAAGTAATAGGGTGTCCCGATATACAAAGTATGAGACGTGAGCATAAAACGCTCAGCATGAGAGTATGAGTATACATGCATGCAAGTGTACCTCCTACTGACTAGAGGCCAAGAATCGGATAACAAAGACAGACCAGGCCCTAGTATGTAGCACGTTGTGCCATCGCTTCAGGAGGTGGCTCACATACTGATAACCATTGGATGCTCCGGACCCAAATCGATGGAAGTTCATCAACTAACAGGATAGGGTAGAACCCTAATAACAGACATCTCAAAAGAGATAGCTCAAGATGCAAATTTATGCAACATATAATCATGTAATATACATCATGCAGTCACATAATACATGCATACTCAATCAGGATATCTCGAACAGTACTTTCGTACCTCAAATACTAGGCAAGCTCTACCAGCTCTAGGTCCACGCCTATAATCCGCACTACACTTCCAAATGATACTAATATCATTATAGTGCTCTAAAAGCTTTAACTAAGCTATTGCATACTCCTAAATATTTTTAGGAAGCAAAAGCTATACCTGCGTCCGTCGTCAGCCCGTTGCTGTCGATTGACTCAAAACTAGGCCACAGCTCTGCTACGACGGCTGGATCGCTACGACACTTCCGGATTTCCAATGGGACGTCTAGAATTTCCTAGATCTAAGCTAGAAGATTAAGGAATCGAGGGAAGAGAGGTTAAAGGTGCATCTGAAACTGAGGCTCGGCACCTCTATTTATAGACACGGAACGGAACGTCCGTTCCTCAACGTTGCGTCCGTTCGTCCGACGATCGTTGTGTCCGTTCGCCTTCGTTGCTTCCGATGTCCCACCAAGTGTGTAAGCAATGACGCATTCTGGTGGCACGAACGTTGCGTCTAATCCCAGGACGTTGCGTCTGTTCCTCTTGACCCTTCGGACCATTTCTGATCATTTCGGGTCTATTCCCGGACTCCGTTAATTCATTTGAAGTCTTCTTAATCACATTTAACTTAAACTAACATGATAAATTAGATTGATTAACACTTAATCACCAATTTTGGTTACGGGCTACTACATGATAAGTAGAGTATCGTTCCCACAACGAGTATGCATTGAAAATAATATTAATTCTTGTAATTAGAATAGGCTAAACTTTATCTAAAAAATTAAATGGAGAATTTTGTTTTCGAACTTAAATAATGACAAAAATTAATGAGAAAGTTACACACTTTAGAGAAATATCACTAAGAGAAAAATGTCTAGAGGATTTGATTTCACTTAGTTTCGACAACAACTATTTCTAATTAATTAATTCTCATGAATTTCTTTCATTTAATAGCCAAGAACACTTAATTATTTTTATTTCCCTCTTCCGAGCAACAAATAAAATGTATCAATTAATATTACTTTCTTTTCTTTTTGTGATGAGATACATGCAAATGTGATAACCATTAGAGCACGTTCATTGGTCCATGATCATGTAAATCATTGCGCAATATAATATAACATTTAGTACAGCCCATACTAGCCGAAGCGAATATGCACTTTCGTTCTTTGAAAATGCCCTCTCCTGAGCTCATCTCGGGACACCGGTCCCGTAATTCCATCTCGTGAGCACATTCATTGTTTGGAAAAGCACTCCCCGGAGCTCATAAAACTTTAATGCTTGTGAAACCTTCATGCTATTTATAAAAAAGAAAACACGTCCCTTAGCTTTTCATAAAATATCATGCTTCCATACTTAAAAAAACTTACATTAATAGAATTACTTAGACCATCATGCATTACGTATTAACGATTCACGTAAGCCGTTCTCCAAGTTCTCGACAAAAACTTCATGCATCAAACTCACACAACACCATAAAAAGGACCATCCCATGCATTATAGATCATAAACACATGCATGAAAGAGTTATAAAATTACGTTTCGAAAATCCTGACATATTTTATACGCACCCATACTCTAGAAAATCGATTTATAACAAAGAACGGATTCAAAACACGAATTAAAACTCATTAAACGATTTTTTTCTCAAAGTTTTTGAACCTAAAAAAGCATCAAACATAACTCAACACCAAAATTTCAATTTTTTTATTCTTTAAAACTCTTGCTACCAAAACATCTTGTAGTGAAAATTCCTCGCAAGCGTACGAGTGTCAAGTTTTAATATAGTGATTAAATCAGATATCGATCCCTCAGGGAGTAAAATGAAAATATTTAGTACTTGTAATTAGAATAGTCCAAACTTTATCTAGAAAATCAAACTTCGAGAATTTTTGCAATAAAAATAAAATAATTAAGAGATTTAAAAGCACGCACACAACTTTCAGATTAAAAATCAATCAGAGAAAAATGGTCTAGAGGTATAGATTTCACCTGGTTTCAACAACAGTCAATCCTAAATAATTAATCTTCATGAATTTCAATCAATTAATAGCCAAGAACACTTAAGTTTATTATTTCCCTCTCCCAAGCAACAAATAATGTTTATCAAGTACAATTCAATTCCAATATCCCTATTAAAAATCTAATTGCATTGAACAATCACAAAACAATGTTCTTTTTAAAATCTCTGTTAAAATCATACACTCTCCCGAGCTGTATAAATAATTAACAGTGTAGTTTCTAATGTCCTATTCAAAATCCCCTCTCCCGAGCAATGATTTCAAATAAATATAACAAATCAATTATTGATCACATAATTAAAAAGACAATCAATTCTAGAAAAAACAATTAATCTAGAAGAAATTCAATTCAATAAAATCAAGAATTCATGAAAGTGTCTACACCAGGTTCCATCCAACCTCTAGACTCTAAAAATTTAGTTCAAAATAAAATAAATAAAAGATAAAGAAATCAAATCCGTCGTCGACGCCGTGTCCGGTCTATCGAACTCCGTCTTTGTTCTTCACGATAAGCTCCAGATTCCTCCAGCAAATCACTCGTTCAATTCATGTTCTCTGATCTCTTATGTGTGTGGCGGCTCTCTCTCAAAGTCTGATAAAAATTTATTTTTAAATCGTGCACAAAAGCCCACAAAATCAAGCCCATAAAAATTGCCCGAAATAAAATATTTTCCAAGTTCAGAATTTTCCGCGACGCGCGGCCGCTTCACTTAACCATGAGCCCGCGTATAGCCATCTGTTCCAATTCTCTTGAAGCCTCCAATGAACAGCGCGATATCGCTGAAAGAGGCGCTAACAAGAAGCGCTATCCTCTTGGCCCATTAAGAAGCTCATTCCTATTCTTTTCTCTGTACGTTCTTTTCTCTTCAATTTTCTTTCTTCTTTTCTTTTCCTTTTCTTTTACTTCTTCATTTTTCTCCAAATAAATTCAATAATTATTCTTTTCTCCACAAAATTCCATAATTCCCTGTAAACACAATAACACTAAAATATCCACATAAATCTACTCGAAACAAACCATTAATAATTAAAATTATATATAAATTAAGTGTATAAAATACACTTAACAAATACCCCCAAACTTAGACTTTTGCTAGTCCCGAGCAAAACTATTAAATTCCAAAACTCATTCTCTCAAAAACTCACAAGAATAGTCAAGAAATAATATGGAGCAATGGTCTTGGCAATGATTTCAAAGAATTTCAAATCCAATCATATCCAACCTACTAACACTTGAAAGTTTCAGCCAGAACAAAATAACCGCATAAACTCACAATCTCCGCAACTCACGTTTCAAAACACCTTCATCCAAATTCAATTCAAACATTCATAGATCATGAGGTCTTTTCAAGGTAGAATAGGATCAAATATAGGATATAAATCAAAAACACTCACAAATAGGTAAATGCAACGAATAAGCGTGTGTGCGTGTTTCGATCAAAATTCATAATCATTAAAAGCATCAATCAACAGTCCATAGGCTAAATTCTCGCAACTCTTCTCCACTAGTATATTGGGCAACTAAGACTTGGTCAATAGGACTTAATCAGCTTATACTGTAAGGCCTGGCTCATGGCTACAAATGAAGGAAAAGAATTCAAAATAAGGAGTAATTTATATTATGCTCAAACTAACTTCAGCTCCTTTTTTCACAATTTCACATTCATTTCACTTCACTCAATTCACTTCATTGAATTTTTTTTTCTTTCTCAGCTTCATCTTTCACAACCACAATTTTTTCAACTTTTTCACACCCCTTTTCAACTTTCATTCTTTTTTTTTTTTTTCTACTACCTCTTTTCATTTTTTTTTTCTTTTCAAATCTTCCACCACACCATTCCATATTTTCAAAAATATCAACTAGGAGCATATAACAATTTAGCATTCAAATTACTCTCTTAAAGGTAGGAATTATTGTTTAGGCTATTCAGGTAGTCAATGTAAGACCTTGAAATAATGACGAATGAGGGTTTAATCACACGTTTACACGCATGCCACTCGATTTTCAAATAAAGCTCAAACAAGGTACTAGGGATAACAATAAATTAATAGGTAGCTTGAAAGGCTCAAACGAATTCAGAAAATCTCCTAAATCATTCCTAATCTCAGTTATGCCCGTTTTTCGCCTTGAAGAGTGTCCGAACTAGTTCTAGACAAGTCTCAATCCACAATTAATTCATACAAATTTCAATCAGTGCAAAAAAAAATAATAATAATCATCAGCAGTAAACGATGATTTTCAACAAAAAATTCAGAATTCTCGTACCTCAATTTACTAATATACGTGAGACTCAAATAGGCAACTAAGGATAAATTTCAATGAAAATCAGGCCCAAAAATTTCAAGCAATGCCTCAATCATATCTATGTTTGTATGTCTCAAAAATCAGATTCAAGTATTAATCACAGAGTATATAAGAAATTGTTCATTCAATTGGTTCCATTTTTTCAAAAATATTTGTTAGATAAGTGGACAATCATGGATTTCAGTTATAACACAAAAAATATTTTTCATCAGCCATGCATCCAATATTTCTCAACTTCTTTTAAATTCAACTCAACTCAACCAAAAAGTTTATCTATGACGCACATGTATGAAACTCAACTACTCAATCAACCAAACAACCAAATCAAATATTGATTTACCCCCCAAACTTAATGTAATCATTGTCCCTAATGATTAAAAACAATAAAAAGAACAAGGGACTCATACCTTCGACACCGAGCATCAGGACTCGGCGTCATCATCATCATCTCCATGGAAAGAAGGTGCAGCAGCAGCATTATCATCAGAAGACCACTGCGGAGGAGCTGGATAAGGCACAACAGTGGGAGGATAATTTTGGGCGAGAGCGGAAGTGAATTCATGCATGTATGTCATATGTGCTTGCATCATCTTCCACTGCTTCTTCATCTGAGCAAGCACGGCCGTAGAATCATCACGAGTAGAATACTCAGTGGCCGGATGCATCGGTAGTGACATAGGTGCTTCCAAATGGGAAGGTGTTGGCTCAAAGTGTGGTAGGGGCTCAGAGTGCTGTGGTGGTTCAGCTGTCTGTTCAGAAGTACTGGCCGCCTTCTTATTCTTGTCCCGTCGCAGTGCACCAATAATTCTTATAGGACCTCAAATTGGAAGAATCTGCTCTGTATCATCCCACACAACACCGGCTAACCGGCAAAGTTGAGTAATCAAGGACGAGTGGGGTAAACTGATAGTCAAAGATCCCCTAACAGCAGCAATGATAGAATCTTGAATTACTCTCCCAGCATCAACGGATTTCCCTGTCACAATGCAGTACCACCAGTCCAGCTCTAACCTTAGTCACATCGGATGTATGCCCAGATGGCAACATCCTGGCAGCCACAAACTCATGCCAATTATTCGCTTCTCGTCGAAGAAATATGGATGGAAATGTCACAGCTTCATCCTTTGCATTCCTCTTCCATTCCGCCCCATCATGACACAAGGACTGAAGTACAATGTTATCTGGATATGACTGATTCTTGAATACCTCATACTCATCATTTGCAATGTCCAAATCTGGCATTTTATAAAGACTGTTAATTGTACTCTTATCAAAAGGCACCAATTTTCCTCGAACTTGAACTTTCAGATTCACGTCTTTGACCATCAAATTTGCATAAAACTCATGAATCAATGATATAACAGCATTTGGTGGACTCCTCACGAATGTATCCCAACATCTTCTCTCAGCTTCAATTAACGTCGGCGCACTATGCTCTCTCAAACTCATTCCTCTTTCTTTTTGCATCCCTCTTTCCATCACATCACTATAGTACTCCTCTGCTTTGGAGTTCCAAAATCTGTGTCTATCATATGGAGCAGTAGAAGACGAAGAAATTGCTCCCTTCCCTTTGGTTTTCGGTGGCATTGTAACTCAATACTTCAACTCAAATCAACTGCCTCAACAAACAATGCACTAAACTCCAACCGATTTGAGCAACGTGCAAACACAACTTTAACCCAAGCAATTTAACAAACACTTGGCATGCATGAAAAAAAAATGATATAGAAAGTCACTGCATCAAACGTTCTCCACCCCACAATTCAAACAACCCAACAACCTCAACACACAAACTTGAACACTGCTCAAATATAAGAGAGAAAATTTCAGCTTTTGTACCGTCCAAGAAGAAAATTTTTCAACCCTACAAGACTCCCCTGTTCCTGTTTCACTGCGATCGTAAATGTAGCAAAATCAACTTCTGATAATTCCAGATTTACGATGGCCTTAGAATGAAGATTAAAATCCAAGAGATGATATTTTGTTGAGTTGAAGATTGACGAAGGCAAGATGGGCGAGAGAGTGAGATTTAGACATGGAATGGAAACGAGCAGACTGGATTTTTTTCTAATCTCCCAAATGAATTTAATCTGCGGCCCCCTTAAGCAGTTCACAAGCGCGATAGCGCTTATTATTGCGCCTTTGGAGTGCGCGATAGCGCTTGAAGTAGCGCGATTAGATTGCGCGATAGTGCATGGTCTTGCGCCCTTAACTTGCGCGATAGCACATGGTACTGCACGCTTTGAGTGCGCGATAGCGCATGAGATTTTTTGCACTGGATGCGTAGAGACGAGGCGGGCGCAGTAGAGTCACAAGCGAGCGCGCACAAAGTTCTGTCCAAACTTTTAAATTCCTGAAAAAATTTAACAATTTTATAATATCAGACCTTTAAAATTCTCAATAATAATTTCAAAAATCATAAATTAACTAATGAACAAAAATAAAGTTAAAGCATAAAAAAATAAAACAAAAATTTTGGGTTGCCTCCCAAAAAGCGCTTGGTTTATAGTCGTCAGCCCGACTTTCACCGGTATCAAGTCTTTCCTTTCTCTTTCACTCTCCAAATAAATTCCACGAACCGCCTGTTAAATTTTTTTCTCTTTTTCGTGGCCTTCTTTGGTGGTAAATTTGGCGCTTTCTCCTTCGATGAATCAACTGAAAGAGTGGGTGCCCGGTTAGCCAACTTGTGCCTAAGGGCTTTTATGACTCTATGTAAAACAATTTTTTGTTTAATATAATTTACACTTTTATAATGGTATTAACTTTATCTTTCTTCATATTGTTATATGATGATATAATATTGTTGTTTTGATAAAGACCTTGAATATACTATAGTGTATGTAAGATGTGGTAGCACATGGGGATGGCTATCATGAAACACATCTTATAGTCACTGTATATTCTAAATTGTTCCTAGTCAATTGAGTCATCCGCAAATAAGGATAAGGATCGCTCGAGATTGAGACTAGCATTTGCGATGCCGAGTACCACGTTTCATTGGTATGGAACATAGAGATGTTCAAACCATGCAAATGGATATTCATATGATGAATGATCGAACTACCCTATTCGGACTTTCCAAGTGGTTATCACTTATCGAGTGGATAAAGTCCACGGTTTTGGTTGTACACCATTAGTCCTTATTACTTGAAACATCATTGAGACTCTATATGCTAGTACTGTACTTTGACTCGTTTATCGACTCTATTGGGGTCATCAGGTGTCGGGATTGGGTACAGTTACGACACATATAGGAGTCGATGCTTTGTTGTCAAGGATTCACCACATACTTGTGAGTGTGGATATCCTATGCGATCTGAGGAGATATTAGTGTGACGAATCTCTGGCCAGAGTACATGATGGGTTTTAGGTTAATGGGTTATCCTAGTAACATATGCGATGTCACTATTTGATCTCCAAGATGTTATGCATAGTTATCGAATCTCGAACGACTCTCGATGCACCAATGGTTGTTGATTCGATCGGGATATTTGGTTGAAGGGATCGTACTGTACGCTAACCAAAATCTACTGGTTCTTGCAGGCACTATCAGTAATACCTAGGAAATCATGGGGCGATGTTGCTAGGCGCTCTTACCATGATTCGATGGGTAAGTCGGAAATTGTTGTTCCGAGTCACAAGGAGTTGTGAGCCCACGGCTAGCTGTATTCCTGAACCATTGAGGGTTACACAAGTAATGGATTACTAAAACCCCGTAGAGATAGTTAAATTTAAAGAGTTAAATTTAATGAAAGAGAAGTTGGACTTCTTAACTAAAGGGAGTGGGATTTCCTAAAATGACATAGGGATGGGCATTTTTGGAAATCACTGAATTCGGATTCAGTATAATTATCTTGACTTTAACTGATGCAGAAATGGTTTCTGTGCACATTGATAAAATCAGTTTATCAATCGGAGTCACGATGAATTTTATATTAAATTTTAGAACAACGGGCTTGGCTTGTTGGGCTTAAGTTATGGATTGTGGGCTTTAAGGAGTTAGAGTCCTAACACAATTATAACTTAACCTAGTCTAGAAATTATCTATAAATACATGTAGTGGGTTCAAAAATTGTGTGTGATTCAGTCTTCAAATTTTCGAACACTGCATATTATTTTCTAAGGGATTTTTCGAAAATTCCTTGCCCCTTTTGAGAAAATTCGGATTGTGATTTTTGTGAAAAATTACAATTCTGAATTAACAGATCATATCTGTTTATTCTCTACGCAAAACTTCTGATTGATTTCTAGTGCATTCAATCAGAGGGTTTTTGTTTTCTGTTCGTGGACCTTATTCCGGTGATTGATCGTGACGCCATCAGTTCCCGGGATTTACAAGAAGAGCAGATTAAATTCTGTTGGAGTCCATAATCTCGTTTCGAGATTTAAGGTAAAACATTAATTGTGATTATTTGTTTTACTTGTATGAATTTAATCGTAAAAGTTTTGATACCCAGATATGGAATCGTTCCATATTAATAAAAATAAATTTTTAAACTTTCGCTGCACCGGGTATCAATTCTAATTGATCTGAACTCCGTTTTCCAACAGTGGTATCAGAGACAGGTTGCTCAGATCAAACGATTAAATTAATCGATTGTACAAAATTTTTAAGCCTCGGTTTTTGAAACAAAACAAATTTTTAAAATTAAATTTTTGACGGGCAAAACACGGGCAGCGACCGGGCAGCGATTGGATCGCTGCCCAATGGGCAGCGACGTGCTGCCCAGCCCGAGCCCCGGTCGGGGCACGGGCTGCCCGGGATTGTCCCGGGCAGCCCGGAAAATTAAAATTTTAATTTTTTTAAAATTTTGAATTTTTGAAATTCGAGTGTTTGATCCGATCAAAAATTGTTTTTGATTAGATCACGAGGCATCGGATCGAATTGTTCGAGTCCGAAATTTTTAAAATTGATTTTTGGATAAATTTGAATTTTTTGGAAAATTTATAAATTTTATCCGTTAAATTAAATTTTATAAAATTAATTATTTTGGTACAATTGATGATAAGATATGATCTTATGGATGGATAAGATAAAATATGATTTTATCTTTTAATTATGATGCCATTGCATGTTTATCCAATTATTTTAATTATTGAATTAATTATTGGATAAAAGGATGATCGATTGCCATGACCAATATTTTAGGTGTATGTTAGGTGATTTACATTTGTCCTATTGTTGTTGGTGTTTATTAATGGGCTTGGTTTATAGCCCAATATGATTGTCATATGTAATAAAAGTGGGCCTGATTTATGGCCCGTTCCCACCCCTAAAATGTATCCCATTTTTGTCATCGAAATTTATCGTAAATTTATTAGACTTAGTGGGAGATAATGTTTTGAAGAAATGGTGGGCCCAGCAGACAATGAAGACGAAAAAATGTAAATTGGAAGCTCAATGTAATAGGATTGCATTGCATACTTGCATATCACCTAGGATTGGACTTAGACTCGTGATTGGCAACCACGGGTCGATTAGTAAATGGGATCGATCATCCTTAAATAATATATGATATTATTGATGTATGCATGTTTAGACATAAATTGTATGAATCCCGCAAGCATACATAAATTGCATGATGAGACAAATTTTCAAAATAAAATCCTACATTTTAAATATGATTTAAAATTGATATCAAGATAAACAAAAGGGAATTTTAAATATTCTTTAAATATTCCTACCTTCCATCAACGATCAATGTATGTGATGCTACCCGCGGATATTATCCGGCTCATATTATTGGGGGGGTCCGTTCGTCGGAAAGCTGTACATTGGATCGACACATGTTGTAAGTTGGGTGGAACTCCCATGGGATTGGCTCATATTATTGGGGATCCACATGGCGACCGTCCATCACAACTTAATATTGATGGGTCATCTTGACATGTCACAATAAACGGCGTCATATTATTGGGCCCTTATTGGACATGAGGTAAAAACATGGAGGTTGATTTGGAAGCAATTGGGCTCTACCTTTTGAAAATTATAGTTGGCTGATATTATTCGGGACTATAGTTTGTCAATTGGACTCCATGTTCCCACTAAAGAAAATGTTTCTCGTTTTCACTAAAGGGTAGTGAAATCGTCAAAATAGTGGGAGTGTAATTCATAAAATAAAATTCGCCATATTTTATGTCTTAGTAAATTAATTGAACAAATCACTGATTATTGTCTGTTTCCTTTTCAGTATTTCATTACTATGAATTCACGTAATTCACTACTCTCAATTCTCGATCAAAACAAGTTGACTGGCGCTAACTATACGGAATGGTTCCGTAAGTTAAAAATCATTCTAAATTCGGAGAAGGCTTTCTACGTGTTAGAGAAGAGTCCTCCGAAGGAAGCCCCGGCTAACACTAGTCCGGAAGAGTTGAAAAAACTTGATGATTGGTGGGACCATGATGTCAAGGCAAAGAGTTATATGCTAGCATCAATGTCTGATGAACTCCAGAGGCGATTTGAGGATGCGGTGAATGCTGCTGACATTCACAGCGCACTCAAGGAACTTTTTGGAGCTCAGTCAAGGGCCGAGAAATTTGCGAATGTCAAAGAGCTCATGACATGCCGCATGCGAGATGGGACTTCGGTCCGTGAGCATGGGGTACACATGATTGGGCTCATTGAAAAGTTGGTAAAACTCGAACTAACATTAGAGCATGAACTCAATGTGGACTTGTTGCTTCTTTCACTTCCTTCGTCGTTTGACGGCTTTGTGATGAACTTCAATATGAACAAGATAGAGGCCACCCTTGAAGAGATGGTCAATATGCTTGTGACTTATGAAGCCACACTAAAGAAGGATAAACCGGTACTCTTGGTTGGCTCCTCTTCTAACTCTAAGAAAGGACCAAGTGGAAAGGGTAAGAAACGTTCTGCCCCGCCCAAGAAGATTGTACCAAATAAGAAGGGAAAGGCCAAGGCTTCAATTGAGATAAAAGATGAAAACGTTTGCCATTACTGCAAGAAACCCGGTCATTGGAAACATAACTGCAAGGAATACCTCGAACAGTTGCGAACTGCAAAGGGTATGTTTTACATTTAAATAAATGTTTCGCTTAATACTTCTTCTTGGGTATTAGATACCGGATGTGGATCTCACATTTGCAATGATTTGCAGGTGATGACAAGAAGTCGTAAGCTAAGGATGAGTGAGACCTAGCTAAGGCTCGGGAATGGTTCTAGAGTCGAAGCCAAAGCTATAGGAGACATTTATTTAGTTTTGCAGAACAATTTTAAGTTATTTTTGAGAGATGTTTTATATGTTCCGGATTTGGTCAAAAACATTATATCTATTTCTATGCTTGACAGAGATGGTTTTTCTTGCAATTTTGTAAATGGGATTTGCAATATTTACAAGAATGAATGTTTGATTGGAAATGGACAACTTGAAAACGATCTATATAGCTTAAAATTAAAAGACGTTCCAATTAATTATGTTGATAAACCGGTAACAACAATTAAAAGGAAGGACGATAGTCAAAACCCGACAAACCTTTGGCATGCTAGGCTAGGTCATATTTCCTCAAGGAGAATGAACAAGCTAGTGGGAGAGGGCATGTTTGATATGTCTGATATTAACTCTCTACCTACTTGTGAGTCCTGCCTAAAGGGAAAAATGACTAAATCTCCTTTCAAAGGGAAATCTGAGCGTAGTCAAAATCTGTTGGATTTGATCCATACAGATGTTTGCGGTCCATTTAGGATTGGTACTAAATGTGGAAACACCTACTTCATTACCTTTACTGATGATCATTCTAGGTATGGGTATTTATATTTAATGAAATATAAGTCTGAAGCATTTGAAAGGTTCAAAGAATTCAAGGCTGAAGTAGAAACCAAACTAGGTAAAAGTATTAAGGCACTTCGATCGGATCGAGGTGGAGAATACTTAAGTACCGAGTTTATGGACTATCTAAAAGAGAATGGGATTCTCTCTCAGTGGACTCCTCCTATGACACCTCAGCTTAATGGTGATTCGGAGCGTCGCAATCGAACTTTGTTGGACATGGTTCGATCCATGATGAGCTTCACTGAGCTCCCACCTTCGTTTTGGGGCTATGCGCTTGAAATGGCGCTATTGTTGTTAAATAACGTCCACACTAAAGCAGTAAATAAAACACCATACGAGTTATGGAATGGCAAAGTTCCTAAGTATTCGTACTTGAGGATTTGGGGATGTCCTGCTTACGTGAAGCAGACAGTGGGAGATAAGTTGGATAGTCGATCCTTCTTATGTTATTTTGTGGGGTATCCGAAGAATTCAATCGGATATTATTTCTATCATCCTAATGAAACAAAAGTGTTTATTTCAAGGAATGCCACCTTCTTGGAGAAGGAGTTCTTATTGGATAAGAAAGGCAAGATGATGGAACTCAAAGAAATTCGAGAAGGACCCGAGATAAAAAATAGCGATCCTACACCTCAAGAATCATCACAAGACACGCCTACTACTAGGAGATCCGAGAGGACTTCTAGGCCTCCTATTAGATATGGTCTTCTTCTTGAAGGGGATCAAAGTGAACCCGACATTGGATGTGATCCAAGAAACTTCAAGGAAGCAATTTCTGATGCGGATTCAAATTTATGGCTTGAAGCTATGCAATCGGAAATAGATTCGATGCATTCTAACCAAGTTTGGTCTTTAGTAGATCCTCCCGATGGAATTGTTCCAATTGGGTGCAAATGGATCTACAAGAGAAAGCTTGGGCCTGATGGAAAGGTATTGACCTACAAGGCACGATTGGTGGCAAAAGGTTATACTCAAAGACAAGGAGTTGACTATGATGAAACCTTTTCACCAGTCGCAATGTTCAAGTCCATAAGAATCCTTATTGCCATAGCAGCATGGTATGACTATGAGATATGGCAAATGGATGTAAAGACTACTTTTCTTAATGGAAACATTAAGGAAGAGATCTATATGATGCAGCCTGAGGGATACACATCCATGGGAAGCGAGCATAAGGTATGCAAGCTTCAGAGATCAATCTATGGTCTCAAACAAGCATCAAGAAGTTGGAACCAGAAATTTGATGAAACAATAAAGGATTTTGGTTTCATCAAGAACCCGGAGGAACCATGCGTGTACAAGAAAGTAGTTAAGGATGCGGTAACATTCTTAGTACTTTATGTTGATGACATACTACTCATGGGGAATGACGTAGGGATGTTGCAGTCAACAAAGATATGGTTATCAGGTAGATTCTCGATGAAGTATTTGGGTGAGGCCTCCTATATTCTAGGGATACAGATCTATTGAGATAGATCTAAGAGAATGATAGGACTTACTCAATCAACCTACATCGACACCATATTGAAGAGGTTTTCAATGGATGGGTCCAAGAGAGGACATCTACCTATGTGTCATGGAGTTTCTCTATCCAAGTCTATGTGTCCTAAGACTGATGAAGAGATAGAGAAGATGACACACATACCATATGTGTCAGCCATTGGTAGTATCATGTATGAGATGATATCTACCAGACCGGATGTGGCCTATGCTCTGAGCGTCACGAGCAGATATCAAGCCAATCCCGGTCAAATGCATTGGAAAGCCGTGAAGGATATTCTTAAGTACTTGCGAAGGACTAAGAATGTGTTCATGGTTTATGGAGGAAGAGAATTGAAATTGGAAGGCTACACCGACTCTAGCTTCCAATGTGACGTGGATGACTCGAAATCAACCTCTGGATTTGTATTCGTGCTCAATGGCGGTGCTGTCTCTTGGAAGAGTTCCACAAGACACCACAGCGGATTCCACCACTGAGGCAGAATACATTGCAGCATCAGCTGCTGCTAAAGAGGCGGTTTGGATAAGGAAATTCATCCAAGAGTTGGGTGTAATTCCTGAAGCTGTTGGTCCAGTCCCGGTGTACTGTGACAACACGGGTGCCGTTGGTCAGGCAAAGGAGCCAAGGTCTCATCAGAAGTCCAAACACGTACTGAGGAAATACCACATCATCCGGGAGATTGTGGAAAGAGGAGACATCAGTGTCGAGAGAGTGGCCTCTACAGACAATATCGCTCATCCGCTTACTAAGCCCTTGCCAGGACCATTGTTTGACAAACATCGCGAAGCAATGGGATTACGTAGTATGACTAGTTGTCTTTAGGGCAAGTGGAAGATTGAAAGAGTGGGTTCCCGGTTAGCCAACTTGTGCCTAAGGGCTTTTATGACTCTATATAAAACAATCTTTTGTTTAATATAATTTACACCTTTATAATGGTATTGACTTTATCTTTCTTCATATTGTTATATGATGATATAATATTGTTGTTTTGATAAAGACCTTGAATATACTATAGTATATGTAAGATGTGGTAGCACATGGGGATGGCTATCATGAAACACATCTTATAGTCACTGTATATTCTAAACTGTTCCTAGTCAATTGAGCCATCCGCAAATAAGGATAAGGATCGCTCGAGATTGAGACTAGCATTTGCGATGCCGAGTACCACGTTTCATTGGTATGGAACATAGAGATGTTCAAAGCATGCAAATGGATATTCATATGATGAATGATCGAACTACCCTATTCGGACTTTCCAAGTGGTTATCACTTATCGAGTGGATAAAGTCCACGGTTTTGGTTGTACACCATTAGTCCTTATTACTTGAAACATCATTGAGACTCTATATGCTAGTACTGTACTTTGACTCGTTTATCGACTCTATTGGGGTCATCAGGTGTCGGGATTGGGTACAGTTACGACACATATAGGAGTCGATGCTTTGTTGTCAAGGATTCACCACATACTTGTGAGTGTGGATATCCTATGCGATCTGAGGAGATATTAGTGTGACGAATCTCTGGCCAGAGTACATGATGGGTTTTAGGTTAATGGGTTATCCTAGTAACATATGCGATGTCACTATTTGATCTCCAAGATGTTATGCATAGTTATCGAATCTCGAACGACTCTCGATACACCAATGGTTGTTGATTCGATCGGGATATTTGGTTGAAGGGATCGTACTGTACGCTAACCAAAATCTACTGGTTCTTGCAGGCACTATCAGTAATACCTAGGAAATCATGGGGCGATGTTGCTAGGCGCTCTTACCATGATTCGATGGGTAAGTCGGAAATTGTTGTTCCGAGTCACAAGGAGTTGTGAGCCCACGGCTAGCTGTATTCCTGAACCATTGAGGGTTACACAAGTAATGGATTACTAAAACCCCGTAGAGATAGTTAAATTTAAAGAGTTAAATTTAATGAAAGAGAAGTTGGACTTCTTAACTAAAGGGAGTGGGATTTCCTAAAATGACATAGGGATGGGCATTTTTGGAAATCACTGAATTCGGATTCAGAAAAATTATCTTGACTTTAACTGATGCAGAAATGGTTTCTGTGCACATTGGTAAAATCAGTTTATCAATCGGAGTCACGATGAATTTTATATTAAATTTTAGAACAACGGGCTTGGCTTGTTGGGCTTAAGTTATGGATTGTGGGCTTTAAGGAGTTAGAGTCCTAACACAATTATAACTTAACCTAGTCTAGAAATTATCTATAAATACATGTAGTGGGTTCAAAAATTGTGTGTGATTCAGTCTTCAAATTTTCGAACACTGCATATTATTTTCTAAGGGATTTTTCGAAAATTCCTTGCCCCTTTTGAGAAAATTCGGATTGTGATTTTTGTGAAAAATTACAATTCTGAATTAACAGATCATATCTGTTTATTCTCTACGCAAAACTTCTGATTGATTTCTAGTGCAGTCAATCAGAGGGTTTTTGTTTTCTGTTCGTGGACCTTATTCCGGTGATTGATCGTGACGCCATCAGTTCCCGGGATTTACAAGAAGAGCAGATTAAATTCTGTTGGAGTCCATAATCTCGTTTCGAGATTTAAGGTAAAACATTAATTGTGATTATTTGTTTTACTTGTATGAATTTAATCGTAAAAGTTTTGATACCCAGATATGGAATCGTTCCATATTAATAAAAATAAATTTTTAAACTTCCGCTGCACCGGATATCAATTCTAATTGATCTGAACACCGTTTTCCAACATCAACTGCCACCTCAACTCTTTGGCAACCCTCCAACTTCACAGCCGGCTCAAGTAGACATAATTCTTCGATGGGTGGGCTAAGTGGCTTCATAAATAGATTAAACATCACCCGTTCGTACTCCACACCCATTGATATTTCACCCTTCTTGACATCTATTTTGGCATCAACAGTAGCCAAAAATGGACGTCCAAAAATCAACTGAGCTCCATGATCTGCTTAAATGTCCAATATCACAAAATCCGCTGGAAAGATGAATTTATCCACCTTAACTAAAACATCTTCAACAATGCCAAGTGGATATGTGATTCTTCGATCCGCTAATTGCAACGAAATCATGGTCGATTTCATCTCTCCCAACTTCAAGGCCCTGTAAATAGACAACGGCATTAAATTAATACTGGCCCCTAAATCACAAAGTGCATTATTAAAATAAGAAGAGCCAATAGAACAAGGAATAGTAAAACTCCCTGGATCCTTAAGCTTTTGTGGCATCTTCTTTTGAATCACTGCACTACACTCTTCTGTCAGATTGACCACCTCATTCTCTAGAAGCCTCCTCTTCTTGGACATCATCTCCTTGATGAATTTTGCATAGTTTGGCATTTGTTCCAAAGCATCAGCAATGGGGATATTGATGTGAATTTTCTTGAAAATCTCCAAGAATTTGGAGAACTGCTCATCCAACGCTTTCTTCTTGAACCGCTGCGGGTAGGGGATTGGAGGCTTGTACATCAGTTTTGGCTCAGATTCAAGCTCCTTCTCTTTCTCCTCAACTTTTTCCTCAAGTTTCTTATCCGCAACAGTAGGAATTTGGACTCCAACGTCTTTGGCACTCCGCACTTCGATGGCATTGCACCGCTCCTTGGGATTCACCTCAGTATTGTTAGGGAACTGGCCGCGATTGTTGTCTTTCAGTGCGTTCGCCAAATTCCCAATACTAGTCTCCATGGATTGCAACACTGCGCCCATGTTGGCCATGTGCGTCTCCAAGCTATCGAGGCGAGACTCAGTTCTCGCCATCCTCTTACCTGATTCCTACACAAATGTACTAACCACATCCTCCAAAGACTGCTTACCCTCATCCTTGTTTGTATTGAACCCCGAAGGATTCAGCACATTTTTATTGTTAGCATACGAAAAATTTTCATGATTACACAAGCTAGGATGATAAGTATTTGGGACAGGGTTACCTCTATAGCCTCCATATCCTCTGTAGCCATTAGGATTGATATAATTGACTTGCTCTGGTGTATGTGATCCTTCAACTCCAGTTGAATCTGCAACTTGAATATTATTCAAAGAAGCTACCTGTGTAGTTAGTGCAGATAATTGAGCAGTGATGGACGTGAGAGGATCCACTGCATACACTGCAGCTGGTTTCTTGACTCCCCCACGCTCAGATGGCAATTGAAAACTGTTTATCGTCATATGTTCAAGCATATCATAGGCTTGAGCGGGGTCCTTTGCAAAAATAGTTCCTCCAGAAGCAGAATCGACATTCATCCTTTTAGGCGCATTTAGTCCGTTGTAAAACCACTCGATCTGTTCCCAATCTGCAAAATTGTGGTTAGGACAACGTCTAAGTAATTCTTTGTACCTTTCCCACGCCTCGTAGAGCTGTTCAGTGTCTATCTGCCGGAACGTGCTGATCTCTATCTTCAACTGGGTGGATTTGGCGGGTGGAAAATATTTCGTAAGAAATTTTTCTGCCATTCCCTCCCAAGTAGTGATACTTCCAAGCGGCAGTGATTGCAACCAACTTCTGGCTTGATCCCTGAGAGAAAACGGAAACAAGCGTAAGCGAATAATATCCTCAGATACACCATTTATTTTTACCGTATCAGTTATCTCCAAGAAGGTGCGTAGGTGTAGGTGAGGATCAGCAGTGGCGCTCCCATTAAATTGGTTCTGTTGAACCATGTTGATCAAAGCCGGCTTTAGCTCAAAATTATTTGCATTGATGGTTCCACGAGCTATTCCAGAATAGTGAGTCTGGATCGTCGGCCTGAAGTGATCTTGTTGTGCTTCTTCAGCCATTCTCTCAATTTCTTCTCTTCTAATTCTTCTTAAAGCACGTGCAGTGCGCTCGATCTCCGGATCAAACAGTAATGAATTTGCACTTTGAGATCGTCGCATAGACTGCAATTAAAAATAAAAAGAAATCAATTAGCAACTTAAAATAAAATAAAATAAAAACTCTAAATTAAAATCTAGACTAATTGGTAACAAGACTAAAAAATAATCAAAATTTACTCCCCGACAACGGCGCCAAAAACTTGTAGTGAAAATTCCTCGCAAGCGTACGAGTGTCAAGTTTTAATATAGTGATTAAATCAGATATCGATCCCTCACGGAGTAAAATGAAAATATTTAGTACTTGTAATTAGAATAGTCCAAACTTTATCTAGAAAATCAAACTTCGAGAATTTTTGCAATAAAAATAAAATAATTAAGAGATTTAAAAGCACGCACACAACTTTCAAATTAAAAATCAATCAGAGAAAAATGGTCTAGAGGTATAGATTTCACCTGGTTTCAACAACAGTTAATCCTAAATAATTAATCTTCATGAATTTCAATCAATTAATAGCCAAGAACACTTAAGTTTATTATTTCCCTCTCCCGAGCAACAAATAATGTTTATCAACTACAATTCAATTCCAATATCCCTATTAAAAATCTAATTGCAGTGATCAATCACAAAACAATGTTCTTTTTAAAAGCTCTGTTAAAATCATACACTCTCCCGAGCTGTATAAATAATTAACAGTGTAGTTTCTAATGTCCTATTCAAAATCCCCTCTCCCGAGCAATGATTTCAAATAAATATAACAAATTAATTATTGATCAGATAATTGAAAAGACAATCAATTCTAGAAAAAATAATTAATCTAGAAGAAATTCAATTCAATAAAATCAAGAATTCATGAAAGTGTCTACACCAGGTTCCATCCGACCTCTAGACTCTAAAAATTTAGTTCATAATAAAATTATGAATAAAACAAAACATGTTCAAAATAAAATAAATAAAAGATAAAGAAATCAAATCCGTCGTCGACGCCGTGTCCGGTCTATTGAACTCCGTCTTTGTTCTTCACGATAAGCTCCAGATTCCTCCAGCAAATCACTCGTTCAATTCCTGTTCTTTGATCTCTTATGTGTGTGGCGGCTCTCCCTCAAAGTCTGATAAAAATTTCTTTTTAAATCGTGCACAAAAGCCCACAAAATTAAGCCCATAAAAATTGCCCGAAAAAAAATATTTTCCAAGTTCAGAATTTTCCGCGACGCGCGGCCGCTTCACTTAACTATGCGCCCGCGTACAGCCGTCTGTTTCAATTCTCTTGAAGCCTCCAATGAACAGCGCGATATCGCTGAAAGAGGCGCTAACAAGAAGCGCTATCCTCTTGGCCCATTAAGAAGCCCATTCCTATTCTTTTTTCTGTACTTTCTTTTCTCTTCAATTTTCTTTCTTTTTTTCTTTTCCTTTTCTTTTACTTCTTCATTTTTCTCCAAATAAATTCAATAATTATTTTTTTCTCCACAAAATTCCATAATTCCCTGTAAACACAATAACACTAAAATACCCACATAAATTTGCTCGAAACAAACCATTAATAATTAAAATTATATATAAATTAAGTGTATAAAATACACTTAACACATCTCAACATCAAACTTTAAAAAAATAGAATTTCGACTCTTTTGAAACTCTTGAAAATTCATATATGCATCAAAACATCAATCTAACGACTTGAACCCAAGAACATGACACCAAAAACATCTCAAAACTCAAATCATCATCAAAACATAATTTTCCGCTTTTTGAAACCCTTGACCAAAAATTTACTCACAACTTGTCGAGAACAGTCTACGCTTTACGGATACATGCAATCATACATCATTCTTTCAAAATATTGTCACTTCTTGCAAGAAAAACATCATACACTTTAGAATACACATCAATATCAAATATTTATTATTGCTTGGATGTATAAAACTTGTTTTTTTTTTTTTCTTAGTATATAAATCCAGACTCCAGAAATACAATTTTAGACTTTTCACACGATCAAACGATACAAAAATCTTTGGAAACTTGGAGAGGATTTCAAAACATAGGGGTAGGGGATTGGGGCGGCCGTTAAGTGAGAGGAGAGAAAGAGAAGAAGGTTAAAAGTTAACATTTTGACTGCAATAAGTTGGACTCCTATTTTTAAAAGAAAAGCGTAAGGACAGAAGTTGGACCATAAAACTTAAAATATAACCTTTTAAAAATGATTTTCTTTCCTAAAATTTAAAATTAAATAACATTCATAAATTTTTAAATAAAACTACATAATAAACATATAATTCTTTAAAATTCTTGAACATTGACTAGTCTCAATTCCCTTCATCCCGAAATATAATTATACACATATCTAAAAATATCAAAAGCTAACTTTTCATAAAAATTCATAATCTAAATATTTAAACACAATTTTTTTTATAATAATTAATTAAATTCTCGTGGGTGGATTCATGGATTTTCGGACGTTACATTTTTGGTAGTGCAAAACCGTCGCAATCAACTTTTTAGTTTTGAAGATGTGTAAAACATGTGCGAACATTCCATCACAAGCAAATAACCACCAAGTCGTAAAAAGATACGGTCGCAACCAAGAAAATAAAGTCTTAACAGTAAAATTTCTCATGGTATATTCAAAAGAACAGCATATTTGCACCATAGAGATCCAAATCGCTGCCCCCTCCATCTCTTGTGCTCCTCGACTCCAACGTTGGCCAATAGACAACCGAACATGTAACATGATGTTGAATAAGAGACACTTCTGGTTCAGAAGTGGTTCCAGAATTATACAGGGAAGGGGTGAGATTTAGTATAATGTGTTTGCGGCTGGGGGATTCAAAACCTTTTCCAGATTTGGAGTCGATCCCTCTGCTGGATCCACCAGGATCAGTTTGGCGAAGTGGATGCAATTGCACTAGATTTTCGATCTAGCATCATTTGCTTTTTCTCCATTCATTGCTGGCATGTTTAATACCCACGTTTAAGATCCATGCTCCCAACTTGCAAGAATGATTAGTTTTGAATTCTTCATGAAGTAACTGATTTTGCCAAAAGACCCTAAATTATTCTTTTCCTGTGATAAAATCCTTCAGATTGTTCACAATTCCCTTATCGTACGGATTCTTGAACTGCATCGCAGTTTGAGTTATGCCTGCAAAACCGGATCAGTTGAAGGAAAATGCGTCAATGGAATGTTATGCGAGTTTAAAGAAGATGTGCTTCATGAGCAGCAGTTCTAGTTACCAGAGCAAGGAATGACCCCAACATGGAACTCTGGATATTTTTCCCAGTTTATCTGCAAAAAGTGCAGTTTTGGTTACCAAAATTTGTGGATGCGGTCATTTAAAACCAAGTAACTTGGAATCCCACTATGGAAACAGTACACGGAGATGGAGAAACAGGAGCAAAAATAAGAATTTGAACGAGAAATGTGAAAAAAATTCAATATGTCCAAATCACGGAGAAGAAAATTGTAAAACGAAGTGGATGTTCCCTCTCATAAATTTTTATAGTTTTTTTAGAAAAAGTATATTTACATTAGTGTCCCTCTAATTCAAGACCTATCACCATTGTGCTATTTAGTTGGCCATAAGTCATACCTTATAACCCAAGATATGCTTTAAATAATCAATCCGCTGATCAAAATATTGAAAAGGTATATTTTTTGGATGGAAGTTTAACAAAATTAAAATAAAATATTCCAAAACCTTAGCTTATCCGAAGCAATATCACATTTTTTCATTTCTTGTGACTACCAATTGTGAACATAATATTCTCAGTCGAACACATCCTTAAGAAACTGAAACCGTGAACACACTGGCAAAAAACTTGCCCTAAATCTTAGTCTACATGGACCAACAGCAAAGTACACAGACAGACATACTGGCAAGTGGCAACCAAAACAGAGTATTCAGACAAACACAATGAAAAATATAATCAATGAGAACTGAAGCAAACTCAACTTAAAAGACACACTTAACATTACTTATCAGGCTACTTGCAGTTTCTGGCAAAGACCTAAACACGAAAATCCTCCATCTGCTTCAAGATATAAATAAAACTTACCCATTCATCAGTTTTTATGTTAAAACACGCACAGTAGATATGCCACACAATAAAAACCACCTACAATTTCAGAAAACATAACCATCAAAAGGTGATAAAACATTGAGGAAGGGGGAGAAGGTGAGGGGAAACAAAAGTAAGAGGTAGTGTGTGGCCCAGAGTACCTGCCAAACCACTTGAATTAGAGAAAACAACATTGTACCAAGAACCAAATTTCTGGAAGCAGTAGCCAGCTAGAATGAAAAAACATTTCACATCACAAAACATGGTTGATCGTACAGCTACATGGAAAAGAAAGAAGAGAGGACATGAGGTTAGGAAGTTGTTATCATACCTCTCTTCCAACATCCGTTGATATCAGAGATTTGGCATGGTCTAAAGAATACGAGACACATGAAAAGTGAATAACATATAAGGGTAAACATGATAACTTACGTTGCATTCAAATATATGCATTTACTTAGCTGGTATTATGCCTCAGCATGTGGATTGTCACATCGGAAGGCAAATTGAAAGGACTAATAAACAATGCAAATTTAATCCAAGAAATTTCATGGGTCGTGTTTGTGAGAAGGATATTGTGAACAAATCTAATGGGGATAAATTTCAGCATTATAGAATTGAAATGCCAAAGCTCCAAGCAAATCTTGTTCAGGGAGCATCAAATTTAGTTCTGGAAGAGGCTCAATGGAAACCAAGTGTGACATAATTTGCATTGCTGCAATTTCAAAGAACCTTTAGTTTAAAAAATGAGTTAGCTTGAGCTCTCAAATTCAAGAGCTCGAGCCCGGTAAGTTCTTAGAAGCCAGGCTCTAGCATGAAATTTTTAGAGTAATATTGAAAAGAGTTAACCAAATGACGTCTTATATCGTCAATATATTACTTCAATTTGTTTTAGAAGCTGGGAACTTATCCAACTCTCAGTTCTCCTCATCTAGCATTATTACATATGGTAAAGAAAAGGGCAGTACAAGGAAAAGCCAGCTGATCATAACTTACATTGAGAAGCATATGCAAAATAAGACGCCTCACATGTGACAAATCCAGCAAGAAGTAATATGAAGAAAAAATGATTCTTTTGACCTGCACAGTATAAAAGCAATTTTTCATAAATAAATAATAAACATATCTATGTAACCTTATATATTAAATTT
This sequence comes from Henckelia pumila, assembly GCF_033568475.1. Taxonomy (NCBI): domain Eukaryota; kingdom Viridiplantae; phylum Streptophyta; class Magnoliopsida; order Lamiales; family Gesneriaceae; genus Henckelia; species Henckelia pumila. The sequence goes on from NC_133120.1 coordinate 141,627,168, forward strand.
ATAGTCTGAACATTTGCAATGGAGATGAGTTATAATATGTATAGTAATCAAGCATACGTGGTGCATGTGTACATAAGCATTATATAGTTGGGGATAAAAAAAAATATTTTACGGTGCATAAAAATTCTTTTACTATTTTCTAGTTAAATTAATTTTTGCAATAAGTTTTTGGGTGAAAAATTAATTTTAATAAAAATAGATTTTTGTAGCTTAAATGTTTTTTTTTAACACGTAAGTATATACAAAATTTATTTTTATCTAACCACACTTAACAAATAATAATAAATAGGTAAAATATGTGAAGATATCATATTTCCAAAATTATCCACACATCCCTTTTCGTTTAGTCGAGTTATGGCTATTTTAGTCAACATATCTTTGAAGCACCATGAATCATGTTATGGAAGTGCTCTCCAGGCTGATAGCAAGATTAGCGGGGGAGACACATGAGCAGGGGCATAGACCGCGTAGGTAGAAGGAGCAATTCGAATTCACTTTCATTTATCTAAGTTATTTCAATAGAAACATATTCTGTACTTTGTTACAGCTCTAGCTATTTCTGCGCCTCATAGACCTGATCATGGGGCCCTGTAGTTCACCTCTAGCTAAAAAGGTGGTGTGGAGCAGGATGAAGAGCACTTTTTTTTTGAAGTAATAATTGGTAGTTCTAATTTCCATCTTTGGGACATCATGACATTGATAATACTAAATTTGTATAGAGAGAGAGATAATACCTATACAAGTTCCAAAAGCAGGGCAATGGTGGTCAAAACCCATTATGTAATTGTCACAATTCCAGCAATATCTTACCCTCCTGAGCAGCCTAAAACTCTGGACCGAAACATAAAATGAATTTGAGTGCTACTGGCTAACAAATTGGTAGGATATTTTGGATACTGAACAAATAATGTCAATTTCCATTAAAAAGAATCAGTGAAATATCTTACTTCTTCAGTGAGAGATTCCTGCTGCATGGAAAAAGTAGAAACCTTAGGGCCACTTAAAAAATATATCAGATATAAAGCTTATGTCTATGGATCAAATAACTAACAGACTTTTACAACCCCTCCATGTTCTTCAACTTCATTGGGATAACTTTTAACAACTGTGTTGAGGCAGGACGATCGGTCTTTTACAAATCCAGGGTCAACTGACATGATACTACAGCAAACAATCTGATTCTCAGTCATCATGAGTATATGGGACAAACAAAAGGATAGAAAAATTCAGTGTATCACTCTGTTGCGAGGTAAAACGTAGATCCGTATGAAATCTAGTATTGCACATTAAAGCAACTGACCAAAGAAGACCGATCACCACCATGACGATCTCTAAGTTAAATACAACGTCCATCACAGGTGAAATGACTGCAAAAAGAAAAGGTAATAGATATTATTGATATGAATATATAATGGTGGCATTAGGTGTATTTCAAATCCTTTAAATTGTTAACAGAGAGCTTAAATTGAGATGGGAGGGATTTAAAATCCACCAATATCAGGGCATCCAGCCCATTAAAGTGAAATTGAAACCATTATAAAATCATACATGACACGAAAATTTCTTTTTATATTCCGCACAGTCTTCACAATAATAGGTTTGTGTCCGAATTAATGCTAATCAATGAGGCGCAAATAAAAAAAACATAAAAAAACATCTCTAAGATGAACAATTAATCACAATACTGTGATACAATTTCAGTTAAGACAGTTCCAATAAGCTCGCTTTCATCTACCATTTGCATTAAGACATAGCAATCAAATAAAAATTCCAACTCAATCACAAGTAAGTCCAAAATATACAATTACATGCGATGCTCAGTTCTATATACTTAATATAAACTCAAAATGACTTTTACACACAAATTTCGTTCATCAGCAAAGATGGAACTATAGGTGTAACTGTTTTGATTGCAAATATCTGTGCTCCAGTTTGACCTCCAGCTAAGCAAGCTCACAAAATAAAGGACCTTGAGCTCAATCTTTGATCAGGAACAAGTTCACGAGCTCAGATCATGGGTTTGGCTAGTGAACCTAAGCTTATATAGAACTCGGAAAATCTTTAATTTGATTGAGCCAACTTGATCCATCTAACACCTCTACGTAAAGCACAAAAACCACTTTGAAACACCTCCAAGCAAACATAAAAAAACACTGAACACATAGACCGCTTTGAAACAAAAGATCCACAACGATTACAAGCATCCCAAGGCATTCAAATTTCATCAAACACACAAGACGAGGCCTTTCAATAGAATTTTACCCTGGCGAACCACATAAACGTATACAGCCCAGATGAAAATTATGGTAAAGAAAACGAAAGCCGGGGCCGAAGCTCTCACACCCAAAAGCTTCTTGCAGCATCTTCCCAAACCCACCACAAACATAAGCAGAAGGGCTGCAATATCACGAAATAACATTAAAAAAATAACTAAAAAGTACAATTTCCGAATTACCATAGTTCCAAATGCAATAAACCTGAGAGAGGGAGAAGAGCGAGGAGGGACGAGTTGGGAAGGAGCTGAGGAAGCAAGAAGAGAGTTAACTGAGTGACGAAAACAGAGATGATGGATACCAAACCACTCGTTATCAAAGATTTACGTTTTGGTTTTCGATGGTACATTAATTCACTGTCTGATTCCAACATTTCTTGGATGATTCAGCATCCACACTAGGCTAAATGTTCTTACAATTCGGGAAGAACAAATTTGCGTTCACTTAATAGTGTTGACCCTAAAAAAAAAAAAAAAAAACCGCCCCACATTTATAAGCTGAAAAACAAAGATGAGTTGCATAATAGAGATATAAAATGATATATTGGTTTTTTTTATAGTAAAAAATTATATATTGTTTAATTTTATAATTTTAATAAATTGTTAAATGAATTATATCATAATCTTGAGGAAAAAAATGTCATCCTACTTTCCTACAAAGACAACATTCATTTGGAGACATAAATAATACATAGATCTCATTTGGTACACAATATTAATAAATCTTGTATAACTTATCTCATCCAATCCCTCATTTTTTTTGTCATATTACTTATCCATTTATTAATTATTAGTTTTAAATCAATAAATCATTAATAATTTATCTTACATCAATCAAATCATTGAATTTAAATTACTATATTACCCCTATAAAAAATATATTTTATATTTTATTTAATGTTAAAAGGACAAAATGGTCATTCAACATTTTTATATAAAATTTAATCAATCAAATCAAATATAAACTATAATCCATCAATCAAATAATATATTAACTATCATTTTTTTATTTATTTTTTATTACACTATATTACGTATCCATATATTATTTATCATATCCCTCAACCAAACGGTACATATTGTAGTTAGCGGGAAATTAAATCTAGGGAGCGAAATTTTATTAGTATTTTTTAAAAAAAAACATTAAAATAAATATTGATATTAAAAAAATTTCTGTTTATCAATTGTGTCAGTGGATCGTGGGGATTTATAATTTTTTTTTACAAAAACATTAAATAATTAAATTTTAAAAAACCCGTATTTAAAAAGTTAGTAGGACTATGAGAGGTTTTCTTTTGGACAGTAGACTAGAGAGGTTTTGACTAAATTAAAAGAGGTGCAGAACGTTTAAATTATTTCTTTAAAAAAAAAAAGTTGGGGGAGGGGGTGGGGGTGGGCAATCGTGCACATCACTCCTCTTTGGCTTCATCTCTGCTCGTTTTGGAGAATCATTGTAGCATCTTTTAAAATAGAGATATATTTTACAGTGTATTTGGAGCACTTTTTGTTCTCTATTTTGGAGATATTCTCCAAATAGAATCACAACTGCATTGAAGACTCATTTAGACTCATTTTGGAGAATGATAGTTATAGTGGCCCTCTTCGTAATCACTACTAAACATACTTATACATGCAATTAAAATTTTAAACCAAAAACTAATAAACCCAAAAAAAATACAACTGGTAAACCATTGGAAAATCCCACAGTAAGATTAATACAACTCAATCGAATAATTAATACCAAAATAAAGTCTTAAAATAGAAACCTCTGGTGACCCCTTCTATCAAATCCCTGGTCATGGATCAACTACTGATCTCGTTCCTGATCTACTTGCAAACATGTCCCATCAAATGGAGTGTCCGAGATAAAGCAGAGACGTGAGCTTTAATGTCCAGAACGAAAAGTATGAGCACACAAGTCTATAATACATACAATATGAAATAATGAATGCTCTGGTACACTGGGATCAATATCTGGAACATCATGCTCAGAACAAAGGCGCCGCTAGTTTGCGCACGCTGCTCCGAAGATACAGTGGATGCCACACATACTGAACCCCGATCTTGGACTATCATCGTCCTGGGTAAAACCGTACATGGTGCTCCGTCGATACAGTGGTTGTCATACGGTACCCGATCGCACAAAGAAATCTAAGGCTGAGCGACCCCTAGAAACGACAAGCTATCTCAAAAGAATACACAGGCTCAACGTGATATGCCAATGTCGCATATAAATCATGAACAATAATATCATGCATCTCATGCCAGATAATAATGCAAGATGTAATAATGCAACACATAAGCATGAATACTCGCTGGCTATCTCAATCAGTACTTACGTACCTCAACCACTGGTCTAGATGAATATTGAATACAGTCCAAGCCAACATCCATCGTCATCCCGCTGATATAGAAGACCCTGACCCAAGCACAGCTTCGCCACAAGCCTGTAACACCTTGTTATCGCCCGACCCTCAAGAAGACGAATAAATCCCTATGAAATATACACTGAACTCTCAGCCACACCTCCAAATACACACTAACTATGAGTATTCGGCCCCTATTTTTAAATGAAGATCGGACCTTCCGATCACCAGTTCTGAAACGACCCTAACTCTCTAAATGTAAATAAATATGCGAAATTTTTTTTTTTATATACTTACTAAGTAAAAATATGTACATACATGCCCATATATATATGCACAAAATAAGCAGTTTTTTTTTTAAAAATAAATAACTTGAATAAAATAATGCAACAATTCGAAACTTTACTATTTCATAAATTAAATATCTGAGTTATGCATTTAATAAAATACTGACAAAAGCAAAATAAATTAAAGTTTACATGCACTGAAAATATTTAAATAAAAACATACAATAGTGTCAATTACTAAAAATAAATAAAAATGTATAACATGATAAAATATTCAAAACATGCATATAGACTCAGACAACGGTCACGGGGTCACTGCATGTCCGCTCATAGGTCCTCGCCGCTTGTGGGTACTACATCCTCCTCTACGCACTCACCTGCACCATATCAGTGTAGTGAGCCTAGAGGCCCAACATGCTAACATAACAAGGGTTTAAAATAATTTAAATCACTTTAATACTAATACATAACATATACATGAATGGGCATGCTTAAAAATATCATGAACATAACATAAACTTAAATTAAACTTGAATATCATAATAATACATAAACATTGTTGAGCAAAGTATTTTCTAACATCGAAAGGTCGTATCCATAGTGTAACCATACATACATTAAATACTGATCAGCGTGGTAAACCAACGTACGTGGCGGTGACGAATCACCTCTTAAATTGGCAGTAAACTGCCCTTCAATAGTTCACATATGGGGACGAATCCCCCTTAAATTGTCACACTACTTCAACTTCCAACATAAAATTATTTTCTTATGCTCAACCTTAGACATTAAATCATGCATAAAAATTATTTCATGAATGCATGTACTTAAATAAAATGTGTGTCCTTCATATATATTTAATTTAATTTCATAATAACATATAAATATTAAAAATAACTTCCATGCATAAAAATAATTAAATATATATTCAGGACACATGCAATTTCTCATGGGTTGTACTGAACTGCTGGCCCTAAACGCTCAAGCCCACTTTCTTAAATTCTGGTCCATTAACACTGAGATTGGCCCATTAACATACTTAAGCCCATTAACACATTTCTAAGCCCAATCAAAATTTCCTGGCCCAATAACACTCTATTCTGGCCCAATGGGCCCAAAAGCCCAAAGATTGGCCCAATAATTTCCATGGGCTCTAAAGCCCATAAAAATTAGTGGACTAACTTAAATTAATTATTTAAGCCCACTAAGAAAATTAAATATAGCCCATTAATTTAATTAAACTAATTAGCCCAATTAAACACTTAAACTTATTAATTAACTTAAAAAAAAATACCCGAGCCCAACTAACTTAACCCGGACCCGGACCCAACTAACTTAACCCACTTACTTCCAGACCCGACCCGGACCCATAACTCGACCCGGACCCGCCATGAAAACCCTAAACCCGAAACCTATTCCCCTTACCTCCTTCTCGTTCGGCGGCGGGCAGCAGCTCTTCTAGAGCTACGGCCGCCCTGCTCCGGCCGCCATTGGCCGGAGCAGCACCGCCCAGACGTGGCCCACGTCTGGGCGGTCCAAACCACAGTCCAGACCCAACCTCATGCAACCCACAGAATCGAACCCGAGCCCCCTTCCACGAAGCCCTAATCTGTGCACTACAAGAGCCGAACGTCCATGGCTGATTTTTTGGGCTCGTTTGGCTCGAGCCACTCGAGCCTAGACCCACCTTAAACCTCTTACCAACCATAACCAGCAGCTAGAACAAGCCATGTCAAGGAAAAATCGTGAGATGAATGAACAACCGCATACACAAGCTTCAAACAACAAAAACCGAACCTTAATCTGAAAATTTGAAGAAAATTCGATGCTACACCCAAAATACATGATATAAACTGATTTGCGTGAAAAAAGTAGAAGAAAAACATGTCTTTCACCGATGTTTGAAGAGAAAAAAAAATGAAGGTGACGATTCCGGGACGACGGGACGATGAACAACTCAAAGCTTCGAGAAAATCTCGGCTATGGAACCCTTGGAGATTGCTATCTGATGAGGAAGGCGGAAGAACAAGGAGGTGGCGGCTGAATGCTTTGGGTCGTGGGGTTTGGGGGTAGAATTAGGGTGTTTTTAATTAAAATAAAGTTTTGGAATAATTAAAAATATTAACAAGGATTTTAATTATGAAATATATAACTTAAAAGCTCTAAATAATATTTAAAATCTGATAACTTTAATAAAATCCCGAAATATATAATTAAGGGAATTTTAAAGATAGTAAAAAATCATTATTTTTGCTTATTTTGAATAAAAACGGACTCCTAAAAATATATAAAATTAAATACTGATAATTTTGAGGAAATAAAACTCAAAATAATATTTTTGGGCTCTTAAAAGGCTCATGGAATAAATTGGATAGAAAGTTATCATCTCGTCTGTCCACGGTCCCGTCTACGCGGTAAAATAATTAAATTTCCATAAATCATGAAAATCACTAATTATGGGTTAAATGCTTAAAAATAACTTAAAACATGCACAAATAATTTCACATAAATATTTAACCCATAATCTAAAATTTCAAATAAATAAATTTCCTAATTATGCATGCGAATTTACGTATTAAAATACCGGGTGTTACAATTCTCCCCCCCTTAAATTGGATTTCGTCCTCGAAATTAAAGTACTTACCCGAACAACTCCGGGTAGCGAGTCCTCATGCCTGCCTCGGTCTCCCAAGTAGCTTCCTCCTCCGAGTGATTCAGCCACTGGACTCTGACCATCGGTATGACTCGCGTCCTAAGTCTCCGCTCCTCCCTAGCCAAGATCCGCGCTGGCTTCTCCTCATAAACTAGATCAGGTGGCAACTGCAAGGGCTTGAAATCCAACACATGTGACGGGTTAGAGACATATCTCCGAAGCATGGATACATGGAAGACGTTGTGTACTGCTGCAAGCCCTGGCGGTAGAGCTAAACGGTAGGCCAACGTGCCAACTCTCTCCAAGATTTCGAATGGCCCTATATACCTTGGATTAAGCTTCCCTCTCCGGCCAAATCGTACCACTCCCTTCATGGGTGACACTCTCAGAAACACGTGATCACCTACTGCGAACTCCAACTCTCGTCATCGAGTATCTGCGTAACTCTTCTAACGACTCTGAGCAGTCCTCATTCGATCCCGAATCTGAGTCACAATGTTAGCTGTCTGCTGCACGATCTCAGGACCAAAAATAAAATCCTCTCACCAACCTCATCCCAATGCACAGGAGATCTGCATCTCCTCCTGTACAATGCTGCATAAGGAGCCATACCTATAGACGACTGAAAACTGTTGTTATAGGTAAACTTCACTAATGGCAGTCTAGTCTCCCACGAGCCCTGAAAGTCGATGACACAAGCTCTCAGTAGATCCTCGAGAACCTGGATCACTCTCTCAGACTGACCATCTGTCTGGGGATGGAACGCTGTACTGAACAAAATTCTAGTCCCCAATGCTGTGTGAAAACTCCTCCAAAACGCAGACGTAAATCTCGGATCTCTGTCTGATACTATCGACACTGGTATGCCATGCAGTCTAACAATCTCCTTTATGTAAAGCTCTGCATACTGTGTCAACGAGTAAGTAGTCCTCACCGGTAAGAAATGAGCTGACTTGGTGAGTCTATCCACGATCACCCAAATAGCTGTGCAACCTCTGGCACTCCTCGATAAACCAACTACAAAGTCCATCGTAATGTTCTCCCATTTCCATTCCGGAATAGGAAGAGGTCTAAGAAGTCCTGCTGGATGTTGATGCTCAGCCTTGACCTGCTGACAAGTCAAGCACTCTGACATAACTCTCCCGATGTCTCTCTTCATCCCGGGCCACCAATACAATAGCTGCAAATCTTGGTACATCTTCGTACTTCCGGGGTGAATGGAGTACGGAGATATGTGAGCCTCTGCTAGAATCTCAGCTCTCAACTGATCGAAGTTCGGTACCCACATCCTACCACGGTACTGAACAATGTCATCCACAACTGTATACAGAAGACCACCCTTGGCCTCATCTCTCTGTCTCCAACGCTGCAACTCCTCATCAGTAAACTGTCCCTCTCTGATCCGATCCCGTAAAATCGGCTGCACCGTCAACACTGACAAGCTCGGTGCATGACCACTCGAGTAAAAATCCAAATCAAACCTCTGAATCTCACTCTGCAGTGGTAACTGCACTGACAAACACGATACCACTGACGACTTCCGTCTCAAAGCATCGGCCACTATATTAGCTTTACCCGGATGGTAGCTAATGTCACAGTCGTAATCCTTCACCAACTCCAACCATCTCCGTTGCCTCATGTTCAAATCCTTCTGAGTGAAGAAGTACTTGAGGCTCTTGTGATCAGTGAAAATCTTGCACTTCTCACCATACAGATAGTGCCTCCAAATTTTCAAAGCGAAGACCACTGCTGCTAACTCCAAGTCATGTGTCGGGTAGTTTTGCTCATGAATCTTCAACTGCCTCGACGCATAAGCAATAACCTTACCACACTGCATAAGTACTGCGCCTAAACCTAGCTTAAACACGTTGGTGTACACCACTAACTCCTCGTGTGGTACTGTCATCGCTAAAACCGGTGCAGTAGTGAGTGCTTCCTTCAGCTGATCGAAGCTCCTCTGACAGTCTGAACTCCAAATAAACTTCGCGTTCTTCTTGGTTAAGGAAGTCAAGAGTACTGCAATAGAGGAAAAACCCTTGATGAACTTCTTATAATATCCTTCCAAACCCAAGAAACTGCGAATCTCCGAAGCATTCCTCAGAATACTCCATTTCTGCACTGCCTCAACCTTCGACTGATCCACTGCAATCCCATCTCTCGAAATAATGTGGCCAAGAAATGCCACCTGCTAGAGCCAAAACTCGCACTTGCTGAACTTGGCATACAAACGATGCTCCCTCAAAGTCTGCAAGGCTGTTTGTAGATGCTGCCTATGCTCCTCAACGCTCCTAGAGTAGATCAAGATATCATCAATGAAGACTATGATGAACTGATCAAGATACCGCTGAAAAACCCGGTTCATGAGATCCATGAAAACCGCTGGAGCATTGGTCATCCCAAATGGCATCACTAAGAACTCGTAATGCCCATAACGTGTTCAGAAAGCAGTCTTGGACACATCTGCATCTCTAACTCGCAGCTGATGATAACTAGATCGCAGGTTGATCTTGGAGAACACCGAGGCTCCCTGTAACTGATCAAATAGGTCCTCTATTCTCGGCAGTGGGTACTTATTCTTCACTGTGACCCTGTTGAGCTCTCGATAATCGATGCACAATCTCATACTGTCATCCTTCTTCTTCACAAATAATACTGGAGCTCCCCATGGATAAAAGCTAGGACGAACAAAGCCTTTCTCTAATAACTCCTGTATCTGCTCCTTCAACTCTTTCATCTCGGTAGGAGCAAGTCTGTATGGTTCCTTAGAGATAGGCACGGTGTCTGGCACTAAGTCGATGCTGAACTCCACATCTCTCACTGGTGGAATTCCTGCAACATCCTCCGGAAAGACGTCCAAAAAGTCACGAACCACCTCTATCTCTGATAATGATCTACTAGATGGTCCTGAGGCCGTGAAAATACTTGCTAGAAAACCTTGGCAACCCCGTTTCAACAGCTTCCTCGCCTGAATAAGAGATATCACCTGAGGAATATCACTGCTCTGAGATGCATGGAAGGTAAACGGGTCGCCTTCTGATGGTTTCACTGACACTGATCTCCGATGAAAGTTAATCGAAGCTACATTGACTGTCAACCAGTCCATACCCAATATCAAATCAAATCCACTCAACGGCAAAACCACCACATCTGCGCGAATGGAGTGCCCCTGAAGCTCCAACTCCAGTTCTCGAATGACACTAGAGGTAGAAATAATCTGTCCTGACGGCATAGTGACATCATAACCACTGTCAACAATCTCAGGTGTGATGCCTATCCGTCTGATAAACTCCAGGGAGATAAACGAATGCGTAGCCCCTGAATCTAGCAACGCAAACGTGGAGTTGCCTCCAACTAGAATTCTCCCTGCACGCAGAAGAATCCCACCAATTTCATACCACTACTAAACTTTCCCCCAAAGATAAGTCACTAATAACCCTTAATTCTAATCACAAGTAAAACATGCTTCTTATCCTAACATACAGATAGTAAAATCCCAAATACAAATTATTTCACAAAGAAAAATCGAAATTCTTAACCAAAGGAAGAAATTATAAAATACTAGGGGTAAGATATACCGGTGATCAAGGAGGTGTCTGGGTCTGCCTCCTCTGCCTGCATAACGAACACTCTACCAGTGGTGTTCTTCTTCCTCGGGCAATTAGCTATCTGGAGCCCTGGCTCTCTACAGTGGAAACAAACTCCTGCTCCCAGAAGACAAGGTCCCGAATGCATCTTTTGACACTTCGGGCAAGTAGGAAAACCTCCAGTATTAAGGGCCCCGCCCCTCGGCTGCTGTGGCCTCTGCTGCTGGTTTGGGCCCTTAGATGGCCCAGTATACTGCTTCTTTGCAGGAGGCTGCGAAGATGGTCGCTGAAATCCAGACTGAATATGTCTCTTCCCTTGCTGCTCTCGCTGTATCTCTCTCCTACCCTCCTCTGATCTCAGTGCTCTACTAACTGCCGCCTCATATGTAGCGACGTCCATCATACGTACGTCATGCTTGATATCCGCCTTCAGTCCCTCCACAAACTGCCTCATCTTCTCCGGTGGACTGTCTGAAATCAGAGGCACAAAATGACAGCCCCTCTCGAACTGACTCACATACTCAATCACTGACCTGTCCCCCTGTCGGAGACTCATAAACTCCCGGATCATGCGACTGCGCACATCCTCCATGAAATACTTGGCGTAGAAGATACACCTAAACTCCGCCCAAGTCAATGTAGGAAGATGTACTCCCCTGGCAGCACCCTCCCACCAAAGAGCTGCATCTCCCTTCATCATATAAGTCGCACAGTTCACCCTGTCGGCGTCAGTAATCCCCATGTATGCAAAGATGGACTCCAAAGAGCGAATCCACCCCTCAGCCACCAATGGATCGGTGGTACCAGTGAACTCCTTCGGTCCCTTCTTCTAGAACCGCTCAGCTACGTCCTCCTCGTGGGACAATCTAGGACGTGCAGCCTGCTGCTCCAACAGAGCAGTAATCCCTGCCATCATATTAGCATTGGCCTGCTCCAATGCTGCAAGAGGGTTCTGCGGAGGTGGAGGTGGAGGTGGAGATTCCCCACGTCTGTTCATAGGTCTCGGAGGCATTCTGCACCACCACATATTTCTTTACGTAAATCGCCATGCATAACTAAGTTCTTTAACATTAATGCTAACTTAAATTCTTAAAAGTAAATCATGCTATAAACACTTAAAACTTACAGACCGGTAGCGTGGATTTCTGAGCTCGCATAGCAGTAATGACCCCTCCAAGAACCGTGCTTTGATACCAACTGAAACGACCCTAACTCTCTAAATTTAAATAAATATGCGGAATTTTTTTTTTTTTTATACTTACTAAGTAAAAATATGTACATACATGCCCATACATATATGCACAAAATAAGTAGTTTTTTTTTTAAAAATAAATAACTTGAATAAAATAATGCAACAATTCGAAACTTTACTATTTCATAAATTAAATATCTAAGTTATGCATTTAATAAAATACTGACAAAAGCAAAATAAATTAAAGTTTACATGCACTGAAAATATTTAAATAAAAACATACAATAGTGTCAATTACTAAAAATAAATAAAAATGTATAACATGATAAAATATTCTAAACATGCATATAGACTCAGACAACGGTCACGGGGTCACTGCATGTCCGCTCATAGGTCCTCGCCGCCGGTGGGTACTACATCCTCCTCTACGTACTCACCTGCACCATATCAGTGTAGTGAGCCTAGAGGCCCAACATGCTAACATAACCAGGGTTTAAAATAATTTAAATCACTTTAATACTAATACATAACATATACATGAATGAGCATGCTTAAAAATATCATGAACATAACATAAACTTAAATTAAACTTGAATATCATAATAATACATAAACATTGTTGAGCAAAGTATTTTCTAACATCGAAAGGTCGTATCCATAGTGTAACCATACATACATTAAATACTGATCAGCGTGGTAAACCAACGTACGTGGCGGTGACGAATTACCTCTTAAATTGGCAGTAAACTGTCCTTCAATAGTTCATATATGGGGACGAATCTCCCTTAAATTGTCACACTACTTCAACTTCCAACATAAAATTATTTTCTTATGCTCAACCTTAGACATTAAATCATGCATAAAAATTATTTCATGAATGCATGTACTTAAATAAAATGTGTGTCCTTCATATATATTTAATTTAATTTCATACTAACATATAAATATTAAAAATAACTTCCATGCATAAAAATAATTAAATATATATTCAGGACACATGCAATTTCTCATGGGTTGTACTGAACTGCTGGCCCTAAACGCTCAAGCCCACTTTCTTAAATTCTGGCCCATTAACACTGAGACTGGCCCATTAACATACTTAAGCCCATTAACACATTTCTAAGACCAATCAAAATTTCCTGGCCCAATAACACTCTATTCTGGCCCAATGGGCCCAAAAGCCCAAAGACTGGCCCAATAATTTCCATGGGTTCTAAAGCCCATAAAAATTAGTGAACTAACTTAAATTAATTATTTAAGCCCACTAAGAAAATTAAATATAGCCCATTAATTTAATTAAACTAATTAGCCCAATTAAACACTTAAACTTATTAATTAACTTAAAAAAAAAAAATACCCGAGCCCAACTAACTTAACCCGGACCCGGACCCAACTAACTTAACCTACTTACTTCCAGACCCGACCCGAACCCATAACTTGACCCGGACCCGCAATGAAAACCCTAAACCCGAAACCCATTCCCCTTACCTCCTTCTCGTTCGGCGGCGGGCAGCAGCTCTTCTAGAGCTGCGGCCGCCCTGCTCCGGCTGCCACTGGCCAGAGCAGCACCGCCCAGACGTGGCCCACGTCTGGGCGGTCCGAACCACAGTCCAGACCCAACCTCATGCAACCCACAGAACCGAACCCGAGCCCCCTTCCACGAAGCCCTAATCTGCGCACTACAAGAGCCGAACGTCCATGGCTGATTTTTTGGGCTCGTTTGGCTCGAGCCACTCGAGCCTAGACCCACCTTAGACCTCTTACCAACCATAACCAGCAGCTAGAACAAGCCATGTCAAGGAAAAATCGTGAGATGAATGAACAACCGCATACACAAGCTTTAAACAACAAAAACCGATCCTTAATCTGAAAATTTGAAGAAAAATCGATGCTACACCCAAAATACATGATATAAACTGATTTGCGTGAAAAAAGTAGAAGAAAAACATGCCTTTCACCGATGTTTGAAGAAAAAAAAAACGAAGGTGACGATTCCGGGACGACGGGACGATGAACAACTTGAAGCTTCGAGGAAATCTCGGCTATGGAACCCTTGGAGATTGCTATCTGATGAGGAAGGCTGAAGAACAAGGAGGTGGCGGCTGAATGCTTTGGGTCGTGGGGTTTGGGGGTAGAATTAGGGTGTTTTTAATTAAAATAAAGTTTTGGAATAATTAAAAATATTAACAAGGATTTTAATTATGAAATATATAACTTAAAAGCTCTAAATAATATTTAAAATCTGATAACTTTAATAAAATCCCGAAATATATAATTAAGGGAATTTTAAAGATAGTAAAAAGTCATTATTTTGGCTTATTTTGAATAAAAACGGACTCCTAAAAATATATAAAATTAAATACTGATAATTTTGAGGAAATAAAACTCAAAATAATATTTTTGGGCTCTTAAAAGTCTCATGAAATAAATTGGATAGAAAGTTGTCATATCGTCCGTCCACGGTCCCGTCTACGTGGTAAAATAATTAAATTTCCATAAATCATGAAAATCACTAATTATGGGTTAAATGCTTAAAAATAACTTAAAACATGCACAAATAATTTCACATAAATATTTAACCCATAATATAAAATTTCAAATAAATAAATTTCTTAATTATGCATGCGAATTTACGTATTAAAATATCGGGTGTTACAAGTTCGGACCTTCCAAACGCATTTCGGAGCTTCCGATCCTCCTTCCGGTCTCTCACTACCAAACGCGTGTCCTCGATTGGACAACACACTGCCGTAGAAACAGTTTGGATCTTCCGAACTGTCTCAAGTCAAATCACCAGTCAAAGCCCATACCCTACTCTGACTAGTGAACTTCGGAACTTCCGATTGTGGGTTCAAAGCATCCAAAATCACCCTCTACTTCCAAACTTCCACGCCCTTTCCGAAGACTTCGAAACCACCGATCTTCTTAGCTCCCAAGTTCGGACCTTCCGAAACACTCGAGTCCTCGGATGCAGATGAGGATAAGCAGTAGCACTTCCATTGAATTGGTTCTACTGAACCATGTTTGATCAATACAGACTTTAGCTCAAAATTGTTAGCATTGATGGTTCCACGAGCTATGCCAGAATAATGAGCTTGGACTACAGACCTGAAGTGGTCTCTAATTGACACCAAGGGAGGTGGATTGTTCTCAGCTATATATTTCAATTCTCCTCTTCTTAAATTTCTCAAAGCTCTTGCAGTTCGTTAAATCTCTGGATCGAAAATTAAAGAATCAACGCTTTGAGATCTTCGCATAAACTGCACTTAAGAAGAATAAAAATGAATCATTAACTAAAATAATAAAAAAATCTAAATTAAAATCTAGACTAATTGGTAATAATACTAATATAAATTCAATAAAAATACTCCTCGGTAAAGGCGCCAAAAACTTGTTGCGTAATTTCTTGCTCGCAAGCGCACGATTGTCAAGTTTTAATATAGAGTGAATAGAGTATCTGTAACGCCCCTTTTTTTTTTTTTTTTTTTTTATCTTAAATGAGTTTATTTGAGTTAATCGGAGATTGCAGAGTTCACGAGCCGACTTGATTTTGATCAGGGTCCTTTTTGCAAATTTTGGAAATTTCAGGGACTAAAACGCAAATATTGAAATTGTTATAATATCTAGCAAGGGTTGACTATTCTTGGCACTCTATCTTCCTCCCCTAGCCGTGCTCCACCATTGAAGACGCCTCCAACCTTTTCCAAGCTTCTAGATTTCAGTCCGAGCTCGATCCAGCCGTTGGAAATTATTTCTGAAGGCAGATTAGCGATCACTGCAGTGAGAGCTCCGTTATACCGTAAGTATTTCTCCGATCGGATATGTTTTGTTTTTTTGGATGTTGTTAGAATCGTTCTAGATTCGAGTATGTTGTTCTTGGCGAAGTTCTGATCGTTTATTATCTGTCGGTTTTGAAATAGAGCGACGTTCGGATTTGTTATGATTTTTGGAAGCCTTTTTCGAAAATTATGGTTTTGAGATTTGTTGGGTTTGCCTTGTTTTGGTTGTATTGGCTTTGATATGAGTTGATATCAGTATTGAACTGCTGTCTGCGTTTCCGGTTTGTTCAGTTTATAGCCGTTATGCCGTCGGTTTGAGTTTTGGGGATTTCGAACCATTTTTGAGTTGTGATCTTGGCTTGTAAGTTGATCGTGGTTATTGATCATTAAATTGTATCTGAACAGATTCGTTCGAAGTTGTCAAGCCCTATGTTAGCAGCTTTGGTCGTCGAGAATTGGACGAAGAACGGTAAAGAGATTACCTTGAACCGTTGCCTTTGTTGTTGGATTGTTTAGTTGTTGATTAAACCTTTTGTTGTAGCTTATCCAGAGTTGGAACTACTGCATTGAAAGGTAAAGGCAGACATCGATAGCGGGATAGCATACTCGGGGCAGTTGGTTCTCGAGTTTCCCTTAAAATCACATACTTGCATCTACACTCGTTCTAGCATGAGGAACTTGTGTTTTGTTGTTTTGATTGAGCTTTTGTTATATGTCTATGTTTTATGTTTCTGTTATGCATTCATCTTGAGCCAATCTTGTTTTCGCCCCTTTTTGTTTAGACGTTTGGGAACTATGATTGAGTGGCCTAGGTCGTAGTCGTTTCACCTAGTGCTAGCATACTCATTATAGTTGCTCAAAGTTTAGAGGAGTGGGATACGTGGCACCACCTCGATTGGGTGAGTCGGTGAGTCGTTACGTAATCTCACCCTCGGGATCCCAAAAGCATAGCAGCAATCCCTCGTTATCAGATTTGATATCCCGGTTTAAAGACATGCATTTCATTACATCGTTATTGATTTCGTTGTTATCTTGAAAGCATGTTTATTGTTGTATTACTTGATATGTTGTTTTTACTGGGATTATCATTCTCACCGGTTATCCGGCTGTTGCTTTGTTTTGTATGTGTACTTGGCAACAGGTGGGGCAAGAACAAGTCAGAAGAGGCATGGTTAGCTCCGAGGGAAAGTTGTAGAAGTGAGACTCGGTTTAGAAGTCGTGTCAATATGTTTATCTAGTTATATTAGAACATGTTTAGATCTCGAACTTCGTTGTTTATGTTGTATCGATTATGCGAGTCTTATGTTGCATGTTATAGACTGGTTCGTAGTTGATCAACGCTAGCATTTCATGTAATAATTGGAGAAGTTATGTTTTTAATGCATGAATTTGAGTTTGATGTATGGAATAACTTTTAGTTTGAGCTGCCAAGATTTTTCTGCTCTGTTCTGTTTCTGCTGCAGGGGGGCGCCTGAGCTGCAGTTTTTAGCAGCCCGAGCGAACCCCAGTTCGAGTAATCCAGCAGCGCTGAACTTTAGGGCGCGCTCGAGCGGCAGTTTTTGCCCGCCCGAGCGCACCCCCCTTTTTCATTGTCCAGCAGTGCTGGAGTTTAGGACGCGCTCGAGCGATAGTTTTTGCCCGCCCGAGCGCAGCCTCCATTAAAAAAAAAATTTCTTTCTTACTTTGGTCTTAGATCTTGTATGCTTAATTGTTGTTTAAGCCGAGATTAGTTGTTTAGAACCGAGGTCTCACATTAAGTGGTATCAGAGCATTAAGATTCTTGGTTGAACTAGAGTGAGAGGGGTAGATCGAGTCTACGTGTATTGACTCCTCGCATGTGTTTGAATTATTTAACTGTGTACTTAATTCCATGCGAGCAAGCTTTATTGCTGAGAATTATTTTAATTACATGATTATGTGATTTAATTTATAAATCATGATCTACTTGAGATATAACTGTTTCTGTTATCGACTGGTATCCGGTATTCCAAGCGGTTGTAAGGGCACTGATTGTAGCAATTGAGATATCTCGTGTCCTAACCTTTGATTATCAGATGGGTCCTCGTCGAGTGATAAACAGAAACACACCGCTAGTTATCCCTGCAACTGAGCAAGCTAGCACTGAAGTTGATCAGTTGGATGCTTCAGCAACGCCTATGAAAACCTTGCTGAAGAGGTTTCAGTCGTTCAATCCGCCTTTATTGATGGGTTCAGAAAATCCAGTTGACTGCGAGAGTTGGTTGGATGATATTGATCAGCTGTTCGATTCCATTGATTACACAGATGACCGCAGAATCAGGTTAGTCATTCATCAGCTACGTGGGGTTGCTAAGAGCTGGTGGATCATGACAAAGAAAGCAATGGAGAGTAAAGGTACGGAAGTTACTTGAACTCTTTTTAAATCTGAATTTTATAAGCGATTTTTCCCTATCTCGTATCGCAAAGATAAGGGAGCAGAGTTTGCCAACCTGAGGCAAGGGAATCTAAATATTGAAGAGTACGTGGCTAAGTTCGATAGTCTGTTGCGTTTTGCACCGCTAATTGCCGGAGATGAAGAAGCTAAGGCAGATCAGTTCATCAATGGTTTGAACCCCGACGTCTTCACGTTGGTAAATACCAATAGGCCTAACAACTTTGCGGATGCCATGAATCACGCAAAGGGAGCAGAAGCAGGCTTGTGGAGGCAAAGAGGTAACCAGGTAGCACCTCAGCAACAGAGGCAGTATCAGAACCCACCATCTCAGTATCAGAATCAGCCACCGCAGCATCAGAACCAGCAGCAAAGGTATGAAGGTGGAAACAGTGGGGGAAACAGAAAAGATCAGTACAAAGCAAGAGGTAAACAGTTCAAGAGGCAGGGGAACAGTTCTTCTAGTTCCAGTGGTTCGAAGCAATTCGGTTCAGGACAGAGTTCTGGATCTTCATCCATGTACTGCAGCAAGTGTGGAGGAAGACACTCACCGGATCAGTGTGTGGGAGTCTTTGGCAATTGTAACACCTGTCAGCAACCGGGACACTTCTCTAAGGTGTGCCCTCAGCGTAACAGAGATAGGGCTCAGAGTGGCAGTTCGTCTAGACCTGCAGCTCAGCCTGAGAGGCATTCTTTTGCAGTGCACTCTTTCCAGCCTCAGCAGCGGAATAGACAAGGAGGTAACTCTAGTGCGAACCAGCCTCCGAGACAGCAGGCACGAGTCTTTGCTTTGACAGAGGATCAGGCTCAGGAAGCACCTGACGATGTTATAGCAGGTAACTGTTCGATTTTTGGTTATTCTGCTCATGTCTTGATAGATACAGGTTCTTCCCATTCCTTTATCTATGAGAAATTTGTGTTATTGCATGCTTTGCCAACTGAATTGTTGCCTACAGTAGTAGCTGTTACTTCACCTTTGGGTGGAGGAATTGTTTCTGTCAGACTAGTCAGGAACTGTGAACTTTGTTTTGAAGGAAATTTGTTAGAATTCGACTGTATTGTACTTGGACTGTCAAATTTTGATTGTATTGTCAGTATAGATGCTTTAACCAAGTACATGGCAACAGTCGATTGTTTTCTGAAAGTTTTCAGGTTCAGACCTGAAATGGCAGACGAGTGGAAATTCTTTGGTAAGGGTTCTCGATCTAGAATTCCTTTGATTTCAGTGTTTTCAATGACTCGTTTTCTACAGAGAGGTGCAAAAGAATTTTTGGTTTATGCGGTTGATGTACTGAAATCTAGCCCAGCTTTGGTTGACTTACCAGTGGTTAGAGATTTTGCTGATGTATTTCCGGAAGATGTTCCTGGATTGCCACCTATTCGAGAAATTGAATTCAGTATTGACTTAGTGCCAGGTACTCAACCTATTTCAAAAGCTCCTTATCGTATGACACTTATTGAATTGAGAGAGTTGAAGGAGCAGCTTGAGGATTTGATTGCCAAGGGATACATCAGACCTAGTGTATCACCTTGGGGTGCTCCTGTGCTTTTTGTTCGGAAGAAGGATGGTTCTATGCGGCTCTGTATCGACTACCGTCAATTGAATCAGGCTACAGTTAAGAACAGGTATCCTTTACCCCGAATAGATGACATTTTTGATCAACTGCAGGGTTCTTCTGTCTACTCTAAGATTGATCTGAGGTCAGGTTATCACCAGTTGAGAGTGCGAGAGGAAGATGTTCCTAAGACCGAATTCAGAACGAGGTATGGTCACTTTGAGTTTATAGTCATGCCATTCGGTTTGACTAATGCTCCCGCGGTTTTTATGGGATTGATGAACCGTATCTTTCAGCGCTATCTAGATGAGTTCGTCATTATCTTCATCGATGATATTCTTATCTATTCAAAGAACCGTACTGACCATGCAGAGCACTTGAGGATCATCTTGCAGATCTTACGAGTGGAGCAGTTGTTTGCCAAGCTGTCGAAATGTGAATTCTGGTTGGATCGAGTTGTTTTACTCGGTCATATTATTTCTGAAGATGGGATTTCTGTCGATCCCAGCAAGATTGATGAAACGTCCTAGAACTTCTACTGGAATTTTTTTTTTAAACTCTCTAACTATAAAATAATGAATATAAAAATATATATGCAATACATATATATATATACATCATACTTAAAAATAACTTTTCTTAATTTAATATACATCTACACGATAAACATAAATAATAATAAAAGTACATGCATGCAACTAAATACCTAACATTAATTACTAAATAATCATTTATAAAAATTTTCATAATAAATTTCCAAAATAATATTTCTTTCAAAAAAATTCATGAAAACTTAGAAAATAAATACTTAAATCTAAAATCCATGCATATACTGAAAATCTATAATAATAAAACCTATGCGGAAATAAATGTTCTAGTCTCAACATAAAATTCATAATAGAGCGATGGTCACGGGTACTAGCCGTCTGGATACTCATACGCCCTCGCCGCCAGTCGAGAACACATAATCCTTATTGAAATTTTTCTCACCTGCACCATTTAAATCTAGTGAGCCTAGAGGCTCAGCACGTTCTATCCTTACATAACAAAATGAAACCACACACAAACACATCTTATAAAATAATGAATAATAATTATACGTGCATGATCTTAAAATTATATGCATATAAACTTGAATAAATAATTATAATGCTTCATCATCATGCTAAATATATATCATCATACTTAATAAATGTTATAAAATAACTTATCATGATTTCTTAGTTCTCAACAGGTCGTATCCATGTCGATGGCATCATACTAAACGATTGATCAATCTATAAACCAACGTACGTGGCGGTGGGGTTTCCACCTCTGTGCTGCCACTTCACCAGCCCACTCAGCTGGATCCATAAGCTCATCATACTTATACATCATTAGGAAGGTTACCGGGCCCATGTATCCCGACCTCCAACCACATCACTTTCCACCTTCACTTCAACTTCCATATAAAAATGTATTTTTCTTAACATGCACTTAAACTTATCATAAAAATTATTAATGATGCATGAACATAAAAATTCTCTTTATTTCTTTATTTTCATGAAAATTCGTCCGTAAATATGTATTTAATTTATTTTCTTAAAAATCATACTTATATATCTAATAAAAATGCATGCATGAATTAAATATATATTTACGGACATTTATTTTTCAAAGGACTTGTTCGAGCTGCTGACCACTTCACTTAAACCCAAAAATTCCTAGACTGACTCAAAAACCCAAAAGCCCAACCTGACCTGACCCATTAAGTTTCATGGGCCTCCAGGCCTATGGAAACTAATGGGCTCGCTTAAAACATAATTTAAGCCTTTTAACTAATTAACTTAAAATTAAATTAATGTATTATTTAACCATTAATTATAAACTAGACCGGTAAAATTATTAAACCCGACTCAACTTGGCCCAATAATTCTCATGGATAACACGGCCCATAACAAATTAGTGAGCTTACCTCCATAATTAATAAAGCACATTAAGTTAGTCCAATTAATTAATTAATCAAGCCCAAACCCATTAATTATTAACTTAATCTCTTATTTAATTTAAAATAAAAACACCCGAGCCCAACTAATAAAACCCGGACCCAAACACAAATAAATTGACCCAATAAATTTTAGACCCGACCCGGACCAAAAAAACCCAAGCCCGACCCTCTTAAACACAAGACACAACTCTAGCCCCTCTTCCCTTCAACTTCTCACGGCAGCCTCACATGTTGGCCATTTGGCCGCCCTGCTCCGGCCACTCCTGGATGGATCCCCGCCCACAGGACCTCCCCAGGGTCCTGTGGGTCCTTCCTGGTCCAGCCTCGGCTCGAACCATGCAGTGCATGGCTCGGCCATGGCTGGTTTTTCTCAAGCATAAAACCCGTGCACACATGCTTCTGCACACACTCACTTCCCTTTCCCTTTCCGACCTGATCCAGCCACCACTGGCCGAAGCCCCGGCTACTGGACCCTCCCAGGGTCCAGTCACAACACGTGACCCAGCCCTGGCCCGAGCCAAACCATGCATGGCTCGGCCAAGGCCCCTAAATCCCATACAAAAAAATCTGCTCTCCTAGCTGCTGTCATAGCCCTTTCTTGCAAGGTTCCAGCAACTTCAAGCCCTGAACCACCCATCCAAAACCGACCCTAAGGACCCTAGATCAGACCCCAAACCAGTGGTCCAGCCCCTCGAATAGTCCTTACTCAGAAACATGATGAAACGTGAGCATACAACCAAAAAACGTGAACTGTGCATGAACAATGAATCTTCTCATTCAAATTTGTAAACACATGCATAATCTGATCATTCATCTTAAAAATAATGTAATATGATCTAAATGGTGTTCAAGAATGGAAATCAAACGTGCCTCGACAATTTCTTGATCCAAAAATTGATAATAACACGTATCGGCGCACCGGGACGATCGAGACGTCGAATCTCCAAACTTTTCTTCAAACTTACGTGAAAGTGTGTGGTGAGTGAGAATGGAGGCTGAAGGTTTCTGTTGGAGGCGGCTTAGGGGTGAATTTACGTAGGATAATGGGTAGGAGGATTAGGATAGAAGATCTTAGGATAATATTTTGGGTATTCTAGTTTAAATATTTAAATAAATTCTCTAAACATATAGAATTTTAAAACTCTTAAATACAATATAAATCTGATTTTTAAACCTTAAATCCCGAAATTATAATTAATGGGATTTTTAAAACTTAATAAAAGTCATTAAAATGATTTATTTTGGGTAAAAACGGACCTATAAATATACGTATATATAAATACCATAATTTTCATCAAATTATACCTTAAAATAATATTTTAAGGCTCCTAAAAATCTCATAAAATATTTTGGGTGAAAACAAACATCTCGTCCGTCCACGGTCTCGCCTACTCGATCATAAAATAAACTTTCTCAAATAAATTCATAAATCATATCATACAGATTTAAATGCCGAAATAATATTTAAAACATGTCAATAAATCACATAATTCACATAATAATTCATAAAAACAATTTAACACATTTTCACATTATTTTAAAATTATTAAATCTCCTAGTTATGCATGCGGATTTACGTGACGAATTTTCGGGCGTTACAATTCTCTCCCCCTTAAATGGAATTTCGTTCTCGAAATTTGATTTAACTTAGTCATCTAATAACACATGACTAAAATTTTTCAAAACTAATTTTCAAACTTAAATCCCAAAAACATAACTTAATTTGCGGATCTAAAATTCCACTTAAATCTCAAAAATCCTAACTTGTCAAACTTAAATCTAAAAATCATAATTTAATCTACAAATCTAAATTTCAAACTTACATCTCATAAATTATCAAACTTAGTTTTCTAAATGTATATCATTATAGTCATCCTCGTATGTAATACATCTCAGAAGCATACTGTAATTTTCATAATTTCCCCACGTAACCGCATTGCATAACTAAGTGTTTTTTTTTAACTTTAAGACTTTCATAACATAAAATTTTCATTATCATAAATCATTAAAACATAAATCATGTGTCCCATGCATAAAACATAATTTAAAACATTTAAAACTTACTGACTGGCAGTGCGGCTTCTGAGCTCCTTGTAGCAGGCTAGTCACCCTCAAAGGACCATGCTCTGATACCAAATGAAACGTCCTAGAACTTCTACTGGAATTTTTTTTTAAAACTCTCTAACTATAAAATAATGAATATAAAAATATATATGCAATACATATATATATACATCATACTTAAAAATAACTTTTCTTAATTTAATATACATCTACACGATAAACATAAATAATAATAAAAGTACATGCATGCAACTAAATACCTAACATTAATTACTAAATAATCATTTATAAAAATTTTCATAATAAATTTCCTAAATAATATTTCTTTCAAAACAATTCATGAAAACTTAGAAAATAAATACTTAAATCTAAAATCCATGCATATACTAAAAATCTATAATAATAAAACCTATGCGGAAATAAATGTTCTAGTCTCAACATAAAATTCATAATAGAGCGATGGTCACGGGTACTAGCCGCCTGGATACTCATACGCCCTCGCCGCCAGTCGAGAACACATTATCCTTATTGAAATTTTGCTCACCTGCACCATTTAAATCTAGTGAGCTTAGAGGCTCAGCACGTTCTATCCTTACATAACAAAATAAAACCACACACAAGCACACATCATATAAAATACATGAATAATAATTATACGTGCATGATCTTAAAATTATATGCATATAAACTTGAATAAATAATTATAATGCTTCATCATCATGCTAAATATATATCATCATACTTAATAAATGTTATAAAATAACTTATCATGATTTCTTAGTTCTCAACAGGTCGTATCCATGTCGGTGGCATCATACTAAACGATTGATCAATCTATAAACCAACGTACGTGGCGGTGGGGTTTCCACCTCTGTGCTGCCACTTCACCAGCCCTCTCAGCTGGATCCATAAGCTCATCATATTTATACATCATTAGGAAGGTCACCGGGCCCATGTATCCCGACCTCCAACCACATCACTTTCCACCTTCACTTCAACTTCCATATAAAAATGTATTTTTCTTAACATGCACTTAAACTTATCATAAAAATTATTAATGATGCATGAACATAAAAATTCTCTTTATTTCTTTATTTTCATGAAAATTCGTCCGTAAATATATATTTAATTTATTTTCTTAAAAATCATACTTATATATCTAATAAAAATGCATGCATGAATATAATATATATTTACGGACATTTATTTTTCAAAGGAATTGTTCGAGCTGCTGACCACTTCACTTAAACCCAAAAATTCCTAGACTGACTCAAAAACCCAAAAGTCCAACCTGACCAGACCCATTAAGTTTCATGGGCCCCCAGGCCTATGGAAACTAATGGGCTCGCTTAAAACATAATTTAAGCCTTTTAAATAATTAACTTAAAATTAAATTAATAAAAGTATTATTTAACCATTAATTATAAACTAGACCGGTAAAATTATTAAATCCGACTCAACTTGGCCCAATAATTCTCATGGATCACATGGCCCATAAAAAATTAGTGGGCTCACCTCCATAATTAATAAAGCACATTAAATTAGTCCAATTAATTAATTAATCAAGCCCAAACCCATTAATTATTAACTTAATTTCTTATTTAATTTAAAATAAAAACACCCGAGCCCAACTAATAAAACCCAGACCCGGACAAAAATAAATTGACCCAATAAATTTTAGACCCGACCCGGACCAAAAAAACCCAAGCCCGACCTGCTTAAACACAAGACACAACTCTAGCCCCTCTTCCCTTCAACTTCTCACGGCAGCCTCACATGTTGGCCATTCGGCCGCCCTGATCCGGCCACCCCTAGACGGAGCCCCGCCCACAGGACCTCCCCAGGGTCCTGTGGGTCCTTCCTGGTCCAGCCTTGGCTCGAACCATGCAGTGCATGGCTCGGCCATGGCTGGTTTTCTCAAGCATAAAACCCGTGCACACATGCTTCTGCACACACTCACTTCCCTTTCCCTTTCCAACCTGATCCGGACACCACTGGCCGGAGCCCCGGCTACTGGACCCTCCCAGGGTCCAGTCACAACACGTGACCCAGCCCTGGCCCGAGCCAAGCCATGCATGGCTCGGCCAAGGCCCCTAAATCCCATACAAAAAAATCTGCTCTCCTAGCTGCTGTCATAGCCCTTTCTTGCAAGGTTCCAGCAACTTCAAGCCCTGAACCACCCATCCAAAACCGACCCTAAGGACCCTAGATCAGACCCCAAACCAGTGGTCCAGCCCCTCGAACAGTCCTTACTCAGAAACATGATGAAACGTGAGCAAACAACCAAAAAACGTGAGCTGTGCATGAACAATGAATCTTCTCATTCAAATCTGTAAACACATGCATAATCTGATCATTCATCTTAAAAATAATGTAATATGATCTAAATGGTGTTCAAGAATGGAAATCAAACGTGCCTCGACAATTGCTTGATCCAAAAATTGATAATAACATGTATCGGCGCACCGGAACGATCGAGACGTCGAATCTCCAAACTTTTCTTCAAACTTACGTAAAAGTGTGTGGTGAGTGAGAATGGAGGATGAAGGTTTCTGTTGGAGGCGGCTTAGGGGTGAATTTACGTAGGATAATGGGTAGGAGGATTAGGATAGAAGATCTTAGGATAATATTTTGGGTATTCTAGTTTAAATATTTAAATAAATACTCTAAACATATAGAATTTTAAAACTCTTAAATACAATATAAATCTGATTTTTAAACCTTAAATCCCGAAATTATAATTAATGGGATTTTTAAAACTTAATAAAAGTCATTAAAATGACTTATTTTGGGTAAAAACGAACCTATAAATATACGTATATATAAATACCATAATTTTCATCAAATTATACCTTAAAATAATATTTTAAGGCTCCTAAAAATCTCATAAAATATTTTGGGTGAAAACAAACATCTCGTCCGTCCACGGTCTTGCCTACAAAATCATAAAATAAACTTTCTCAAATAAATTCATAAATCATTTCATACCGATTTAAATGCCGAAACAATATTTAAAACATGTCAATAAATCACATAATTCACATAATAATTCATAAACACAATTTAACACATTTTCACATTATTTTAAAATTATTAAATCTCCTAGTTATGCATGCGGATTTACGTGACGAATTTCCGGGCGTTACAATTGAAGCGGTTATGAATTGGCCTAGACCTACTTCAGTGCCGGAGATCCGAAGCTTCATGGGTTTAGCTGGTTATTACCGTCGTTTCATCAAGGGTTTCTCGTCTATTGCCAAACCAATTACCCAGCTGACTCAGAAGAATGCGCCTTTTGTTTGGACTCCAGATTCTGAGGCTAGCTTTGTTGATTTGAAGAGGAGACTGACCAGTGCTCCAATTCTTTCTATTCCGAAGGGTACTGGAGGTTTCACAGTCTATTGTGATGCTTCTAACCGAGGCTTGGGTTGCGTTCTTATGTAGCATAAGCATGTGATAGCGTATGCATCGAGGCAACTGAAACCGCATGAGACTCGTTATCCGGTTCACGATCTTGAACTAGCTGCGATCATCTTTGCTCTGAAGATCTGGCGTCACTATCTTTATGGTGAGTCTTTCGAGATCTTTTCTGATCATAAGAGTCTTAAGTACTTGTTTTCACAGGCAGAGCTGAATATGAGACAGAGAAGGTGGTTAGATCTTTTGAAGGATTTCGACTGCGAAATCAAGTATTATCCCGGAAAGTCAAATGCAGTTGCAGATGCCTTGAGCCGAAAGCTTTGTTCTTTATCTATTTCTACTATCGGTGTTTCTCAGTTGATCGATGATTGTTGCACTTCTGGCTTAGAGTTTGAAACAAATAGGGAGAATATCAGAGTGTTTGCTATTCAAGCCGAACCGGAGTTGTTTGTTGCAATCAGAGAAGCACAGAAGTCTGAGCCGAGTATTCAAGTTTTAGTAGAGAAAGTCAGATCTGGGCATCAGTCTGAATTCCAGGTTAGAGATGAAGTCTTGTTTGTGAATAACCGTCTTGTTGTGCCTAATGTTGCAGAGTTGAGACAACGTATTCTTCGAGAGGCTCATTGCAGTCGGTTCAGTATTCATCCTGGAGGTCGTAAGATGTACAACGATCTGAAGAGTCAGTTTTGGTGGAAGAGAATGAAGAGCGATGTAGCGAGGTTTTTATCTCGGTGTTTGAACTGCCAACAAGTAAAAGTAGAGCGGAAGCGACCAGGAGGTCTTTTGCACATTCTATCTGTTCCTGAATGGAAATGGGATCACATTTCTATGGATTTTGTCACGAAGCTACCACGATCCGTTCGAGGATGTGATGCTATTTGGGTAGTGATCGACCGATTGACGAAGTCTGCTTGTTTTATTCCGTACAGGATGACGTATCGTTACGATCAGATGGCTGAGTTGTATGTTAACAATGTTGTGAGATTGCATGGGGTACCGAAGTCGATCGTTTCAGACAGAGACCCTAGATTCACTTCGCACTTTTGGCATAGTCTGCAAGAGGCACTTGGTACTCGATTGCATCTGAGTACAGCTTATCATCCTCAGACCAATGGACAGTCAGAGCGGACTATCCAGACGTTAGAGGATATGCTGCGAGCGGTAGTGCTAGACTTTGGCACTAGTTGGCAGGATTCTTTGCCTCTTGTCGAGTTTTCTTACAACAACAGCTTCCAAGCGAGTATCGGTATGGCGCCTTTTGAGGCATTGTACGGTAAGAAATGCCGATCTTCGTTGTTTTGGGATGATTTGTCCGAGTCACCAGATTTGGGGCCGGATTGTCTTCGAGATATGGCAGAGCAGGTTAAGATCATTCAGATCAGAATGAAGTCAGCCCAAGATAGACAGGCGAAGTATGCGAATGTCAGACGTAGACCTCTGAGTTTCGAGCAAGGAGACCGTGTTTTCCTTAAGATTTCTCCGTTCAGAGGCACTGTTAGATTCGGTAAGAGAGGGAAGTTGTCTCCGAGATTTATCGGGCCTTACAAGATTCTCGAGAAGATAGGCTATCTTGCCTACAGGCTTGCACTTCCTCCGTCATTATCTGGTATTCACGACGTTTTTCATGTCTCTATGCTGCGAAAGTATCAACCAGATATTTCTCATATCCTTCAGCCTAACGAAGCCGAGTTAGACGAGACTTTGAGCTATTTTGAACGACCGATTCAGATCCTTGATCGGAAAGAAAAGCAGCTCAGAACCAAGTTGATTCCGTTAGTGAAAGTGTAGTGGAGCCGTCATGGAGTAGAGGAAGTGACTTGGGAGACAAAATCTGACATGAGACAGCGATTTCCAGAGTTATTCAGATGACGTGAGTTCTTCTTACTGTTTTTAGTCCTTTCTTCTATCTTATGAGTTGTGGTTCTCGTTGATTTCGAGGACGAAATCTCTTCTTAGTGGGGGAGAATTGTAACGCCCCGTTTTTTTTTATCTTAAATGAGTTTATTTGAGTTAATCGGAGATTGCAGAGTTCACAAGCCGACTTGATTTTGATCAGGGTCCTTTTTGCAAATTTTGGAAATTTCAGGGACTAAAATGCAAATATTGAAATTGTTATAATATCTAGCAAGGGTTGACTATTCTTGGCACTCTATCTTCCTCCCCTAGCCGTGCTCCACCATTGAAGACGCCTCCAACCTTTTCAAAGCTTCTAGATTTTAGTCCGAGCTCGATCCAGCCATTGGAAATTATTTCTGAAGGCAGATTAGTGATCACTGCAGTGAGAGCTCCGTTATACCGTAAGTATTTCTCCGATCGGATATGTTTTGTTTTTTGGATGTTGTTATAATCGTTCTAGATTCGAGTATGTTGTTCTTGGCGAAGTTCTGATCGTTTATTATCTGTCAGTTTTGAAATAGAGCGACATTCGGATTTGTTATGATTTTTGGAAGCCTTTTTTGAAAATTATGGTTTTGAGATTTTTTGGGTTTGCCTTGTTTTGGTTGTATTGGATTTGATATGAGTTGATATCAGTATTGAACTGCTGTCTGCATTTCCGGTTTGTTCAGTTTATAGCCGTTATGCCGTCGGTTTGAGTTTTGGGGATTTCGAACCATTTTTGAGTTGTGATCTTGGCTTGTAAGTTGATCGTGGTTATTGATCATTAAATTGTATCTGAACAGATTCGTTTGGAGTTGTCAAGCCCTGTGTTAGCAGCATTTGGTCGTCGAGAATTGGACGAAGAACGGTAAAGAGATTACCTTGAACCGTTGCCTTTGTTGTTGGATTGTTTAGTTGTTGATTAAACCTTTTTGTTGTAGCTTATCCAGAGTTGGAACTACTGCATTGAAAGGTAAAGGCAGACATCGATAGCGGGATAGCATACTCGGGGTAGTTGGTTCTCGAGTTTCCCTTAAAATCACATACTTGCATCTACACTCGTTCTAGCATGAGGAACTTGTGTTTTGTTGTTTTGATTGAGCTTTTGTTATATGGCTATGTTTTATGTTTCTGCTATGCATTCATCTTGAGCCAATCTTGTTTTCAGCGGGCAGAACCGTCCCTTTTTGTTTAGACGTTTGGGAACTATGATTGAGTGGCCTAGGTCGTAGTCGTTTCATCTAGTGCTAGCATACTCATTATAGTTGCTCAAAGTCTAGAGGAGTGGGATACGTGGCACCACCTCGATTGGATGAGTCGGTGAGTCGTTACGTAATCTCACCCTCGGGATCCCAAAAGCACAGCAGCAATCCCTCGTTATCAGATTTGATATCCCGGTTTAAAGACATGCATTTCATTACATCGTTATTGATTTCGTTGTTGTCTTGAAAGCATGTTTATTGTTGTATTACTTGATATGTTGTTTTTACTGGGATTATCATTCTCACCGGTTATCCGGCTGTTGCTTTGTTTTGTATGTGTA
Organism: Henckelia pumila; assembly: GCF_033568475.1. Classification (NCBI taxonomy): domain Eukaryota; kingdom Viridiplantae; phylum Streptophyta; class Magnoliopsida; order Lamiales; family Gesneriaceae; genus Henckelia; species Henckelia pumila. The sequence continues at coordinate 141,658,159 of NC_133120.1, forward strand.
CTTGGCAACAGGTGGGGCAGGAACAAGTCAGAAGAGGCATGGTTAGCTCCGAGGGAAAGTTGTAGAAGTGAGACTCGGTTTAGAAGTCGTGTCAATATGTTTATCTAGTTATATTAGAACATGTTTAGATCTCGAACTTTGTTGTTTATGTTGTATCGATTATGCGAGTCTTATGTTGCATGTTATAGACTGGTTCGTAGTTGATCAACACTAGCATTTCATGTAATAACTGGAGAAGTTATGTTTTTAATGCATGAATTTGAGTTTGATGTATGGAATAACTTTTAGTTTGAGCTGCCAAGATTTTTCTGCTCTGTTCTGTTTCTGCTGCAAGGGGGCGCCCGAGCTGCAGTTTTTAGCAGCCCGAGCGCACCCCAGTTCGAGTAATCCAGCAGCGCTGAACTTTAGGGCGCGCTCGAGCGGCAGTTTTTGCCCGCCTGAGCGCACCCCCCTTTTTTATTGTCCAGCAGTGCTGGAGTTTAGGACGCGCTCGAGCGGCAGTTTTTGCCCGCCCGAGCTCAGCCTCCTTTTAAAAAAAAAATTTTCTTTCTTACTTTGGTCTTGGATCTTGTATGCTTAATTGTTGTTTAAGCCGAGATTAGTTGTTTAAAACCGAGGTCTCACAGTATCGTTCCCACGAGAAGTATGCATTGAAAAATTTTAAAGTACTTTTAATTAAAATAGGCTAAATTTTATTTAAAAAATTAAATAAGATAATTTTGTTTTCAGACTAAAATAATTTAGAAAAAACTAGTAAACAACTCGCACACTTGAGATAAATATCACTGAGAGAAAATATCTAGAGGATTTGATTTCACTTAGTTTCGACACTAATTTATTTATGTCATGCATTCATTTTATTTAATAGCCAATAACACTTAAGTGTTTCTATTTTCCTATCCCGAGTAACAAATAGAATTTATTAGTTAAACTTTGATTCCAATATCCCTATTAAAAATCTAGTATTAATGATATGTGATAAACAAAGTTCTTACATAAGCTAAAGTTATACACCCTCATGAGTTATATAAACATTAACAGTGTATTTTCTAACGATCATATTAAAAATCCCCTTTCTCGAGCACCGATTTCAAATAAATATGACAATTCAATTATAGATCATGTAATTGAAAGACAATCAATTCTAGAAAACACAATTAAATTAAGGTAATAAAATCAAATAAATTAAAAATTTATAGAAGTCGTCTCCACTAAGCTACATTATCCTCTAGACTTAAAAGTTTAGTTCATGATGCAATCTAAACAAAAACAAATCATGTTTAAAAAACTAGACATCAATTCCAGATTTTAAGAAGAAAAGGAAAAGAAGAATGGAGACAAAATAGCGTACGCGTCCTTCGTCTTCTATTCACTCCTTGTTTCCGACTTCTTCTTCACGTGCACAACTTTCTTCTCTCTCTCATTTTTCTGTTCTCAAATCTGATGCGCTGCTGCTTTATTATCTGATGTGTTGTTATTCTTCAGAATTTTTGCTCTTTTTCAACCCTTGAATTCCTCTCGATCGTCTCTCCTTGTGCATGATATTTGTTTCTCAATGTGCGACTGATTCCTCCTTCAAATATGTGCATGAGTTTGTGTTTTTATATATGGTAGAGTCCTTCTCGAAGACCAACGATTAAAGTCCACAAATTTGAGTGTTTTGAATTTCCAAAACTCTACTTCTAACATGCAATTTTTTCCTCGTGATTCTCTCTTTGTTGTTGCTGTGTGCGTGAGTTTTCTGTGTGGTGTGCTGCTGATATGCGGTCGTTCTTCCCTTTTTTTTATGTCTCAACATCCTCCTTTTATGTTTCCTCAAAGCCCGTTGATTGAAGCCCAACAAGTCTGAGAATTTTCAATTTCCAAAAATCTGCTTTCCTAGTTGTGCACGTAGCAGCAGCGCTGCTGCTCTCTTCTCAAGCACTGTTGCGCTTTGCTCTCGAACACTCGACACTGCATCTCTTCATTCCAAGTGTCGCTGTGCTTCTCTTCTCTAGGGTGCATCTGCGTTGCCGAACGGCATAGTGGCGTTGCCTATTCATCAATATAGCACTGAATCACATATCATCTAACGCTGTAGCGCTTCAATCACGAACAACAGGTGCAACAACTCTTCTTTTAAGCACTAAAGCACTTGTTCTTTTTATCTAGGGCGCGGGTGCACTGCCCTTTCTCCATACACGCGCAGAATTCTTGCAAAAATCATATCCATAGTTCTAGCCATTGAATCAAGCTGAAATCTTGACAGTTTCTTTAAACATCTTAAACGTAATTCTGAACGGTGGAGATCGGATTTGGATCTCTCTAGCATCTCCGATAATTTTTTTAAAGTTTGTGGCTTCGTAATTCCTCTTTCGCCTCTTCTCGGTACTTAACTTTCAATCCTCGCATATCACAAAAATAACAACAAATAAACATACAACCGCTCGATACATCGCAAAAGCCAAGTTAAATCACATGCAAATTAAGTGCATAAAATGCACTTATCAAATCCCCCCAAACTTATACTTTTTCTAGTCCCAAGCAAAACAATAATGTGTAATACAATCGGCCTCTAAATTTTTTATTCCAAGATTCAATCCACATGTCGGCTAATTTTTTCAATAGTTCTTGTATGTGTGTGATTTGCCAATCTCATCTACCCACCTAACTTTCGATAAAATCATGCAATCAGTAAGCTTCGAAAATTCATTAACTCCGCCCTTAAGTTTCAAAATACTCTCAACCAAGTTTAACTTTTATTTGCAAATATCAAAATGACTTTTTCGGTTAAATTTTAGATTCAAGAAAATTAGCAGGAGATATGTATCCAAATATAGTCAATGGTAATCAAAGATTCAGGATTCAAGCCAAGGGAATTGAATATTTTCAATTTGTGCATTATTGAGTAGCTAAAAATATTATTATTTGCATTGAATAGCCAGATATTGATCTTGGCTTCTTTCTACTCCATACATTCTTCATCTTTTTTTCTTGTATTTTTGGACTAGAATTTCAATTAATTTTTTTCAAGGCTCCCCTCACCTTACTTTCTCCGCTATTAATTTTTCTTTGAAATTTTTAGCTACTCAATTTGAATTGGTCTTCCATGAATATAGAATGGCTAAAAAGGCTCAATTGATTCAAAAACTCCTAAATCACTTCTGTGTTTTTAAAAATCTACCTTAGTTTCAAGCAAAAATTACAATAGTTAAGAATCAATTTGTCTCATCCACATCACAAATCCACATAATTTTTCTCTAATTTCTAGGAGTATCGAAAATCATGGAATCCGTGTTTATGGGTGAGAACTCAAGATTAAATATAGTTAACATTGACTTTTCAGCACAAAAACTATTTTTATCATAGGCCAACTCATTTAAACATCATGCTTTCAACTCAAACTAACTCATCAAAATTTAAATTTCACACTACACACCCCCCAAACTTAAATATGTGCATTGTCCTCAATCTACAGTAGTAAATAAAAACAAAGTACACGTACCTTGGGCATCGAGCATCAGTACTCGGCACCATATTGATCATTCATTACTCTTCTTTCAGGGGTGGTGCCTAAACTCTTTCAGTTTCATACTTTTCACCTACACAACTCAAAATTATTATTGATGTCTAGTCTCCTCATGCAAAATAATAATACAAAAGCAAGTAAAATAAAATAAAAAATAAAGCAAATAAAGGATACTAGCTTGAGTTACCTCCCACGAAGCACTTAGTTTATAGCCCATAGCCCGACTGTACTCCGATTCTAGCCCGGTGCCACTTTGTTGGAGGTTTTTACCTTCTCTTTCACCCTCAAAACATACTCAACAACCTTCTTGAACTTTGATTTCTTTTTATTTTTCTTTTTCTTCTTCTTTGGCACCGATGGATCATTTCTTCTTGGCAAAGCTACTTTACTGATGTGAATCAAAGTATCACAAACGCCAGAATTGAGAGAAACTCTCGTTTTCAGATTTATTAATAATATCAAAATTGTCTAAGAATAACAATGACATATATAATAATTAGACTCTTAATTCAACTAAAAGACCAAACTCACCCTAATCTATCCTAGAAAATATTGAAAGATATGAATTTAAAAGCAAACAAATCCTAACATAATCTTATAATAAAGTAAATATAATATTCAATCTTCAATTGCATCATCCTTCCGAGGGGTGGAAATATTCGTCCACGAATCTGGAAGGGTTGGGACTTCCCCGACGTATGGAACAAGATGTTCACATTAAACACATCCAACGTGCAGTAACCCGATGACATGAGAAGCCAATATGCATTAGAATTAATCTTCTCCGTGATCTCAAGAGGGCCAATCTTAAGAGCAACCAATTTATTATATTCATGGGCAGTGTAACGATCCTTGGTCAAAATAGCCCAAACGAGGTCACCCACTTGAAACTCAAGAAGACGACGTTTCCTGTCAGCCTCAAGCTTATATCAAGAGGCAGAAGCGATCAGACGTTCGTGTGTAAGCCGGTGGATGTCGCACATGTCGGCAATGAAGTACACAGCCTTCTTGTGTGGCCGGAATGGATCAGGGACAAGGGCGAGGTCAGCAGGGCAATGTGGCACAAAGCCATACACCCTGTGGAAAGGAATAAAACCGATGCTACGATTCACGGCGTGTGTAAGTCCCAAAAATATTAAGTTCTTAATGACGAGATTTAAGAGTTAAATTCTGAATAAGAGTGAAAAGATGAATTTAAGAATTTATGGAAATTCGAGATTTCAATTTCGGGTCAAAAATATTTAATTTGAGAATTTTTCGGATTTTAAGATTTTAATATCCAGAATTCTTAAATTAAAAGATAAAAAATATTTGAATTGATATTTATGGAATTTAAGATGTAAATTCCAAGATTATAAATATCAAGGATTTAATTTGAGGATGAAATCCGAGCAAGGGCCTTGCGAATATTGAGCAGTTCAAGGACTAAAATGCGATAAGGTCTGAAATGATTTAATTTTAATCCGAGAATATTTAATTTGATAATATTTAGATTTTAGAATTAAATTCTATTATTCTTAAATTATTTAGGATTGAAATTGAATTAAATCGCTTGTCCGGGGACTGAATTGCAATTAGGCCAAAATTCAGGGACCAAAGTTCAATTTTTCTTGCAACTTGGCCATAAAAACGTGTAAGTATGCGGGAATTGATCAGAACACTCAGCCAAGAAACCGAGAGAGAGGGAGAAAGGGGTTTCAAAGCCATTTTCGATTCTTCAAGCTCCGATATCTTTCGATCCGCCGCAGAATTTTCGATTGATCATATATTTGCGATCACGGCTCCGAGTGCTACGTTTTGACGTAAGTTTTAAGAAGTTCTACCATGTTTGAATTTTAAGTTGTTAGAATTAAGATTTGATTGTATAAACATGTTCTAGCATATACGACGATAGCATATCTAAGACGGATCGAGAAAAGATCGTCGTTTGAACCTGTTTATGAATTTTTGAAGATTATTTGCAATTCTGAAATTTATGGGCTGCATATTTCGAAATTCAGATGAAGAATTGAAGATGATATCATGTTGAGATTATAGTATTGATAATATTCATGTGTTTAGAATTTCCGGTTTTGATCCGTTATGCCGTCAGTTTGAATTCCGGTCACGTGATCAAGTTATTAGATTGTTTGATAAGAATGAAATGATATTGAAAGATCATATTGAATTAGATATCAATGAATTTCAGATTTGAATTGCAACATATCGATTTCGAGTAGGCGAACTCGAGAAGTTAGCCTTTGAACAGAGAAAGACTGAAGAAGGTGTGAAGCTAGTTTGCCTTGAATGATTTGAGCAGATTTGGATAGAAGTTCTTTGATGTTAGTTATCCAGACTTGGAGCTTATCAGATTCAGAAGAAAAGGTATGAATAGACATTAATAAGATGGGCAGAATAACTCGAGATTGTTTCTTATTATCGAGTTGCCTAAAATCACATACATGCATGTTTAATATATGTTATTGTTTACGTTTACATAAATGAGATAGATTATTCAAGATAGCTATCTTCTTGAATTCCCAGAATATTTATGTAAATGTTTACTTGTCTTCTTTGATTTATATTATGTTATGTATTGAACATGTTTTACGTATTCTATGTGATGCTTACAGATTTTTCGGTATCCTTGAGTGATTATATGATTGATGTGTTCAAGATGTTGTTTTAGCTTATGTATGATTTGATGCATCCAGATTATGTTGCATTCATCTTGAACTCCAGCCTGAAAAGCACAAAGGGTTGAAAGACCTATAGTGCAGATGACGTTTGGAGAACTGTAGTTGAGTGGCATGGAATATAGATTTACTTCCAGAGTCATATGACTCATGGAACGGAATATAGATTTATTTCCAGAGCTAGAAGACTCACTATAGTTGCACCAAAGTCAGGGGAATTGAGATATTTAACACCACCTCGAGTGGGAGAGTCGGTGGTTGGTTAAAGATTTTATTTCCCCGGGATCCCAGAGCTACGATTTATTGATATCAGATTTGATAGCCTATTCCTTGACACATGCATTGCATTTATGCATTAACCTAGAGATTACTATGGTTTAGAATATGCGGTCATAAATGCTAGCATGTTAGTATTTGACATTCAAGATTTGAATGAGTTTATATGCTTGATTTTATTTTATAATATATGAACGAATATACTATCATGTTTTGTCTGTTATTACATGATTGGAGATTTAATATTCATTTGGCATATAGATTTAATATGCTTAAATGATGTATATGCATGTCATTCATACTTAGATTTATTCTTACCGGAGTTATCCGGCTGTTTCTTTGTTTGTATGTGTGCATTGCATCAGGTTGGGGTATAATCAAGTCAGACTTGACTTGGATTGCACGAGATTGAAAGATTAGAAGTGGAGACTCGGGTTTTAAGCAGATGACATGTATTTTATGATTTGGTAATCATGATAGAACAACAAGCACTTTTGTATATGCTGTTGTTGAGTATTGATTCATGTATTAAAAATATGTAGATTGATGTTTAAATGCATGTCAGGTATGTAGAATCATGTTGGAAAGCTTATATGATAGATTATATCATTTTTCATACTTGATAGCATAAAGAAGACTGATTTTATGCACAGGGCACGGACCCCGTGCATGCCATGGGCAAGGGTCCGAATGGACTCTGTCCCAAAATGTTTTGAGAAAAGGAGGCACGGACCCCATGTAAGCCTCCGTGTAAGGGTCCGTGTGTCCTCTGTTCCGCAACTCCTTTTGATTTCGATTTCTGCAAAGGCACGGACCCTTGTCCAAAGGCTGCACGGACCCCGTGCAATGGTCCGAACCAAGGTCTGTGTGTGAGCAGAATTTAAAAAAAAAAATATTCAGTCTCTGATTTTATTCGTTCAAGTGTGATTCTTTTATGATTAAATGTTATTTGCCCCTTAAGATGAGATTAGCACCCGAGGTCCCCACAACAGGTGGTATCAGAGCGTAAAGTCTTGGACTAAGATAGAAGTTGAGCCGGGTAGATTGAGTCGAATGCATTTATAGTATTGCATGAGTATGCTTTACTTGCTTTACAGAATTGTATGCGACGATGATTGTTTGAGTGAACACTGCTTGCTTTACTGAGATGCGAATTACATCCTTATATGCTGATATGTATGCCTGATTTCTTGAATTCATTAGAATAAATGAATTCGTTGCAAGCATGTTTTATTTGAAAAGCATGAGAATTTGCAAGCATGTGTTCTATTCAGAAGAATGAGATTATATGTATGTTATACTGAAATTGTATTTTATAATCTCTGCCATATATATTTCTTCTGTTATTGAATAATACAGATTGTACAGATAGCATGAGAACCTCAGACAGAAGAGAACCGCAAACAGAACAGAACAGTGTTGAGGTACGTTTTTGAGCCAATTGATATGATGATTGCACTGAGGAGTATGTTAGTTGAACAACTCCAAAGCTATTAATCACCAACTCAGAAAGATACAGAATATGCTATGTCTATAATGGGGTTGAATTAAAGAGCTGGATCAGTTGTTCAAGAGAAGAATATTCAGATGAACATAGAATCAGCTTGATTTATATCAACTCTAGGACTTAGCAAGAAGTTGGTGAAGTTGCGAGAAGAAGTATTGAAATGTTTGGCAGGTAAGTAAACAGAATTGTTTCTTTCCGTATATGATAAAGAAGATAGAAAAGAAAACTTTGCAGCATAGAAGCATAACAACTTTAATGAGTTGATTTCAAGCCAGTAATAGAATCATGAAATCACGAACCGGTAGTACGAGGCAGAGTTGAATTTTTATTCACGCCTCTGTAATTGTGAAAACCTATGATCATCACATTCATTATAACTTTCATAGCAGTATAGCTATGAAGAAAGAGATAGTGACAACCGCAGCAAAGATCAATTTATCCTAAACTCCAGCACATAAAGAAATATAAGCATAGCTTCCATAGCTGAAATGGCAGATAATTTCATAGGCAATAATCCAATATAGAAAATAAGGCTCAAGTTGTATCAGATAAGAATATTACAGGTAAGTGAGTTAATTCTAGTTAACCGCTTATATATTGATTGCATAGCATACATTTATAGATTAGTGATTTGTTATGCTACAATCCGTATATGATGAGCCTTTATTTATCGTATTTGCTGAGATTTTGCCTTTGAGTAGATGGAACACATTTGCACGTTTAGTCATAGAAGATGAAATACAGAATTGAGGAAATAAGATTGAATGTGCTGATATCAGGCATGAGATATTAAGCTAGAATACATTATCGATATTAATGCAATAACTGAGTACCAGTTAACAGCTGATTGAATCCGTGCACTGATTAATAAATAGTTAAGATGTGAGTTTCAGACATTAGATCTTTGTTATTCGGTACTGGGTATACCAAGAGGAAAACGTCGGAAGAATTTTAGTCGATGTACTGAATTAGTATAGAACTAACCTAGAATTGACAGATATGTCAGTGGTTAGAATATACAGAAATATTCAGAAGACATATTCCAACTTTTCTACGAAATGAATGCAGTTCTATATAGAGTGGTGTCTAATACGAAAATCTTATGACAACTCGTACAGAAAAGCACTACTTGAACTGAAGAACTCCAGAAATAGCTAGACAAGTGAATAGAAAAGAGTTATTTAGTACCGAAATGATGATTAATTCTATGACAATAGGTTAAGTCGAAAAGATTATATTCGACTATTGTCAGCTGAAAATTAATAGATGAACTCATATCAATAGAGAATAAGAAAAATCAGTTACAATTGAGCTTTCTCTTCAATTTTGCTGAAGCTATTACATCATAGAAATCATGATTCTTAAATTTCTTGATATCGATTTTGAGGTTGTGTTATTTGACCTCGATTGATTTTGATTGACTCTTATTCTTTTGCTAGAGTCTGCTTTTCTTAACTCGCTGTCATTCAGAATATTTGATTTTGTCTGACATTTCCTTAAGCGAGGTTCTTTGATTGAAATTTGAGAATTATTGATTATTTGATGTATCTATTCAGTGTATCTTGAAGTATTTGGCTCGTAATTGATAGAAAATCAGATTCAAAGTATCCAAAATATTTATGGTTTGATTGCATAATTTGCTAGTACTGGGAAATAGAAAGAAGAAAAGTAGATGAATGCTCGATCGAGTGATTACAGATCTGTAATTTTTATACGTGAGTTGCTAGACAGATACTCATACAATCAGAATTGTTACAATCCAAGCTAATATTGATTGGTTTGGAAAGATACAAGCAACATGGATATGAGATCAAGCAATGAAAATTAAGTTGTGAATGCTAGATTAAGATATGAGATAAGATAGCAGATCAGAACAGATAAACTTTTTCGGTGAATAATCATTTGAGTATGCCAGATATTCTAGATATGGAATATCAGATTTTGAAAGAGACATATGACAACAGATTGAATATCCATTCAGTTGTCTACATCTGTATGACTTACATGTAGTCATTACTTGGCAATCAGTATTGGTGAAAGAAATGAAAACAGATACGACAGAATTGACATTACCAATACTAAAATTCCAGTAAACGAAGCAGAAAAGAGGAACCCAAGTGGTTTCTGTAACAGATTAGTTACATAAGAGTTGAAAGAAGATCAACTTTGCAGAAGATTTTAGTTCGAATCTACTCAAATCGTCATGATTTTGCGATTTAGATTGTAGTAGATTTCGACAGATTCACGAATATGTTGTATTAGACATGATACAAACATAAAGAGATACTTGTTACAAAGTTAGCAAGATGATCAGATTACATGAATTCTTGAAATCTATTGTCAAGATAGAGACTGTAGATTTATTTTCTAGATTGTGGCACTGATTGTCAGATGTTCTGAGTGTTTGGTTGTATGAGATTTCATTATACCATCCTACGATTAGTGGAATATCAGATGTGATTATCCAGATTTTCGAGGATATGCTCAGAACTATAGTACTAGATTCGGTACTAGTTGATTGATTATGTGCCATTTGATTACCATAATTCCTGTGACAGCTATATATAGATATAGGGACAGTATTTTGCATTTAGATGATAAGAAAAACATAATTGTCTTTATATTGAAACGATATTTCAGAAGTATCAGCTATCAGACTAGATATGAGTCAAGAAAAGATAGAGAATATGAAGATTGATTTGAACAGAATAAGAACAGAGCAGCATAGACAGAGTTAGCAAATGAGTAATAGATATAGATTTTGAAGCCTGAACAGAATGATCAGCAAAGAAGTTCTTTCCCAAGCATCATTAGGTTCAGAAAGAGATCTCAGAAGCTATGAGTATTTGATCTAGCTTATTGATTAATACTCCATCTCGAATTGTCAGACAAATGACTTGTTATACATATGCATTGGCTGAAGAATATCAGCTAGAATATGTATGTACATTCAAGTCAGAGAACTGATACAGAGTTAGATCACAAGAAAGAGCAACTTAGATCTAAGTTGACTCAGTGATTATATGTTCAAGAGAATAGATATGATTGCAGAAGCGATCAGAAAGAAGATTAAGATACTATAAAAGAGAAGATATCAGAATAGATATCTAAAGCTCAGAGAACTGACTTCAGTCAGCTATACAGCTTACGAGAATCAGCAGTAAGATCGAATGCGATTTCGAGGACGAAATCATTCCTTAGAGGGGAGGAATTGCAAGGCCCGAAAATATTAAGTTCTTAATGATGGGATTTAAGATTTAAATTCTGAATAAGAGTGAAAATATGAATTTAAGAATTTATGGAAATTCGAGATTTCAATTTCGGGTCAAAAATATTTAATTTGAGGATTTTTCGGATTTTAAGATTTTAATATCCAAAATTATTAAATTAAAAGATTAAAAATATTTGAATTGATATTTATGGAATTTAAGATGTAAATTACAAGATTATAAATATCAAGGATTTAATTTGAGGATGAAATCCGAGCAAGGGCCAATTTGCGAATATTGAGCAGTTCAAGGACTAAAATGCGATAAGGTCCGAAATGATTTAATTTTAATTCAAGAATATTTAATTTGAGAATATTTATAGTTTAGAATTAAATTCTATTATTCTTAAATTATTTAGGATTAAAATTGAATTAAATCGCTTGTCCGGGGACTGAATTGCAATTAGGCCAAAATTCAGGGACCAAAGTGCAATTTTCCTTGAAACTTGGCCATAAAAACGTGTAAGTATGTGGGAATTGATCAGAACACTCAGCCAAGAAACCGAGAGAGAGGGAGAAAGGGGTTTCAAAGCCATTTTCAATTCTTCAAGCTCCGATATCTTTCGATCCGCCTAGCAAAATTTCCGATTGATCATATATTTGCGATCACGGCTCCGAGTGCTACGTTTTGACGTATGTTTTAAGAATTTATACCATGTTTGAATTTTAAGTTGTTGTTAGAATTAAGATTTGATTGTATAAACATGTTCTAGCATATACGACGATAGTATATCTAAGACGGATCGAGAAAAGATCGTCGTTTGAACCTGTTTATGAATTTTTGAAGATTATTTGCAATTCTGAAATTTAGGGGCTGCATATTTCGAAATTCAGCTGAAGAATTGAAGATGATATCATGTTGAGATTATAGTATTGATGATATTCATGTGTTTAGAATTTTTGGTTTTGATCCGTTACGCCGTCGGTTTGAATTCCGGTCACGCGATAAAGTTATTAGATTGTTTGATAAGAATGAAATGATATTGAAAGATCATATTGAATTAGATATCAATGCATTTTAGATTTGAATTGCAACATATCGATTTCGAGTCGGCGAACTCGAGAAGTTAGCCTTTGAACAGAGAAAGACTGAAGAAGGTGTGAAGTTAGTTTGCCTTGAATGATTTGAGCAGATTTGGATAGAAGTTCTTTGATGTCAGTTATCCAGACTTGGAGCTTCTCAGATTCAGAAGAAAAGATATGAATAGACATTAATAAGATGGGCAGAATAACTCGAGATTGTTTCTGATTATCGAGTTGCCTAAAATCACATACATGCATGTTTAATATATGTTATTGTTTACTTTTACATAAATGGGATAGATTATTCAAGATAGCTATCTTCTTGAATTCCCAGAATATTTATGTAAATGTTTACTTGTCTTTTTTGATTTATATTATGTTCTGTATTGAACATGTTTTACGTATTCTATGTGATGCTTACAGATTTGTCGGTATCCTTGAGTGATTATATGATCATATGATTATATGATTGATGTGTTCAAGATGTTGTTTTAGCTTATGTATGATTTGATGCATCCAGATTATGTTGCATTCATCTTGAACTCCAGCCTGAAAAGCACAGAGGGTTGAAAGGCCTAGAGTGCAGATGACGTTTGGAAAACTGTAGTTGAGTGGCATGGAATGTAGATTTACTTCCAGAGTCAGATGACTCATGTCACAGAATATAGATTTATTTCCAGAGCTAGAAGACTCACTATAGTTGCACCAAAGTCAGGGGAATTGAGATATTTAACACCACCTTGAGAGGGAGAGTCGGTGGTTGGTTAAAGATTTTATTTCCCCGGGATCCCAGAGCTACGATTTATTGATATCAGATTTGATAGCCTATTCCTTGACACATACATTGCATTTATGCATTAACCTAGAGATTACTATGGTTTAGAATATGCGGTCATAAATGCTAGCATGTTAGTATGTGACATTCAAGATTTGAATGAGTTTATATGCTTGGTTTTATTTTATCATAGATGAACGAATATACTATCATGTTTTGTCTGTTATTACATGATTGGAGATTTAAGATTCATTTGGCATATAGATTTAATATGCTTAAATGATGTATATGCATGTCGTTCATACTGAGATTTATTCTTACCGGAGTTATCCGACTGTTTCTTTGTTTTTATGTGTGCATTGCATCAGGTTAGGGCATAAGCAAGTCAGACTTGACTTGGATTGCACGAGATTGAAAGATTAGAAGTGGAGACTCGGGTTTTAAGCAGATGACATGTATTTTATGATTTGGTAATCATGATAGAACAACAAGCACTTTTGTATATGTTGTTGTTGAGTAATGATTCATGTATTACAGATATGTAGATTGATGTTTAAATGCATGTCAAGTATGTAGAATCATGTTGGAAAGCTTATATGATAGATTATATCATTTTCAGACTTGATAGCATAAAGAAGACTGATTTTATGAACAGGGCACGGACCCCGTGCATGCTATGGGCAAGGGTCCGGATGGACTCTGTCCCAAAATGTTTTGAGAAAAGGAGGCACGAACCCCGTGTAAGCCTCCGTGTAAGGGTCCGTGTGTCCTCTGTTCCGCAACTCCTTTTGATTTTGTTTTCTGCAAAGGCACAGACTCTTGTCCAAAGGCTGCACGGACCCCATGCAATGGTCCGGACCAAGGTCCGTGTGTGAGCAGAATATTTTTTTTTTTAAAAAAATTTCAGTCTTTGATTTTATTCGTTCAATTGCGATTCTTTTATGATTAAATGTTATTTGCCCCTTAAGATGAGATTAGCACCCGAGGTCCCCACAGCGTGATTATGAGAAAATTCGGCCAAGGGGAGAAATGTATCCCATGTCTTCACATTATCGCCTACGAGACAGAGAAAGAGATTTCCCAACGAGCAGTTAGTCACCTCGGTTTGGCCATTCGTCTGTGGATGATAAGCCGAGCTAAAAGCAAGAGTATTATGTACCATACGCCAGAGGCTACGCCAGAAATGGCTCACGAAGCATGTGTTGCGATCCGAGATGATGGAGGTCGATCAGCCATGTAGGCTGCGCGACGTGAAACACATCAGTAGATCTCCTGCTGGGAATAAATTGGGCCATCTTTCAAAAACAATCAACCAAAACAAAGATGGAGTCATGACGCAACTGTGTGCGGGGAAGGCCAAGAACAAAATACATCCTGATGCACGTCCAAGGTTGTGTAGGAACAGGTAGAGGCAAATATAATCCCGCATTAGATGCAGCCCATTTAGACCCTTGGTGTAATGCCCTGATTTTATCTTAATTGACTTTATTTGAGATAATCGAAGATTCCAGAGTTCAAGAGCCGACTTGATTTTGATCAGGGTCCTTTTGGCAAATTTCGAATTTTTCAGGGACTAAAATACAATTTTGGACTTAAATAGATATTTAAGCTTGCTTTGAATTCTTTTCCTCCATTCCCTCCTTCCTCCATCGCCTCTCCCTTCATTGAAGCCGCCCCATTTGGTTTTCAAGCTTTGGGAATTCGGTTTTCGATCGATCCGTCCGTTGGAATTTATTTCTGAAGGCAGATTAGCGATCACGACTACGAGAGCTTCGTTCTACCGTAAGTATTTCTCCGATCAGATACGTTTCGTTTTTTGGGATGTCGTTAGAATCGATTGAGTTTCTAGTATGTTGTTTTTGGCATAGTTCTGATCGTTTATTATCTGTCGGTTTTGAAATAGAGCGTCGTTCAGATTTGTTATGATTTTTGAAAGGATTTTCGAAATTTGAAATTTTATGATTTGTTGGAATTGGATTGTTATGGTTGAATGTTGATTGATAAGAGTTGTTTGGATTGATATTATGTTGTCTGCGTTTCCGGTTTGGTCATAATACAGCCGTTTTTCCGCCAGTTTGAGGTTTGGATTGTCAATCGGTTTGTAGTGTTTGAGCCAAGTCTTCGATTGAGTTGTATTTTGATCTCGAGCCTTTATTACTTCTTTTGACAGATTCGTTTGAAGGCCGTTGAGTTGCGAGATTTCAAGAGTTGTATTGCTTTGAAGATTGTAGCCGGTATAGTATCGATTTCTTATTATCGATTGAGGAAGTTTGATTGAATCTTGATTGAGGAATTGTTGTTGTTTCCAGGTTGGAGCATCGACGTTTGAAAGAGGTATAAGATGACTTAGACTGGAATGGAACGTGTGACTCGAATCCGACTTGATTCGAGTGTTCCGGAAAAATCACATACTTGCATGTTATTTGATTATTTAAGTTATTTGAGTTACGTTTTGCATTGCATTCATATTGAGCTAAGAATCCTTGATTTGAGCAGCGGGCAGGACGGCCCTTTTATGATAGACGTTTTGGGGATTATATTGTGAGTGGCCTGGTGTAGCCGTTTCACCTAGTGCTAGCATACTCCTTATAGTCGCACCAAAGTCTAGAGGATGGAGATACGTAGCACCACCTCGATCGGGAGAGTCGGTGAGTTGTTTACGTGATCTCGTCCTCGGGATCCCAAAAGCAAAAGCAGCAACTCTTTTGATTATCCGACTTGATAATCCCAGATTTTAAAGACAAGCATTGCATTGTATGCATTTGAATTGAGTTTAGAGATGAATTTGGAATTGATTGTCTTGTATATATATCATGTGTTGATATATTAATTGATATGCTTGTTTGTCTCTTTTACTGGGGATTGTATTCTCACCGAATTATCCGGCTGTTGTCTTTGTTTGTATGTGTACTTGGCAACAGGTGGGGCGGGACTGAGTCAGAATAGACCTGGTTAGCGTCAAGAGCAAGAGATAGAAGTGAGACTCGTTTAGAAGTCAAATCAGCATGTCAATCTAGTTTATGTTTTACGATCATGTTTTGTCATTCGAACTTCTCATATTGTATTGTAAGCAAGAATCGATGTAGGTACTACCGAATTGAATGTTTCTCTTCCCTAAACCTTTCTTGTATTGTTATTGGCTTGTCAAATATTTTAAATGCAAGTGTTTAGGTTTGGTTGGATTTATTTTCGGTGCCTTGGATTTCTGGGCGAGAGGACGGCGATATTGGCGCGGGCGCGCGGCCTTTTGACGAGGTAAGGGCGCAGGCGCGCGTTCTGAGAGCGCGGGCACGCTGGTTCTTGGCGAGGCGGGGGTGGGGGTGCTCTAGCTTCGGCCCAGGCGCGCGGTCGTTTCCCTTTTAAAAAAAAAATTTTTTATGATAGCTTCGATTCTTGTATGATTAATTGTTGTTTACTTTGAGAATAGTGGTTTAGAAACGAGGTCTCACATTAAGTTGTATCAGAGCGATAAGATTCTTGGACTGAATTTAGAAGTGAGCGGGGTAGATCGAGTCCGCATGAATTAAATTCTCGCATGTGATTGAGTTATTTAAATTGATTTGTTGAAATACCATGCGAGCATGCTTTATTAATTGAGAATTATTTGAATTACATGACTATGTGATTTAATTTATAAAGCATAAATTATTTGAGATATGAACTGTAATTCACCTGTATCCAGAATTTTGAGAGATTGCAAGGACATCTAATTGAAGTGATTGAGATATCTTGTGTCCTAACCTTTGAATTATCAGATGGGTCCTCGACGAGTTATTAACACAAACACACCGCCAGTTATTCCTACAACTGATCAAGCTAGTACTGAAACGGTTGAGATGGATGCTACAGTGACGCCGATGGAAACCTTGCTGAAGAGGTTCCAGTCGTTTAATCCATCGTTGTTGATGGGTACTGAAAATCCAGTTGACTGTGAGGGTTGGTTGGATGACGTTGATCAGTTGTTCGATTCCCTTGACTATTCTGATGATCGCCGAACCAGGTTAGTCATTCATCAGCTTCGTGGTGTGGCTAAGAACTGGTGGATCACGACGAAGAGGTCCTTGGAGAACCGAGGTACAGCTATTAACTGGAATATGTTTAAGTCTTAGTTTTATAAACGGTTTTTCCCACTTTCGTACCGAAAGGACAAGGGATCCAAGTTTGCAAATCTGAAGTAGGAGAATTTGAATATTGAGGAGTATGTGGCCAAGTTTGATAGTTTGCTGAGATTTGCACCGCACATTGCCCACAATGAAGAAGCAAAATTGGATCAGTTCATTAATGGTCTAAACCCTGACATCTTCACACTGGTAAACACTGCTAGGCCTGATAATTTTGCGGATGCCATGAATCATGCAAAAGGAGCTGAAGCAGGTTTGTGGAGACATAGAGGAGGTCAGTTTGTGCCGCAGCAATAGCAAGGACAGTTTCAGGCACAATCTTCTCAATATCAGAACCAACCGTTCCATTACCAGAATCAATCCTTTCAGTTTCTGAACCAACCACCGAGTTCTGAGGGTGGTAGCAGTGGAGGTAATAGGAAGGATTACTATCTCCCGAAAGGGAAGCAGTTTAAGAAGCATGGAACCAGTTCTTCGAGCTCTAGTGGCTCGAGACAGTTTGGATTGGGACAGAGTTCGGGTCAGTCAGGCATGTTTTGTGCCAATTGCGGAGGTCGTCACTCCAGTGATCAGTGTAGAGGTATTTTTGGAAGCTGCTATATCTGTAACCAGGCGGGGCACTTTTCCAGAGCGTGTACTCAGCGTGTCCCTGAGCAAGCTCAGAGTGGAAGTTTTTCGAGACAAACAGCTCAGCCTCAGCAACAAGCTCCTACTGTCCACTCTTTTCAACCTCAGAAGCAGAATAGACAGGAAGGTAATCAGTATGCAAGCCAGCCTCCCAGACAGCAGGCACGAGTCTTTTCTCTGTCTGAGGACCCGCAGACTCAGGCTGCACCCAATAATGACAGATCAGGTAACGTTTGATTTTGGTTTTCTATTCTTACTGGACTGTTAGATACTGGCGAGTTAATTGACTTCTTATTGAAGAATCTATTTAATGTTTATCGTGCCTCTAAACTTTTGTTGAATCGTTCGAATTGACGAATACTCCAGTAGTGTTGTTAATCTTTCTATTAACCGGATCTTTCAGAAGAATTAGTTGAGACTAGGAATTCTTATCGTTGATTTTTTATCTTTTGGAATGAGAATTGTGCTGATCTTTCAGAGTTTTTGAGAATCGTATAGCAGATATTGGTACCAAGCAGTTGTTTGTTATTCTTCAATGTCGGAATTCTTTTGGATTGAATGGTCTTCTTCGATTGTTTGAGTTAATGATGGAATTTTTGCCGATCAGCGCTCTCTTCTTATCGAGATTTTGGGATGTATTCTAATTCAGAGGAATCGCGCTATAGTCTGGACATCGAGACAGCTGAAGACGCTCGAGACTCAATGTTTGAATCTGGACTTCGAACTCGTAGCGATCTTATTGATTTGGGGATCTGTTATCTATTTTTCTTATGAGGAGATTTCCGTGATCTTTTCTATGATTTGGGAGTTGGAGTAATTGTTTTCACAGTTGGAGCTGATTTAGAGGCAGAAAAGAGGATTAGATTGTTTGAGATTTCTGACTGCGAATCTTTATCTGAGGAATTGTATGCAGCAGTTGATGTTTTGAGCTGTTCTTATTTTATCTTTTATATAACTTCGATTGACCGACTGTTGGAATCGGCTACCGTTTTCTGTATAGAATGACTTTCATTCAAGACTAGAGGATTGATATCTTGTCAGAGGTCGTCAGATGTCATGTTTTTTCCGAAGTCTGTTAGTTTAGATAGAGATCTTTGAGGCACTCATTCTTTCGGCAAGAACTTCGATAAGATTTTGTTGTCTGATTTCAACTTATTCAGTTCGATATCCTCAGAACGACGGACAACCAGATCAGACGAGTCGAACTTTAGATTTTATGCCTTGAGTTGGAACCAGAGACGATTGGATTGTGACTGAGAAGATGAGGATTATGCTGACGAGAATGAGTCGACTTTTGATTGGCGGACTTGAAGGAGTATTTGAGAGACACAGTTTGCGTTGGAACCGTGTTTGATTTCGAGGACGAAATCTTTTCTAAGAGGGGGAGAATTATAACGCCTTGATTTTATCTTAATTGACTTTATTTGAGATAATCGAAGATTCCAGAGTTCAAGAGCCGACTTGATTTTGATCAGGGTCTTTTTTGCAAATTTCGAATTTTTCAGGGACCAAAATGCAATTTTGGACTTAAATAGATATTTAAGCTTGCTTTGACTTCTTCTCCTCCATTCCCTCCTTCCTCCATCGCCTCTCCCTCCATTGAAGCCGCCCCATTTGGTTTTCAAGCTTTGGGAATTCGGTTTTTGCTCGATCCGTCCGTTGAAATTTATTTCTGAAGGCAGATTAGCGATCACGGCTACGAGAGCTTCGTTCTACCGTAAGTATTTCTCCGATCAGATACGTTTCATTTTTTGGGATGTCGTTAGAATCGATTGAGTTGCTAGTATGTTGTTCTTGGCAGAGTTCTGATCGTTTATTATCTGTCGGTTTCGAAATAGAGCGTCGTTCGGATTTGTTATGATTTTTGAAGGGATTTTCGAAAGTTGAGTTTTTATGATTTGTTGGAATTGGATTGTTATGGTTGAATGTTGATTGATAAAAGTTGTTTGGATTGATATTATGTTGTCTGCGTTTCCGGTTTGATCAGAATACAGTCGTTTTGCCGCCAGTTTGAGTTTTGGATTGTCAATCGGTTTGTAGTGTTTGAGCCAAGTCTTCGATTGAGTTGTATTTTGATCTCGAGCCTTTATTACTTCTTTTGATAGATTCGTTTGAAGGCCGTTGAGTTGCGAGATTGCAAGAGTTGTATCGCTTTGAAGATTGTAGCCGGTTTAGTATCGATTTCTTATTATCGATTGAGGAAGTTTGATTGAATCTTGATTGAGGAATTGTTGTTGTTTCCAGGTTGGAGCATCGACGTTTGAAAGAGGTATAAGATGACTTAGACTGGAATAGAACGTGTGACTCGAATCTGACTTGATTCAAGTGTTCCGGAAAAATCACATACTTGCATGTTATTTGATTATTTAAGTTATTTGAGTTACGTTTTGAATTGCATTCATATTAAGCTAAGAATCCTTGATTTGAGAAGCGGGCAGGACATCCCTTTTATGATAGACGTTTTGGGTATTATATTGTGAGTGACCTGGGTGTAGCCGTTTCACCTAGTGCTAGCATAATCCTTAGAGTCGCACCAAAGTCTTGAGGATGGAGATACTTAGCACCACCTCGATCGGGAGAGTCGATGAGTTGTTTACGTGATCTCGTCCTCGGGATCCCAAAAGTAAAAGCAGCAACTCTTTTGATTATCCGACTTGATAATCCCAGATTTTAAAGACATGCATTGCATTGTATGCATTTGAATTGAGTTTAGAGATGAATTTGGAATTGATTGTCTTGTATATATATCATTTGTTGATATATTAATTGATATGCTTGTTTGTCTCTTTTACTGGGGATTGTATTCTCACCGGTTTATCCGGCTGTTGTCTTTGTTTGTATGTGTACTTGGCAACAGGTGGGGCAGGACCGAGTCAGAATAGACCTGGTTAGCGTCAAGAGCAAGAGATAGAAGTGAGACTCGTTTAGAAGTCGAATCAGAATGTCAATATAGTTTATGTTTTACGATCATGTTTTGTCATTCGAACTTCTCATGTTGTATTGTAAGCAAGAATCGATGTAGGTACTACCGAATTGAATGTTTCTCTTCCCTAAACCTTTCTTGTATTGTTATTGGCTTGTCAAATATTTTAAAGGCAAGTGTTTAGGTTTGGTTGGATTTATTTTCGGTGCCTTGGATTTCTGGGCGAGAGGACGGTGCGGGCGCGCAGCCTTTTGACGAGGTAAGGGCGCAGGCGCGCGTTCTGAGAGCGCGGGCGCGCTGGTTCTTGGTGAGGCGGGGGCGCGGGTGCTCTGGCTTCGGCGCGGGCACGCGGTCGTTTCCCTTTTAAAAAAAAAGTTTTTTTATGATAGCTTCGATTCTTGTATGATGAATTGTTGTTTACTCCGAGAATAGTGGTTTAGAAACGAGGTCTCACACTTGGCACACACGACACCGAGCCACATAATGCCCAACATCCTGTCCAAAAGTAAGAAGCAGACAAGAGGAGAAAAGTCCTGTGCGATCCAATGTGTCCTTCCCCATGAAGATTATGAAAGAGTTGGAGGCGGAGACTATAGTCCGGAATACACAATTGAGAAGCCCCGAAAGAGAAAACCATCATGAAATGTAAAAGAGCAGTTAGAACCATCACAAACATAAGGCAGAATTTTGCCAAAATAGGGGTCATCTTCATATGCATTTCGGATTAAATCAAAGCCAATAACAAAAACACGTAGTTCACCAAGGAGAGAGTGGCGGCGACTAAGGGCATTGGCAACACGATTCAAGATGCCAGACTTATGTTTGATAACGAAAGTAAACTGCTGGATTTAGGCTAACCAAGAAGCATGGAGTGCAAAGTTCTTTTCTTGGTTCCCAAGATATTTCAGCGCATCATGATCTGTGAACAAAATGAACTCACGATGGAAGAGATAATGGCGCCAGTGGCAAACTGCCTGAAGAATAGCATAAAACTCAACATCATAGGTACTCTATCGAGCTCGGGAACCCTGTAATTTTTCACTAAAATAAGGAATCGGGCGGCCCTTTTGGCTGAGAACCCCACCAATGTCAGTCTTCGATGTGTCGCAATGAAGCTCAAAAGTGACCAAAAAATCAGGTAGGACCAAGACTGGGGCCGAGATCAACCGTTGTTTGATGTCGTTGAATGCTAGCGTAGCTTCCCGAGTCCAACGGAACTGAGCACTATGCATACAATTGGTGAAAGGCGCCATGATGGAGCAAAAATGCGGAATGAAACGACAGTAAAAAGATGCCAAACCATGAAAGTTGCGCGCCTCGATGAGATTTTGAGGTACAGGCCAGCTACGCAGCACCTCGATCTTAGATTGATCGACAGCAAGTCCCTCACTTGAAACCACATAGCCCAAAAATAAAACCGAAGACGTCATGATGGAACACTTCGGCAGAGTAGCAAAGAGAGTTTCACGACGCAATATCAGAAGAACAAGCCAAAGGTGCTCCAAATGTTCAACAGCAGAAGTACTAAAAATAAAAATATCATTGAAGTAGACCACGACAAACTTCCCAATAAACGGACGCAAAACCAGATTCATTACATGCATAAAAGTACTTGGGGTGTTGGAGAGGCCGAAAGGCATCACCATCCACTCAAAAATGCCTTCACGTGTTTTAAAGGCTGTCTTCCATTTGTCTCCAGACCGAATACGAATATGATGATAGCCACTCTTAAGGTCCACCTTTATAAAGACGGAGGATCCACTAATCTGATCCAGTAAGTCATCAAGCCGTGGGATTGGAAGCGATATCAAACTGTGATTTTATTGATGGCACAACTATTCATTCACATCCTCCATGTACCATTTTTTTTGGTACGAGAAGGGCCGAGACGACGCTTGGACTTAAAATCTCGCTTATGTAACCCTTCAGTAATAAGTCCTCGAATTGAAGATGTAGTTCTTCATGTTCACTAGGACTCATGCGATATTGCGGACGGTTAGGCAAAGGCGCACCTGGCACGAGATCAATGCAGTGTTGAATATCATCTAGGAACACATCACGAAACTCATCGAGGAGCTGGCGCACCACCGCAGGAAAAGCAAGGGCACCCAAAGTAACCAACAGTTGTTTTGGTTTAGCAATCAAGGTTAGAACTAGGGGCGACTCGAGCATGGCGGATTGTAAGTGCGCACAAGAGAGAAACGCCACGGGCCTCGTGCTTGGAGGAGGAGACGGTGAAGAGACATGCGCATTATCAATCTGGCAAAAAGGAACCAACACAATCTTAATCCCTTTGAATTGAAAAGTGTAAGAATTTGTGCGGCCATCATGAATAGTTTGTTGGTCAAATTGCCAAGGACGCCAAAATAAGAGGTGGAAAGCATCCATTGGTACCACGTCACAAGAGATAACATCACTGTAGTGTAGCCCAATAGAGAATGAAATCAAGTCATGTCGCGTAACCACAATTTCCGATCCTTGTTTCAGCCAAGAGAGTTTTTATGGTTTCGGGTGTGGCTCGGTGGAAAGGTTTAATTTTTCAATCACGTATGAAGAAATCACATTCTCGCAGCTCCCAAAATCGATAATAAAGCAGCACACGCGGCCACCAATCGTACACATGGAGTGGAATAAATCGTTAAGACACCAATCATCAGAGGAAAGACGAGGGGCTAGGAAAGCTCATTGAGTCATTAATGCAAGCCCAACATCACCTTCCATGGTTGCAGTTTTGGTTTCCTCTGGAGCATCAAAACTGGGTGCATCAGCTTGGGGCTCATCCCAAAGTTCTTCGGTCAAAATACCTCGGTGTTCAGCGCGCGGACAAGTAGAGGCGCGATGGCCAGGTTCCCCATATGTGAAGCAACAAAAACCCAGAGTATTGCTGTGCCCCGCGGATTGCGGTGCTTGTAATGTGGGAACTAGGCTGTGATTTTGTGAAGAAGATGTTGTCGCATATGAACTTGGGGTATTGGTCGTGGGTCATGACTATGTAGCGATAGAAAGTACCCAAGAAGGGCGCCTGGCGAGCTGTCTTTCCTAGGAAAGGGCTCGCTGATGCGCTTCTGAAATGGTTGCCAAATCAAATAAATTCAAGACGACTTGAAATTGTTGGCGGAGGCCACCGATGAAGCGAGAGACCACTGATCATCAGACTCCTGAAAATCTGTACGTGTGAGGAGAATAAAAAAATCCGAAGCATAATCGTCCACAGAACGAGACCTTGTCATAGATTCTAAAAACGCTGGTATAGAATACTTGTGTAATTGTAGGGCAAAAATGATTGGCGCATGTATTTTTGTAACTTTGTCCATGACTCAATGGTTGATTTCCCAACTCACGAACGGGATACCTTCAGTTTTTGCCACTAGGCCGCGGCCCTACCTCGAAAGCACGTCTCCGCGAGGGAGGCCTTTTTTTTTGCGGCACCTCCTTGAAAGATAGAATTTCATCAACCGCAGCAATCCAATCCAACAACTCATCAGGTTTCAATTTGCGAAAGAATTCAAGAATCTCCACCTTAAAGGCGGATTCCCACCGACGATCGTCGTTGCTGTTGGTACGATCACCTGAGCTGTTCCAATGGTTGCGTGCACGGGGCCAGAAAACGGGTTGCCATCATCGCCATCGTCCATGTTTGTGAGGCTGCGATCGCGGGTGGCACGCAGATCGGCCACTTTTTGACGCAAGAGTGTGATCTCCTCGGAAAGGTTGGCGAGGATGTCTTTATTGTTCTCTATACGGCGGCGTGGAGGCATGATCGAAAAAATTTCTGGCAGAATCATCGGCTTTGGATACCAAGTTATGTGAATCAAAGTATCACAAACACCAGAATTGAGAGAAACTCTCGTTTTCAGATTTATTAATAATATCAAAACTGTCTAAGAATAACAACATAAGTCCTATATATAATAATTAGACTCCTAATTAAACTAAAAGACCAAAACTCATCCCATCTATCCTAGATAATATTTAAAGATATGAATTTAAAAGTAAACAAATCCTAACATAATCTGATAACGTAAATATAATATTCAATCTTCAATTGCATCATTTACTCCCAGACAGTTCTAGCCCAAATGATGTGGAAAGAATGAGTCAACCAATCCTGTCAACTAACTCACTCAAACATTGCAAAACTGAAACCAATTTATTTCATTAAAGAAACTTGTTGTTCAGTTAGCTCATCCAGCTCCACTGATAAAGATGAAGAAAGATGCTTCATTGCTCATGATAATCAGCTTTCCACCAGTGAACAAGTGTCCAACCAGCCTTCAACAAGTGCACGGGTATTCGAATTTAACTCGGATGAATTTACACCTGAAGAGTTAACTAATGCACTATACGAAATTGCTAATGAATACCAAATACTATGCTCAACATTTGAGGAAGTCAAAGCAAAGAAAAAAGATTTCCAAACACCTCAACCCAATATAATTGGGAAAAACTGGTTGGGAGGGTCAGTCTAGAGGCAGATATTGCTAAACTCAAAACTAAAAATGCTAAGATGCAAGTGGAAAGTCAACAGTTAATATAGTGACCCGCTCTGAAATCGCCTACTAATTCAAAACTTAAGCATGTAATTAAATCTTAAATAAAAATGATAATATAAATCATCAGAAATTGGAATACATAAAACCCCAAATCAAAAGCATCGTTCTAAAATACTGGTTAAGGTACAATCATATCAAAATAAGTGTATCATAATACAACCCAAGGTAAAAAACTGAACCAAATAACCAGTAACTCAATGGCGCTGCTCCTCACCTCGGGGCTCACTCCTGCCTGCGTGATCCAACATAAGACCTGCCCAGCAGAATAGGGTGTCCAAGATGAAAAGAAGAACGTGAGCACTAAAGCCCAGTAAAAATAAATATGAGTATACAAACATATATGCACATGCATATTGTGACGCCTAGAATTTTCATGATTTGAGTTTTGTGCCTAAACCTGTTTTAATATTCGTATTTTTTTTTAATTTTTGGTATTTAATTGCTTAAATTAGTTTTAAATTTTATATTATTTAATTATTTTAAATTTTCGGTGTCAGTCGCTTTTAAATTTAATTTTCCCGCACTCTTGAGCTATTTCTTTTAAATCTCTGCGAGGATTAGTATTTTAATTTCCGGGCTATCGAATTCGACCTTTTATTTTGATTTGGGAAATCCTAGTGTGTATTTTGGTGCGAACTAATTTAGGGATGTAAAGTTATCACCTTATTTTAACACTTTAAATTTTAATTGACATTTTTCGCCTAGGTTTGGATTTAACCTAAGCTTTGAAATCACACACACACTAACACCCTAAAACTCATGCACCCTTCTCTTCTCGCACAACACACACACACTGAGGGGAGTGAGCAGTTCCCCTGTTCTTCATTCCCCTTTCCTTCGATTCTTCACCAAGTCTCTTATAACTTTGAATTTGTCTCAAGAAAATCAACCATTGTCCAGGTAGGAGGGTAGATTGAGCTCGGTTTCCTGCATTTTTTCCGTTCAATCCCGGCTTGCTCTCGGCCGCAGCTTTCCGAAATTTCTTCGGACTTCATCAATTTTCTTGCTTGCTTTAGCTAGGCAAGATTTTGGTTTAGTTGCTTATTCTTTATGCTGAAAATATGTGTTTCGATTGTTATTTGTTTTAGCATTCCCTGTTATTTTGAAAAATCTCGTGCCCTGTCCCCATTCTTTTTCTCACGGCCAAACAGTTTCTGTTTGGGGATTTGATTGTCGTTGATTTAATGATGCTCATTTGTGAAGATTAATCGATTTTTAAAGCTTTGGAATACAATGTTAATCATGCTAGTGCATTTCAAAAATTCCAGTAGCTGTTGGCTATCGTGTTTCAACTTTCTGTGCGTTTATTGATGGTGTTGATTGGTGTGGAGATTTAGGAGCTACCACGGGTGATATGTAATTCACGTGGTAGCAATAGAATGAGTCGGATGTGATTTGAAATTAGGAGAGGGGCTGTTCGAATTTTGGCAGTAACTAAGAGCTATTTTTGGGTTGCCCGGGAATGAGAATTAGCGAGGGGTTATGGCGATTGTTAAGGGGTTTTTGGATGAGCCTAGAGGTTGGCATTGATGCTAGGAGAGTGGCTGGAGGATAGAGGGACAAATTGATAGGCTTTGAATCAGATTTGAAAAGGTAATGTGGAGCAGATTTTGGTGACATTATGGACTGCTCAGAAATGTGGGTTCGTAACAGGGTTAGAGGCTGAACTCGGAGAAGGGCTTGGGGCTGGTTGACGCTTTAGGGAGTCAGGGAAATGAAGTTTCGAGCGGAATTGAATTTGGATGAGTTTTCCCTAAGTTTTAATCCTTGAGACTAAAGAAGGGCAGAATTTTAGGCAAACATATTTCTGTTTGGGTTTGAGCTTTTAAGTCAAGGATAAAAATAGACCTGGGTTAAGGGTACGGGACTGAGATAAACTTAATAGGTTAGGAAAGTGCTACTTCAAGTAGAATCTCTTTTGGACAAGTTTTGAGTGAGATATAAGATGGGTCGTGTGTACCACTCCATTCACCTAAGTGCCTTAACCTTGGATAGAATCCCACCCTTGGTACCTCCCTAAATCACCATTTCCAGTCATTCACCATCGAGTCCTTTGCATGTTCATTCATTCAATATCTTCGTAAACTTTACATCAACATGTGCATGCTAAGTCTCAAATTCAATAAAGGAAAGAAATATTTTTGAACAAAGTGAGATGGTTGTGACTACATATTCATGTGTTCGTGTGGGGCTGAAAGACGTTTTTGCCTCCCTTACCAAATCATTATGGGTTTCCTTACCTTAGCATGTGTTCGTGTGGGGCCGAAGCTATTCTGGTCTCCCTTACCAATATAGGGCAAGATTGGGTTGGGTTTCATCTCGACCTCCTTGCGGCATCGTGCACTATAGCCATGATCATGATCGCAATCACAGAGTCACAATTCATGGATCGGAGTTCACTCAAAATTCATATGACCATGTTCCAGTACATTTTTATGCTATTCATTGAGTTATTTTACTTAGTCTTGCACATGTCGTATTCATGAATTTATTCTTTATAGATGTTCATTACTTTTAAGTTCAAGGGCACTAACGGTTATTTTGTTACGCACTATTTTAAATTCTGTGTGTGCTTGTACCTATGTAGTACTCGTTATCCCCCCCCCCCCCCAATAGTCTTGCTGGGTCTTTTAGACTCACCCCACTTCTTCCTACTTTCAGGTGAGGACGAGTATCAGTGGACTGAGGGGCAGGATCCCCTGGGTGAGGCTCCCGGAGGCGCAGGCCTGTGACCGTGGCTCCATTTATTTTTCCGCTGTGTCTCTTCAGTTTGAGTGTCTGAAATAAATTACATTTCTACTTTCATGTTTTATTTGGTAGAAGGATGTGTTTCCCTGCATAAGAACATTCTTCATGTATCGCTCCAAGTTATGGTTGTCCGGTGGGGTGCTCAGCTGTCATGTTACTTTTCTTTTGGAACTTGTTGGAATGTTTGGGAGATTTTATTTAAAATATTTTGAACTGCTGTCTGTGTTTGGTGGTTTGTTCTATAAACAAATGGGTCATGCCGAAATTTTTAATAAATTTTTGAAAACCCGCGTTTATCCTCTTTTATTTATTTGAGTAATAGTAGCTAGTCGTTTCAGTTGGTATCAGAGCACGGTCTTGGTTTGGTCTGTGCCTACTACCGGTTGTCGAAACTCAAAGGGATCTCGCCTCATTTCCGCTTATCCATTTAATTTTCGAGCTTGTAAAAGTTTAAGGAAAATCTTTTCTAAGGCATGAAATTTGAATGTGGGAATTTGAACTTGCGTACAGATGGTCACTCGTCGTGGACGTGCTCTGCAGCCACCGCATCCGCCACCGCCTCCTCCATCGCCGTCACCTCCTCCTCCGCCACCTCCACCAGCTGCGGATGTCGGGACGCAGGTGCTAGCAGGTTTATCCTGTATCCTAGAGCCACATGTGGACGCTCCGAGGGCTGGACTTGGGACTGTTTATGAGTAGTTTAGGAAGATGAATCCGAAGGACTTTGCTGGCACCACTGATCCACTGGTAGCGGAGGGATGGATCCGTTTGCTTGAGGTAATCTTCCGCTATATGCAATTGGGAGATCCGGATCGAGTCCCTTGTGCTGTCTTTCATCTCCAGGATGATGCTGCCCTCTGGTGGGAGGGAGTTGAGAAGACAGTGGACATGGCTACCCTGCTTTGGACTGAGTTTAAGAGACTTTTCTTTGAAAAGTATTTCACTGCAGATGTGAGGGCCCGTTTGAAGACGGAGTTTTTGAGCTTGCGTAAGGGAGAGCTATCAGTGGCTGAGTTTGTGGTGAAATTTGAGCGAGGTTGCCACTTTGTGCCTTTGATTGGGGACGATGAGGCGGAGAAGCTCCAACACTTTATAGTTGGGCTACGACCCACTATCCGTCGAGATGTACTCATGGAGGAGCCAGCTGATTATGCTTCGGCGCTCAGATGAGCTTTGAGGTCTGAGTAGACCTTGAAGGACATCAGTGCTGAGCCGCAGAGTAAGAGGCCGCTACCATCTCATGGTTCACAGCAGCAGCATGGCAAGAGGCCATTCATTGGGCCATAGCGTCAGCAGGGATCCTTTAGACCTCAGGGGCATCCAGCCCATAGGCCCTAGGGACATCATGTTCAGTGACCCCAGGGTCAGCAGGAACCAAGACCCGCTCCTCCCAAGACCGGGGAGAAGCCTGTATGCCCGAAATGCCATCGTGCTCATCATGGATAGTGTCTGGCAGGTGTCGGAGTTTTTTATCGATGCAAGAAGTCAGGACGCGTGGTTTCAGATTGTCCATTGTGCGCCATGCCGACTCAGGGGAGGGTGTTTATGATGCAGGCCGAGGAGGCCGATCCTGATACCACGCTCGTCACAGGTAATATTTAGAGCATTTAATTAAGGGTGATTTAATTAATTCATAGATGCAATTTTTGACTTTGAGCTTTTCTTTTTGGGAATGAGGACTTGTTTTAGGTTGCATGCTTCGTGTTAATTGGTCGTGTTGAAATACATAATTTTGAGTATGGAATTTGTTGGCTTATAATGAACCTAAGTAGGACTTGCCTTATTTGCTTTCAATCTTTCCGTGGTTGTAATCACCTTTAATGAAGGTAGAATTTTAGTAGCCGGTGTGGCCACTAGAGCCTTGTTAGACTCAGGGGCTACCCATTCTTTCATTTCGGAGGCTTTTACCCGCAAGCGGATCATTGACTGCGAGGATCTGATTGGTGGATTCACAGTGACCATCCCATCAGGGGAAGAACTGTCCACTAGGAGAATGGTGAGGAATCTTGAACTTCTGTTGCAAGGGCAATCAGTAGTTGCAGACTTGATAGTATTGCCCATGCCTGAGTTTGACTTGATTCTCGGGATGGATTGGATGCCGAAGAACGCAGTGGTGATCGACTTTCAGCAGAGGTCAGTGTTGGTCAGACTAGAGGGAGAAGAACCGTTTCAGTTTGAGGTTACTAGGGGTTCGAGGAAGACGTAGATCATATCTTTTATGCAAGCTAAGCAGATGGTGCATGAAGGATGTGAGGCGTTCTTAGCCAGCTTGTCATTGATAGAGTTGCCAGTGTATCCAGACATTTCAGATGTGGACATTGTTAGGGATTTTGAGGACGTTTTCCCAGACGATGTTGCATGCATTCTGCCTGTTAGAGAAGTGGAGTTCTATATCGACTTGGTGCCCGGTACTGTGCCAATTTCTAAGACACCGTACAGATTGGCTCCTACGGAAATGAAGGAGTTAAAAGAGCAGATTCAAGAGTTGCCTGATAAGGGTTTCATACGCCCTAGTTTTTCTCCATGGGGTGCACCGATCCTTTTGTGAAGAAGAAGGACGGAAGCTTAAGGCTGTGTATAGACTATCGGGAATTGAATGGGGTGACAATGAAGAACAAGTACCCACTGTCCAAGATTGAGGACCTCTTTGATCAGTTGCAAGGAGCCTCTGTGTTTTCGAAGATTGACCTTCGATCCGGTTATCATCAGCTGAGGGTGAAAGAATCGGATGTGTTCAAGACAGCTTTTAAGACTCGTTACGGTCACTACGAGTTCCTTGTGATGCCATTCGGGTTGACGAGCGTGCCAGCGGTCTTCATGGATCTTATGAACCGTGTGTTCTAGCCGTTCTTGGACCAATTTGTCATCGTCTTCATTGACGATATCATCATTTATTCCAAGGATATAGAGGAGCATTCACAACATTTGAGGACTGTTCTAGAGGTACTCCGGGAGCGGAAACTGTTTGATAAGTTCGAAAAATGCAAGTTTTGGTTGGAAAGAGTAGCTTTCTTGGGCCATGTCATTTCCGACAGAGGTGTTGAGGTGGACCCATCAAAAGTTCAGGCAGTAATGGAGTGGTCAGTACCTAGAAACACCTCGGAGATTCGCAGTTTTCTCGGATTGGCTGGTTATTACAGGAAATTTATCAAGGGCTTTTCATCCATTGCAGTGCCCTTGACAGCATTGACCAAGAAGAATGATAGGTTTGTTTGGAGTTCCGAGTGTCAAAGGAGCTTTGATGTATTGAAGGAAGCTCTTACGATAGCACCAGTATTGGCTATGCCATCAGGGCAAGGTGATTTCGTGGTTTACACTGATGCTTCCAAGTTGGGATTGAGAGCAGTTCTTATGCAGCGTGATAGGGTTATTGCTTATGCTTCTAGGCAGTTGAAGGAGCATGAGAAGAATTATCCTACAAATGATCTGGAGTTAGCGGCAGTAGTGTTCGCTCTCAAGATTTGGAGACACTATCTTTATGGAGAAAAGTGCAAGATATTCACGGACCATAAGAGCCTCAAGTACTTCTTCACCCAGAAGGATTTGAATATGAGGCAACGGAGATGGCTAGAGTTGGTGAAAGACTACGATTGTGAGATCAGTTACCACCCGGGTAAGGCTAATGTGGTCGCAGATGCGCTGAGCTGGAAGACAACAGTGATTGCTTCCTTTTCAGTGGATAGACCATTGCAGGATGAGATTTAGAGGTTCGGATTGGAGTTATACATTGAGGGTAGGGCTCCCAGATTGACAACCTTGTCAGTGCAGACCACATTGTTTGACCGTATCAGAGTTGCTCAAGAAGATGATGAATAGCTGAGTAAGTGGAGACAGAGAGCTGAGGAGAAAGACAGTTGTTTGTATTCTGTATTAGATGGGATTGTGAAGTTCAGAGATCGATTTTGGGTTCCCGCAGGTGACTCTCTGTGAGCTACTATCATGGCAGAGGCGCACACATCACCGTACTCTATTCACCCAGGTAGTACAAAGATGTATCGGGACCTTCAACGGTTGTATTGGTGGCCAGGCATGAAGCGTGACATCGCCCGATTTGTGTTAGAATGCCTGACATTCCAGCAGGTCAAGGCGGAGCATCAGAGACCTGCAGGATTGCTTAAGCCACTCCCTATTCCAGAGTGGAAATGGGAGAAAATTACCATGGATTTCGTTGTTGGTTTGCCAAGGACAGTGAGGAGTTTGAATGCTATTTGGGTTATAGTAGACCGACTCACAAAGTCGGCGCACTTTTTTCCAGTAAGGACAACCTTCACGATGATGCAGTATGCGGAGTTGTATATCCGGGAGATAGTCAGACTACATGGTATCCCTGTTTTCATAGTGTCTGATAGAGATCCGCGGTTTACTTCAACTTTTTGGAAGAGTCTTCACTCAGCCTTGGGGACGAAACTCTTGTATAGCACTGCCTTTCACCCGCAGACGGATGGACAGTCTAAAAGGGTGATTCAGATTCTAGAGGATCTTTTGAGAGCTTGTGCCATTGACTTTCAAGACAGTTGGGAGTCGAGACTACCATTGGTGGAATTTGCTTATAACTACAGATTTCAAGCCACCATTGGTATGACGCCTTACAAGGCACTCTATGGGAGACCGTGTAGATCTCCGGTATTTTGGACCGAGATTTGGGAGAAATCAGAGTTGGTAGTAGAGATTGTTCAATAGACTTCCGAAGTTGTAGCCAAGATCCATGATAGGATGAGGACTGCACAGAGTTGGCAGAAGAGTTATGCTGATCACAGGAGGAGGGACATGGAGTTCTCGATGGGAGATCATGTGTTCATCCGAGTAGCACCACTGAAGGGAGTTATGAGGTTTGGGAAGAAGGGAAAACTGGCACCGAGGTTCATAGGACCATTCGAGATATTGGATAGGGTAGGGGCATTGGCTTATAGGGTGGCTGTAGTAGCCCGTAACCAAATCAGTAATTAAGGAATTAATCATAATTACTTGGGTAGAGTTCGGAAGCTCCGAACAGGATCAGAAGCTCCGATCGATATTACGTCAGGCATGACGTGTGGCAAGATCGGAAGCTCCGATCAGGACCGGAAGCTCCGATCACCCCTATCCGGAGTCAACAAGTGATATTTTGACACGTGGCAGATCAGGATCTTCGAAAGCTCCGATGGCAGGATCGGACGTTCCGATCAAGGTTCGGACGTTCCGATCAAGGATCGGAAGTTCCGATCGTTGTCTATAAATAGAAGGCCGAGGCTTCACTTTAATTTGCCAATTCCGAGTTCTCCTTTCCATTCTAGTCCTTTTGGAGCTGTTCTAGTCTTCTTAGGCTTGGTCCGGAGGTCGGCGAGGCGTTCGGTAGTCGTAGCGGAGTTGTGCCCAAGTTTTGGAGGCATCGACATCAAAGGGCTAACGACGGACGAAGGTATAGCTTTTGCTTCCTATAAATATTTAGGAGTATGCAATAGCTTAGTTAAGGCTTTTAGAGCAATTTAATGATAGTAGTATCATTTGACAGTGTAGAGCAGACTATAGGCGTGGACCTAGAGTGGGTAGATCTTGCATTGTTTTGAGGTACGAAAGTACTGTTCGAGATATCCTGACTGAGTATGCATGTATTATGTGACTGCATGATTTATATGCCATGATATTATGCTGCATTCATTTGCATCTTGCTGTATCTCTTTCGAGATGTCTGTTAGTAGGGTTGTACCCTATCCTGTTAGTGGATGGACTTCCATCGATTTGGGTCCGGCGTATCCATGGTTATCTTGGTATGGGAGCCACCTCCTGAAGCGACAGCATAGCGTGCTACATACCAGGGCCCGGTCTGTCTCTGTTATCTGATCCTTGACCTCGAGTCTATAGGGAGTTTACTTTGCATGCATGTATACTCATACTCTCGTACTGAGCGTTTTATGCTCACGTCTCGTACTCTGTGTTTCTGGACACCCTATTCCATGGGGCAGGTTTGCGATTGGACGAGGAGGGTGGATCCAGGAGGGGCTAGTCAGTGGTTGGCCAGCTGGAGCTTCGCTTAGGTTTTATTACTGTTGTTTGGGTTGATACCGCTATTCGATTTGGTTGTATATTATTGGATAAATTACAGATTCCTTTACTTGGGATTGTATATTGTTTATGGTTTCCGCAGTTTATTCTGATATCTATTTAATTAATTTAATTGCATGCCTAAGTTCTGTTTAGTAGCGGATCCGAGTAAGGGTCACTACATTTATTGTATCAGAGCATGCAAAAGAATTCTTGGGATCTAGTCTCATCTTAAGGTATTTTTGTAGATGGCAAATCGTGACGACCGGAGTTCTCATGGCAGTGTTGGTGGGCGTTGGGGTGATGCCTACCGGGAGCCTCGTCGAGAACGGCGTCATCGTCATCATGACGACGAGCGTTTCACTGTGCGTCGATTCTTAGCTATGGGTCCTAAGCCCTTAGTTGGAGGTGAGTCTCCGGAGGATGCGGAGAACTGGTTAGACCGCATGGAGACGAATTTTCAGACTTTCCAATGCACCGAGGAGCAGAAGGTGGAGACCCTTGGCTATCTTCTGGATGGGCGTGTGCGCAGGTGGTGGAGGTTTACTTCTGCACCTTTTGTTGCGGCGAGAGGAGTGGCCACCTGGGCCGAGTTCCGCACAGCTTTCCAAAAGCGGTATTTTCCTCCGGCACTCCGTCAGTCGAAGGCAGGCGAGCTACTGAGTCTGCTACAGGGAGCCATGTCCATCGATGAGTATCAGCAGAGGTTCTTTGATCTGCTATCCTATTGCCCCTAGATTGCTGATAGCTCAGAGATGAAGTATAATCTGTTCCTTCAGGGCCTTAACCCTGAGATCCATGACCATGTGGCGGTTGGCGACGACATTAGGATAGCAGATATGTTGACTACCTATCGAGCTTCAGTGGACTGCTATCAGAGATTAGTACGCTTTCATCCGGAGGGGAGTGAGAGCTGGTTTTTCTATGGTGAGGGAGCGCGACCCCCGATGCCTTTGGTATCAGCTTTGAGGGCCTGTCGAGCTCTAGAGTATGGCGGGGAAGGCTACCTTATCTATGCAGTTGATTTGTCCGCTGAGAGTATTGGGATAGAGAGCATTCCTGTTGTGGATGAATTTCCAGATGTATTTCCTGATGAGATTCCGGGTTTTCCTCCTGCTAGGGAATTTGAGTTTGGCATAGAGTTGATGCCGGGTACTTCGCCTATTTCTAGAGCACCGTATCGTCTGGCTCCATCAGAGATGCGTGAGTTGAAGAATCAGCTACAGGATCTTTTGTACAAGGGGTACATTCGTCCTAGTGTATCTCCTTGGGGAGCTCCTGTTCTCTTCGTGAAGAAGAAGGATGGGTCGATGCGGCTGTGCATTGACTATCGGCAGCTGAATCGAGTCACTGTGAAGAACAAGTATCCGTTGCCTCGTATTGATGACTTGTTCGATCAGCTGCAGGGCACATCAGTTTACTCCAAGTTTGACTTGAGATCTGGGTATCATCAGTTGAGAGTCCGCGTTCAAGACGTAGCCAAAACTGCATTCCGTACTCGCTATGGGCATTACGAGTTCCTAGTGATGCCATTTGGTTTGACTAATGCGCCGGCTATATTCATGGATTTGATGAACCGTGTCTTCAGGGAGTATTTGGACAAGTTTGTCGTGGTCTTCATTGACGACATCTTGGTGTATTCGCGTAATACGGAAGAACATGTTTCTCACTTGCGGTTAGTACTACAGACTCTTCGAGATGAGCAGTTCTACGCCAAGCTGAGCAAGTGTGAGTTCTGGATGGATAGAGTGGTCTTTCTTGGCCATATCATATCCAGGGAGGGGATTTCTGTTGATCCAAGCAAGATTGAAGCGGTACTTAATTGGTCGCGTCCGACGACAGTTGCTGAGATCCGTAGTTTTCTGGGTCTAGCGGGGTATTATCGTCACTTTATTATGAACTTCTCTCAGTTAGCTCGACCGTTGACGCAGCTTACCCGTAAGGGTGTGGATTTCGAGTGTGAGGAGAATTTCTGTGAGCTTCGACGGCGGTTGACTTCTGCGCCGGTGTTGGCATTACCGTCCGGATCTGGAGGGTATGTGGTATACACGGATGCTTCTCTTCAGGGGTTGGGTTGTGTCCTGACCCAGAATGGGCATGTGATCGCATACGCTTCTAGACAGCTGAAGCTTCACGAGGACAACTACCTAGTCCATGATTTGGAGTTAGCAGCCATTGTGTTCGCTTTGAAGATCTGGCGTCATTATCTGTATGGTGAGAAATTTGAGATCTTCACCGACCATAAGAGTCTCAAGTATTTTTTCACTCAGGAGGAGTTGAACATGAGGCAGAGACGTTGGATGGACTTGCTTAAGGACTATGATTGCGAGATTAAGTACCATCCGGGAGCTGCTAATCTCACCGCTGATGCTTTGAGTCGCAAGGTGTGACTATCCGCACTTCATACTTGTTCGATGTCTAGTGCGATCAATGACTGTTGTACTTCAGGTTATACCTTCAAGCATAAGAAAGGTATGCAGAGTATCCAGATGTTTGCGATATTGTCTGAGCCAGCCTTGAATTGGCGGATCCGAGATGCTAAGATGTCTAATTCGAAAACCCAGCGTTTAGCTCGTCTAGCTAACGAGGGTAGCTCGTCTGGATTTCATTATCAGTCAGATGGCTTTCTGTGTTTGTCTGGTAGGCTTGTGATTCCGCAGGATGAAGATGAAAGAGTGGGTGCCCTGTGAGCCAACTTGTGGCTAAGGGCTTTGATGACTCTTTGTATAAACAATCTTTTGTTTAATATAATTTACACTTTTATTAATGGCAATGACTTTATCTTTCTTCATATTGTTATATTGTGATATACTATTGTTGTTTTGATAAAGACCTTGAATATACTATAGTGTATGTAAGATGTGGTAGAACATGGGGATGTCTATCATGAAACACATCTTATAGTCACTGTATATTCTAAACTGTTCCTAGTCGATTGAGCCGTCCGATAATAAGGATAAGATCGCTCGAGTTTGAGACTAGCATTTGCGATGCAGAGTACCACGTTTCATTGGTAAGGAACATAGAGATGTTCGAAGCATGCAAATGGATATTCATATGATGAATGATCGAACTACCCTATCCGGACTTTCCAAGTGGTTATCACTTATCGATTGGATAAAGTCCGCGGTTTTGGTTGTAAACCATTAGTCCTTACTACTTGAAACATCATTGAGACTCTATATGCTAGTACTGTGCTTTGACTCGTTTACCGACTCTATTGGGGTCATCAGGTGTCGAGATTGGGTACAGTTACAACACATATAGGATTCGATGCTTTGTTGTCAAGGATTCACCACATACTTGCGAGTGTGGATATCCTATGCGATCTGAGGAGATATTAGTGTGACGAATCTCTGGCCAGAGTACATGATGTGATTTAAGAAATGGTTTCTTTGTAGCACATGCGATGTCACTATTTGATCTTCAAGATGTATTGCATAGTTATCGAATCTCGAACGACTCTCGATATACTAATGGTTGTTGATTCGATCGGGATATATGGATGAAGGGACCGTACTGTACGCTAACCAAAATCTATTGGTTCTTGCAGGCACTATCAGTGATACCTAGGGAATCATGGGGCGATGTTGCTAGGCGCTCATACCATGATTCGATGGGCAAGTCGGAAATTGTTGTTCCGAGTCACAAGGAGTTGTGAGCCCACGGCTAGCTGTATCCCTGAACCATTGAGGGTCACACAGAGTAATGGATTTTTAATCCCCGTTGAGATAGTTAAATTTAAAGAGTTAAATTTAATGAACAAAGAAGTTGGACTTCTTAATTATGAGTAGAGGAGTAGGATTTCCTAAAATGACATAGGGATGGACATTTTTGGAAACCACTGAATTCGGATTCAGAAAAATTTATCTTGACTTTAAAAGGTGCAGAAATGGTTTCTGTGCACATTGGTGAAATCGGTTTATCAATCGGAGTCACGATGAATTTTATATTAATTTCTGAACATGCGGGCTTTGCTTGTCGGGCTTGAACTTATGACTAATGGGCCCTAAGCTGTTAGTGGCCTACATTATAAATAAGTTATTGCAGTACAGAAATTACACACAACAGGTCACAAAATTTTTGAAAACCCTAGTGATTTTCCTCTGAAGTGGCCGACCTCCTCTCCCCTCTGCTCGGTAAAATCCAGTCTGTGAATTTTGAATTACAGTCTGGTTTAACGGATCAAATTCGTTAATCTCTTCGTAGAAACTTCTGATAGATTTTCTATTGCAATCTATCAGAGGGATTAAATATCCGTTCGTGGACCTGATTGAAGAACAGTTCGTCCATCAGTTACAGGGATATACAACAAGAGCAGAGCAATCTGTTGGTGTCCATAATCTCGCTTCGAGATTGGAGGTAAAAATTTATAATTGTTATTTAATTTTTACACACACATAATTTAATCGTAAGGTTGATACCCATTATGGAATCGTTCCATATAAAATTTTAAACTTCCGCTGCACCGGGTATCAATTCTGTTTGATCTGATCGCCGCGTTCTCCAACAGAAGAGTTGCGAGAGGAGATTTTGTCTCAGGCACATCGCACTAAGTTGAGTATTCATCCGGGGAGCAACAAGATGTACAAAGATCTACGTACTCGTTTCTAGTGGAAGGGAATGAAACGCAGTGTTTATCAGTTTGTTTTGAGATGTTTGGT
This sequence comes from Henckelia pumila, assembly GCF_033568475.1. Lineage (NCBI taxonomy): Eukaryota > Viridiplantae > Streptophyta > Magnoliopsida > Lamiales > Gesneriaceae > Henckelia > Henckelia pumila. The sequence continues at coordinate 141,696,848 of NC_133120.1, forward strand.
GTGTCAACAGGTCAAGGCAGAGCACCAACGACCTGGAGAATTGCTTCACAGTCTGCCTATTCCTGAATGGAAATGGGAGTTTATCACAATGGACTTTGTGACCCATTTTCCGGTATCCCCAAGGAACTGTGATGCTATCTGGGTTGTGGTGGACCGACTCACCAAGTCAGCGCATTTCATTTCCTATAGCCGAGAGTACTCTGTGGATCGCATGGCACGGATGTACATTCAGGAGATCGTTCGACTTCATGGAGTGCCTGTGAGCATTGTCAGCGATTGGGACCCCAGGTTTACTTCTAGATTCTGGGGGAGTGTTCAGCGTGCGATGGGTACTACTCTCAGTTTGAGTACAGCCTATCATCCGGAGACTGATGGTCAGTCAGAGCGCACTATCCGTACGTTAGAGGATATGCTTAGAGCGTGCGTCATGGATTTTGGTTCAGCCTGGCAGGATCATTTGCCGTTGATCGATTTCGCTTACAACAACAACTATCACACTAGTATTGGGATGGCACCTTTTGAGGCGTTGTATGGGCGATGTTGTCGTACTCCACTCTTCTGGGAAGAAGTGGGGGAGAGACAAGCTGAGGGACCGGAGTTTATCCAGCAGGCGATAGATATTGTTGATCAAATCAAGAAACGGATTAAGACTGCACAGGATCGTCAGGCCAGTTATGCTAATATCAAGCGTAGGCCCTTGCAGTTCGAGGTCGGGGAGAAAGTGTTTCTGAGAGTTTCACTTTTCCGCAAGATTCTCAGATTTGGCCTTAAGGGAAAGTTGTCTCCCAGATTTATCGGTCCGTTTGAGATCTTGGAGAGCGTTGGCGATTTGGCTTATCGACTAGCTTTGCCACCGCATCTATCCAGTATTCACGACGTGTTCCACGTATCTCTGTTGCGACGGTATGTGGCGGATGAATCTCATATTCTGCAGCGGTCTGAGGTTCAGGTAGACAAGGATTTGACTTATGTTGAGAAACCTCTTCGTATCCTGGATTATAAGGATAAGGTTTTACGGAACAAAGTCATTCATTTGGTTTTAGTTCAGTGGCAGTGCCGAGGCACTGAGGAAGCTACTTGGGAGCTTGAGGACAGGATGCGTAAAGACCATCCTGAGTTGTTTTGATTTCATTGTTTAAGTTGTATTCAGTTGCAACCTCTGTAAACATTTGATTTGAATAAAGAATGTTTTTGATTTATGTATTTGCATTCGGTACTTAAGATCTGATTTCGAGGACGAAATATCTTAAGTGGGGGAGAATGTAGTAGCCCGTAACCAAATCAGTAATTAAGGAATTAATCATAATTACTTGGGTAGAGTTCGGAAGCTCCGATCAGGATCGGAAGCTCCGATCAATATTACGTCAGGCATGACGTGTGGCAAGATCGGAAGCTCCGATCAGGACCGGAAGCTCCGATCACCCCTATCCGGAGTCAACAAGTGATATTTTGACACGTGACAGATGAGGATCTTCGGAAGCTCCGATGGCAGGATCGGACGTTCCGATCGAGGTTCGGACGTTCCGATCAAGGATCGGAAGTTCCGATCATTGTCTATAAATAGAAGGCCGAGGCTTCACTTTCATTTGCCAATTCCAAGTTCTCCTTTCCATTCTAGTCCTTTTGGAGCTGTTCTAGTCTTCTTAGGCTTGGTCCGGAGGTCGGCGAGGCGTTCGATAGTCGTAGCGGAGTTGTGCCCAAGTTCTGGAAGCATCGACATCAAAGGGCTAACGATGGACGAAGGTATAGCTTTTGCTTCCTATAAATATTTAGGAGTATGCAATAGCTTAATTAAGGCTTTTAGATCAATTTAATGATAGTAGTATCATTTGACAGTGTAGAGCAGACTATAGGCGTGGACCTAGAGTGGGTAGAGCTTGCACTGTTTTGGGATACGAAAGTACTATTCGAGATATCCTGACTGAGTATGCATGTATTATGTGACTGCATGATTTATATGCCATGATATTATGCTACATTCATTTGCATCTTGCTGTATCTCTTTCGAGATGTCTGTTAGTAGGGTTGTACCCTATCCTGTTAGTGGATGGACTTCCATCGCTTTGGGTTCGGCGTATCCACGGTTATCTCGGTATGGGAGCCACCTCCTGAAGCGACGGCACAGCGTGCTACATACCAGAGCCCGGTCTGTCTCTGTTATCTGATCCTTGACCTCGAGTCTATAGGGAGTTCACTTTGCATGCATGTATACTCATACTCTCGTACTGAGCGTTTTATGCTCACGTCTCGTACTCTGTGTTTCTGGACACCCTATTCCATGGGGCAGGTTTGCGATTGGACGAGGAGGGTGGATCCAGGAGGGGCTAGTCAGTGGTTGGCCAGCTGGAGCTTCGCTTAGGTTTTATTACTGTTGTTTGGGTTGATACCGCTATTCGATTTGGTTGTATATTATTGGATAAATTATAGATTCCTTTACTTGGGATTGTTTATTGTTTATGGTTTCCGCAGTTTATTCTGATGTCTGTTTAATTAAGTTAATTGCATGCCTAAGTTCTGTTTAGTACCGGATCCGAGTAAGGGTCACTACATTTATGGTATAAGAGCATGCAAAAGAATTCTTGGGATCTAGTCTCATCTTAAGGTATTTTTGTAGATGGCAAATCGTGACGACCGGAGTTCTCATGGCAGTGTTGGTGGGCATTGGGGTGATGCCGACCGGGAGCCTCGTCGAGAACGGCGTCATCGTCATCATGACGACGAGCGTTTCACTGTGCGTCGATTCTTAGCTATGGGTCCTAAGCCCTTAGTTGGAGGTGAGTCTCCGGAGGATGCGGAGAACTGGTTAGACCGCATGGAGACGACTTTTCAGACTTTCCAATGCACCGAGGAGCAGAAGGTGGAGACCCTTGGCTATCTTCTGGATGGGCGTGCGCGCAGGTGGTGGAGGTTTACTTCTGCACCTTTTGTTGCGGCGAGAGGAGTGGCCACCTGGGCCGAGTTCCGCACAGCTTTCCAAAAGCGGTATTTTCCTCCGGCACTCCGTCAGTCAAAGGCAGGCGAGCTACTGAGTCTGCGACAGGGAGCCATGTCCATCGATGAGTATCAGCAGAGGTTCTTTGATCTGCTATCCTATTGCCCCTAGATTGCTGATAGCTCAGAGATGAAGTATAATTTGTTCCTTCAGGGCCTTAACCCTGAGATCCATGACCGTGTGGCGGTTGGCGACGACATGTCCTACGAGGGTTTGGTGAGCCGTTGTCACCAGGTGGAGGACAGCATTCGGCGGAACAAGTCTTTCCCTCAGTCGAGGCCTGCTAGTTCTTTGGGTCCCCGTGCCCAAACTTTCAAGAAGTCTAGATCTTCTTCTTCCTCTGGTTCTGGAGGTGTTGTCCGTTTCGGTAAGAAGGACAAGTGTGATCACTGTGGGAAGAACCATCCATCCGACAAGTGCCGTAGAGCTTCTGGAGATTGTTTCCGTTGTGGAGAGCTGGTCATATCTGGAGGGATTGTCCACTATCTGGGGGAGGCGGTTCTGATCTGGTTCAGGATCTGGTTCTCAGGCCACCGTTCAGCAGAGGTCGCAGGGAAAGTCTGCTGGGAGTTCTCATTTGAGGCCACGAGCTTCTGGCCAAGTGTTTGCCCTGAGACATGATCAGGCTATGGAGGAGAATGAGAAAGTCATCGCAGGTACATTTCTGCTTTATGGTATACCTGCTCTTGTACTTATTGACACTGGTGCATCTCATTCCTTCATTTTTGCACGTTTTGTTAAGAGGCATAAGTTACCATGCATTGCACTAGACGTAGTGATGTCTGTTTCTACTCCGACGGGCCAATCTGCTTTGGCTAAGTGTCTAGTGATGGGTTGCCCTTTAGAGTTCGAAGGGAACATTCTGTTAGCGAATCTCATGGTCCTGGCGATGGACGACTTTGATTGCATTCTGGGGATAGATATGTTGACTACCTATCGAGCTTCAGTGGACTGTTATCAGAGATTAGTACGCTTTCATCCGGAGGGGAGTGAGAGCTGGTTTTTCTATGGTGAGGGAGCGCAACCCCCGATGCCTTTGGTATCAGCTTTGAGGGCCTGTTGAGCTTTAGAGTCTGGCGGGGAAGGCTACCTTATCTATGCAGTTGATTTGTCCGATGAGAGTATTGGGATAGAGAGCATTCCTGTTGTGGATGAATTTCCAGATGTATTTCCTGATGAGATTCCGGGTTTTCCTCCTACTAGGGAAGTCGAGTTTGGCATAGAGTTGATGCCGGGTACTTCGCCTATTTCTAGAGCACCGTATCGTCTGGCTCCATCAGAGATGCGTGAGTTGAAGAATCAGCTACAGGATATTTTGTACAAGGGGTACATTCGTCCTAGTGTATCTCCTTGGGGAGCTCCTGTTCTCTTCGTGAAGAAGAAGGATGGGTCGATGCGGCTGTGCATTGACTATCGGCAGCTGAATCGAGTCACTGTGAAGAACAAGTATCCGTTGCCTCGTATTGATGACTTGTTCGATCAGCTGCAGGGCACATCAGTTTACTCCAAGTTTGACTTGAGATCTGGGTATCATCAGTTGAGAGTCCGCGTTCAAGACGTAGCCAAAACTGCATTCCGTACTCGCTATGGGCATTACGAGTTCCTAGTGATGCCATTTGGTTTGACTAATGCGCCGGCTATATTCATGGATTTGATGAACCGTGTCTTCAGGGAGTATTTGGACAAGTTTGTCGTGGTCTTCATTGACGACATCTTGGTGTATTCGCGTAATACGGAAGAACATGTTTCTCACTTGCGGTTAGTACTACAGACTCTTCGAGATGAGCAGTTCTACGCCAAGCTGAGCAAGTGTGAGTTCTGGATGGATAGAGTGGTCTTTCTTGGCCATATCATATCCAGGGAGGGGATTTCTGTTGATCCAAGCAAGATTGAAGCGGTACTTAATTGGTCGCGTCCGACGACAGTTGCTGAGATCCGTAGTTTTCTGGGTCTAGCGGGGTATTATCGTCACTTTATTATGAACTTCTCTCAGTTAGCTCGACCGTTGACGCAGCTTACCCGTAAGGGTGTGGATTTCGAGTGTGAGGAGAATTTCTGTGAGCTTCGACGGCGGTTGACTTCTGCGCCGGTGTTGGCATTACCGTCCGGATCTGGAGGGTATGTGGTATACACGGATGCTTCTCTTCAGGGGTTGGGTTGTGTCCTGACTCAGAATGGGCATGTGATCGCATACGCTTCTAGACAGCTGAAGCTTCACGAGGACAACTACCTAGTCCATGATTTGGAGTTAGCAGCCATTGTGTTCGCTTTGAAGATCTGGCGTCATTATCTGTATGGCGAGAAATTTGAGATCTTCACCGACCATAAGAGTCTCAAGTATTTTTTCACTCAGGCGGAGTTGAACATGAGGCAGAGACGTTGGATGGACTTGCTTAAGGACTATGATTGCGAGATTAAGTACCATCCGGGAGCTGCTAATCTCACCGCTGATGCTTTGAGTCGCAAGGTGTGACTATCCGCACTTCATACTTGTTCGATGTCTAGTGCGATCAATGACTGTTGTACTTCAGGTTATACCTTCAAGCATAAGAAAGGTATGCAGAGTATCCAGATGTTTGCGATATTGTCTGAGCCAGCCTTGAATTGGCGGATCCGAGATGCTAAGATGTCTAATTCGAAAACCCAGCGTTTAGCTCGTCTAGCTAACGAGGGTAGCTCGTCTGGATTTCATTATCAGTCAGATGGCTTTCTGTGTTTGTCTGGTAGGCTTGTGATTCCGCAGGATGAAGATGAAAGAGTGGGTGCCCTGTGAGCCAACTTGTGGCTAAGGGCTTTGATGACTCTTTGTATAAACAATCTTTTGTTTAATATAATTTACACTTTTATTAATGGCAATGACTTTATCTTTCTTCATATTGTTATATTGTGATATACTATTGTTGTTTTGATAAAGACCTTGAATATACTATAGTGTATGTAAGATGTGGTAGAACATGGGGATGTCTATCATGAAACACATCTTATAGTCACTGTATATTCTAAACTGTTCCTAGTCGATTGAGCCGTCCGATAATAAGGATAAGATCGCTCGAGTTTGAGACTAGCATTTGCGATGCAGAGTACCACGTTTCATTGGTAAGGAACATAGAGATGTTCGAAGCATGCAAATGGATATTCATATGATGAATGATCGAACTACCCTATCCGGACTTTCCAAGTGGTTATCACTTATCGATTGGATAAAGTCCGCGGTTTTGGTTGTAAACCATTAGTCCTTACTACTTGAAACATCATTGAGACTCTATATGCTAGTACTGTGCTTTGACTCGTTTACCGACTCTATTGGGGTCATCAGGTGTCGAGATTGGGTACAGTTACAACACATATAGGATTCGATGCTTTGTTGTCAAGGATTCACCACATACTTGCGAGTGTGGATATCCTATGCGATCTGAGGAGATATTAGTGTGACGAATCTCTGGCCAGAGTACATGATGTGATTTAAGAAATGGTTTCTTTGTAGCACATGCGATGTCACTATTTGATCTTCAAGATGTATTGCATAGTTATCGAATCTCGAACGACTCTCGATATACTAATGGTTGTTGATTCGATCGGGATATATGGATGAAGGGACCGTACTGTACGCTAACCAAAATCTATTGGTTCTTGCAGGCACTATCAGTGATACCTAGGGAATCATGGGGCGATGTTGCTAGGCGCTCATACCATGATTCGATGGGCAAGTCGGAAATTGTTGTTCCGAGTCACAAGGAGTTGTGAGCCCACGGCTAGCTGTATCCCTGAACCATTGAGGGTCACACAGAGTAATGGATTTTTAATCCCCGTTGAGATAGTTAAATTTAAAGAGTTAAATTTAATGAACAAAGAAGTTGGACTTCTTAATTATGAGTAGAGGAGTAGGATTTCCTAAAATGACATAGGGATGGACATTTTTGGAAACCACTGAATTCGGATTCAGAAAAATTTATCTTGACTTTAAAAGGTGCAGAAATGGTTTCTGTGCACATTGGTGAAATCGGTTTATCAATCGGAGTCACGATGAATTTTATATTAATTTCTGAACATGCGGGCTTTGCTTGTCGGGCTTGAACTTATGACTAATGGGCCCTAAGCTGTTAGTGGCCTACATTATAAATAAGTTATTGCAGTACAGAAATTACACACAACAGGTCACAAAATTTTTGAAAACCCTAGTGATTTTCCTCTGAAGTGTGGCCGACCTCCTCTCCCCTCTGCTCGGTAAAATCCAGTCTGTGAATTTTGAATTACAGTCTGGTTTAACGGATCAAATTCGTTAATCTCTTCGTAGAAACTTCTGATAGATTTTCTATTGCAATCTATCAGAGGGATTAAATATCCGTTCGTGGACCTGATTGAAGAACAGTTCGTCCATCAGTTACAGGGATATACAACAAGAGCAGAGCAATCTGTTGGTGTCCATAATCTCGCTTCGAGATTGGAGGTAAAAATTTATAATTGTTATTTAATTTTTACACACACATAATTTAATCGTAAGGTTGATACCCATTATGGAATCGTTCCATATAAAATTTTAAACTTCCGCTGCACCGGGTATCAATTCTGTTTGATCTGATCGCCGCGTTCTCCAACAGAAGAGTTGCGAGAGGAGATTTTGTCTCAGGCACATCGCACTAAGTTGAGTATTCATCCGGGGAGCAACAAGATGTACAAAGATCTACGTACTCGTTTCTAGTGGAAGGGAATGAAACGCAGTGTTTATCAGTTTGTTTTGAGATGTTTGGTGTGTCAACAGGTCAAGGCAGAGCACCAACGACCTGGAGAATTGCTTCACAGTCTGCCTATTCCTGAATGGAAATGGGAGTTTATCACAATGGACTTTGTGACCCATTTTCCGGTATCCCCAAGGAACTGTGATGCTATCTGGGTTGTGGTGGACCGACTCACCAAGTCAGCGCATTTCATTTCCTATAGCCGAGAGTACTCTGTGGATCGCATGGCACGGATGTACATTCAGGAGATCGTTCGACTTCATGGAGTGCCTGTGAGCATTGTCAGCGATTGGGACCCCAGGTTTACTTCTAGATTCTGGGGGAGTGTTCAGCGTGCGATGGGTACTACTCTCAGTTTGAGTACAGCCTATCATCCGGAGACTGATGGTCAGTCAGAGCGCACTATCCGTACGTTAGAGGATATGCTTAGAGCGTGCGTCATGGATTTTGGTTCAGCCTGGCAGGATCATTTGCCGTTGATCGATTTCGCTTACAACAACAACTATCACACTAGTATTGGGATGGCACCTTTTGAGGCGTTGTATGGGCGACGTTGTCGTACTCCACTCTTCTGGGAAGAAGTGGGGGAGAGACAAGCTGAGGGACCGGAGTTTATCCAGCAGGCGATAGATATTGTTGATCAAATCAAGAAACGGATTAAGACTGCACAGGATCGTCAGGCCAGTTATGCTAATATCAAGCGTAGGCCCTTGCAGTTCGAGGTCGGGGAGAAAGTGTTTCTGAGAGTTTCACTTTTCCGCAAGATTCTCAGATTTGGCCTTAAGGGAAAGTTGTCTCCCAGATTTATCGGTCCGTTTGAGATCTTGGAGAGCGTTGGCGATTTGGCTTATCGACTAGCTTTGCCACCGCATCTATCCAGTATTCACGACGTGTTCCACGTATCTCTGTTGCGACGGTATGTGGCGGATGAATCTCATATTCTGCAGCGGTCTGAGGTTCAGGTAGACAAGGATTTGACTTATGTTGAGAAACCTCTTCGTATCCTGGATTATAAGGATAAGGTTTTACGGAACAAAGTCATTCATTTGGTTTTAGTTCAGTGGCAGTGCCGAGGCACTGAGGAAGCTACTTGGGAGCTTGCGGACAGGATGCGTAAAGACCATCCTGAGTTGTTTTGATTTCATTGTTTAAGTTGTATTCAGTTGCAACCTCTGTAAACATTTGATTTGAATAAAGAATGTTTTTGATTTATGTATTTGCATTCGGTACTTAAGATCTGATTTCGAGGACGAAATATCTTAAGTGGGGGAGAATGTAGTAGCCCGTAACCAAATCAGTAATTAAGGAATTAATCATAATTACTTGGGTAGAGTTCGGAAGCTCCGATCAGGATCGGAAGCTCCGATCAATATTACGTCAGGCATGACGTGTGGCAAGATCGGAAGCTCCGATCAGGACCGGAAGCTCCGATCACCCCTATCCGGAGTCAACAAGTGATATTTTGACACGTGACAGATGAGGATCTTCGGAAGCTCCGATGGCAGGATCGGACGTTCCGATCGAGGTTCGGACGTTCCGATCAAGGATCGGAAGTTCCGATCATTGTCTATAAATAGAAGGCCGAGGCTTCACTTTCATTTGCCAATTCCAAGTTCTCCTTTCCATTCTAGTCCTTTTGGAGCTGTTCTAGTCTTCTTAGGCTTGGTCCGGAGGTCGGCGAGGCGTTCGATAGTCGTAGCGGAGTTGTGCCCAAGTTCTGGAAGCATCGACATCAAAGGGCTAACGATGGACGAAGGTATAGCTTTTGCTTCCTATAAATATTTAGGAGTATGCAATAGCTTAATTAAGGCTTTTAGATCAATTTAATGATAGTAGTATCATTTGACAGTGTAGAGCAGACTATAGGCGTGGACCTAGAGTGGGTAGAGCTTGCACTGTTTTGGGATACGAAAGTACTATTCGAGATATCCTGACTGAGTATGCATGTATTATGTGACTGCATGATTTATATGCCATGATATTATGCTACATTCATTTGCATCTTGCTGTATCTCTTTCGAGATGTCTGTTAGTAGGGTTGTACCCTATCCTGTTAGTGGATGGACTTCCATCGCTTTGGGTCCGGCGTATCCACGGTTATCTCGGTATGGGAGCCACCTCCTGAAGCGACGGCACAGCGTGCTACATACCAGAGCCCGGTCTGTCTCTGTTATCTGATCCTTGACCTCGAGTCTATAGGGAGTTCACTTTGCATGCATGTATACTCATACTCTCGTACTGAGCGTTTTATGCTCACGTCTCGTACTCTGTGTTTCTGGACACCCTATTCCATGGGGCAGGTTTGCGATTGGACGAGGAGGGTGGATCCAGGAGGGGCTAGTCAGTGGTTGGCCAGCTGGAGCTTCGCTTAGGTTTTATTACTGTTGTTTGGGTTGATACCGCTATTCGATTTGGTTGTATATTATTGGATAAATTATAGATTCCTTTACTTGGGATTGTTTATTGTTTATGGTTTCCGCAGTTTATTCTGATGTCTGTTTAATTAAGTTAATTGCATGCCTAAGTTCTGTTTAGTACCGGATCCGAGTAAGGGTCACTACATTTATGGTATAAGAGCATGCAAAAGAATTCTTGGGATCTAGTCTCATCTTAAGGTATTTTTGTAGATGGCAAATCGTGACGACCGGAGTTCTCATGGCAGTGTTGGTGGGCATTGGGGTGATGCCGACCGGGAGCCTCGTCGAGAACGGCGTCATCGTCATCATGACGACGAGCGTTTCACTGTGCGTCGATTCTTAGCTATGGGTCCTAAGCCCTTAGTTGGAGGTGAGTCTCCGGAGGATGCGGAGAACTGGTTAGACCGCATGGAGACGACTTTTCAGACTTTCCAATGCACCGAGGAGCAGAAGGTGGAGACCCTTGGCTATCTTCTGGATGGGCGTGCGCGCAGGTGGTGGAGGTTTACTTCTGCACCTTTTGTTGCGGCGAGAGGAGTGGCCACCTGGGCCGAGTTCCGCACAGCTTTCCAAAAGCGGTATTTTCCTCCGGCACTCCGTCAGTCAAAGGCAGGCGAGCTACTGAGTCTGCGACAGGGAGCCATGTCCATCGATGAGTATCAGCAGAGGTTCTTTGATCTGCTATCCTATTGCCCCTAGATTGCTGATAGCTCAGAGATGAAGTATAATTTGTTCCTTCAGGGCCTTAACCCTGAGATCCATGACCGTGTGGCGGTTGGCGACGACATGTCCTACGAGGGTTTGGTGAGCCGTTGTCACCAGGTGGAGGACAGCATTCGGCGGAACAAGTCTTTCCCTCAGTCGAGGCCTGCTAGTTCTTTGGGTCCCCGTGCCCAAACTTTCAAGAAGTCTAGATCTTCTTCTTCCTCTGGTTCTGGAGGTGTTGTCCGTTTCGGTAAGAAGGACAAGTGTGATCACTGTGGGAAGAACCATCCATCCGACAAGTGCCGTAGAGCTTCTGGAGATTGTTTCCGTTGTGGAGAGCTGGTCATATCTGGAGGGATTGTCCACTATCTGGGGGAGGCGGTTCTGATCTGGTTCAGGATCTGGTTCTCAGGCCACCGTTCAGCAGAGGTCGCAGGGAAAGTCTGCTGGGAGTTCTCATTTGAGGCCACGAGCTTCTGGCCAAGTGTTTGCCCTGAGACATGATCAGGCTATGGAGGAGAATGAGAAAGTCATCGCAGGTACATTTCTGCTTTATGGTATACCTGCTCTTGTACTTATTGACACTGGTGCATCTCATTCCTTCATTTTTGCACGTTTTGTTAAGAGGCATAAGTTACCATGCATTGCACTAGACGTAGTGATGTCTGTTTCTACTCCGACGGGCCAATCTGCTTTGGCTAAGTGTCTAGTGATGGTTGCCCTTTAGAGTTCGAAGGGAACATTCTGTTAGCGAATCTCATGGTCCTGGCGATGGACGACTTTGATTGCATTCTGGGGATAGATATGTTGACTACCTATCGAGCTTCAGTGGACTGTTATCAGAGATTAGTACGCTTTCATCCGGAGGGGAGTGAGAGCTGGTTTTTCTATGGTGAGGGAGCGCAACCCCCGATGCCTTTGGTATCAGCTTTGAGGGCCTGTTGAGCTTTAGAGTCTGGCGGGGAAGGCTACCTTATCTATGCAGTTGATTTGTCCGATGAGAGTATTGGGATAGAGAGCATTCCTGTTGTGGATGAATTTCCAAATGTATTTCCTGATGAGATTCCGGGTTTTCCTCCTACTAGGGAAGTCGAGTTTGGCATAGAGTTGATGCCGGGTACTTCGCCTATTTCTAGAGCACCGTATCGTCTGGCTCCATCAGAGATGCGTGAGTTGAAGAATCAGCTACAGGATATTTTGTACAAGGGGTACATTCGTCCTAGTGTATCTCCTTGGGGAGCTCCTGTTCTCTTCGTGAAGAAGAAGGATGGGTCGATGCGGCTGTGCATTGACTATCGGCAGCTGAATCGAGTCACTATGAAGAACAAGTATCCGTTGCCTCGTATTGATGACTTGTTCGATCAGCTGCAGGGCACATCAGTTTACTCCAAGTTTGACTTGAGATCTGGGTATCATCAGTTGAGAGTCCGTGTTCAAGACGTAGCCAAAACTGCATTCCGTACTCGCTATGGGCATTACGAGTTCCTAGTGATGCCATTTGGTTTGACTAATGCGCCGGCTATATTCATGGATTTGATGAACCGTGTCTTCAGGGAGTATTTGGACAAGTTTGTTGTGGTCTTCATTGACGACATCTTGGTGTATTCGCGTAATACGGAAGAACATGTTTCTCACTTGCGGTTAGTACTACAGACTCTTCGAGATGAGCAGTTCTACGCCAAGCTGAGAAAGTGTGAGTTCTGGATGGATAGAGTGGTCTTTCTTGGCCATATCATATCCAGGGAGGGGATTTCTGTTGATCCAAGCAAGATTGAAGCGGTACTTAATTGGTCGCGTCCGATGACAGTTGCTGAGATCCGTAGTTTTCTGGGTCTAGCGGGGTATTATCGTCACTTTATTATGAACTTCTCTCAGTTAGCTCGACCGTTGACGCAGCTTACCCGTAAGGGTGTGGATTTCGAGTTGTCCTTCGAGTGTGAGGAGAATTTCTGTGAGCTTCGACGGCGGTTGACTTCTGCGCCGGTGTTGGCATTACCGTCCGGATCTGGAGGGTATGTGGTATACACGGATGCTTCTCTTCAGGGGTTGGGTTGTGTCCTCACTCAGAATGGGCATGTGATCGCATACGCTTCTAGACAGCTGAAGCTTCACGAGGACAACTACCCAGTCCATGATTTGGAGTTAGCAGCCATTGTGTTCGCTTTGAAGATCTGGCGTCATTATCTGTATGGCGAGAAATTTGAGATCTTCACAGACCATAAGAGTCTCAAGTATTTTTTCACTCAGGCGGAGTTGAACATGAGGCAGAGACGTTGGTTGGACTTGCTTAAGGACTATGATTGCGAGATTAAGTACCATCCGGGAGCTGCTAATCTCACCGCTGATGCTTTGAGTCGCAAGGTGTGACTATCCGCACTTCAGACTAGTTCTATGTCTAGTGCGATCAGTGACTGTTGTACTTCAGGTTATACCTTCAAGCATAAGAAAGGTATGCAGAGTATCCAGATGTTTGCGATATTGTTTGAGCCAGCCTTGTATTCGCGGATCCGAGATGCTCAGATGTCTGATTCAAAAACCCAGCGTTTAGCTCGTCTAGCTAACGAGGGTAGCTCGTCTGGATTTCATTATTAGTCAGATGGCTTTCTGTGTTTGTCTGGTAGGCTTGTGATTCCGCAGGATGAAGAGTTGCGAGAGGAGATTTTGTCTCAGGCACATCGCACTAAGTTGAGTATTCATCCGGGGAGCAACAAGATGTACAAAGATCTACGTACTCGTTTCTGGTGGAAGGGAATGAAACGCAGTGTTTATCAGTTTGTTTTGAGATGTTTGGTGTGTCAACAGGTCAAGGCAGAGCACCGACGACCTGGAGGATTGCTTCACAGTCTGCCTATTCCTGAATGGAAATGGGAGTTTATCACAATGGACTTTGTGACCCATTTGCCGGTATCCCCGAGGAACTCTGATGCTATCTGGGTTGTGGTGGACCGACTCACCAAGTCAGCGCATTTCATTGCCTATAGCCGAGAGTACTCTGTGGATCGCATGGCACGGATGTACATTCAGGAGATCGTTCGACTTCATGGAGTGCCTGTGAGCATTGTCAGCGATTGGGACCCCAGGTTTACTTCTAGATTCTGGGGGAGTGTTCAGCGTGCGATGGGTACTACTCTCAGTTTGAGTACAGCCTATCATCCGGAGACTGATGGTCAGTCAGAGCGCACTATCCGTACGTTAGAGGATATTCTTAGAGCGTGCGTCATGGATTTTGGTTCAGCCTGGCAGGATCATTTGCCGTTGATCGATTTCGCTTACAACAACAGCTATCACACTAGTATTGGGATGGCACCTTTTGAGGCGTTGTATGGGCGACGTTGTCGTACTCCACTCTTCTGGGAAGAAGTGGGGGAGAGACAAGCTGAGGGACCGGAGTTTATCCAACAGGCGATAGATATTTTTGATCAAATCAAGAAACGGATTAAGACTGCACAGGATCGTCAGGCCAGTTATGCTAATATCAAGCGTAGGCCCTTGCAGTTCGAGGTCGGGGAGAAAGTGTTTCTGAGAGTGTCACCTTTCCGCAAGATTCTCAGATTTGGCCTTAAGGGCAAGTTGTCTCCCAGATTTATCGGTCCGTTTGAGATCTTGGAGAGCGTTGGCGATTTGGCTTATCGACTAGCTTTGCCACCGCATCTATCCAGTATTCACGACGTGTTCCACGTATCTCTGTTGCGACGGTATGTGGCGGATGAATCTCATATTCTGCAGCGGTCTGAGGTTCAGGTAGACAAGGATTTGACTTATGTTGAGAAACCTCTTCGTATCCTGGATTATAAGGATAAGGTTTTACGGAACAAAGTCATTCATTTGGTTTTAGTTCAGTGGCAGCGCCGAGGCACTGAGGAAGCTACTTGGAAGCTTGAGGACAGGATGCGTAAAGACTATCCTGAGTTGTTTTGATTTCATTCTTTAAGTTGTATTCAGTTGCAACCTCTGTAAACATTTGATTTGAATAAAGAATGTTTTTGATTTCTGTATTTGCATTCGGTACTTAAGATCTGATTTCGAGGACGAAATATCTTAAGTGGGGGAGAATTTAGTAGCCCGTAACCAAATCAGTAATTAAGGAATTAATCATAATTACTTGGGTAGAGTTCGGAAGCTCCGATCAGGATCGAAAGCTCCGATCGATATTACGTCAGGCATGACGTGTGGCAAGATCGGAAGCTCCGATCAGGACCGGAAGCTCCGATCACCCCTATCCGGAGTCAACAAGTGATATTTTGACACATGGCAGATGAGGATCTTCGGAAGCTCCGATGGCAGGATCGGACGTTTCGATCGAGGTTCGGACGTTCCGATCAAGGATCGGAAGTTCCGATCGTTGTCTATAAATAGAAGGCCGAGGCTTCACTTTCATTTGCCAATTCCGAGTTTTCCTTTCCATTCTAGTCCTTTTGGAGCTGTTCTAGTCTTCTTAGGCTTGGTCTGGAGGTCGGCGAGGCGTTCGGTAGTCGTAGCGGAGTTGTGCCCAAGTTCTGGAAGCATCGACATCAAAGGGCTAACGATGGACGAAGGTATAGCTTTTGCTTCCTATAAATATTTAGGAGTATGCAATAGCTTAGTTAAGGCTTTTAGAGCAATTTAATGATAGTATTATCATTTGACAGTGTAGAGCAGACTATAGGCGTGGACCTAGAGTGGGTAGAGCTTGCACTGTTTTGAGGTACGAAAGTACTGTTCGAGATATCCTGACTGAGTATGCATGTATTATGTGACTGCATGATTTATATGCCATGATATTATGCTGCATTCATTTGCATCTTGCTGTATCTCTTTCGAGATGTCTGTTAGTAGGGTTGTACCCTATCCTGTTAGTGGATGGACTTCCATCGATTTGGGTCCGGCGTATCCACGGTTATCTCGGTATGGGAGCCACCTCCTGAAGCGATGGCACAGCGTGCTACATACCAGAGCCCGGTCTGTCTCTGTTATCTGATCCTTGACCTCGAGTCTATAGGGAGTTCACTTTGCATGCATGTATACTCATACTCTCGTACTGAGCGTTTTATGCTCACGTCTCGTACTCTGTGTTTCTGGACACCCTATTCCATGGGGCAGGTTTGCGATTGGACGAGGAGGGTGGATCCAGGAGAGGCTAGTTAGTGGTTGGCCAGCTGGAGCTTCGCTTAGGTTTTATTACTGTTGTTTGGGTTGATACCGCTATTCGATTTGGTTGTATATTATTGGATAAATTACAGATTCCTTTACTTGGGATTGTATATTGTTTATGGTTTCCGCAGTTTATTCTGATATCTGTTTAATTAAGTTAATTGCATGCCTAAGTTCTGTTTAGTAGCGGATCCGAGTAAGGGTCACTACATTTATGGTATAAGAGCATGCAAAAGAATTCTTGGGATCTAGTCTCATCTTAAGGTATTTTTGTAGATGGCAAATCGTGACGACCGGAGTTCTCATGGCAGTGTTGGTGGGCGTTGGGGTGATGCCGATCGGGAGCCTCGTCGAGAACGGCGTCATCGTCATCATGACGACGAGCGTTTCATTGTGCGTCGATTCTTAGCTATGGGTCCTAAGCCCTTAGTTGGAGGTGAGTCTCCGGAGGATGCGGAGAACTGGTTAGACCGCATGGAGACGACTTTTCAGACTTTCCAATGCACCGAGGAGCAGAAGGTGGAGACCCTTGGCTATCTTCTGGATGGGCGTGCGCGCAGGTGGTGGAGGTTTACTTCTTTTGTTGCGACGAGAGGAGTGGCCACCTGAGCCGAGTTCCGCACAGCTTTCCAAAAGCGGTATTTTCCTCCGGCACTCCGTCAGTCAAAGGCAGGCGAGCTATTGAGTCTGCGACAGGGAGCCATGTCCATCGATGAGTATCAGCAGAGGTTCTTTGATCTGCTATCCTATTGCCCCTAGATTGCTGATAGCTCAGAGATGAAGTATAATTTGTTTCTTCAGGGCCTTAACCCTGAGATCCATGACCGTGTGGCGGTTGGCGACGACATGTCCTACGAGGGTTTGGTGAGCCGTTGTCACCAGGTGGAGGACAGCATTCGGCGGAACAAGTCTTTCCCTCAGTCGAGGCCTGCTAGTTCTTTGGGTCCCCGTGCCCAAATTTTCAAGAAGTCTGGATCTTCTTCTTCCTCTGGTTCTGGAGGTGTTGTCCGTTTCGGTAAGAAGGACAAGTGTGATCACTGTGGGAAGAACCATCCATCCGACAAGTGCAGTAGAGCTTCTGGAGCTTGTTTCCGTTGTGGAGAGACTGGTCATATCTGGAGGGATTGTCCACTATCTGGGGGAGGCGGTTCTGGATCTGGTTCAGGATCTGGTTCTCAGGCCACCGTTCAGCAGAGGTCGCAGGGACAGTCTGCTGGGAGTTCTCATTTGAGGCCACGAGCTTCTGGCCAAGTGTTTGCCCTAAGACATGATCAGGCTGTGGAGGAGAATGAGAAAGTCATCGCAGGTACATTTCTGCTTTATGGTATACCTGCTCTTGTAATTATTGACACTGGTGCATCTCATTCCTTCATTTCTGCACGTTTTGTTAAGAGGCATAAGTTACCATGCATTGCACTAGACGTAGTGATGTCTGTTTCTACTCCGACGGGCCAATCTGCTTTGGCTAAGCGTCTAGTGATGGGTTGCCCTTTAGAGTTCGAAGGGAACATTCTTTTAGCGAATCTCATGGTCCTGGCGATGGACGACTTTGATTGCATTCTGGGGATAGATATGTTGACTACCTATCGAGCTTCAGTGGACTGCTATCAGAGATTAGTACGCTTTCATCCGGAGGGGAGTGAGAGCTGGTTTTTCTATGGTGAGGGAGCGCGACCCCCGATGCCTTTGGTATCAGCTTTGAGGGCCTGTCGAGCTCTAGAGTCTGGCGGGGAAGGCTACCTTATCTATGCAGTTGATTTGTCCGCTGAGAGTATTGGGATAGAGAGCATTCCTGTTGTGGATGAATTTCCAGATGTATTTCCTGATGAGATTCCGGGTTTTCCTCCTGCTAGGGAAGTCGAGTTTGGCATAGAGTTGATGCCGGGTACTTCGCCTATTTCTAGAGCACCGTATCGTCTGGCTCCATCAGAGATGCGTGAGTTGAAGAATCAGCTACATGATATTTTGTACAAGGGGTACATTCATCCTAGTGTATCTCCTTGGGGAGCTCCTGTTCTCTTCGTGAAGAAGAAGGATGGGTCGATGCGGCTGTGCATTGACTATCGGCAGCTGAATCAAGTCACTGTGAAAAACAAGTATCCGTTGCCTCGTATTGATGACTTGTTCGATCAGCTGCAGGGCATATCAGTTTACTCCAAGATTGACTTGAGATCTGGGTATCATCAGTTGAGAGTCCGTGTTCAAGACGTAGCCAAGACTGCATTCCGTACTCGCTATGGGCATTACGAGTTCCTAGTGATGCCATTTGGTTTGACTAATGCGCCGGCTATATTCATGGATTTGATGAACCGTGTCTTCAGGGAGTATTTGGACAAGTTTGTCGTGGTCTTCATTGACGACATCTTGGTGTATTCGCGTAATACGGAAGAACATGTTTCTCACTTGCGGTTAGTACTACAGACTCTTTGAGATGAGCAGTTGTACGTCAAGCTGAGCAAGTGTGAGTTCTGGATGGATAGAGTGGTCTTTCTTGGCCATATCATATCCAGGGAGGGGATTTCTGTTGATCCAAGCAAGATTGAAGCGGTACTTAATTGGTCGCGTCCGACGACAGTTGCTGAGATCCGTAGTTTTCTGGGTCTAGCGGGGTATTATCGTCGCTTCATTATGAACTTCTCTCAGTTAGCTCGACCGTTGACGCAGCTTACCCGTAAGGGTGTGGATTTCGAGTGGTCCTTCGAGTGTGAGGAGAATTTCTGTGAGCTTCGACGGCGGTTGACTTCTGCGCCGGTGTTGGCATTACCGTCCGGATCTGGAGGGTATGTGGTATACACGGATGCTTCTCTTCAGGGGTTGGGTTGTGTCCTGACTCAGAATGGGCATGTGATCGCATACGCTTCTAGACAGCTGAAGCTTCACGAGGACAACTACCCAGTCCATGATTTGGAGTTAGCAGCCATTGTGTTCGCTTTGAAGATCTGGCGTCATTATCTGTATGGCGAGAAATTTGAGATCTTCACCGACCATAAGAGTCTCAAGTATTTTTTCACTCAGGCGGAGTTGAACATGAGGCAGAGACATTGGATGGACTTGCTTAAGGACTATGATTGCGAGATTAAGTACCATCCGGGAGCTGCTAATCTCACCGCTGATGCTTTGAGTCGCAAGGTGTGACTATCCGCACTTCAGACTAGTTCTATGTCTAGTGCGATCAGTGACTGTTGTACTTCAGGTTATACCTTCAAGCATAAGAAAGGTATGCAGAGTATCCAGATGTTTGCGATATTGTTTGAGCCAGCCTTGTATTCGCGGATCCGAGATGCTCAGATGTCTGATTCGAAAACCCAGCGTTTAGCTCGTCTAGCTAACGAGGGTAGCTCGTCTGGATTTCATTATCAGTCAGATGGCTTTCTGTGTTTGTCTGGTAGGCTTGTGATTCCGCAGGATGAAGAGTTGCGAGAGGAGATTTTGTCTCAGGCACATCGCACTAAGTTGAGTATTCATCCGGGGAGCAACAAGATGTACAAAGATCTACGTACTCGTTTCTGGTGGAAGGGAATGAAACGCAGTGTTTATCAGTTTGTTTTGAGATGTTTGGTGTGTCAACAGGTCAAGGCAGAGCACCGACGACCTGGAGGATTGCTTCACAGTCTGCCTATTCCTGAATGGAAATGGGAGTTTATCACAATGGACTTTGTGACCCATTTGCCGGTATCCCAGAGGAACTCTGATGCTATCTGGGTTGTGGTGGACCGACTCACCAAGTCAGCGCATTTCATTGCCTATAGCCGAGAGTACTCTGTGGATCGCATGGCACGGATGTACATTCAGGAGATCGTTCGACTTCATGGAGTGCCTGTGAGCATTGTCAGCGATTGGGACCCCAGGTTTACTTCTAGATTCTGGGGGAGTGTTCAGCGTGCGATGGGTACTACTCTCAGTTTGAGTACAGCCTATCATCCGGAGACTGATGGTCAGTCAGAGCGCACTATCCGTACGTTAGAGGATATTCTTAGAGCGTGCGTCATGGATTTTGGTTCAGCCTGGCAGGATCATTTGCCGTTGATCGATTTCGCTTACAACAACAGCTATCACACTAGTATTGGGATGACACCTTTTGAGGCGTTGTATGGGCGACGTTGTCGTACTCCACTCTTCTGGGAAGAAGTGGGGGAGAGACAAGCTGAGGGACCGGAGTTTATCCAGCAGGCGATAGATATTTTTGATCAAATCAAGAAACGGATTAAGACTGCACAGGATCGTCAGGCCAGTTATGCTAATATCAAGCGTAGGCCCTTGCAGTTCGAGGTCGGGGAGAAAGTGTTTCTGAGAGTGTCACCTTTCCGCAAGATTCTCAGATTTGGCCTTAAGGGCAAGTTGTCTCCCAGATTTATCGGTCCGTTTGAGATCTTGGAGAGCGTTGGCGATTTGGCTTATCGACTAGCTTTGCCACCGCATCTATCCAGTATTCACGACGTGTTCCACGTATCTCTGTTGCGACGGTATGTGGCGGATGAATCTCATATTCTGCAGCGGTCTGAGGTTCAGGTAGACAAGAATTTGACTTATGTTGAGAAACCTCTTCGTATCCTGGATTATAAGGATAAGGTTTTACGGAACAAAGTCATTCATTTGGTTTTAGTTCAGTGGCAGCGCCGAGGCACTGAGGAAGCTACTTGGAAGCTTGAGGACAGGATGCGTAAAGACTATCCTGAGTTGTTTTGATTTCATTCT
Organism: Henckelia pumila; assembly: GCF_033568475.1. NCBI lineage: Eukaryota > Viridiplantae > Streptophyta > Magnoliopsida > Lamiales > Gesneriaceae > Henckelia > Henckelia pumila. Next base: position 141,717,523 of record NC_133120.1, read on the forward strand.
TTAAGTTGTATTCAGTTGCAACCTCTGTAAACATTTGATTTGAATAAAGAATGTTTTTGATTTCTGTATTTGCATTCGGTACTTAAGATCTGATTTCGAGGACGAAATATCTTAAGTGGGGGAGAATGTAGTAGCCCGTAACCAAATCAGTAATTAAGGAATTAATCATAATTACTTGGGTAGAGTTCGGAAGCTCCGATCAGGATCGAAAGCTCCGATCGATATTACGTCAGGCATGACGTGTGGCAAGATCGGAAGCTCCGATCAGGACCGGAAGCTCCGATCACCCCTATCCGGAGTCAACAAGTGATATTTTGACACATGGCAGATGAGGATCTTCGGAAGCTCCGATGGCAGGATCGGACGTTTCGATCGAGGTTCGGACGTTCCGATCAAGGATCGGAAGTTCCGATCGTTGTCTATAAATAGAAGGCCGAGGCTTCATTTTCATTTGCCAATTCCGAGTTCTCCTTTCCATTCTAGTCCTTTTGGAGCTGTTCTAGTCTTCTTAGGCTTGGTCTGGAGGTCGGCGAGGCGTTCGGTAGTCGTAGCGGAGTTGTGCCCAAGTTCTGGAAGCATCGACATCAAAGGGCTAACGATGGACGAAGGTATAGCTTTTGCTTCCTATAAATATTTAGGAGTATGCAATAGCTTAGTTAAGGCTTTTAGAGCAATTTAATGATAGTATTATCATTTGACAGTGTAGAGCAGACTATAGGCGTGGACCTAGAGTGGGTAGAGCTTGCACTGTTTTGAGGTACGAAAGTACTGTTCGAGATATCCTGACTGAGTATGCATGTATTATGTGACTGCATGATTTATATGCCATGATATTATGCTGCATTCATTTGCATCTTGCTGTATCTCTTTCGAGATGTCTGTTAGTAGGGTTGTACCCTATCCTGTTAGTGGATGGACTTCCATCGATTTGGGTCCGGCGTATCCACGGTTATCTCGGTATGGGAGCCACCTCCTAAAGCGACGGCACAGTGTGCTACATACCAGGGCCCGGTCATTCTCTGTTATCTGATCCTTGACCTCGAGTCTATAGGGAGTTCACTTTGCATGCATGTATACTCATACTCTCGTACTGAGCATTTTATGCTCACTTCTCGTACTCTGCGTTTCTGAACACCCTATTCCATGGGGCAGGTTTGCGATTGGACGAGGAGGGTGGATCCAGGAGAGGCTAGTTAGTGGTTGGCCAGCTGGAGCTTCGCTTAGGTTTTATTACTGTTGTTTGGGTTGATACCGCTATTCGATTTGGTTGTATATTTTTGGATAAATTACAGATTCCTTTACTTGGGATTGTATATTGTTTATGGTTTCCGCAGTTTATTCTGATATCTGTTTAATTAAGTTAATTGCATGCCTAAGTTCTGTTTAGTAGCGGATCCGAGTAAGGGTCACTACATTTATGGTATAAGAGCATGCAAAAGAATTCTTGGGATCTAGTCTCATCTTAAGGTATTTTTGTAGATGGCAAATCGTGACGACCGGAGTTCTCATGGCAGTGTTGGTGGGCGTTGGGGTGATGCCGACCGGGAGCCTCGTCGAGAACGGCGTCATCGTCATCATGACGACGAGCGTTTCACTGTGCGTCGATTCTTAGCTATGGGTCCTAAGCCCTTAGTTGGAGGTGAGTCTCCGGAGGATGCGGAGAACTGGTTAGACCGCATGGAGACGACTTTTCAGACTTTCCAATGCACCAAGGAGCAGAAGGTGGAGACCCTTGGCTATCTTATGGATGGGCGTGCGCGCAGGTGGTGGAGGTTTACTTCTGCACCTTTTGTTGCGACGAGAGGAGTGGCCACCTGAGCCGAGTTCCGCACAGCTTTCCAAAAGCGGTATTTTCCTCCGGCACTCCGTCAGTCAAAGGCAGGCGAGCTACTGAGTCTGCGACAGGGAGCCATGTCCATCGATGAGTATCAGCAGAGGTTCTTTGATCTGCTATCCTATTGCCCCTAGATTGCTGATAGCTCAGAGATGAAGTATAATTTGTTCCTTCAGGGCCTTAACCCTGAGATCCATGACTGTGTGGCGGTTGGTGACGACATGTCCTACGAGGGTTTGGTGAGCCGTTGTCACCAGGTGGAGGACAGCATTCGGCGGAACAGGTCTTTCCCTCAGTCGAGGCCTGCTAGTTCTTTGGGTCCCCGTGCCCAAATTTTCAAGAAGTCTGGATCTTCTTCTTCCTCTGGTTCTGGAGGTGTTGTCCGTTTCGGTAAGAAGGACAAGTGTGATCACTGTGGGAAGAACCATCCATCCGACAAGTGCCGTAGAGCTTCTGGAGCTTGTTTCCGTTGTGGAGAGACTGGTCATATCTGGAGGGATTGTCCACTATCTGGGGGAGGCGGTTCTGGATCTGGTTCAGGATCTGGTTCTCAGGCCACCGTTCAGCAGAGGTCGCAGGGACAGTCTGCTGGGAGTTCTCATTTGAGGCCACGAGCTTCTGGCCAAGTGTTTGCCCTAAGACATGATCAGGCTGTGGAGGAGAATGAGAAAGTCATCGCAGGTACATTTCTGCTTTATGGTATACCTGCTCTTGTACTTATTGACACTGGTGCATCTCATTCCTTCATTTCTGCACGTTTTGTTAAGAGGCATAAGTTACCATGCATTGCACTAGACGTAGTGATGTCTGTTTCTACTCCGACGGGGCAATCTGCTTTGGCTAAGCGTCTAGTGATGGATTGCCCTTTAGAGTTCGAAGGGAACATTCTGTTAGCGAATCTCATGGTCCTGGCGATGGACGACTTTGATTGCATTCTGGGGATAGATATGTTGACTACCTATCGAGCTTCAGTGGACTGCTATCAGAGATTAGTACGCTTTCATCCGGAGGGGAGTGAGAGCTGGTTTTTCTATGGTGAGGGAGCGCGACCCCCGATGCCTTTGGTATCAGCTTTGAGGGCCTGTCGAGCTCTAGAGTCTGGCGGGGAAGGCTACCTTATCTATGCAGTTGATTTGTCCGCTGAGAGTATTGGGATAGAGAGCATTCCTGTTGTGGATGAATTTCCAGATGTATTTCCTGATGAGATTCCGGGTTTTCCTCCTGCTAGGGAAGTCGAGTTTGGCATAGAGTTGATGCCGGGTACTTCGCCTATTTCTAGAGCACCGTATCGTCTTGCTCCATCAGAGATGCGTGAGTTGAAGAATCAGCTACAGGATCTTTTGTACAAGGGGTACATTCATCCTAGTGTATCTCCTTGGGGAGCTCCTGTTCTCTTTGTGAAGAAGAAGGATGGGTCGATGCGGCTGTGCATTGACTATCGGCAGCTGAATCAAGTCACTGTGAAAAACAAGTATCCGTTGCCTCGTATTGATGACTTGTTCGATCAGCTGCAGGGCATATCAGTTTACTCCAAGATTGACTTGAGATCTGGGTATCATCAGTTGAGAGTCCGTGTTCAAGACGTAGCCAAGACTGCATTCCGTACTCGCTATGGGCATTACGAGTTCCTAGTGATGCCATTTGGTTTGACTAATGCGCCGGCTATATTCATGGATTTGATGAACCGTGTCTTCAGGGAGTATTTGGACAAGTTTGTCGTGGTCTTCATTGACGACATCTTGGTGTATTCGCGTAATACGGAAGAACATGTTTCTCACTTGCGGTTAGTACTACAGACTCTTTGAGATGAGCAGTTGTACGTCAAGCTGAGCAAGTGTGAGTTCTGGATGGATAGAGTGGTCTTTCTTGGCCATATCATATCCAGGGAGGGGATTTCTGTTGATCCAAGCAAGATTGAAGCGGTACTTAATTGGTCGCGTCCGACGACAGTTGCTGAGATCCGTAGTTTTCTGGGTCTAGCGGGGTATTATCGTCGCTTCATTATGAACTTCTCTCAGTTAGCTCGACCGTTGACGCAGCTTACCCGTAAGGGTGTGGATTTCGAGTGGTCCTTCGAGTGTGAGGAGAATTTCTGTGAGCTTCGACGGCGGTTGACTTCTGCGCCGGTGTTGGCATTACCGTCCGGATCTGGAGGGTATGTGGTATACACGGATGCTTCTCTTCAGGGGTTGGGTTGTGTCCTAACTCAGAATGGGCATGTGATCGCATACGCTTCTAGACAGCTGAAGCTTCACGAGGACAACTACCCAGTCCATGATTTGGAGTTAGCAGCCATTGTGTTCGCTTTGAAGATCTGGCGTCATTATCTGTATGGCGAGAAATTTGAGATCTTCACCGACCATAAGAGTCTCAAGTATTTTTTCACTCAGGCGGAGTTGAACATGAGGCAGAGACATTGGATGGACTTGCTTAAGTACTATGATTGCGAGATTAAGTACCATCCGGGAGCTGCTAATCTCACCGCTGATGCTTTGAGTCGCAAGGTGTGACTATCCGCACTTCAGACTTGTTCGATGTCTAGTGCGATCAGTGACTGTTGTACTTCAGGTTATACCTTCAAGCATAAGAAAGGTATGCAGAGTATCCAGATGTTTGCGATATTGTTTGAGACAGCCTTGTATTCGCGGATCCGAGATGCTCAGATGTCTGATTCGAAAACCCAGCGTTTAGCTCGTCTAGCTAACGAGGGTAGCTCGTCTGGATTTCATTATCAGTCAGATGGCTTTTTGTGTTTGTCTGGTAGGCTTGTGATTCCGCAGGATGAAGAGTTGCTAGAGGAGATTTTGTCTCAGGCACGTCGCACTAAGTTGAGTATTCATCCGGGGAGCAACAAGATGTACAAAGATCTACGTACTCGTTTCTGGTGGAGGGAATGAAACGCAGTGTTTATCAGTTTGTTTTGAGATGTTTGGTGTGTCAACAGGTCAAGGCAGAGCACCGACGACCTGGAGGATTGCTTCACAGTCTGCCTATTCCTGAATGGAAATGGGAGTTTATCACAATGGACTTTGTGACCCATTTGCCGGTATCCCCAAGGAACTGTGATGCTATCTGGGTTGTGGTGGACCGACTCACCAAGTCAGCGCATTTCATTGCCTATAGCCGAGAGTACTCTGTGGATCGCATGTCACGGATGTACATTCAGGAGATCGTTCGACTTCATGGAGTGCCTGTGAGCATTGTCAGCGATCGTGTAGTAGCCCAGTTCCAATTTTCAAGATTAATGGTTAATTATGTTTAAATCTAATAAATATTTTATTACCAAGAGCACAAGTCAAGGTCAAAGAATACATGACATGAATGAGCAGCTCGGGTATAGAGCAAGGGCTCGGGCATGGAGCAAGGGCTCGGGTATAGAGCTATTGCTCGGGTATAGATCTAGGGCTCGGGCAGGGAGCTAGGGCTCGGTCATGTATGTGTGTGGAGTTTGGTTTGAGCTCGGGTCTTTCCTTTGGGGCTCGGGTCGGTCATGATGAAAGCCAAGGTAGTGTTTGGTCATGGGAAGAGCACATGGTAGGTAGGTCGGGAGTGAACACGTGGCTGAAGCAAAAGCACGATTAGTGTCCTGCCAGGTGTCACGCACTCGGTGGACAGCTGTCCCGGCTCATCCTCTATAAATAGAAGTCGAGGGTTCGGTCATTTTACACCATTTCACCTCACTTCTTAGTTCTGCTCGGACCAAGAGTAGCTCGGGAGTTCGGGAAGGAGTAGCTCGGGGCTTGACCAGGTGCAGTTCAGGTCGGGGCTTGACCAGGAGCAGTTCAGGTCGGGGCTTGACCAGGTGCAGTTCAGGTCGGGGCTTGACCAGGAGCAGTTCAGGTCGGGTCAGTCTTGAGACCGGGTCAGGTCGGGCTTGGACCTAAGGCAGTTAGGGGTTGTCTTCTTCCAGCTTAGTTCAAACTACGGTGTTAGGTACGAAAGTACTGTTCGAGATATCCTGACTGAGTATGCATGTATTATGTGACTGCATGATTTATATGTCATGATATTATGCTGCATTCATTTGCATATTGATGTTATCTCCTTCGAGATGTTTATTAGTAGGGTTGTACCCTATCCTGTTAGTGGATGGACTTCCATCGATTTGGGTCTGGTGTATCCACATGTACTCGGTATGGGAGCCACCTCCTGAAGCAACGGCACAGCGTGATACATACCAGGGCCCGGTCTGTCTCTGTTATCTGATCCTTGACCTCGAATTATAGGGAGTTCACTTTGCATGCATGTATACTCATACTCTTGTACTGAGCATTTTATGCTCACGTCTCGTACTCTGTATGTTCTGGACACCCTATTCCATGGGGCAGGTTTGCGATTGGACGAGGAGGGTGGATCCAGGAGGGGCTAGTCAGTGGTTGGCCAGCTGGAGCTTCGTCTAGGTTTTATTACTGTTGTTTGGGTTTATACAGCTATTCGATTTGGTTGTATATTATTTGGATAAATTACAGATTCCTTTACTTGGGATTGTATAACGTTTATGGTTTCCGCAGTTTATTCTGATATCTATTTTTATTAAGTTAATTGCATGCCTAAGCTCTGTTTAGTAGGTGATCCGGGTAAGGGTCACTACAGATCGGGACCCCAGGTTTACTTCTAGATTCTGGGGGAGTGTTCAGCGTGCGATGGGTACTACTCTCAGTTTGAGTACAGCCTATCATCCGGAGACTGATGGTCAGTCAGAGCGCACTATCCGTACGTTAGAGGATATGCTTAGAGCGTGCGTCATGGATTTTGGTTCAGCCTGGCAGGATCATTTGCCGTTGATCGAGTTCGCTTACAACAACAGCTATCATACTAGTATTGGGATGGCACCTTTTGAGGCGTTGTATGGGCGACGTTGTCGTACTCCACTCTTCTGGGAAGAAGTGAGGGAGAGACAAGCTGAGGGATCGGAGTTTATCCAGCAGGCGATAGATATTGTTGATCAAATCAAGAAACGGATTAAGACTGCACAGGATCGTCAGGCCAGTTATGCTAATATCAAGTGTAGGCCCTTGCAGTTCGAGGTCGGGGAGAAAGTGTTTCTGAGAGTGTCACCTTTCCGCAAGATTCTCAGATTTGGCCTTAAGGGCAAGTTGTCTCCCAGATTTATCGGTCCGTTTGAGATCTTGGAGAGCGTTGGCGATTTGGCTTATCGACTAGCTTTGCCACCGCATCTATCCAGTATTCACGACGTGTTCCACGTATCTCTGTTGCGACAGTATGTGGCGGATGAATCTCATATTCTGCAGCGGTATGAGGTTCAGGTAGACAAGGATTTGACTTATGTTGAGAAACCTCTTCGTATCCTGGATTATAAGGATAAGGTTTTACGGAACAAAGTCATTCCTTTGGTTTTAGTTCAGTGGCAGCGCCGAGGCACTGAGGAAGCTACTTGGGAGCTTGAGGACATGATGCGTAAAGACCATCCTGAGTTGTTTTGATTTCATTCTTTATGTTTTATTCAGTTGCAACCTCTGTAAACATTTGACTTGAATAAAGAATGTTTTTGATTTCTGTATTTGCATTCGGTACTTAAGATCTGATTTCGAGGACAAAATATCTTAAGTGGGGGAGAATGTAGTAGCCTGTAACCAAATCAGTAATTAAGGAATTAATCATAATTACTTGGATAGAGTTCGGAAGCTCCGATCAGGATCGGAAGCTCGGATCGATATTACGTCAGGCATGACGTGTGGCAAGATCGAAAGCTCCGATCAGGACCGGAAGCTCCGATCACCCCTATCCGGAGTCAACAAGTGATATTTTGACACGTGGCAGATGAGGATCTTCGGAAGCTCCGATGGCAGGATCGGACGTTCCGATCGTTGTCTATAAATAGAAGGCCGAGGCTTCACTTTCATTTGCCAATTCCGAGTTCTCCTTTCCATTCTAGTCCTTTTGGAGCTGTTCTAGTCTTCTTAGGCTTGGTCCGGAGGTCGGCGAGGCATTCGGTAGTCGTAGCGGAGTTGTGCCCAAGTTCTGGAGGCATCGACATCAAAGGGCTAACGATGGATGAAGGTATAGCTTTTGCTTCCTATAAATATTTAGGAGTATGCAATAGCTTAGTTAAGGCTTTTAGAGGAATTTAATGATAGTAGTATCATTTGACAGTGTAGAGCAGACTATAGGCGTGGACCTAGAGTGGGTAGATCTTGCACTGTTTTGAGGTACGAAAGTACTGTTCGAGATATCCTGACTGAGTATGCATGTATTATGTGACTGCATGATTTATATGCCATGATATTATGCTGCATTCATTTGCATCTTGCTGTATCTCTTTCGAGATGTCTGTTAGTAGGGTTGTACCCTATCCTGTTAGTGGATGGACTTCCATCGATTTGGGTCCGGCGTATCCACGGTTATCTCGGTATGGGAGCCACCTCCTGAAGCGATGGCACAGTGTGCTACATACCAGGGCCCGGTCTGTCTCTGTTATCTGATTCTTGACCTCGAGTCTATAGGGAGTTCACTTTGCATGCATGTATACTCACACTCTCGTACTGAGCGTTTTATGCTCACGTCTCGTACTCTGTGTTTCTGGACACCCTATTCCATGGGGCAGGTTTGCGATTGGACGAGGAGGGTGGATCCAGGAGGGGCTAGTCAGTGTTTGGCCAGCTGGAGCTTCGCTTAGGTTTTATTACTGTTGTTTGGGTTGATACCGCTATTCGATTTGGTTGTATATTATTGGATAAATTACAGATTCCTTTACTTGGGATTGTATATTGTTTATGGTTTCCGCAGTTTATTCTGATATCTGTTTAATTAAGTTAATTGCATGCCTAAGTTCTGTTTAGTAGCGGATCCGAGTAAGGGTCACTACAGTGGCCTTGCCGCCTAACCTTGATGGGGTCCATAATGTCTTCCATGTGTCAATGCTGAGGAAGTACATCTCGAACCCGTCCCATGTGCTCAGTTTGGAACCACTTCAGCTATCTCCTCACATGACTTATGAGGAGAGGCCCATCCGGATTTTGGATAGACAGGAGAGAAGACTCCGTAACAAGTCGATTCCAATGATAAAGGTGAGATGGCAGAATCATTCGGATGAAGAGGCCACTTGTGAAGCTGAAGAAGATATCAGAGCTCGCTATCCGGAACTATTTGGTGAGTCTTGAATTTCGAGGACAAAATTTTGTATTAGGGAGGGAGGAACTGTGACGCCTAGAATTTCCATAATTTGAGTTTTGTGCCTAAACCTGTTTTAATATTCGTATTTTTTTAATTTTCGGTATTTAATTGCTTAAATCAATTTTAAATTTTATATTATTTAATTATTTTAAATTTTTGGTGTCAGTCGCTTTTAAATTTAGTTTTCCCGCGCTCTTGAGCTATTTCTTTAAAATCTCTACAAGGATTAGTATTTAATTTTCAGGCTATCGAATTCGACCTTTTATTTTGATTTGGGAAATCCTAGTGTGTATTTTGGTGCGAACTAATTTAGGGATGTAAAGTTATCACATTAGTTTAGCACTTTAAATTTTAATTGACATTTTTCACCTAGGTTTGGATTTAACCCTAGCTTTTAAATCACACACACACTAACACCCTAAAACTCATGCACCCTTCTCTTATCGCACAACACACACACGCTGAGGGGAGTGAGCGATTCCCCTGTTCTTTATTCCCCTTTCCTTCGATTCTTCACCAAGTCTCTTCTAACTTTGAATTTATCTCAAGAAAATCAACCATTGTCCAGCTAGGAGGGTAGATTGAGCTCGGTTTCCTGCATTTCTTCCGTTCAATCCCAGCTTGCTCTCGGCCGCAGCTTTCCGAAATTTTCTTCGGAATTTATCGATTTTCTTGCTTGCTTTAGCTAGACAAGATTTTGGTTTAGTTGCTTATCTTGTATGCTGAAAATATGTGTTTCGATTGTTATTTGTTCTAGTATTCCCTGTTATTTTGAAAAATCTCGTGCCCTGTGCCCATTATTTTTCTCACGTCCAAACAGTTTCTTTTTGGGGATTTGATTGTCGTTGATTTAATGATGCTCATTTGTGAAGATTAATCGATTTTTAAAGCTTTGGAATACAATGTTAATCATGCTAGTGCATTTCAAAAATTCCAGTAACTGTTGGCTATCATGTTTCAACTTTGTGTTGATTGGTGTGGAGATTTAGGAGCTACCACGGGTGATATGTAATTCACTTCGTAGCACTAGAATGAGTCGGATGTGATTTAAAATTGGGAGAGGGGCTGTTCGAATTTTGGCAGTAACTAAGGGTTGTTTTTGGGTTGCCCGGGCATGAGCATTAGCGAAGGTTATGGGGATTGTTAAGGGGTTTTTGGATGAGCCTAGAGGTTGGCATTGATGCTAGGAGAGTGGCTAGAGGATCGAGGGACAAATTGATAGGCTTTGAATCGGATTTGAAGAGGTAATGTGGAGCAGATTTTTGTGCCATTATGGACTGCTCAGAAATGTGGGTTCGTAACAGGGTTAGAGGCTTAACTCGGAGAAGGGCTCTGGGCTGGTCGACGCTTTAGGGAGTTAGGGAAATGAAGTTTCGAGCGGAATTCAATTTTGATGAGTTTTTCCTAAGTTTTAAGCCTTGAGACTAAAGAAGGGCATAATTTTAGGCAAACAGATTTCTGTTCGGGTTTGAGCTTTTTAATCAAGGATAAAAACATACCTGGGTTAAGGGTACGGGACTGAGATAAACTTAAGAGGTTAGGGAAGTGCTACTTCAAGAAGAATCTCTTTTGAGCAAGTTTTGAGTGAGATATAAGATGGGTCGGGTGTACCACTTCATTCACCTAAATTCCTTAACCTTGGCTAGAATCCCACCCTTGGTACCTCCCTAAATCACCATTTCCAGTCATTCACCATCGAGTCCTTTGCATGTTCATTGAGTCAATATCTTCTTAAACTTTAAATCAACATGTGCATGCTAAGTCTCAAATTCAATAAAGGAAAGAAATATTTTTGAACGAAGTGAGATGGTTGTGACTACATATTCATGTGTTCGTGGGGCTGAAAGATGTTTTGGCCTCCTTTACCAAATCATTATGGGTTTCCTTACCTTAGCATGTGTTCGTGTGGGGCCGGAGCTATTCTGGTCTCCCTTACCAATATAGGGAAAGATTGGGTTGGGTTTCATCTCGACCTCCTTGCGGCATTGTGCACTATAGCCATGATCATGATCGCAATCACAGAGTCACAATTCATGGATCGGAGTTCACTCAAAATTCATATGACCATGTTCCAGTACATTTTTATGCTATTCATTGAGTTATTTGACTTAGTCTTGCACATGTCGTATTCATGCATTTATTCTTTATACATGTTCATTACTTTTAAGTTCAGGGGCACTAACGGTTATTTTGTTATGCACTATTTTAAATTCTGTGTGTGCTTGTACCTATGTAGTACTCGTTATCCCTCCCATAGTCTTGCTGGGTCTTTTAGACTCACCCCACTTCTTCCTAATTTCAGGTGAGGACGAGTATCAGTTGACTGAGGGGAAGGATCCCCCGGGTCAGGCTCCCGGAGGCGCAGGCCTGTGACCGTGGCTCCATTTATTTTTCCGCAGTGTCTCTTCAGTTTGAGTGTCTGTAATAAATTACATTTCTACTTTCATGTTTTATTTGGTAGCAGGATGTGTTTCCCTGCGTAAGAACATTCGTCATGTATCGCTCCTAGTTATGGTTGTCCGGTGGGGTACTCAGCTGTCATGTTACTTTGCTTTTGGAACTTGTTGGAATGTTTGGGAGATTTTATTTAAAATATTTTGAACTGTTGTCTGCGTTTGGTGGTTTGTTCTATAAACAAATGGGTCATGCCGAAATTTTTAGTAAATTTTTGAAAACCCGCGTTTTATCCTCTTTTATTTATTTGAGTAATAATAGCTAGTCGTTTCACATATGATGTGAGCTGGGTAATTGTATCATCGGGGAAACTCATGCTTAGACTGAAGACGCTAGAGTTCATAATACCAACTCGAAAATACCCTCTGGAAAACTAGCACAATCATATGGACGTGGATCAAAAAATGTCATATAAATATCACATCCCTCTCAACCCGTCGGCAACTGTGACTCATGATGCCCAATCGTCCACAAAATAGGACTAAGCGACCTTATTAAACATGGCTATCTCGAAGGAGATATATCTCAATGTGATACATGGGCATGAAACATATGAACAGTAATACATGATATCATGCTAGAGAAAATGCAAACATAATAATGCATACTCAGCTGGATATCTCATTCAGTACTTACGTATCTCTATAGGTCAAGTCTAGGTGAACAACCTAGTATTGGGACACGCTCCAACATTGCTCAACTAAAACTAATTTTTTTTATTAAAGAAACTTGCTATTCAGTTAGCTCATCCAGTTCCACTGTAAGACCCAAAAATATTAAGTTATTAATTACAGAATTAGAGATTTAAATTTCGTATTTGAAAAAATATTAATTGAAGAATATATGGAAATTAGAGATTTAATTTCCGAGTCGAAAATATTTAATTTGAAAATTTACGGATTTTTGAGATTTAAATTCCGGGATTCATAAATTAAAAGATTAAAATATTTGAATTGAATATTTATGGGATTTAAGATTTAAATTCCAAGTTCTAGGAATTAAAAAGGATTTAATTAGAAGGTGAAACTCGAGCAGGGACTGATTTGCAAATATCAAAGTTTCAAGGGTTAAAGTGAAATTTATATTTTTAATTTAATCCAAGAATATTTAATTTGAGAATTTTGGAGTTTATAATTAAATTCTACTATTCTTAAAGTATTTGGAATTGAAATTGAATTAAAAAGATTGGCCGATGACTATATTGCAGTTGGTAAAAAACTCAAGGACCAAAGTGCAATTTGGCCAAGACAAGTGGGAAATCACACTTAGGCCTTGTATATATGATTTGAATTACATGTATTCAGCCATTCTTCAGCAGAAGAAGCACGAGAGAATGGACGAAAGACTTCCAAAGCCAAATTTGATTTTTCAAGTCCCGATTAAATTCGATCCCCCTGGTAAAATTTTAAATTGATCGTATATTCGCGATCACAAATTCGAGTGCTACATTTTGACGTAAGTATTATGAAATTCTACGATGTTTGAAATTTTATGATGTTGTTAGAATTAAGATTTGATTGTATAAATGTGTTCTAGTATATACAACGATATCATATCTAAGAAGGATTGAGAAAAGATCGTCGTTTGAACGTATTTATGATTTTATAAGATTTATCAGAATTCTGAAATTTATGGGATTGATATTTCGAAATTAAGCTGATGAATTCAAAATCTAATTGGGAACAACTGGTTGGGAGGGTCAGTCTAAAGGCAGATATTTCTAAGATCAAAACTGAATAATGCTGAGGTATAAGTTGAAAGTCAGAAGTTAATGTAGTGACCCGCTCCGAAATCACCTACTCATTCAAATCCTAAGCATGCAATTAAATCTTAAATAAAAACGATCAAATAAATCAGCCAAAATTGGAATACATAAAACCCCAAATCAAAAGGATCGTTCTAAAATACTGGTTAAGGTACAACCATATCGAAATAAGTGCATTATAATACAACCCATGGTTAACAACTGAACCAAATAACCAGTAACTCAATGGCGCTGCTCCTCGCCTCGGGGATCACTCCTACCTATGTGATCCAACATGAGACCTGCCCAGCAGAATTTGGTGTCCAAGATGAAAATAAGGACTTGAGCACTAACGCCCAGTACAAATAAATATGAGTATAGAAACTTATATGTACATGCATATGACGTGAACTGGGTAATTAATTGTATCAACAGGGAAACTCATGTTTAGACTGAAGACACCAGAGTACATATTACCAACTCAAAAATACCCTTTGGATAACTAGCAAAATCATCTGGACGTGGATCTAAAAATATCCTGGAAATATCACGTCCCTCTCGACCCATCGACCACTGTGACTCATGCTGTCCAATAGTCCACAAAATAGGAGTAGGCGACCTTATTAATCATGGCTATCTCGAAGGAGATAAAACTCAATGAGATACATGGAAATGGAACATATGAATACAAATACATGCATATCATGGAAGATAAAATGCAACACATAAGAATGAACACTCAGCTGGATATCTCACTTAGCACTTACGTACCTCTATAGGTCAAATCTAAGTGAACAACCTAGTATCAAAGCATATAACCAAATGTATGTTGTATCACTTATACCATTCTAAAAGCCTTCTAAGATATTTTACTCCCAAACTAATCAAAGTTCTTGGGGTATTACATGTGTCTGTCGTTATCCCATTGTTGGCGATGGCCGCAAACTCTAGGCAGAACTTCGCTACGATCCCGGCAGCGCCTCGCTATCACCTGGCCCTTGAGGCGACGCTTAAAAAGACCCAAATATAAACAAAGAACGAGAGAGAAGTGTAGAGGTCAACAAGTTAGTGACTCTGAAATTCAAGCAATAATATTCTTTCACAAAGTTAACAAAAGCTATCAAGGGATACTAAAGTAAACTGATCAAGCACACACCTGAAAGATATATTTGATCAAGTGTAGGAACAATTATGCTAAGTTTATATCAAGTTGTATATTTGTAATAGATCAGTTTGTGTTGTAAACACTATATAAGAAGACAATTGAGGACTGAATTCTTCCAGTCCAGTTGTAACTGAGTCAGTTGATGACTCTATTCACTAGAGTTGCTATGAGTCTCAGTTGTAGACAGTGGAGTAAGTCTTAACCGAGTCGGGGTGTTGCATACTGTTTGTAATACTCAAAGTCTGATACTTGAATCTTTCCATCAGTGGAAGAAGGGGTGACATAGTTTAATTAATATCGACACATGAGAAAGATGAGAGTCCATTTTCTAATCATAACTAAACTCACATCTGAAGAAGCAACAATCAACTGACCAATTAGTTGACCCCCAGAACTAATTCTGACCCGATCCCAACAAACTTCAACAAGTGTGGAGTAAAATGGACCATATTTTCTAAAGAAAGATAGAAATTAAAGGATAAATTCTGTTTTGGGAAATATTAGAGGTTACATTTTAATGAACTTGAAAATATGGTAGAGATGCTCCTTTTGAGAGCACTTATTGTTAAACAAGAATGGTTAACGAATTTGAATTAGATTCAACCAGAGACCAATATAACTAGTTCCAAGTTTGCTCGAATTCAATACAAATATTAAATCAGATTGATTTGACTCAAAATTTCTCCGGTAAGGAAAACTTTCAAGACCAGTTTCTTACAGATATTTTAAATAACATGTACACTACACATACACACATAGAGTAGGTCTTCGGTGAGATTGTCTGAGTTACTGATTCATACCTAAATTAAAACATATTAATTTTGACACAAAAAGAATACTTTTTCATGGATCAAATCGAATGGAAGTTTAATCTCTTAACATGTGAGGCGGTTTCATTGGAGTTTAGGTTATATATATACATGTGTGTGTGTGTGTGTGTAAACATATAATAAATAACTTAAGAATTAAATGTATAACAATTTTATTAAAAATTGATAAAAATTTGGTTTCAATCCAGTCCAGTCAAATTTCAATCTCGGACATATCAAATCCGATATCATATAAATTAGTTCGATTTCAGTATCATCAGCCGATGATCTTGAACTAGTATGATCCGGTCCTAGATCGGTCCTAGATCATGCCTATCACTAACTAGTAATGTAGTAGCCCGATTTCTTAATTAAGTTAATCAACTCTTAATCATGTTTAATTGGACAAAAAATGGTCAAATAATCCTCATATAGGTTTGTAGAGATGAAAATTGTATTCAGAACATTCATAAATGGTCAGGAAGACTCCAGGAACTCGAGTAGTTCGGAAGATCCAAACTTGAATCAAGGCATGATCGGTGGATCCAAAGTGTTTGGATGACAATGTACAATATTGGAGGTGCTGAACAGTTCGAATGTTCCGAACTGCATATCGAAAGGTCCGATCTCTTTAGATAAGAAATTATGAGCTTTCTGATTGGTGATTTGACTCGAGAGAGTTCGGAAGGTCCGAAATTTGGAATCATAATGAATCGTCCAATCAAATGACACACATTTGGTGGAGGGTGTTCGAAAGAACGAAAGAATGTTCGAAAACTCCAAACTCAGATCAGAAGTATTGAACTAGAGATCGAAAGTGTAGTGACCAATCCCGGAATCACTAACTAAGAAAAGCTTAAGCATGCACAATAACTTAAATAAAATAACAATTAAACCAGCGGAAACTTAACTAATTCAACAAAAACTACCGGTAAGAATACAACCAGCCCCAAAACAAATATCGATAATATTATAAAACCCCATCAAAAGTAATACTAAATTCCACAATGAAAACCTGGTACAGTACAATCCACCTTGCTATAGCTCAATGACCGCTACCTCCCGATCCGTCCAACCTAAGTCTTGTCCCGTAGATTGGGTTGTCTAGAACCAAAAACGAGGACGTGAGTTAACAATGCTCACGAAAGTACGAGCATACACATTCTATGAATGCTAATGTAAATGAACAGTTATAAAAAACCTAACACGGCAGAAACTCTTTCTCGACAAATGGCGTAATGATATGTAGCACATTGGATCGTCGCATCAGGAGGTACTCCAATACCATAAGAAATACGTGGAAATAATCGGACCCAAATCCATGGAATCCATCCACAAAACCTCGGGGCTGAGCAACCCTTATACTGGTAATATCAAGGTATATGCTTAACGTGGTAATGCATGTAACATAATAATCGTGACATAATAAACGCACATAAGCCATGCAATATAAAACATGCAAACATAGAACATGCATAATTAACCAGGACATCTCGAATGGTACGCCCGTACCTAAGAATAAACAACCTAGTGATACTGGCTCTCTAGTCCAAGATTATAAGCAGATAATTACCGTATCACTAAATGTCTACTAAAAGCCTTAAATCGACTAAAATCTACTCGCTAAAGCTAAACAGAGTCTAGCACTACACCTACGTCCTTAGTCAGTCCTTGGATGAATACTGACCTATGCTCGAGGCACAACACTACTACGATCCCAGTAGTGCTCATCACCACCTAACCCTCGAATACGACACCTGAAAACCCTTAAAAATAACTAGGGCCGAGAGAGAAGTTTGGGAAAGGTGTGAGGAAAGTAAAGCTCTTGTCCCCTATATATAGACCACGATCGAAACAT
Organism: Henckelia pumila; assembly: GCF_033568475.1. Lineage (NCBI taxonomy): Eukaryota > Viridiplantae > Streptophyta > Magnoliopsida > Lamiales > Gesneriaceae > Henckelia > Henckelia pumila. Next base: position 141,734,521 of record NC_133120.1, read on the forward strand.
CCAACCTCTCATTCGGAGCTTCCAAACGCACTCCAGAACTCCCGATCGTCCTTCCGAACTCCCTTTACCAAACACATGTCCCTGATTGGACAACACACTGCTGCCGACATAGTTTGGGCTTCCGAACTCTCTCAAGTCCAATCACCAATCAAAACCCATATCCTGTCTGAATGACACAAGATCGGATCTTCTGATATGCAGTTCAAAGCTTCCGAACTGCTCGGTACTTCCGAACTGCTCTGTACTTCTGATTCACAACACTGGCTTCCGAACAAGTTTGGTGCTTCCGAACTGGTCCCAACACGAGAAGCATTCTAATCATTATTGATCGTCCTGAATCCAATTTTCAACTCATTAAAACCAATTGAGGACCCCTTAATCATATTTTAGGCAGTATATTAACTTAATTAGGAGTCGGGCTACTATAGAAAGTTCAGATCTTTGCCTATATATATATGTCCGAGGCTGCCATTTCGTTTGCCAATTTCCAAGATTTCCTCTCCAGTCTTTAGAGCATTCTAGGGCTTTTTAGTGTCGATTTGGGGACTGGAAGATAGCGGGTTGCTACTGGGATCATAGAAGAGTTGTGCCTAGAGTTTGAGGTCAGCGCCATCAAAGGGATAATGACGGATGCATGTATAATTCTAGACTCTAACTAGCTTTTGGGAGTAGCTATTAGTATAGTTAAAGATTTTAATATGCAAAGAATGATATGGTGATTACTTGCTTATAGGCTTGGAATTGAGTACCCGAGTTTCAAGGTTTCTTGAGTTGCTTGAGTATATGTACGGACGTACTATCCGAGATATCCTGGTTGAGCATGTATGTTCAATGTTACATAATTATATGGCATGTTATGTGTATATATTATGTCATGATTATTATGTTACATACATTATCATATTGAGCATGTACCTTAATATAATCTGTATTGGGGTCGCTCAACCCTGAGTTCTTGAGTGGATGGTTGGACTGTTGGTTACGGGATCAGGATACTGATATCCATTGTTTTATTTTGGTGTGTGAGGCACCTCTTGATGCGAAGACCCAGTGTGCTACATGCCATGACGCCACTTGATTGAGCAAGATCTTTACCGTGATAGGTTTCCGGTACCCATTCATTTGCATTAACATTCATAGCATGTGTATACTCATAATTTAATACTGGGCATTTTTATCGCTACGTCCTCAGTTTTGTCTTGGACAACCTATTCCATGGGTCAGGGCTTAGGTTGAACAGACCGGGAGGTAGCAATCTCTAAGGTTGCTGATAAGTGCATTTTATGCACTTAATTTGGTTATGATTTTAATTGAATTTTGCGTTGTGTCGAGCAGATTTATGCGATTTAGTTGTTTTTTTTATGTGTATGTAGGAGGATTAATGAGTTGGTGAATTTAGAGATGAAAAGAAGAAGAAATTGAAGAAGTCAGGGGCGCATATGCGGTAGAAATTGGTGCAGAAGCGGCAAAAAGCAGAGAGTTAAGAAATCTGGAATACAATTTCAAGCATATGCGGTAGAATTTCAGGCATATGCGGTGAATGACAGGGAATTGGAAGAGGAATGTAGCGCATATGCGGCTACATCTCACGCATATGCGTGAAATTCCAACAAGTAAAAAATGGAGAAAAGCGCATATGCGCTATTTCATGTGCATCTGCGGGAATCGGGAATTGGAAGAAAAACGCATCAACACCTATTTTAGTGCATCTGCGGACTATCCGTGATATGGAAACAAAACAGAGTTTTGGAAATTTTGGAATCTAGATTCTATGGCTCGATTGTGGGCTTAAAAGCAACATATAAAAGGGGAATTTGAGGAAATGACGCGGACATAGAGAAAATTGGGGATATTCAGTCGTCTATTGGAATTTATTGGATTGCACAAGAGCTCGAGAACCCGGTACGAAGACGGAAGATGGCGGCTTCCGGCAACGGAAAAGCTTAATTCTACTTCGTCCTAGTTTTCATTGAACTCTATTTTTCTTGTTTTATGGATTGTTGGAAAAAAAGTTTTATTTGATTTTTAATTGCGTTATGAACTAATTTCTTAGTCTAGAGGTAGACGGATCTTGACTGAAAACCATGATTGAGATATTTTGATTTATATATTTGAATTATTCGCACGGTTTATTTGTGTTTTCCTGATTTTAATGCTTTCAATTTACTGGCCATAGATTAAATGATATTTTATTTAGAATCTATCACTCGAGAGAGGAGATTTTTAATACAACATAGGAAAATACATTTTTGGTGTTTATATTGTTCGAGAGACATATAACTCCATTGAAGTCATTAGAAGAATTCTCGTGCCATTTACCGAATTTAATAGTTGAACTTAGATAGACATATTGAGTTTGCTATTAAATACGAATATCTTCTTGACACTCGAGAGAGGTAGTAGAAAATAATAGGGATTCTTGGATAATAAACTAGAAGAATTTATAATTAAACAATTATTAGAATTAAATTGTGATGGACAGTCAAGTGAAGTCGAACCTCTAGCATTCATCATTTATTGAATTTTCATCTCGTGAACTCGTGGTTATCTAATTTTATTTCTTGAAATTTTTAGTGTTATTAAAATCAAACCAACTTCGTAGCTCTACATAGGATTAAGATTATATTAGTTGCAAATATTTGATATAATATCATTTATTCATTCTCCGTGAGATCAACTTGGACTTAATTCCTATATTATAACTTGACATCGTGCGATTGCGAGCAAAAAATATTTGCTGCAGTTCCATGGTTGGAATTGTTTCCATTATTAAATTTCTGTGAGGATATTTTCAGTTTTATTTGATGGAGCTGTATAAAAAATGTTTCACCGTTGGTTTTAGGGCCGGTTGTATTCCATCAAACGGTTTGTTGTAAGATTTGATTTCTGTTGTTTTATTGGTTATTGTGATTTAAGATTAGACTATATTCCTAAGAATGTTTAATAGATGAACTCGGAGCGGGTAACTACATTTATTATATCAAAGCATGCATGAAATTTTAGAATTTAGGAAAACAGTCTTGAGGATAATATCTATTACTTTTTTTGTAGAGATGGAAAATATTGGTGATGATAGTCATGGGAGTGTGGGAGGACGCTGGGGTGATTGTAATGGACTGGGCCTCTGCTCTGCCATCATCTAGGCTCTGCTCTAGCCTAGCCATACTCATGGTCTTCTCTCTCCTGGTAGAGAGTTTTATACCCTCCCCAGGATTCGAACCTTGCACTCCAGGATAAGTACAAAGTTCTATCAATCCTGTCATGCCTTGCACTCCAGGATAAGTACAAAGTTCTATCAATCCTGCCATGGCAGGATTGATAGAACTTTGTACTTATCCTGGAGTGCAAGGTTCAAATCCTGGGGAGGGTATAAAACTCTCTACCAGGAGAGAGAAGACCATGAGTATGGCTGGGCCAGAGCAGAGCCTAGATGATGGCAGAGCAGAGGCCCAGTCCATTACATAAAGGGCGCCCTTTTATGTAATGGACTGGGCCTCTGCTCTGCCATCATCTAGGCTCTGCTCTGGCCCAGCCATACTCATGGTCTGTGAGACCCCATTTCTAATCTTCTAATCTCGAATAATTAACTACAATCGAACACAAAGAACTGAGGAAACGAAACAAGATTTTTTTTTCCGGATGAATAGTGCCGCACTCGATCGCACGAACTCGTGCGATCGAGCGCACTAAAAAAGTGCAAAGTTCTAGTGAATAGTGTTGCGCTCGATCCTACGAGTTCGTAGGATCGAGCGCACCACAAATTCCCTAGGTGCTGCCCGAGAAAACAACAGAGCAGAAATAAGGCTAACCAACTCCATTCAAACACCAATCAAAACTTCAATCTAACACATGCATCAACAAGTCCAACATGCATATTACATTACAAGGTAGTTCTAGAGTTCATACAATAACAAATCTAGAAGAACATGCTTCAAATCTAAGTTCAATTACATATTCGACTTCTAAAACACCAAGGCCTCACTCTATCAACTCGACCATCTAGCCATGTGATCTCTGACTCGGTTCTGCCCCACCTGTTGCCAAGCACACGTACAAAGACAAGACAACAGCCGGATAACCCGGTGAGAATAATATTTCCAGTAAAAAAGACTAACATGCAATCTCACAAAAACATATCACGACATGATATGCATCAACTTCCACATAATATATCAACTCAAGATATACATAAGAAATCCATTAGAATGCGGAATTAAAATGATATGCATGACTTTAAAAATCCGGGATTATCATGTCTGGATAATCAAAAGGTACTCCGGTTATTCTCTTCCTCTTATTGGAATCCCGAGGATAAAATATCGCACAAATCACACGGACTCTCCCTTCGAGGTGGATAGTGCATATTCCATTCCTCTAGAGTCTGAAGCAACTATATAGAGTTAAGTCGGTCATTGTAGTAAATCGCGTGCCAATGCCCCCTACTATAGTTCTCAGAATGTCTAACTTAAAATGAATAAAATCCATTGGCTCAATATGAATGCAATGCAAATCATAACTCATTCAATAAATTCAAGTAAATCAATTAACATGCAAGTATGTGATTTTTCTGGAACACTCGAATCAAGTCAGATTCGAGTCACTCGTTCCATTTCCAGTCTAAGTAATCTTATACCTCTTCTGAAGACGTCGATGCTCCAAACCGTCTCCAATCTCTAGAAATCTTTCAACTTCTGCAAATCTTGCAAATCATGGCCTTCAACTGAATCTGTAATAGAGATAATAAAGGCTCAAGATCAATAACGATATCCACATTTGACTTGAGGCAGTTCAATACAATCCAAACCAAAACTATAGCCCAAAACTCGAACCGGCGGCATAACGACTATAACTGATCAAACCGGAAACACAGACAATATAATATCAATCCAATAAACTCAAATCAACCATCATACAACCAAAAATGGCTCAAACCCAACAAAACTCCAAAGCCCAAATATTGAATAATCTTCCAAAAATCACAACAATTCCAAACGACGTCCAAATTCAAAACCGAAAGAGAATAAATGATTAGAGCTCTGCCAAGAACAACATACCCGAAACCCAATCGATTCTAACAATATTCAAAAAATGGAAAGTGTCCGATCGAAGATAAACTTACGCTATAACGGAGCTCTCGTTGCCGTGATCGTTAATCTGCCTTCAGAATTAAATTCCAACGGACGGATCGACCGGAAATCGAAATCACAGAGCTTGAGAAATGAGTCGGGGCATGAAAATGGAGGAGAGAGGCAAGGGAGAGAGGAAGAAGAAGTAGAAAGAATTGGGGAAGAAAAGTCAAAAGCCCATTAAATATCTAACAATTTCCCCATTTTGCGTTTTAGTCCCTAAAATTTCCAAAATTTGCAAAAAGGACCCTGATCAAAATCAAGTCGGCTCTTGAACTCTGAAATCTCTAATTAACTCAACTAAGCTCAATTAAGATAAATTCGGGGCGTTACAATTCTCCCCCTCTAAGAAAAGATTTCGTCCTCGAAATCATACACGATTCCAACACAAACTCTGTCTCTCAAATTACTCCGTTAAGTCCGTTCATCAAAAGTAGACTCATCTAATCTAGTTGTCCATTGTTCTGAGGATATTGAACTGCAACAAGTTGTAATCAAAACAACAAAAGTCTCTTCGAAGTCCTTGTCGAAAGAACGAGTGCAACAAAGATCTCTATCTAAACTGACAGAATACGGCCAAACATGACGTCTGAAGACTTCTGACAACATATCAATCCTCTAAATATCCATCTGTCATCTGAAATAATACTGAATAACTGCAGAGTTCCAATCTCAAGATACTCTGTTTTCCCCGAAACATCTGGCATTACAGAATCACATATTCACAATATACGATCTTTGCGCTGACCTGAGACTCCAACTGCTATCCCAATCTGAATTCCTTCAACGAATTCTCATATCTGCTCCAAACTCTAACCAGAACTACATAAATCGTCAATCAAAGAGAAACACCGATAGTAGATAAAATAAGAACGGATCTACACTCCAACCAGAAATGAAGAATCACCGGTTAAGAGAATAATTGTAGTAGATAAAATAAGAATAAATCTTCTGATTAAACATATTGATCTCATAAGATTCTATTCAGACCAAGGTGCATTCTCTGGAGATAGCTGAGAAATCGGCTCCACGACGATAAGAATTCTCGAAGAATCTGTTATAGAACTCATAATCTTCAACTCTCCGGTACAGACACGATAAGATCAATAAGAATTCTAAATTCATCTAATACCTCTGATAGATTCCGTTCATTGGATCTATAACACTGAAGACGTGTTTACAATTCCAACGGCACTACAACAAAATCAAAGCGGTCATACCTCATTCCAAATCCAGTCTTCCATATCTCTTTCTAACTAACTCTCAACTGATGATGTCTGATCTCAAGCCGTTGCTGAAACTAACCTCATAAATCAGAGGCAATCCCAAAATATCATCTGAAAAATACCAGCAAACTCTCTAGCCACTGGTTTATCAACCAATTCGGGCTAGATTCTATGACATCAACTGCAAACAAGGAGAATTCCTCCGTACAATTCTGAAATCAAGCGGTCATACGCCAGACAATAGCAACTACGGAATGCAAAAGCTCAAAAGGCAGAGGATGCATCATAGTAATATCCTCAGTTAAGAAATAAGGAGCGTAACATGACTATGAGAATAAGAGCATAAAATCATACTCAATGGTTACCTGTTGTGTCATCATCGGGTGCAACACAAGTCTGCGGATCCTCATCGAGAGCAAGATTCATCGTTTGTTGAATCGGAGGTTGATTCATGATTGAAGAGCCTCTAAGTTGATTCTGGTGCGGCGGCTGAAATGAGTGAACCACACAAACTTATCTTTCCTATTGAACCATCGGTCTAAAAGAACTCCCCGACTAAGATCCAATGGTATAACGCTGAGGACATCTCCTAGCAAAGTGTCCTGGCAGATGGCAGATATTGCAGCATCCAGAAATTCCAAGACAATGCTCACTGAGGTGTTGACCTCCACAATTATTGCAAGATACACCTAAAGATCCTGAACTATGTCCGGAACCAGACTGCTTCGATCCGCTGGAGTTGGAAGAACTTCTCTCATACTTCTTGAATGATTGTCCTCTCGGTTGCAAATGATTTCTAGTGGTATTTCCTCTGTACACGGTCGGTTTTTGGAACGGAATATGCCTAAGAAATTCATCTTTAAACAAACTCCACAAAACAACCAAACCTTTATTCTCTAATGCCTTCTTCCTAGAAATCCACCAACTTTTGGCAGTCCCTTGCAGTTGGTACATGACTAACCGAATTCTACCGTCATCGTTGTATTCCAGAGAATCAAATAACTGGTCGATTTCTTCTAACAAATTTACACATTCCACTGCACTATCTGAACTCCTCAGGGTTGGGGGTTGGAAGGTCTGGAACCTCATTAACAAGGCTTCCATCGGCGTTGGAGTAACTTCCATTCTTCGGTCGTAGAACAACCTCGTTCAATCGAATTCCGATACGGAATGTTTCCTGTTAAAAATTTATCGAGGAATACATATCTCAAATTCGAGAGCATTAGGACACAAACATCTCAATCTCAATCATCTTGTGTCCATAATCTATATACAACAATTTTCTTCTATCTCAGAAATATTCAATTGCAATTGAGAAACAATTACAGTTTATATTCCAGATAATTCATGCTTCACAATTTAAATCACAAAATCATGCAATTCAAATAATCTTCACATAATAAAGCATACTCGCATGGTATTTAAATAAGTCAATAAAATAATTCAAACACATGCGAGAAATCATTTCAAGCGAACTCGATCTACCCCGCTCACTCTAGTTCGACCAAGAACTTATCTCTCTGATACCACTTAATGTGAGACCCTGTTTCTAATCTTCTAATCTCGAATAATTAACTACAATCGAACATAAAGAACCAAGGAAACGAAACAAGATTTTTTTTTAGTTTTCGGATGAATAGTGCCACCCTCGATTGCACGAACTCTTGCGATCGAGCGCACTAAAAAAGTGCAAAGTTTTGGTGAATAGTGCTGCGCTCGATCCTACGAGTTCGTAGGATCGAGCGCACCACAAATGCTCTTGGTGCTGCTCGAGAAAACAACAGAGCAGAAATAAGGCTAACCAACTCCATTCAAACACCAATCAAAACTTCAATCTAACACATGCATCAACATGTCCAACATGCATATTACATTACAAGGTAGTTCTAGAGTTCATACAATAACAAATCTAGAAGAACATGCTTCCAATCTAAGTTCAATTACATATTCGACTTCTAAAACACCAAGGCCTCACTCTATCATCTAGCCATGCGATCTCTGAATCGGTCCTGCCCCACCTATTGCCAAGCAGACATACAAAGACAAGACAACAGCCGAATAACCCAGTGAGAATAATATTCCCAGTAAAAGAGACTAAAATGCAATCTCACAAAAACATATCACGACATGATATGCATCAACTTCTACATAATATATCAACTCAAGATATACATAAGAAATCCATTCAAATGCGGAATTAAAATGATATGCATGACTTTAAAAATCCGGGATTATCTAGTCTGGATAATCAAAAGGTACTAAGGTTATTCTCTTCCTCATATTGGGATCCCGAGGATAAAATATCGCACAAATCACACCGACTCTCCCTTCGAGGTGGATAGTGCATATTCCAATCCTCTAGACTCTAAAGCAACTATATAGAGTTAAGTCGGTTATTGCAGTAAATCTCCTGCCAATGCCCCCTACTATAGTTCTCAGAACGTCTAACTTAAAATGAATAAAATCCATTGGCTCAATATGAATGCAATGCAAATCATAACTCATTCAATAAATTCAAGTAAATCAATTAACATGCAAGTATGTGATTTTTCTGGAACACTCGAATCAAGTCAGATTCGAGTCACTCGTTCCATTTCTAGTCTAAGTCATCTTATACGTCTTCTAAAGACGTCGATGCTCCAAACCGTCTCCAATCTCTAGAAATCTTTCAACTTCTGTAAATCTCGCAAATCACGACCTTCAACTGAATCTGTAATAGAGATAATAAAGGCTCAAGATCAATAACGATATCCAGATTTGACTTGAAGCAGTTCAATACAATCCAAACCAAAACTATAGCCCAAAAATCGAACCGGCGGCATAACGACTATAACTGATCAAACCGGAAACACAGACAGTATAATATCAATCCAATAAACTCAAATCAACCATCAAACAACCAAAAATGTCTCAAACCCAACAAAACTCCAAAACCCAAATTTCGAATAATCTTCCAAAAGTCACAACAATTCCGAACGACGTCCAAATTCAAAATCGAAAGAGAATAAACGATCAGAACTCTGCCAAGAACAACATACCCGAAACCCAATCGATTCTAACAATATCCAAAAAATGGAAAGTGTCCAATCGAAGATAAACTTACGCTATAACGGAGCTCTCGTTGCCGTGATCCTTAATCTGCCTTCAGAATTAAATTTCAACAGACGGATCGACCGAAAATCGAAATCACAAAGCTTGAGAAATGAGTCGGGGCGTGAAAATGGAGGAGAGAGGCGAGGGAGAGAGGAAGAAGAAGTAGAAGGAATGGGGGAAGAAAAGTCAAAAGCCCATTAAATATCTAACAATTTCCCCATTTTGCGTTTTAGTCCCTGAAATTTCCGAAATTTGCAAAAAAGATCCTGATCAAAATCAAGTCGGCTCTTGAAATCTAAAATCTCTAATTAACTCAACTAAGCTCAATTAAGATAAATTCGGGGTGTTACAACTCTCCCCCTCTAAGAAAAGATTTCGTCCTCGAAATCAAACACGATTCCAATACAAACTCTGTCTCTCAAATTAATCTGTTAAGTCCGTTCATCAAAAGTCGACTCATCTGATCTAGCTGTCCTTCGTTCAAAGGATATTGAACTGCAACAAGTTGTAATCAAAACAACAAAAGTCTCTTCGAAGTCCTTGCCGAAAGAACGAGTGCAACAAAGATGTCTATCTAAACTGACAGACTACGGCCAAACATGACGTCTGAAGACTTCTGACAACATATCAATCTTCTGAATATCCATCTGTCATCGAATAACTGCAGAGTGCCAATCTTAAGATACTATATTTTCCCCGAAACATCTGGCATAACAGAATCACTTATTCACAATATACGATCTTTGCGCTGACCTGAGACTCCAACTGCTATCCCAATCTGAATTCCTTCAACGAATTCTCATATCTGCTCCAAAATCTAACCAGAACTGCATAAATCGTCAATCAAAGAGAAACACCGATAATAGATAAAATAAAAACGGATCTACACTCCAACCAGAAATGAAGAATCACCGGTTAAGAGAATAATTGTAGTAGATAAAATAAGAATAAATCTTTCGATTAAACATACTGATCTCATAAGATTCGATTCAGACCAAGGTGCATTCTCTGGAGATAGCTGAGAAATCGGCTCCACGATGATAAGAATTCTCGAAGAATCTGTTATAGAACTCATAATCTTCAACTCTCCAGTATAGACACGATAAGGTCAATAAAAATTCTAAATTCATCTAATACCTCTTATAGATTCAGTTCAAAGGATCTATAACACTGAAGACGCGTTTACAATTCCAACGGCACTACAACAAAATCAAAGCGGTCATACCTCATTCCAAATCCAGTCTTCCATATCTCTTTCTAACTAACTCTCTACTGATGATGTCTGATCTCATGTCGTTGCTGAAACTAACCTCATAAACCAGAGGCAATTCCAAAATCTCATCCAGAAAATACGAGCAAACTCTCTAACCAATGGTTTATCAACCAATTCGGGCTAGATTCTATGACATCAACTGCAAAGAAGGAGAATTCCTCCGTACAATTCTGAAATCAAGCGGTCATACGCCAGACAATAGCAACTACGGAATGCAAAAGCTCAAAAGGCAGAGGATGCATCATAGTAATATCCTCAGTTAGAAATAATGAGCGTAACAGGACTATTAGAATAAGAGCATAAAATCATACTCAACGGTTACCTATTGTGTCATCATCGGGTGCAACACAAGTCTGCGGATCCTCATCGAGAGCAAGATTCAGCGTCTATTGAATCGGAGGTTGATTCATTATTGAAGAACCTCTAAGTTGATTCTGGTGCGGCGGCTGAAATGAGTGAACCACACGAACTTGTCTTTCCTGTTGAACCATCGGTCTAAAAGAACTCCCCGACTGAGATCCAATGGTATAACACTGAGGACATCTCCTAGCAAAGTATCCTGGCAGATGGCAGATATTGCAGCATCCTGAAATTCCAAGACAATGCTTACTGAGGTGTTGACCTCCACAATTATTGCAAGATACACCTGAAGATCCTGAACTATGTCCGGAACCAGACTGCTTCGATCCATTGGAGCTGGAATAACTACTCCCATACTTCTTGAATGACTGTCCTCTCGGTTGAAAACGATTTATAGTGGTATTTCCTCTGTACACGGTCAGTTTTTGGAACGGAATCTGCCTAAGAAATATAGCTTTAAACAAACTCTACAAAACAACCAAACCTTGATTCTCTAATGCCTTCTTCCTAGAAATCCACCAACTTTTGGCAGTCCCTTGTAGTTGGCACATGACTAACCGAATTCTACGGTCATCGTTGTATTCCAGAGAATCAAATAACTGGTCTATTTCTTCTAACCAATTTACACATTCCACTGCACTCTCTGAACTCCTCAGGGTTGGGGGTTGGAAGGTCTGGAACCTCATCAACAAGGCTTCCATCGGCGTTGGAGTAACTTCCATTCTTCGGTCGTAGAACAACCTCGTTCAATCGAATTCCGATACGGAATGTTTCCTGTTAAAAATTTATCGAGGAATACATATCTCAAATTTGAGAGCATTAGGACACAAACATCTCAATCTCAATCATCTTGTGTCCATAATCTCTATACAACAATTTTCTTCTATCTCAGAAATATTCAATTGCAATTGAGAAACAATTACAGTTTATATTCCAGATAATTCATGCTTCACAATTTAAATCACAAAATCATGCAATTCAAATAATTTTCACATAATAAATCATGCTCGCATGGTATTTAAATAAGTCAATAAAATAATTCAAACACATGCGAGAAATCATTTCAAGCGAACTCGATCTAATCTCGAATAATTAACTACAATCGAACATAAAGAACCGAGGAAACGAAACAAGATTTTTTTTTGTTTTCGGATGAATAGTGCCGCGCTCGATCGCACGAACTCTTGCGATCGAGCGCACTAAAAAAGTGCAAAGTTCTGGTGTATAGTGCTTCGCTCGATCCTACGAGTTCGTAGGATCGAGCGCACCACAAATGCTCTAGGTGCTGCCCGAGAAAACAACAGAGCAGAAATAAGGCTAACCAACTCCATTCAAACACCAATCAAAACTTCAATCTAACACATGCGTCAACATGTCCAAGATGCATATTACATTACAAGGTAGTTCTAGAGTTCATACAATAACAAATCTAGAAGAACATGCTTCCAATCTAAGTTCAATTACATATTCGACTTCTAAAACACCAAGGCCTCACTCTATCAACTCGACCATCTAGCCATGCGATCTCTGACTCGGTCCTGCCCCACCTGTTGCCAAGCACATATACAAAGACAAGACAACACCCGGATAACCCGGTGAGAATAATATTTCCAGTAAAAGAGACTAACATGCAATCTCACAAAAACATATCACGACATGATATGCATCAAATTCCACATAATATATCAACTCAAGATATACATAAGAAATCCATTCAAATGCGGAATTAAAATGATATGCATGATTTAAAAATCCGGGATTATCAAGTCTGGATAATCAAAAGGTATTCCGGTTATTCTCTTCCTCTTATTGGGATCCCGAAGATAAAATATCGCACAAATCACACTGACTCTCACTTCGAGGTGGATAGTACATATTCCAATCCTCTAGACTCTGAATCAACTATATAGAGTTAAGTCGGTCATTGCAGTAAATCGCCTGCCAATGCCCCCTACTATAGTTCTCAGAACGTCTAACTTAAAATGAATAAAATCCATTGGCTCAATATGAATGCAATGCAAATCATAACTCATTCAATAAATTCAAGTAAATCAATTAAAATGCAAGTATGTGATTTTTCTGGAACACTCGAATCAAGTCAGATTCGAGTCACTCGTTCCATTTCCAGTCTAAGTCATCTTATACCTCTTCTGAAGACGTCGATGCTCCAAACTGTCTCCAATCTCTATAAATCTTTCAACTTCTGCAAATCTCGCAAATCACGGCCTTCAACTGAATCTGTAACAGAGATAATAAAGGCTCAAGATCAATAACGATATCCACATTTGACTTGAAGCAGTTCAATACAATCCAAACCAAAACTATAGCCCAAAACTCGAACCGGCGGCATAACGACTATAACTGATCAAACCGGAAACACAGATTGTATAATATCAATCCAATAAACTCAAATCAACCATCAAACAACCAAAAATGGCTCAAACCCAACAAAACTCCAAAACCCAAATTTTGAATAATCTTCCAAAAATCACAACAATTCCGAACGACGTCCAAATTCAAAACCGAAAGAGAATAAACGATCAGAACTCTGCCAAGAACAACATACACGAAACCAACGGCTCTTGAACTCTGAAATCTCTAATTAACTCAACTAAGTTCAATTAATATAAATTCGGGGCGTTACAGTGATGAAGACGATCAGGAGCACCATCGTCACCATCTTGATGGGAGTCGCCGCTTTAATATGCACGAACTTTTTCAGATGGGGCCTTAGCCATGGGTTGGAGGTGAGACTTTAGAACATGCAGAGAACTGGTTTGAGCGGATGAAGAGTTTTTTCTGTGTATTCCACTGTATCGAGAAGTAGCGCATGGAGGCCTTCAAGTTCTCGTTAGAGGAACGCACTCGCAAATGGTGGAAGTCTGTGTCTGCACCCATGTTGCACGAGCATGGTGCAACTACTTGGGTACAGTTTCGTGCCAAATTTTTGAATATGTACTTTCCTCCTGCACTCCTCCAGGACAAGACCATTGAGCTCATGTATCTAAAGCAGAGCAGTTTCACTATTGATGAGTATCAGCATAAGTTCTTCGAGTTGCTGCATTTTTTCCCGCACATCTCTGCTTGTTCGGAGGCCAAGTATGGTCACTTCATCCAAGGCCTATCCAAAGATTTTCGACCGAGTTTATATTTGTAATGATCCGACATCATATGAGGTGTTGGTGAACCGATGTCGACAGACAAAGAATAATATCTAGCACAACAGGTCCGTTTAGCCTTATCATTCAGCTAATACTTTGGTATCTAAGACCCAATATTTCAAGAAATCTTCTGCATCTTCTTCTTCCTCTGCTTCTAGTGGTGTCTTCCATTTTGGGAAGAGGAAAGGGTAGTTCGATCATTGCGGATGAAACGACCAAAATTTTCTAAAATAACATATGCGGAAATTTTTTTTTTTTTTATATCCTAAGTAAAATAAATGTACATACATGCCCATACATATATGCACAACAATAAACAGATTTAAAAATAACTTAAATAAAATGCAACATTTCATACTTAAATATCTGAGTCAAACTTAAATAAATTACTGTCAAAACAATTAACTTAAAAGTTTTCATGCAATAAATTACTTAATAAAAATAGTATTAAAATTCGCCACTGAAAAGACTTAAAAGAAATAAATAAATAACAGAGTTTAAAATTCTTAAAAAATATTCATAATGACTCAAACGACGGCTGCGGCGGATCACTGCCTGTCTGCTCATACGTCCTCGTCGCCGGTAGGTACTACATCTTCCTCTACGTACTCACCTGCACCATATAAGTGTAGTGAGCCTAGAGGCCCAACATGCTAACATAACAAGGATTTAAAATAATTTAAATCACTGAAGTACTAATACATAACATATACATGAATGGGCATGCTTAAAAATCATGAATCATAACTTAAAATCTTGCTTAAACTTGATCTTAAATATAATCATATAATATATACATAAACATTGTTGAGCATAACATTTTTCTAACATCGCATGGTCATATCCATAGTGTAACTTTAAACTTAAATGGTTCGACTGATCAGTCTCTTAAAACAAACGTACGCGGCGGTGACGAATCACCTCTTGCTGGTAGTAAACTACCCTTAAATTGACAGTAAACTGCCCTTAACATGTGGGGGCTTGTCCCCCTTAAATTGTCACACTACTTCAACTTCCAAGATAAAATTATTTTTTTGCTCAACCTTAAACATTAAATCATGCCATAAAATTATTTCATGAATGTATGTACTTAAATAAAAATGTGTGTCCTTCATATATATTTAATTTAATTTTTATACTAACATATAAATACTAAAATAACTTTCATGCATAAAATAATTAAATATATAATTAGGACACATGAAATTTCTCATGGTTTGTACTGAACTGCTGGCCCTCACACTCAAGCCCATTTTCTTAAATTCTGGCCCATTAACACTGAGACTGGCCCATTAACATACTTAAGCCCATTAACACATTTTTAAGCCCAATAAATCAATTAAAACCCATTAGCACATACTTGACCCAATAACAACTTAATCTGGCCCAATGGGCCCAAAAGCCCAAAGACTGGCCCAATAACTTCCATGGGCTCCCAAGCCCATAAACATTATCGGGCTAACCTAATTTAATTTAATTAAGCCCAATAACAATTAAATTCAACCCAAATAATTAAATGAAATCCAATTAAATTTTTGGATTTAATTAGGCTCATTTAACACTTAATTAAACTTAAAACTTAAAAATAAAAATACCCGAGCCCGACTCACTTAACCCGGACCCGGACCCAAATAACATAACCCATGAGTTTCCAGACCCGACCCAGACCCAACAACCCGACCCGGATCCACTCTAAACCCTAAAACCCGATCCCCCCTCTTGTATAGCCCTCGGCCGCGAGCAGCAGCCACTCCATGGCTGCTGCCGGCCTGCTCCGGCTGCCCCTGGCCGGAGCTCCGCCGCCCAGATGTAGCCCACGTCTGGGCGGTCCTAACCTAACCACAACCCCAGCCCCATGCAGCCCCAGCCATCATGTCGATCGCCCCTTTCTTTGAACCCTAAACTGCGCACAAAAGGGACCCGATCTTGCACCAGCCCTTACTTGGGCTCGTTTGGCTCGAACCACTTGAGCCACTCGAGTCCAGACCACCCTCACACAGTCTAGGAACCCTTGGCCAGCAGCTGAACGCACCCATGGCAATTAAACGTGAGCATGATTCAACAAAACATTAACAAGGCGCATACATCCAACCAAAACTCGATTTTTCTAAAAATTCTTGAATAAAACTGATGCTTACACACACACATGCATAAACCCTGATATGGAACAATAAAAATGAAAAGAAACATGCCTAGCACCGAAGATTGAAGAGAAGTAGGCGTAGATGACGATTTCGGGACGACGGGACGATGATCAACCACCTTGGA
Organism: Henckelia pumila; assembly: GCF_033568475.1. Taxonomy (NCBI): domain Eukaryota; kingdom Viridiplantae; phylum Streptophyta; class Magnoliopsida; order Lamiales; family Gesneriaceae; genus Henckelia; species Henckelia pumila. The sequence goes on from NC_133120.1 coordinate 141,751,028, forward strand.
AGCTTAAACTCGACCTCCTATGGAGTTTTCTGGGCTGGCACGATGAAGGAGGTGAAGAACAAGGGAGGGGGTGGCGGCTGAAGGCTTGAAGACGTGGGTTTGGGTAGATTTAGGGTATAATTTAATTAAAACAAGGTTTTGGATAATTAAAATATTAATAAGGGTTTTTAAATATGAAATATATAACTTAAAAACTCTAAATAATAAGTAAAAATCTTATAACTAATTGAAAATCCCGAAATATAAATTTTAGGGAATTTTAAAGGTAATTAAAAGTCAATATTTTGGGCTAAATTTGGATAAAAAAGACTCCTACAATTATATAAAATCAAATACTGAAAATTTTGAGGAAATAAAACTCAAAATAATATTTTTGGGCTCTAAAAAGACTCATAAATATAATTTGGGTAGAAAGTTGTCATCTCGTCCGTCCACGGTCCCGTCTACGCGATAAAATAAATAAATTTCCATAAATCATGAAAAATCTCTAATTATGGGTTAAATGCTTAAAAATGACTTTAAACATGCACGAATAATTTCACATAATTATTTAACCCATAATCTAAAATTCTAAATAAATAAAATCCCTAATTATGCATGCGAATTTACGTACTAAAAAATACTGGGTGCTACAATTCTCCCCCCTTTAATTTGAATTTCGTCCTCGAAATTAGAGTACTTACTCGAATAACTCCGGGTAGTGAGTCCTCATGTCTGCCTCGGTCTCCCAAGTGGCTTCATCCTCGGAATGATTCTGCCACTGGAATTTGACCATCGGTATGACCCGCGTCCTCAATCTCCGCTCCTCTCTGGCTAAGATCCGAACAAGCCTCTCCTCAAATACTAGATCCGGTGCTAATTGAAAAGGTTCGAAATCTAGTACATGCGCCGGATTCGAGACGTATCTCCGTAGCATGGATACATGGAAAACGTTGTGCACTGCCGCAAGCCCTGGTGGCAAAGCCAAACGGTAGGCCAACGTGCCAACTCTCTCCAAGATCTCAAATGGCCCAATATATCTCGGATTCAACTTGCCTCTGCGTCCGAATCTCATCAACCCTTTCATAGGTGATACTTTCAAAAACACATGATCACCCACTGCAAACTCAAGATCTCGTCGTCGAGTATCAGTATAACTCTTCTGACGACTCTGAGCTGTCCTCATACGATTCCGAATCTGAATCACAATGTCTGCAGTATGCTGTACAATCTCGGGACCCAATAGAATCCTCTCTCCAACCTCATCCCAATGAATAGGAGATCTGCATCTCCTCCCATACAAAGCTGCATAAGGAGCCATACCTATAGACGCCTGAAAGCTGTTGTTATAGGTAAACTCCACTAATGGAAATCTCGTCTCCCATGAGCCCTGAAAATTGATGACACAGGCTCTCAGTAAGTCCTGAAGAATCTGTATCACCCTCTCAGACTGATCATCTGTCTGGGGATGAAAAGTTGTGCTGAACAGTAGTCGAGTCCCCAATGCTGTATGTAGACTCTTCCAGAACGCAGACGTAAATCTCGGATCTCTGTCTGACACAATCGACACTGATATGCCATGCAGTCTAACAATCTCCTTGATGTAAAGCTCCGCATACTGTGTCAATGAGTAAGTAGTCCTCACTGGCAAGAAATGAGCTGACTTGGTGAGTCTATCCACGATCACCCAAATAGCCGTGCAACCTCTGGCACTCCTCGGTAAACCAACTACAAAGTCCATCGTAATGTTCTCCCATTTCCATTCCGGAATAGGAAGAGGTCTAAGAAGTCCTGCTGGACGCTGATGCTCTGCCTTAACCTGCTGACAAGTCAAGCACTCTGACACAACTCTCCCAATGTCTCTCTTCATCCCGGGCCACCAATACAATAGCTGTAAATCTCGATTCATCTTCGTACTTCCACGATGAATGGAGTACGGAGATGTGTGAGCCTCTGCTAAAATCTCAGCTCTCAACTGATCGACGTTCGGTACCCACATCCTACCACGGTACTGAACAATGTCATCCACAACTGTATAAAGAAGAGCACCCTTGGCCTCATCTCTCTGCCTCCAATGCTGTAACTCCTCATCAGTAGGTTGTCCATTTCTGATCCGATCTCGTAGAATAGGCTGCACCGTCAACACTGACAAGCTCGGTGCATGACCACTCGAGGAAAAATCCAAATCAAACCTCTGAATCTCGCTCTGCAGTGGTAACTGCACTGTCAAACACGATACCATTGACGACTTCCGACTCAAAGCATCGGCCACTACATTAGCTTTACCTGGATGGTAGCTAATGTCACAGTCGTAATCCTTCACCAACTCCAACCATCCCCGTTGCCTCATGTTCAACTCCTTCTAAGTGAAGAAGTACTTGAGGCTCTTATGATCAGTGAAAATCTTGCACTTCTTGCCATACAGATAGTGCCTCCAGATTTTCAAAGCGAAGACCACTGTTGCTAACTCCAAGTCATGTGTCGGGTAGTTCTGCTCATGAATCTTCAACTGCCTCGATGCATAAGCAATAACCTTACCACCCTGCATAAGTACTGCACCTAAACCCAGCTTAGACGTGTCAGTGTACACCACTAACTCCTCGTGTGGTATTGTCATTGCCAAAACCGGTGCGGTAGTGAGTGCTTCCTTCAGCTGATCGAAGCTCCTCTGACAGTCTGAACTCCAAATAAACTTTGCATTATTCTTGGTTAAGGAAGTCAAGGGTACTGCAATAGAGGAAAAACCCATGATGAACTTCCTATAATATCCTGCCAAACCCAAGAAACTGCGAATCTCCGAAGCATTCCTCGGAATACCCCATTTCTGCACTGCCTCAACCTTCGACTGATCCACTGCAATCCCATCTTTCGAAATAATATGGCCAAGAAATTCCACCTGCTCAAGCCAGAACTCGCACTTGCTGAACTTGGCATACAAACGCTGCTACCTCAAAGTCTGCAAGGCTGTCTGTAGATGCTTCCTATGCTCCTCAATGCTCCTAGAGTAGATCAAGATATCATCAATGAAGACTATGATGAACTGATCAAGATACGGCTGAAATACTTGGTTCATGAGATCCATGAAAACCACTGGAGCATTGGTCAGCCCAAATGCATTACTAAGAACTCGTAATTCCCATAACGTGTCCGAAAAGCAGTCTTGGACATATCTGCATCTCTAACTCGCAGCTGATGATATCCAGATCGCAGGTCGATCTTGGAGAACACCGAAGCTCCCTGCAACTGATCAAATAAGTCCTCTATCCTCGGCAGTGGGTACGTATTCTTCACTGTGACCCTGTTGAGCTCTCGATAATCGATGCACAGTCTCATACTGCCATCTTTCTTCTTCACAAATAACACTGGAGCTCCCCATGGAGAAAAGCTAGGACGAACAAAGCATTTCTCTAATAACTCCTGAATCTGTTCCTTCAACTCTTTCATCTCGGTAGGAGCAAGTCGGTACAGTACCTTTGAGATAGGCACGGTGTCTGGCACTAAGTCGATACTGAATTCCACATCTCTCACTGGTGGAATTCCTGCAACATCCTTCGGAAAGACGTCCGAAAAATCACGAACCACTTCTAACTCTGATAATGATCTGCTAGATGGTTCTGAGGCCGTGACAATACTCGCTAGAAAACCTCGGCAACCCCGTCTCAACAGCTTCCTCGTCTGAATATAAGATATAACCTGAGGAATATCACTGCTCTGAGATGCATGGAAAGTAAACGGGTCGCCTTCCGACGGATTCACTGACACTTTTCTCCGACAAAAATCAATCGAAGCTCCATTGACTGTCAACCAGTCCTTACCCAATATCAAATCAAATCCACTCAACGGCAAAACCACTATATCTGCGTGAATGGAGTGCCCCTATAGCTGTTGGAGAACGCGGCGTTCAGATCAATCACGATTGATACCCGGTGCAGCGGAAGTTTAAAATTTTTAGTATGGAACAATTCCATAGTGTGGGTATCAACCATACGATTAAATTATTTGTGTGTGTAAAATTAAATAACTATTATTAAATTTTACCTTCAATCTCGAAGCGAGATTATTGGACACCACACAGATTTCTCTGCGCTTCTTGTATCTCCCTGGAACTGATGAACAAGGTTTCCTTCAATCAGGTCCACGAATGGAGGTTTAATCCCTCTGATAGATTGCACTAGAAAATCTATCAGAAGTTTTCTGCGAAGATAATAACGAATTTGATTCGCTAATCTTGTCTGCAATTCAAAATCACAGACCGGAAAATCTCTGACAGAGAGAGGGAGGGGCGGCCGAATTTCTAGAGAGAGCTAGGGTTTTTTTTCGAAAACTGTCTCTCAAAATTATGACCAACTGTGTGTAATTTCTGTACTGCAATAACTTATTTATAATGAAGGCCACTAACACCTTAGGGCCCATTAGTCATAAGTTGAGGCCCGACAAGCAAAGCCTGCATGTTCAGAAATTAATATAAAATTCATCGTGACTCCGATTGATAAACCGATTTTACCAATGTGCACAGAAACCATTTCTGCACATTTTAAAGTCAAGATAAATTTTCCTGAATCCGAATTCAGTGGTTTCCAAAAATGTACATCCCTATGTCATTTTAGGAAATCCTACTCCCTTACTCTTATTTAAGAAGTCCAACTTCTTTATTCATTAAATTTAACTCTTTAAATTTAACTATCTCAACGGGGATTAAAACTCCATTACACTGTGTGACCCTCAATGGTTCAGGGATACAGCTAGCCGTGGGCTCACAACTCCTTGTGACTCGGAACAACGATTTCCGACTTGCCCAACGAATCATGGTAAAGCGCCTAGCAACATCGCCCCATGATTCCCTAGGTATCACTGATAATGCCTACAAGAACCAGTAGATTTTGGTTAGCGTACAGTACGGTCCCTTCATCCATATATCCCGATCGAATCAACAACCATTGGTATATCGAGAGTCGCTCAAGATTCGATAACTATGCAATACATCTTGAAGATCAAATTAGTGACATCGCATGTGCTACTAAGAAACCATTTCTTAAATCACATCAAGTACTCTGGCCAGAGATTCGTCACACTAATATCTCCTCAGATCGCATAGGATATCCACACTCGCAAGTATGTGGTGAATCCTTGACAACAATGCATCGACTCCTATATGTGTTGTAACTGTACCCAATCCCGACACCTGATGACCCCCATAGAGTCGGTAAACGAGTCAAAGCACAGTACTAGCATATAGAGTCTCCATGATGTTTCAAGTAGTAAGGACTAATGGTGTACAACCAAAACCGCGGACTTTATCCACTCGATAAGTGATAACCACTTGGAAAGTTCGGATAGGGTAGTTTGATTATTCATCCTATGAATATCCATTTGCATGCTTCGAACATCTCCATGTTCCCTACCAATGAAACGTGGTACTCCGCATCGCAAAGCTAGTCTCAAACTCGAGCGATCCTTATCCTTATTATCGGACGGCTCAATCGACTAGGAACAGTTTAGAATATACAGTGACTATAAGATGTATTTCATGATAGACATCCCCATGTTCTACCACATCTTACATACACTATAGTATATTCAAGGTCTTTATCAAAACAACAATAGTATATCATAATATAACAATATGAAGAAAGATAAAGTCATTGCCATTAATAAAAGTGTAAATTACATTAAACAAAAGATCGTTTGTACAAAGAGTCATCAAAGCCCATAGCCACAAGTTGGCTCACTGGGCACCCACTCTTTCAATCTCCCACTTGCCCTATAGCCAACTAGTCATACTACGTAGACCCATTGCTTCGCGATGTTTGTCAAACAATGGTCCTGGCAAGGGCTTAGTAAGCGGATCAGCGATATTGTCTGCAGAGGCCACTCGTTCGACAGTGATGTCTCCTCTTTCCACAATCTCCCGGATGATGTGGTATTTCCTCAGTACGTGTTTGGATCTTTGATGAGACCTTGGTTCCTTTGCTTGAGCAACAGCACCCGTGTTGTCACAGTACACCGGGACTGGACCAACAAATTCAGGAATGACGCCCAACTCTTGGACGAACTTCCTCATCCAAACGGCCTCTTTAGCAGCAGCTGATGCTGCAATGTATTCAGCCTCAGTGGTGGAATCCGTTGTGGTGTCCTGCTTGGAACTCTTCCAAGAGACAGCACCGCCATTGAGCATGAACACAAATCCAGAGGTTGACTTCGAGTCATCCACGTCACTTTGGAAGCTAGAGTCGGTATAGCCTTCCAATTTCAGATCTCGTCCTCCATATACCATGAACATATTCTTAGTCCTTCGTAAGTACTTAAGAATGTCCTTCACGGCTTTCCAATGCATTTGACCAGGATTAGCTTGATATCTGCTCGTGACACTCAGAGCAAATGCTACATCCGGTCTGGTAGATATCATCCCATACATGATACTACCTATAGCTGACGCATATGGTACATATGTCATATTCTCTATCTCTGCATCAGTCTTGGGACACATAGACTTGGATAAAGAAACTCCATGACACATGGGTAGATGTCCTCTCTTGGACCCATCCATTGAAAACCGTTTCAATATGGTGTCGATGTAGGTTGATTGAGTGAGTCCTATCATTCTCTTAGATCTATCTCTATAGATCTGTATCCCAAGAATGTAGGATGCCTCACCCAAATCCTTCATCGAGAATCTACCTGATAACCATATCTTTGTTGACTGCAACATCCCTACATCATTCCCAATGAGTAGGATGTCATCAACATAAAGTACTAAGAATGTCACAGCATCCTTAACTACTTTCTTGTACACGCACGGTTCCTCCGGGTTCTTGATGAAACCAAAATCTTTTATTGTTTCATCAAATTTCTGGTTCCAACTTCTTGATGCTTGTTTTAGACCATAAATTGATCTCTGAAGCTTGCATACCTTATGCTCGCTTCCCATGGATGTGAACCCCTCCGGCTGCTTCATATAGATTTCTTCCTTAATGTCTCCATTAAGAAAAGCAGTCTTCACATCCATTTGCCATATCTCATAGTCATACCATGCAGCTATGGCAATAAGGATTCTTATGGACTTGAACATTGCAACTGGTGAAAAGGTTTCATCATAGTCAACTCCTTGTCTTTGAGTGTAACCTTTCGCCACCAATCGCGCCTTGTAGGTCAATACCTTACCATCAGGCCCAAGCTTTCTCTTGTAGATCCATTTACACCCTATTGGAACAATTCCATCAGGAGGATCTACTAAAGACCAAACTTGGTTTGTATGCATTGAATCCAATTCAGACTGCATAGCTTCAAGCCATAAATTTGAATCCGCATCAGAAATTGCTTCCTTGAAGTTTCTTGGATCACATCCAATGTCGGGTTCATCTTGATCCCCTTCAAGAAGAAGACCATATCGAACAGGAGGTCTAGAAGTCCTCTCGGATCTTCTAGGTTCAGGCGTGTCCAGTAATGGTTCCTGAGGCGTAGGATCGTTATTTTGTATTTCGGGTTCTTCACGAACTTCTTCGAGTTCCATCATCTCGCCTTTCTTATCCAATAAGAACTCCTTCTCCAAGAAGGTGGCATTCCTAGAAACAAACACCTTTGTTTCAGCAGGATAATAGAAATAATATCCGATTGAATTCTTCGGATACCCTACAAAATAACATAAGCTGGATCGACTATCCAACTTATCTCCCACTGTCTGCTTCACGTAAGTAGGACATCCCCAAATCCTTAAGTACGAATACTTAGGAGCTTTGCCATTCCATAACTCGTATGGTGTTTTGTCCACTTCTTTAGTGTGGACGTTGTTCAACAACAATACCGCCGTTTCAAGCGCATAGCCCCAAAACGAAGGTGGAAGCTCAGTGAAGCTCATCATGGATCGAACCATGTCCAACAAAGTTCGATTACGACGCTCCAATACACCATTAAGCTGTGGTGTCATAGGAGGAGTCCACTGAGAGAGAATCTCATTCTCTTTTAGATAGTCCAAAAAATCGGTACTTAAGTATTCTCCACCCCGATCCGATCGAAGTGCTTTAATACTTTTACCTAGCTTATTTTCTACTTCAGCCTTGAATTCTTTGAACTTTTCAAATGCTTCATACTTATATTTCATTAAATATAAATACCCATACCTTGAATAATCATCAGTAAAGGTAATGAAGTAGGTGTGGCCATGTTGAGTCCCAACTCTAAATGGACCACAAACATCTGTATGGATCAAATCCAACAGATTTTGACTACGCTCAGGTTTCCCCTTAAAAGGAGATTTAGTCATTTTTCCTTTTAGGCAGGATTCACAAGTAGGTAGAGAGTTAATATCAGACATATCAAACATGCCCTCTCCCACTAGCTTGTTCATCCTCCTTGAGGAAATATGACCTAGTCTAGCGTGCCAAAGGTTTGCCGGGTTTTGACTATCGATTTTCCTTTTGTTTGTTGTCGCCGGTTTATCAACATAATTTATTGGAACGTCTTTTAGTTTTAAGTTGTATAGATCGTTTTCAAGTTGTCCATTTCCAATCAAACATTCATTCTTGTAAATATTGCAAATCCCATTCACAAAATTGCAAGAATAACCATCTCTATCTAGCATAGAAACAGAAATAATGTTTTTAATTAAATCCGGAACAAATAAAACATCTCTTAAAAATAACTTAAAACCGTTCTGCAAAATTAAACAAACATCTAATGGCTGTAGCTTCAACTCTGGAACCATTCCCGAGCCTCAGCCGGGTCTCACCCATTCTAAGCCTGCGACTTCTTGTCATCACCTGCAAATCATTGCAAATGTGAGATCCACATCCGGTATCCAATACCCAAGAAGTAGTATTAAGTGAAATGTTTATTTCAATATAGAACATACCCTTTGCAGTTCCCAACTGCTCTAGATATTCCTTGCAGTTGCGCTTCCAATGACCGGGCTTCTTGCAGTAATGGCAAACATCCTTGGATTTTCCATTGTTTGAAGCCTTTGTCTTGTGCTTCTTCTCGGGTTCGACTTTCTTGGGTGGGGCAGAACGTTTCTTACCCTTCGTACTTGGCCCCTTCTTAGCAGAAGATGAGGAGCCCACCAAGAAAGCTGATTTATCCTTCTTTAGTGTGGATTCATATGTCACAAGCATATTGACCATCTCTTCAAGGGTGGCCTCTATCTTGTTCATATTAAAATTTACCACAAATCCGTCAAACGAAGAAGAAAGAGACAGAAGCAGTAAATCCACGTTGAGTTCATGCTCCAACACCAAATCAAGAGTTGCTAACTTCTGTATGAGCCAAATCACTCGTACCCCATGATCACGGACCGAAGTCCCTTCACGCATGCGACACGTCATTAGCTCCTTAACAGTAGCGAACCTTTCAGCCCTTGATTGAGCCCCAAAAAGTTCCTTGAGTTGAGCGTGAATGTCAGCAGCATTCACGGTGTCCTCAAATCGCCTCTGGAGTTCATCAGACATCGAGGCTTGCATATAGCATTTGGTCTTGATGTCATGGTCCCACCATGCATCAAGTTTGGCCAATTCCTCCGGACTTACGTCAGCTGGTGCTTCCTTCGGAGGTGATTTCTCTAACACGTAGAGCATCTTCTCCGAAGTCAAGACAATCTTCAACTTCCGGAACCATTCCGTATAGTTTGCGCCAGTCAACTTGTTTTGTTCGAGGATCGAGAATAATGGATTACGCGAATTCATTGTATGAAATACTGAAAAGAAAAACAGACATATATCAATGATTGTTTAAGCAATTTACTAAGACATAAAATAGGCGAATTTAATTTTATGAATCTCACTCCCACTATTTTAACGATTTCACTACCCTCTAGTGAAAACGGGAAACTTTTTCCTTAGTGAGAACATGGAGTCCAATTGACAAACTTATGGTCCCGAATAATATCAGCCAACCATAATTCTCAAAAGGTAGAGTCCAATTGCTTCCAAAGCAACCCCCATGTATTTACCTCATGTCCAATAAGGGCCCAATAATATGACGCCGTTTATAGTGACATGTCAAGATGACCCATCAATATTAAGTTGTGATGGATGGTCGCCATGTGGATCCCCCAATAATATGAGCCGATCCCATGGGAGTTCCACCCAACTTACAACATGTGTCGATCCAATGTACAGCTTTCCGACGGACGGGCCCCCCAATAATATGAGCCGGACCGTATCCGCGGGTAGCATCACATACATTGACCGTTGATGGAAGGTAGGAACATTTAAACAAATTTAAATTTCCTTTATTTATCTTGATATCAATTTTAAATCATATTTAAAATGAGGGATTTTTAATTATGAAAATTTGTCTCATCATTTTTCAATTTATTGTATGCTTGCCGGATTCATACAATTATGTCTAAAACATGCATACAATCATAATATCATATATTATATATAGGATGATCGATTCCATTTCTAATTGACTCGTGGTTGCCAATCACGAGTCTTAGTCCAATCCTAGGTAATATGCAGTATGCAATGCAATCCTATTACATTAGCTTCCAATTTACATTTCTTCGTCTTTATTGTCTGCTGGGCCCACCATCTTCAAATCTTGATCTCCCACTAAATCTAATGTATTTACAATAAATAGCAATGACAAGTAGGGGATACATTTTAAGGGTGGGAACGGGCCATAAACCAAGCCCACTTTTATTACATATGACATTCATATTGGGCCATAAACCAGGCCCATTAATAAAACCAACAACAATAAAACAAATGTAAATTCCTAACATACACCTACAAAATTGGTCATGGCAATCGATCATCCTTATCCAATAACATTTAATTCAAAATTAATTTATTGGATATCATGCATATGGCAATTTAAATTTAAACAGGATAAAATCATATTTTATATATAAAATCATATTTTACATATAAAATCATATTTTACCTTTTATTAAATAAAATCATATTTTATCTACAGAATCTAATTTTATAGATAAAATCATATTTTACTTAATATATACATAAGATCAAATCTGATCATCAATTGTACCAAAAATAATTGATTTCAAAATTCAATTTAAGGATAAAATATTAAAATTTTCCAAAAATTCAAATTTATCCAAAAATCAATTTTAAAATTTTCGGACTCGAACAATTCGATCCGATGCCTCGTGAACCAATCAAAAACAATTTTTGACCGGACCAAAAATAAAATTTTAACACATTAAAATTAATTTAAATAAAAAAAATAATTTTTCCCGCGGGCCGCCCGGGACACTCCCGGGCCGGCCCGCACCCGTGGGCGCGGGCCGGGGCAGCCCGGCTGCCCCTTTAGGGCAGCGACAATCGCTGCCCTGGCGGCGCCGTGCGCCGCCCTGGGCGGCGCCGAGCGTCGCCCCTGGGCGGCGCTGTGCGCCCCCTTTGGGCGGCGCCGTGCGCCGCCCGGGGCAGCGACCGTCGCTGCCCCACCGAGCAACGATCCAATCGCTGCCCAGGTTTTGCCCGAAAAAAAAAAAAATTTTTTTTTTATTTAAAATATTTATTTTGTTTTAAAAAAAAACCAAGACTCAAAAATTTTTGTACAATCGATTAATTTAATCGTTTGATCTGAGCAACCTGGCTTTGATACCACTGTTGGAGAACGCGGCGTTCAGATCAATCACGATTGATACCCGGTGCAGCGGAAGTTTAAAATTTTTAGTATGGAACAATTCCATAGTGTGGGTATCAACCATACGATTAAATTATTTGTGTGTGTAAAATTAAATAACTATTATTAAATTTTACCTTCAATCTCGAAGCGAGATTATTGGACACCACACAGATTTCTCTGCGCTTCTTGTATCTCCCTGGAACTGATGAACAAGCTTTCCTTCAATCAGGTCCACGAATGGAGGTTTAATCCCTCTGATAGATTGCACTAGAAAATCTATCAGAAGTTTTCTGCGAAGAGAATAACGAATTTGATTCGCTAATCCTGTCTGCAATTCAAAATCACAGACCGGAAAATCTCTGACAGAGAGAGGGAGGGGCGGCCGAATTTCTAGAGAGAGCTAGGGTTTTTTTTTCGAAAACTGTCTCTCAAAATTATGACCAACTGTGTGTAATTTCTGTACTGCAATAACTTATTTATAATGCAGGCCACTAACACCTTAGGGCCCATTAGTCATAAGTTGAGGCCCGACAAGCAAAGCCCGCATGTTCAGAAATTAATATAAAATTCATCGTGACTCCGATTGATAAACCGATTTTACCAATGTGCACAGAAACCATTTCTGCACATTTTAAAGTCAAGATAAATTTTCCTGAATCCGAATTCAGTGGTTTCCAAAAATGTACATCTCTGTGTCATTTTAGGAAATCCTACTCCCTTACTCTTATCTAAGAAGTCCAACTTCTTTATTCATTAAATTTAACTCTTTAAATTTAACTATCTCAACGGGGATTAAAACTCCATTACACTGTGTGACCCTCAATGGTTCAGGGATACAGCTAGCCGTGGGCTCACAACTCCTTGTGACTCGGAACAACGATTTCCGACTTGCCCAACGAATCATGGTAAAGCGCCTAGCAACATCGCCCCATGATTCCCTAGGTATCACTGATAGTGCCTACAAGAATCAGTAGATTTTGGTTAGCGTACAGTACGGTCCCTTCATCCATATATCCCGATCGAATCAACAACCATTGGTATATCGAGAGTCGCTCAAGATTCGATAACTATGCAATACATCTTGAAGATCAAATTAGTGACATCGCATGTGCTACTAAGAAACCATTTCTTAAATCACATCAAGTACTCTGGCCAGAGATTCGTCACACTAATATCTCCTCAGATCGCATAGGATATCCACACTCGCAAGTATGTGGTGAATCCTTGACAACAATGCATCGACTCCTATATGTGTTGTAACTGTACCCAATCCCGACACCTGATGACCCCCATAGAGTCGGTAAACGAGTCAAAGCACAGTACTAGCATATAGAGTCTCCATGATGTTTCAAGTAGTAAGGACTAATGGTGTACAACCAAAACCGCGGACTTTATCCACTCGATAAGTGATAACCACTTGGAAAGTCCGGATAGGGTAGTTCGATTATTCATCCTATGAATATCCATTTGCATGCTTCGAACATCTCCATGTTCCCTACCAATGAAACGTGGTACTCCGCATCGCAAAGCTAGTCTCAAACTCGAGCGATCCTTATCCTTATTATCGGACGGCTCAATCGACTAGGAACAGTTTAGAATATACAGTGACTATAAGATGTATTTCATGATAGACATCCCCATGTTCTACCACATCTTACATACACTATAGTATATTCAAGGTCTTTATCAAAACAACAATAGTATATCATAATATAACAATATGAAGAAAGATAAAGTCATTGCCATTAATAAAAGTGTAAATTACATTAAACAAAAGATCATTTGTACAAAGAGTCATCAAAGCCCATAGCCACAAGTTGGCTCACTGGGCACCCACTCTTTCAATAGCTCCACCTCCAGCTCTCGGATGACACTAGAGGTAGTAATAATCTGTCCTGACGGCATAGTGACATCATAACCACTGTCGGCAATATCAGGTGTGATGCCTATCCGTCTGATAAAATCCAGGGAGATAAACAAGTGCGTAGCCCCTGAATCTAGCAACGCAAACGTGGAGTTGCCTCCAACTAGAATTCTCCCTGCACGCCGAAGAATCCCAACAACTTCATACCACTACTAAAATTTCCCTCAAAGATGAGTCACTAAAAAAAAACCTTTAATTCTAATCACAAGTAAAACATGCTTCTAATTCTAACATGCAGATGGGTAACCCAAATAACAAATTATTCCACAAAAATCAAAATTCTTAACCAAAAGAAGAAATCATAAAATACTAGGGGTAAGATATACCGGTGATCAAGGAGGTATCTGGGTCTGCCTCCTCAGCATGCATCAAGAACACCCTCCCTGTAGTGTTCTTCTTCCTCGGGCAATTGGCCATCTGGTGCCCTGGCTCTTTACAATGAAAACAGACGCCTGCTCCTAGAAGACATGGTCCTGGATGCATCTTCTGGCACTTCGGGCAAGTAGGTTGTCCTCCAGTATTAGGGGCCCCGCCCCTAGTCTGCTATCTCTGCTGCTGTGGCTTCTGCTGGTTTGGGCCCTTAGACGGCCCAGTAAACTGCTTCTTCGCAGGAGGCTGCGAAGATGGTCGCTGAAACCCAGACTGAAACTGCCTCTTACTCTGCTGTTCCCTCTGTATCTCTCTCCTACCCTCCTCAGAATGAAAAGCTCTACTGACTGCAGCCTCATAAGTAGGGACGTCCGACATGCGAACGTCATGCTAGATGTCTGCCCTGAGCCCCTCAATAAACTGTCGCATCTTCTCAGGTGCACTCCCAGCAATCAACGGCACAAGGTGACAGCCTCTCTCAAACTATCGGATGTACTCCACAACGGTCTTGTTCCCCTGTCGGAGACTAATGAACTCTCGGATCATGCGGCTGCGCACGTCCTCAGTGAAATACTTGGAGTAAAACATCCTCCGGAAGTCTGCCCATAGCATAGTAGTCAGATTCACTCCTCGTGATGCACTTTCCCACCATAAGGCTGCATCACCCTTCAGCATGTACACTGCGCACCTCACCTTGTCTGCATCAGTCAATCCCATATAAGCAAAGATGCTCTCCAAAAAACGGATCCACCCCTCAACAACGAGTGGATCTGTGGCACCTGTGAACTCATTCGGTCCCTTCTTCTGGAACCTCTCAGCCACGTCCTCATCATGGGAAAGTCTCGGACGTGCCACCTGCTGCTCCAACAGAGCAGTAATCCCAGCCATCATGTTTGCATTGGCTTGCTCCAATACTGAAAGAGGGTTCTGCGGAGGTGGGGATCCCCCACGCCTGTTAACTGGTCTCGGAAGCATTCTGCATTACCATATATTTCTTTACGTAAATCGTCATGCATAACTAAGTACTTAAAAATTTTTCGGCTAACATAAATGCTTAAGTCTTAAACATGTTACTACTAAATCATACTAAAAGCAATTAAAACTTACAGACCGGTAGCGTGGATTTCTGAGCTCGCATAGTAGTGATGACCCACCAAGAACGCATCTCTGATACCAATTGAAACGACCAAAATTTTCTAAAATAACATATGAGGAAATTTTTTTTTTTTTTAATATCCTAAGTAAAATAAATGTACATACATGCCCATACATATATGCACAACAATAAACAGATTTAAAAATAACTTAAATAAAATGCAACATTTCATACTTAAATATCTGAGTCAAACTTAAATAAAATACTGTCAAAACAATTAACTTAAAAGTTTGCATGCAATAAATTACTTAATAAAAATAGTATTAAAATTCGCCACTAAAAAGACTTAAAAGAAATAAATAAATAACAGAGTTTAAAATTCTTAAAAAATATTCATAATGACTCAAACGACGGCTGCGGGGGATCACTGCCTGTTTGCTCATACGTACTCGCCGCCGGTAGGTACTACATCTTCCTCTACGTACTCACCTGCATCATATAAGTGTAGTGAGCCTAGAGGCCCAACATGCTAACATAACAAGGATTTAAAATAATTTAAATCACTGAAGTACTAATACATAACATATACATGAATGGGCATGCTTAAAAATCATGAATCATAACTTAAAATCTTGCTTAAACTTGATCTTAAATATAATCATATAATACATACATAAACATTGTTGAGCATAACATTTTTCTAACATCGCATGGTCATATCCATAGTGTAATCTTAAACTTAAATGGTTCGACTGATCAGTCTCTTAAAACCAACGTACGCGGCGGTGACGAATCACCTCTTGCTGGTAGTAAACTACCCTTAAATTGACAGTAAAATGCCCTTAACATGTGGGGGCTTGTCCCCCTTAAATTGTCACACTACTTCAACTTCCAACATAAAATTATTTTCTTGCTCAACCTTAAACATTAAATCATGCCATAAAATTATTTCATGAATGTTTGTACTTAAATAAAAATGTGTGTCCTTCATATATATTTAATTTAATTTTTATACTAACATATAAATACTAAAATAACTTCCATGCATAAAATAATTAAATATATAATTAGGACACATGCAATTTCTCATGGTTTGTACTGAACTGCTGGCCCTCACACTCAAGCCCATTTTCTTAAATTCTGGCTCATTAACACTAAGACTGGCCCATTAACATACTTAAGCCCATTAACACATTTCTAAGCCCAATAAATCAATTAAAGCCCATTAGCACATACTTGGCCCAATAACAACTTAATCTGGCCCAATGGGCCCAAAAGCCCAAAGACTGGCCCAATAACTTCCATGGGCTCCCAAGCCCATAAAAATTATCGGGCTAACTTAATTTAATTTAATTAAGCCCAATAACAATTAAATTCAACCCAAATAATTAAATGACACCCAATTAAATTTTTGGATTTAATTAGGCCTATTTAACACTTAATTAAACTTAAAACTTAAAAATAAAAATATCCGAGCCCGACTCACTTAACCCGGACCCGGACCTAACTAACATAATCCATGACTTTCCAGACCCGACCCGGACCCAACAACCCGACCCGGATCCACTCTAAACCCTAAAACCCGATCCCCCCCTCTTGTATAGCCCTCGGCCGCGAGCAGCAGCCACTCCATGGCTGCTGCCGGCCTGCTCCGGCCGCCCCTAGCCGGAGCTCCGCTCCCAAACATAGCCCACGTCTGGGCGGTCCTAACCTGACCACAACCCCAGCCCCATGCAGCCCTAGCCATCATGCCGATCGCCCCTTCCTCTGAACCCTAAACTGCGCAAAAAAGGGACCCGATCTTGCACCAGCCCTTACCTGGGCTCGTTTGGCTCGAACCACTCGAGCTAATCGAGTCCAGACCACCCTCACACAGTCTAGGAACCCTTGTCCAGCAGCTAAACGCACCCATGGAAATTAAACGTGAGCATGATTCAACAAACACATGAACAAGGCGCATACATCCAACCAAACTCAATTTTTCTGAAAATTCTTGAATAAAACTGATGCTTACACACACACACATGCATAAACACTGATATGGCACAATAAAAATGAAAAGAAACATGCCTAACACCGAAGATTGAAGAAAAGTAGGCGTAGATGATGATTCTGGGACGACGGGACGATGATCAACCACCTTGGAAGCTTAAACTCGACCTCTTATGGAGTTTTCTGGGCTGGCACGATGAAGGAGGTGAATAACAAGGGAGGGGGTGGCGGCTGAAGGCTTGAAGACGTGGGTTTGGGTAGATTTAGGGTGTAATTTAATTAAAACAAGGTTTTGGATAATTAAAATATTAATAAGGGTTTTTAAATATAAAATATATAACTTAAAAACTCTAAATAATAAGTAAAAATCTGATAACTAATTGAAAATCCCGAAATATAAATTTTAGGAAATTTTAAAGGTAAATAAAAGTCAATATTTTGGGCTAAATTTGGATAAAAAGGACTCCTACAATTATATAAAATCAGATACTGAAAATTTTGAGGAAATAAAACTCAAAATAATATTTTTGGGCTCCAAAAAGACTCATAAAAGTTATTTGGGTAGAAAGTTGTCATCTCGTCCGTTCACGGTCCCGTCTACGCGATAAAATAACTAAATTTCCATAAATCATGAAAAATCTCTAATTATGGGTTAATTGCTTAAAAATAACTTAAAACATGCACGAATAATTTCACATAATTATTTAACCCATAATATAAAATTCTAAATAAATAAAATCCCTAATTATGCATGCGAATTTACGTACTAAATAATACTGGGTGCTACAGCGGAGGTCGACATAAATCTGACAAGTGACGTAAGGTGGCAGGAGCTTGATTTCGTTGTGGTGAGGTCGGCCACATGAAGAGTGATTTTTCGCAGTGAGTTGAAGGATTTGCATTTGGTTCTGATTCTCAGGATTCAGTACTGCAGAGGCCACATGGACAGTCGATGGACAACACTAATATGAACCTCGTGTTCCAGGACAGGTGTTTGCAATGAGTCAGGATCATGCTCAAGAAGAGAACGAGATGGTCATTGCAAGTACATTTATTTTATGTGGTATTCTGCATATGTTCTCATTGATACAGGTGCATCTCATTCTTTCATTTATGCCCGATTTGTTAAGAATCATAGGTTTTTGCATGTGTATCTAGACGTAGTACTTTTTGTATCTAACCCAACCGAACATACAAATTTGGCCAAGCGTCTAGTGATGGGTTGCTCTTTAGCCTTTGAGGGTTTTGAGTTAGGAGCGAATCTTATGATTTTAGCGATGGAGGATTTTGACTGTATTTTTTGGGTATTGATATTTTGACCAAGCTACTGTGGCTTGTTACCAGAATATTTTTCAGTTTTGTCCGATAGAGGGCGATAGTTGGTTTTTATGTGGAGAGGGAGCGCAACCTCCTATGCATTTGGTATCAGCTCTAAGAGCTTATCGAGCTTTTGGAGGTGGGCGGGAAAGGCTACCTTATCTATACGATTGACACGTCCACAAGGAGTAGGGCTCTTGAGGAGTTACCAGTCATTCGTGAGTACCCAAATTTTTTCCTTGATGAGATCACAGGTTTTCCTCCAGTCAGAGAGGTTGAGTTCAGGATTGAGCTTGTTCCAAAGACGGCTCCGATTTCTTGTGCACCTACCATCTGGTTTCGTTAGAGATGAGGGAGTTGCGACAGTAGTTACATGACTTGTTGGACAAGGGATAAATTCTCCAAAGATTTTCGCCCTAGGAAGCACCAACGTTATTCATCAAGAATACAGATGGTTCTATGTGTCTCTGTATTGATTGCAGATAGTTGAATCAAGTGACGATCAAGAATATGTATCCTTTTACCGTGCATTGATGATCTATTCGATTAGCTCCAGGGTAATTTATTGTATTCCAAGATTGATTTGAGTTTAGGTTATCATCAGTTGCGAGTCCGAGAGGATGACATTTCGAATATTGTGTTTTTTACGAGATATGGTCACTATGAGTTCTTAGTGATGCTTTTTTGATTTGACGAACGCACCTGCAGTCTATATGGATTTGATGAATAGGGTTTTTTGGGAATATTTGGATAAGTTCGTCGTGGTGTTTATCGACGATATCCTGGTTTATTTGCGAAGTGTTGATGGGCATGCACAACATTTGATGGTTGTACTGCAGATTCATCGTGAGAAGTATTTATATGCCACGTTCATCAAGTGTGAGTTATGGATTGACCGAGTGGTGTTTCTTGGTCATGTCATTTCTCGGGATGGAGTTTCAGTGGACCCGAGTAAGTAACAGGATATTTTGAATAGGTCATGTCCAACGAAAGCCTCTGAGATTCGTAGTTTCTTAGAATTAGGGGGGGTTACTATCAACGGTTCATCGAGAATTTCTCACAGATTACTAAACCATTGAAGCAGTTGACTAGGAAAGATGTTCTTTTTGTCTGGTCGGTTGAGTGTGAGAAGAGCTTCATCGTGTTGAGGATACTTCTGACTACCATGTCTGTGCTTGATTTTCCATCTGGTTCTGGAGGTTATGTGGTTTACACAGATGCATTTCATCAGGGTTTGGGTTGTGTAATAACACAGAATATTCATGTGATTGTCTATGCTTCAAGATATTTGAAAACCCACAAAGAGAATTACCCAGTGCATGACTTAGAGCTTGCAGCGATTATTTTTGCACTCAAGATTTGGAGACATTACTTGTACGATGAGAGATTTGAGATCTACTCGGACCACAAGAGTTTGAAGAATCTGTTCACTCAAGCTGAGTTGAACATGAGGCAGCGATGTAGGATGGATCTTCTCAAGGATTATGATTAAAAGATCAGGTACCATCTTTGTTCTACGAATCCGGCAGCAGACGCAGTTAGCTGTAAGGTATGTAGTGACCCGCAACGTGATCACCTAATAATCAGAAGCTTAAGTATGCAATAATCTTAATTAAAAAAAATCAAAAATACTAAAGAGAAAACCAACATATTTATACAAAACCACAAAAAATGAAATCCGAGAATACTAAATTAATACAACCATATCGATAAAATTCTCACAATCCACGGAAATACAATAATAAAACTCGTGCTGGGAAAGATTCCCCAACTGCTGCCAAACTCTGAGGCTAATTCCACCCCGATCTTCCTTCTCCATCTAACCTCAGGCATGCCCCGTCGAAAAAGGTGTCCAAGAAATACAGAAACACGGACGTTAGAGAACTATGCTCATTACGAGAGTATGGATATATAAAAACTATATGAAAATGAATGCAAGTGTTTGGGATAAAAAGACTTACGATCAAGAAACTCTGTTCAGATAGACTCGACTCCAAGGTAAGTAACACTCTGTGTCATCGCACCAAGAGGTGGCTTACACACCCAACAGTAGATATAAGTGACCTGATCACTAGTCCACGTGTCCAACCATTCACTAACACATTAGGGTAAGAACCCTACTACAGGCTATCTTAAGGATAAAAGCTCAATATGATAATGTAAGAAGCATATATCGTGACATAATATATGTAGATAAAATCATTCCAGATAAATAATGCAACACATAATGCATGCATACTCAGTCAGGGTATCTTGAACAGTACTTTCGTACCTCAATAATATCAGATAAGCTACACCAGCTCTACTGTCCAAGCCTATAATCATAAGATTACTATATCACTAATTAACATCTAAAAGCCTTAACTAAGATAATAGATAATCCAAAACTATTTATAAGAACTCGGATATACTTCCTTCTGTCATTAGTCCGTTGATGACAATGGCCCCCAGAACATGGGCACAACTCCGCTATGACCCCGAGAATGCCTCGCCAAGGCTTTCCCCTCGCTAAAGAAGGCTGGAAACCCCTAAAACTACTCCGAAGTTGAGAGAGAAGTTGGTGAATTTGCAAAGAAAATGGGCTCCCAGATGCCATATTCATAGGCAGAGATCGGAAGCTCTGAACTCCGATCGGACGTTCCGATATTTGCATGCATGCCAAGCTCTGAACTGCCCCGATCGGACTCTCCGATATCTGCTTCGGAAGTTCCGATCCCAAGCATGCGTCTGCGTGTCTAGAAGCTGGTGACACGTCAATAGTGCGCATGACCTAACTCTTCGGAATTTCCGATCTCACGTTCGAACGTTCCGAACTCACCCCGAGATTTCGAACTTGATTCTTACTTCTTAAATGTTTGGACTTCTGAACTGGTTCAGATCTTCCGAACTTGCCCCAAACAAATATTCAAAAATCATAACTTTATTCTGATTAAGCTCTTAATCAGTCCTTAATCATTTTTAATCACTTAATCTTGTAAAATGAGACTGTATTACAACATTATCCCCCACTTAAGAGATTTCGTCCTCGAAAAATCAAAACTTCATTTTTTTTGTTGCAAAATTCAAGAATTTTATTGCCGCGCCGAGAGGTTAGGTACTCCGAAGCGTCTTTCAATCAAATCTTAAGTACGATAATAACAACACTGAGTAAAACATTCTTTATTACATCTAAATATTTTACAAGATACAATACTGAAACCAAAAGTATAATCAAAACAACTCAAGATGTTCGGAACGCATATGACTCTCTAGTTCATAAGTAGCTTCCTCAGTGCCTCGACGCTGCCACTGAACTAGAACTAAATGAATGATCTTGTTTCGAAACACCTTGTATTTATGATCCAAAATACGCAATGGTCTCTCCACATATTTCAAATCTGTATCCAGCTGGACCTCAAATGACTTCAATATGTGAGATTCATCTGCCTTATATTGTCACAACAGTGATACATGAAACACATCATGGCGGCAATGCTAGTCTGTAAGCTAAATCTCCAATATTTTCAAAATCTCAAATGGACCGATGAATCTTGGAGATAACTTCCCCTTGAGACCAAATCTCAAAATCTTGCAGAACGGTGAGACTTTCAAGAACATTTTTTCCCCACCTGGTACTGCAAAGGTTTGCGTTTTGTATTAACATAACTTTCTTGTCGATCCTGTGCAGTTCTAATCTGTTTCTTGATTTGATCAACTATATCAATAGCCTGTTGAACCAAATCTGATTCTTCTACCTGTGTTTCCCCAACTTCTTACCAGAACAATGGAGTACGAAAACTTCGCCCATACAATGCTTAAAATGGTACCATATCAATATTGTGATGATAAATGTTGTTGTACGCGAATTCAATCAATGACAAATGGTCTTGACAAGCTAGACCAAAATCTATAGTACAAGATCGTAACATATCCTTAAGAGTACGGATAGTGCGCTCTTACTGACCGTCAGTCTCCGGTGGTAATCAATACTCAAACTAAGAGTAGTACCCAAAGTACGCTGAAAAAACTTCCTCAAAATCTAGAAGTAAATCAGGGGTCTCTATCATTGACAATGATCACAGGCACACCATGGAATCGCACAATCTCCTGAATGTACAATCGCGCCATCCGGTCAAAAGTATAATCTCGGTTATATGGAAGGAAATTTGCTAACTTGGTGAGTCGATCCACCACAACCCAAATAGCATCACAATTCCTCAAAAACACTGGTAAATGGGTCACAAAGTCCAATGGTATAAACTCCCACTTCCACTCAGAAATATAGACGTACTATCATTGTTGGACATTCAAGACAATCGCTGGGTCTTTGGATTAGACATTTGAGCATCCTGAATCTGATAATACAAAGCTGGCTCAGATAAAATTGCGAAGATCTGAATACTCTCCATCCAATTTTTGTGCTTAACTAGAAGAACAACAATCCTGAATCATACGAGAGATAAAAGTTTGAAGTGCAGACACTTGCACATTGTGACTCAAAGCATCAGTGGTAAGATTAGCAGCTCCTGGATGATATTTGATTTCGCAATCATAGTCTTTAAGCAAATCCATCCAACGACGTTGTCTCATGTTCAATTCAGCCTAAGTGAACAAATACTTGAGACTTTTATGATCAGTGAAAATCTCAAATTTCTTAACATACTGGTAATGACGCCAAATATTCAGTGAAAAAATAATAGATGCTAGTTAAAGATCATGCACTAGATAATTCCCTTCGTGAATCTTCAGCTGTCAAAAAGCATACTCAATCACATGCCAATTCTGAGTCAAGAAACATCCTAACCTTTGTAAAGAGGCATCGGTATACACAACTTACCCTCCAGAACTAGACGGTAGTTCCAATACAGATGCAAAAGTCAACCATCAACGAAGTTCACAAAAATTTTCTTCACACTCTGATGACCACTTAAAGGATTCGCCTTTCCGAGTAAGTTGTGTCAAAGGTTGAGCTACTACGATAAATTCGCGATAAAATGAAGATAATACCCTGCCAGACCGAGAAAACTATGGATCGCTGCCACTGTCGTCAAACGCGACCAGTTCAATACAGCCTCAATCTTGCTCGAATCAACTGAAACCCCTTTACTAGATATAACATGGCCAAGAAACACCACGCAATCAATCCAGAATTCGCACTTACTCAGCTTAGCATAGAGTTTCTTCTCTCAAAGATTTTGTGAAACAAGCCTCAAATGGTATGCAAGCTCATCCAAACCACACGAATAAACCAGAATATCATCGATGAACACAACCACAAACTTCTTCAAATACTCTCTGAACACACGAGTCATCAAATTCATGAATACAGCCGGCACATTAGTCAATCCAAATGGCATCACTAGGAACTCATAATGCTTATATCTGGTCCAAAGTATAGTCTTGGCTATATCTTGATCCTTAACTCACATCTAGTGGTATCCAGATCTCAATTGAATCTTGGAATATACTTAAGTACCCTAAAGCTGATCAAATAAGTCATCTATACGAGGCAAAGGATATTTATTCTTGATGGTTACGCCGTTCAACTGCCGATAATAAATACACAATCACATAGACCCATCTTTATTCTTAACAAAGAGTACAGGAGCTCCCCACGAAAATATACTAGGACGAATATATCTATTGTCCAAGAGATCATGCAACTACTGTTTCAACTCGCGCATCTCTCATGGAGCCAGGCGATACGGTGCTCGTGAAATAGGTGATGTCCCTTACATTAACTCAATGACAAACTCAACTTCCCGAACAGAAGGAAACTCCAAAATCTCATCAGAAAAAACATCAGGAAATTCATTAACAAGTGGAAAATAACCTATACCAACACCCTCAGTGGGAAAACCAATAGCATAGATGAGGTAGCCTTCCCCGCCTGACTCTAAAGCTTGACATGCTCTCAGAGCGGACACCAAAGGAATCGGAGGTCGCACTCCCTCACCATAGAAAAAACAACTATCATCCCCAATCGGATGAAACCATACAAGTCTCTGGTAACAGTACAATGAAGCTCGGTACGTGTTCAACACATCAATAACCAATATGCAGTCAAAATCTTCCATCGATAGTATCATGAGATTCGCTTTCAGAACATTACCTTCAAACTCTAAAGGGCGACCCACAACTAGACATTTAGCCAACACTGACTGACCAGTTGCTGTAGAAACAGAAAGTACTAATTCTAGGGAAATATAAGGTAACTTGTGACGCTTGAAAAATTGCGAAGAAATGAAAGAATGAGATGCACCAGTATCAATAAGAATGAAAGCAGGTATACCGCATAAAAGAAACATACACGTTATCACCTTCTCATTCTCCACAGCTTGGTCATGCCTCAGTGCAAAAATGTGACTCAAAGTATATGGTCACAGATTATAACTTCCCCCTGATTGCCCTGGTGGCCTCGGCTGAACTGTAGTCTGGGAACCAGAACCTAAACCTGCTCCCTAGGTCTATGGTCAATCCTTCTTGATCTGACCAATCTCCCCACAACAAAAACAATATCCGTTAGCTTTACAACATTTATCTGATGGGTGATTCTTACCACAATGATCACACTGGCCCTTCTTCCAAAAACGCATAACTCCACCAGATCCCAAAGAAGTTGTAGTTGTAGATCCAAACTTCTTAAAAGACTGGGCACGAGGACCCAAAGATCCAAAAGGTCGAGTAGAAGTAAGAGATCTCCCCCATCTCAAGCTGATCTTGGCTTGACGACACTTGTTCACTAGACCTTCATAAGATGTCAGATAATCACACAATGCTACACGATCAAAGATCTACTGATTAAGCCCTGAAGAAAATGATCATACTTGGCCTCGGAACTTGAATGGATGTGAGGAAAATGCAGCACCAGCTCATATAACTTCTGGTAATACTCTTCAACAATAATGTTACCTTGTTTCAGACTCAAGAGCTCAATGGACTTGGCTTGACGGAGCGTAGGTGGAAAATACAACTTCATAAAGGCGGTGCAGAAATCAACCCAAGTAACCCTACCATGCTCCTGTAGTATCGGGGTAGCCACAGATTTACACCACTTCTTCGTGCGTCTTTCTACTAGGAAATTAATAGCCTCCAAACGTTTCTCCTCGGTGTTATGAAAGACATGGAAACATCCTTCCATCCGGTCCAGCCAATATTCCGCAACATCAGATGACTCTCCTTCGACTAACGGCTTAGGACCCATCTGAATAAACCTATGCATGTCAAAACGACGATTTCCGTCATTAAGATGTCCCTTATGGTGTCTCTGTCGAGGCTCCCTCTGATATCCACGATCGTCAGCATCATCGCCCCAATGACCCACACTGCCATGACTACTCTCGTCATCAAGTCCCGCCATCTACAAGACGAAGGTCAATCTCAAAGCAGAATCTATATCCCAAAATTTACATGCATGCTCTGATACTATAAATGTAGTGTCTCACACCGTGATCACCTACTAATCAGAAGCTTAAGTATGAAATAATCTTAATTAAAAAAAATCAAAAATACTACAGCTGAAACCAACATATTTAAACAAACCCAAGAAAAATGAAATCCGATAATACTAAGTTAATACAACCATATCGAATAAAATTCTCAGTATCAACCCACAGAAATACAATAATAAAACTTCTGTTGGGACATATTCCCCAAATGTTGCCAAACTCTAAGAATAATTCCGCCACGATCCTCCTGCTCCATCTAACTAGAGGCCTGCCCCGTCAAGGTGTCCAAGAAACAGAGAAACACAGACGTGATATTTTGCGTAGTTTTGTGCCCGCAAGTGCACGGTATCAAGTTTTAATAGAGTATGAGTAAAGTATCGTTCCCACGAGGAGTAGTATTGATTATTATTAATTACTTGTAATTAAAATAGTCTAAACTTTATCTAGAAAATTAAATAAGAGAATTTTTGTTTTCAAAACTAAATTAAATAATAAATTCTGGCAAATTTAGCAAACCACACACTTCAATTCAGAGAAATATCAATATGAGAAAAATGGTCTAGAGGTTTTGATTTCACCTGGTTTCGACAACAACTACTTCTAAATAATTTATTTTCATGAATTCTATTCATTAATAGCCAAGAACACTTAGGTTATTCTATTTCCCTTTCTCGAGCAACAAATAGAGTGTATCAACTAAGATTCAATTCCAATATCCCTATTAAAAATCTAGTCTTAGTGATATGTGTAAAAAAATATTCTTACTAAGGCTCCATTAAAGTTATATACTCTCCCGAGCTATATAAACAATTAACAGTGTAATTTCTAATGTCCTATTAAAAATTCCGTCTCCCGAGCAATGATTTTGAATAAATATAACAGAATAATTTATGGCCAGTAAATTGAAAACACAATCAAAACTAGAAAAAAAATTAATCTAGGAGAATTCAATCCAATAAAATCAAAAACTCGTAAAAGTGTCTACACCATGTTCTATCATCCCTATATACTAATAAAATTTAGTTCATGACCAAATACAAATAAAACCAAATCATGTTCATGAAACTAGACATCAAATCAATAATATAAATTCAAAAAAAAGAAAACAAATCCGTAGTCGATCTTCCGTGTCCAGTCGATCGATCTTCGTATTTGTTGATTGATGATCTTCACTTTTTCATCAGATTTTCTTCTCCAAATCTCACGTTCAAGCTCTCTTGATTTCTCTTGTGTTGTCTGGCGACTTCTTCTCTATATTGTGTCTTTGAAATATCTTTTATATGTCCTCGAAGCCCGTCAAATAAAGCCCATAAATATGCCAAAGTTTCCTTCTCGAAAAATTAAGAAATCTGAATACGGGATGACGCGGGCGCGCCTAAGGACCTGAGCGGGCATGCATGGCCTTTTTTTCACACTTTCAAACTCCTACAGATGGCGCGGGCGCGCATACGGATAGGGGCGCCCGTCAATGACTCTCGGATGTGAAATTCTGTAGTGCGCAACAATTTTCAAAAAATCATATCTCGCAATCTAACCATCGGATTTAGCTGAAATTTTGATAGCAGCTTCAAAACATTCTAAATTATTATGAACGGTAGAGATAGGATTTGGATGTCTCAAACTTCCTAGTAATTTTTTGAAGTAATTGCTCCATAATTCATCATTTTCCTTCTTTTTTGCTACTTTTCTTCTAATCCTTGCATCTCACAAAAACAACAAATACGCATAATATCCAGTCGATACATCACAAAAGCCAAGTAAAATCATATATAAATTAAGTTCATAAATTGCACTTATCAAATTTCCCCAAACTTAGACTTTTGCTTCGGCCTCCGAATTTTTACATTTTAAGATTTAATACACATGTCCGCTAAGTTTCTCAAGAGTTCTCGCGTGTGTGTGATTTTCCAATCTTGTCTATCCACCTTGCTTTCGATACACTAATGCAACAATTTTATTTCATATATTCATCAATTCCGCTATCTAGTTTCAAAACACTCTCCACCAAGTTCAACTTCTAAGATCAAAAGGACTTTTCAAGTTATATCACAGTTTTTTCATAACATCGTTAGATTTTGCACCCAATTTTATTTTAGCCCCATAAATTACCCTCAAACTTAGCTATAACTAAAGATAGGAATCAGATTTCAATCCCCTTGTCTATAGCTCGGATGGAGCATCAACCCAATTTTGTCCGCAAACTTAGCCATGGATTGGTGATTAGGAATTAAATCCCTTTCCAGGCCCGGATGAAGTTGTATATTTTTTTTTATGTTTCTTTGGAAACTTTTTAGTTATTCATTTTAAAAAAATTGCCTAAATCATTTTTACGCTCGTAGAAGTATACCTCGGTTTTGAATACAAATCACCAAAGTTAAGAATCAAATCATCCAATCCACTTACAAAATAACAAAGCTTCTCTAATCACTAGAGTGTCAACAATCAAGACATTCGTGCAATTTTGTGAGAACTCAAGATTAAATATATCTAACATTGACATTTTTAACACAAAAAATTATTTTCATCATAGGCCAACACAATTACACGTCATGCTAACTCAAACTAACTCATCAAAAAATTTCAAAATTTCCAAAATTTTTAAACACCCCCCAAACTTAAAATGTGCATTGTCCTCAATGTACACCAGTAAAATAAAACCAAGGACAAGTACCTTGGATACCAAGCGTCAGTACTCGGCACCATCTTACTTCTCTTCTTCAGGGGTATCTCTTAAACTCTGACTGCTTCACCTTTTTCACCTACATAACTCAAAATTATTATTGATGTCTAGTCTCAACATGCACAAAAAAATAAAATAAAATAAAAATGAAACACCTAAAAGAAAGTAAAAATAAAGCAAATAAAAATACTAGCTTGGGTTGCCTTCCAAAAAGCGCTTAGTTTATAGTCCATAGCCCGACTGTCATCGGTTCTAGCCCAGTTCCGCTTTGTTGGAGGTCTTTCCCTTCTCTTTTACCCTCCAAACATACTCAACAATCTTCTTAAAAAAAATTTCTTCTTTTTCTTGACCACCCGCGGATCCTTCTTTCTTTGAAATTTTTCAGCACTAAAAATTTCTGTATGATAGCTTCTCATCCTTTCTGCCTGTTTGATCATGAACACCTTCTCCATTGATGGATTTCCAGCCTCCTTGAACACATTAAAAATTACCTTCTCACCGCCTACACCCATCATCAACTCACCTTTCTTGACATCTATCTTGGCGTCAGCAGTAGCCAAGAATGGTCTTTCCAAAATCAATGGAATATTTTCGTCCTTCTCCATATCTAACACAAAAAAATCCGCAGAAAAAATAAATTTATCTATTTATACTAGAACATCCTCAATGATTCCAAGAAGATATGTGATAGATTTGTCAGCTAGCTGCAATGCGATTATTGTGGGCTTCACCTCGCCAAGTCCTAAACTCCTGAAAACAGACAGAGACATCAAATTAATGCTAGCTCCTAGATCACAAAATGACTTATTAAAATTAAAAGAACCAATAGTGAAAGGAATCATAAAACACCCTGGATCTTTTAATTTTTGTGGTAGCTTCTTTTGCAGGATTGTACTGCACTCTTCGGTCAAGTTCAGAGTCTCAAATTCTTCCCACTTTCGCTTTCTCGACATCACATCCTTCAAGAATTTGGCATAATTTGGCATTTGCAACAAACCATCGGCAAACGGAATATTGATGTGAAGTTTCTTGAAGATCTCAAGAAATTTTGAGAACTGCTCATCCAATGCATTTTTCTTAAATCTCTGTGGGTACGAGAGTTTCGGCTTAAACATGAGTTTCTCTTCAAATTCATCCTTCAACTCAAGAGTGTTCTCATCAACCACCTTCTTTTTCTTTACTTTAGATGCAGGTTCTTGGACTCGAACTTCTTTTCCAATCATCACCTCTATGGCTTTGCAGTTTTCTATGTGATTCACCTCAGTATTGCTTGGGAACTAACCTCTGTTGTTATCTTTCAATGCATTCGCTAGCTGCCCAATTTAAGTCTCCATAGATTTCATCATGACACTCATATTGACCACATGCATATCCAAACTATCAAGACGAGACCCAGTTCTCATCATCCTCTTACCAGATTCCTGCACAAAAGTACTAACCACGTCCTCCAAAGAAAGCTTCCATTCTCCCTTATTTGCATAAGAAAAATTTTCATGGTTATGCAATTCATGATGATAAGAATTAGGAACAGGGTTACCTCGATAGCCTCCATAACCTCTTTGGTTGATGTACTGATCTTGTTCAAGAGGATGATATTCCTCGATGGTGACCGACACACATGCTTGATCTGCTACACTAACCTTCTTCAATGCAGCTACTTGTGTAGTTAAGGCAGACATTTGGGCAGAGATAAAAGTGAGATGATCAACTGCATATATGATCCGGCATATTTCTTGACTGCCACACGTTCAGATGGCCATTGAAAACTATTGATAGTCATCTGATGATGCATGTCATAGGCCTGTACAGGGTCCTTAGCAAAGATGGTACCTACAGCAGCAGAGTACACAAACATCCTCATAGACGCATTCAGTCCATTGTAGAACCACTAAATTTGCTCCCAATCTGCAAAATATGGTTAGTACAATGCCTCAACAAATATATATACCTCTCCCATGCCTTATATAACTGCTGTGCATCCAGCTGCCTAAAAGTAATGATCTCGATTTTCCCTAAGTGGACTTGGCAGATGGAAAATATTTCGCTAAAAATTTAACAGACATGTCCTCCCAAGTAGTGATGCTTCCTAGCGGAAATGAATGCAACCAACTCCTAGCCCGATCCATGAGAGAAAAAGGAAACAAACATAAACAAATAATATCTTCAGGAACACCATTCATCTCCATATTAGTAATTTCCAAGAAATTTATCAGGTGCAGATGAGGATCAGAAGTAGCGCTCCCATTAAATTGGTTCTGCTGAACCATATTAATCAGTGCAGGCTTGAGCTCGAAAATTTTGGTATTAATAGTTCCACGAGCTGTTTTAGAGTAGTGTGTATGGATCACTGGTCGAAAGTGCTCTCTGATTGGCACCAAGGGAGCCTGCGGTTCATCATCATTCTCATCCATGTTCCTTAATTCTTCTCTCCTTGCTCTTCTCAAAGCTCTTGCATTGAGTTCGATCTCCGGATCAAACAGTAGAGAATCAGCGCTTTGAGATCGTAGCATGAACTGCAATCATGAAGAATAAGATCAATCAGTAAATAAAATAAAATAAAATAAAATTCTAAATTAAAATCTAGACTAATTGGTAACAAGAATAAAATAAAATCAACAAATTACTCCTCAGCAACGGCGCCAAAAACTTGTTGCGTATTTTTGTGCCCGCAAGTGCACGGTGTCAAGTTTTAATAGAGTATGAGTAAAGTATCATTCCCACGAGGAGTAGTATTGGTAATTATTAAGTACTTGTAATTAAAATAGTCTAAAATTTATCTAAAAAATTAAATAAGAGAATTTTGGTTTTCAAAACTAAATTAAATAATAAATTCTGGAAAATTTAGCAAACCACATATTTCAATTCAGAGAAATATCAATATGAAAAAATGGTCTAAAGGTTTTGATTTCACCTGTTTCGACAACAACTACTCCTAAATAATTTATTTTCATGAATTCTATTCAAATAATAGCCAAGAACACTTAGGTTATTCTATTTCCCTCTCTCGAGCAACAAATAGAGTATATCAACTAAGATTCAATTCCAATATCACTATTAAAAATCTAGTCTTATTTATATGTATAAAACAATGTTTTTCCTAAGGCTCCATTAAAGTTATATACTCTACCGAGTTATATAAACAATTAACGGTGTTATTCTAATGTCCTATTCAAAATCCCCTCTCCTGAGCAATGATTTCACATAAATATAACAGAACAATTTATGGTCATTAAATTGAAAGACAATAAAAACTAGAAAAAACAATTAATCTAGGAGAATTTAATCCAATCAAATCAAAAACTCGTAAAAGTGTCTACACCAGGTTCTATCATCCCTCTAGACTAATGAAATTTAGTTCATGATCAAATATAAATAAAACCAAATCATTTTCATGAAAATAGAAATCAAATCAATAATATAAATTCAAAAGAAAGAAAACAAATCCGTAGTCGTTCTTCCGTGTCCGGTCGACCGATCTTCGTATTTGTTGATTGATGATCTTCACGTTTTCATCAGATGTTCTCCTCCAAATCTCACGATCAAGCTCTCTTGATTTCTCTTGTGTTGTGCGGCGGCTTCCTCTCTATATTGTTACTCTGAAATCTCTTTTATATGTCCTCGAAGCCCGTCAAAGAAAGCCCATAAATATGCCAAAGTTTCCTTCTCAAAAAATTAAGAAATCAGAATACGAGATTGCGCGGGAGCACCTAAGGACTTGAGCGGGCACACATGGCCTTTTGTTTAACACTTTCAAACTCCTACAGATGGCGCGGGCGCACGTATGGATAGGGGCGCTCGCGCATGGCTCTTGGATCTAAAATTCTACAGCGCGCGACATTTTTCAAAAAATCTTATCTCACAATCTAACCATCGGATTGAGCTGAAATTTTGACAGCAACTTCAAAATATCCTAAAATTTATTATGAAAGTTGGAGATTGTATTTGGATGTCTAAAAAATTCCCAGTAATTTTGTGAGGCCTTGGGTTTCTAATCTCAATCTTGGGGCTATTAGTAATTAAACGGCATTAATTACACAAGGAAGGTGAATGAATCAAACAAATTTTTTTTTTCACTAAGGGGTGCGTTCGGGCGCCCTTTTTGGCCGCTAGCTTCGGGTTGGGTTTAAAAGGGTTCCGCTGGGGCTGCATTTTCTGCAGCTCGGACCTGATCTGGGCAGATTTCTGCCCTGTTTTGACAGCTCTATTTCTTGACCTTCCAACCTCTGACAAACATGCTTTTTCGATTCTAAAACATGTTAAATCAAATCTCAAACATGCATTGACATACAACTCAAGTTCCAAACATAATTTACAAGCTTTGGTTACATCAACTAGAAGTCTAGAATACATCAAAACCAACTTCACATAATTTAACATGTCTTCTCCCAACTATAATAAGTTCATGACTTCTAACAAAACATAACAAAGAGCTCAATTCATAACTTCAACTACAACCCAAAACACCACATGCTAAGTCTCTTGATCATCATCTCTTATGGTTTTCTTTGGCCCGTTCCAGCCCCTCCTATTTTCATGCACACATACAAACAAAAAAATAGCCGGAACATCCGGTGAGAATAGGATTCTCAGTATAAAATACATATACATGAAAGATTCATATATATCAACTTCAAGATTCAATAAGTAAATTTCATAATGTAAAAAAAACTTAGTTCATTGAGATTTAAAGCCACTCTAGGACTCAAGATTTGTATACAACCTTGTTTTTTGAGATTTAAAGCCTCTCTAGGCCTCAAGATTCGTATCTAATCTTGGTTAGAGATTTAAAGCCGCTCAAGGCCTCAAAATTCATATCTGAACCTTGGATAGGTCCATACTCAGTAGTACATCTCCGATACGACGACAAAGATAATCAATATACTCAAAGATCTATTACCTGTGATGGATCAACAATTCTAGTTCTAAAACAAGAACATATAACAGACAAGTATGTGATTTTTCTTCGGAAATACTCAAGAAATCATTGATCTCGAGTATCATATCCCTTTCAATCGATGTCGTCTTATACCTTATAATTTCTTGAGATTGAAGATGCTTAAAATCTGAATAAACAACATAACAAACTCATATAAAATATGCTCAACTTCATCATTCCATCTTCAACTAAAACAACGTCAAACCTTGCTTTAATCTTCTTTGGTTTGAAAGCGGACTTCTCAAGTCGATCAAGCTCTTATCAAATCTGAAATGAAGTATATTCAAGCTACGTATATCAGCAATAACTTACTTGAAATCCAGCTCAATCATAAGACACCAAAACAGTCTCAATTCATAATCCGACAACATAACGACTGAAATTTGGTAACCGAAACTATATCGAAATCAATATACCATTATCATACAACTCCCAACACAACATATCAGCATATAAATCATCATATCAGCAGCTATAAAAATCAATCATACTTCTGAAATTCCTCATAAATTCCTACTGAATCAAATCTTCAATCCGGTTTCGATAACAGCATACAAAGAACTTCAAAACACACATATAGATATCAAGTTCTGATTTTTCCAACATTCAACTTTTGAAACATTCTGGAAATATAATAAAACTTAAACAAAATTGAAGCTCTCGTCTCAAGGATTCCGAAACTACATTCGGAATTAAAATCGGATAACCGGATCAAAAGATATCTAACTTTGAAGATGCAAATACAAGAATAAAAGGAGGTTCTCGGTGGTTGCTCTTGAAATTTCTAAAGAAAATATACATATTTTAACGCCCCGATTTTATCTTAATTGACTTTATTTGAGATAATCGAAGATTCTAGAGTGCAAGAGCCGACTTTATTTTGATCAGGGTCCTTTTTGCAAATTTCGGATTTTTCAGGGACTAAAATGCAAATATGGACTTAATTAGATATTTATACCTTGCTTTGACTCTTCTCCTTCACTCACCCTCCCTCCCACACGCCTCCCCTCCATTGAAGAACTCCAAACGTGAGTTTCAAGCTTTGGAATTCTCCGTTTTTGTCGATCCGTCCGTTGGAATTTATTTTTGAAGGCAGATTAGCGATCACGGCTACGAGAGCTTTGTTCTACCGTAAGTATTTCTCCGATCAGATACGTTCGTTTTTGGATGTCGTTAGAATCGATTGAGTTGCTAGTATGTTGTTCTTGGCAGAGTTCTGATCGTTTATTATCTGTCGGTTTCGAAATAGAGCGTCGTTCGGATTTGTTATGATTTTTGAAGGGATTTTTGAAATTTGAGTTTTTATGATTTGTTGGAATTGGATTGTTATGGTTGAATGTTGATTGTTAAGAGTTGTTTGGATTGATATTATAGTGTCTGCATTTCCGGTTTGATCAGAATACAGTCGTTATGCCGCCGGTTTGAGTTTTGGATTGTCAATCGGTTTGTAGTGTTTGAGCCAAGTCTTCGATTGAGTTGTATTTTGATCTCGAGCCTTTATTACTTCTTTTGACATATTCGTTTGAAGGCCGTTGAGTTGCGAGATTGAAAGAGTTGTATTGCTTTGAAGATTGTAGCCGGTATAGTATCGATTTCTTATTATCGATTGAGGAAGTTTGATTGAATCTTGATTGAGGAATTGTTGTTGTTTCCAGGTTGGAGCATCGACGTTTGAAAGAGGTATAAGATGACTGAGACTGGAATGGAACGAGTGACTCGAATCCGACTTGATTCGAGTGTTCCGGAAAAATCACATACTTGTATGTTATTTGCTTTTAATGGAATTTAGTTGATTGAGTTATGTTTGCATTGCATTCATCTTGAGCTAAGAATCCTTGATTTCAGTGGGCAGGACGGCCCTTTTATGTTAGACGTTTTGGGGGCTATATTGTGAGTGGCCTGGGTGTAGCCGTTTCACCTAGTGCTAGCATACTCCTTATAGTCGCACCAAAGTCTAGAGGATGGAGATACGTTGTAGTGACCCTTACTCGGATCACCTACTAAACAGAACTTAGGCATGCAATTAACTTAATTAAACAGACATCAGAATAAAACTGCGGAAACCATAAACAATATACAATCCTAAGTAAAGGAATCTGTAATTTATCCAATAATATACAACCAAATCGAATAGCTGTATAAACCCAAACAACAGTAATAAAATATAGACGAATCTCCAGCTGGCCAACCACTGACTAGCCCCTCCTGGATCAACCCTCCTCGTCCAACCGCAAACCTGCCCCATGGAATAGGGTGTCCAGAAAATACAGAGTACAAGACGTGAGCATAAAACGCTCAGTACGAGAGTATGAGTATACATGCATGCAAAGTGAACTCCCTATAGACTCGAGGTCAAGGATCAGATAACAGAGACAGACCGGGCCCTGGTATGTAGCACGCTGTGCCGTCGCTTCAGGAGGTGGCTCCCATACCGAGATAACCGTGGATACGCTGGACCCAAATCGATGTAAGTCCATCCACTAACAGGATAGGGTACAACCCTACTAACAGACATCTCGAAAGAGATACAGCAAGATGCAAATGAATGCAGCATAATATCATGGCATATAAATCATGCAGTCACATAATACATGCATACTCAGTCAGGATATCTCGAACAATACTTTCGTACCTCAAAATAGTGCAAGCTCTACCAACTCTAGGTCCACGCATAAAGTCTGCTCTACACTGCCAAATGATACTACTATCATTAAAGTGCTCTAAAAGCCTTAACTAAGCTATTGCATACTCCTAAATATTTATAGGAAGCAAAAGCTATACCTTTGTCCATCGTTAGCCCTTTGATGTCGATGCCTCCAGAACTTGGGCACAACTTCGCTACGACTACCGAACGTCTTGCCGACCTCCGGACCAAGCCTAAGAAGACTAGAACAGCTCCAAAAGGACTAGAATGGAATGGAAAACTCGGAATTGGCAAATGAAAGTGAAGCCTCGGCCTTCTATTTATAAACAACGATCGGAACTTCCGATCCTTGATCGGAACGTCCGGACCTCGATCGGAACGTCCGATCCTGCCATCAGAGCTTCTGAAGATCCTGATCTGCCACGTGTCAAAATATTACTTGTTGACTTCGGATAGGGGTGATCGGAGCTTCCGATCTAGCCAATCGTCATGGATGACATAATATGATCGGGGCTTCCGATCCTGCATCGGAGCTTCCGATCCTGTTCGGAACTTCCGAACCTACCTTCAGAGCTTCCGAACTCTATTCAAGTAATTATGATTAATCCCTTAATTACTGATTTCGGGTACGGGGTACTACATTCTCCCCCCCTTAAGATATTTCGTCCTAGAAAATAGATCTTAAGTACTGAATGCAATACAAGGTACAGAAACATTCTTTATTCAAATCAAACGTTTACAGAGTTTGCAACTGAATACAACTTAAGAATGAAATCAAAATAACTCAGGATGGTCTTTACGCATCCTGTCCTCAAGCTCCCAAGTAGCTTCCTCAGTGCCTCGGCGCTGCCACTGAACTAAAACCAAAGGAATGACTTTGTTCCATAAAACCTTATCCTTATAATCCAGGATACGAAGAGGTTTCTCAACATAAGTCAAATCCTTGTCTACCTGAACCTCAGACCGCTGCAGAATATGAGATTCATCCGCCACATACCATCGCAACAGAGATACGTGGAACACGTCGTGAATACTGGATAGATGCGGTGGCAAAGCTAGTCGATAAGCCAAATCGCCAATGCACTCCAAGATCTCAAACGAACCGATAAATCTGGGAGACAACTTGCCCTTAAGGCCAAATCTGAGAATCTTGCGGAAAGGTGACACTCTCAGAAACACTTTCTCCCCGACCTCGAACTGCAAGGGCCTACGCTTGATATTAGCATAACTGGCCTGACGATCCTGTGCAGTCTTAATCCGTTTCTTGATTTGATCAACAATATCTATCGCCTGCTGAATAAACTTCGGTCCCTCAGCCTGTCTCTCCCCCACTTCTTCCCAGAAGAGTGGAGTACGACAACGTCGCCCATACAACACCTCAAAAGGTGCCATCCCAATACTAGTATGATAGCTATTGTTGTACGCGAACTCGATCAACGGCAAATGATCCTGCCAGGCTGAACCAAAATCCATGACGCACGCTCTAAGCATATCCTCTAAAGTACGGATAGTGCGCTCTGACTGACCATCAGTCTCCGGATGATAGGCAGTACTCAAACTGAGAGTAGTACCCATCGCACGCTGAACACTCCCCCAGAATCTAGAAGTAAACCTGGGGTCCCGATCGCTGACAATGCTCACAGGCACTCCATGAAGTCGAACGATCTCCTGAATGTGCATCCGTGCCATGCGATCCACAGAGTACTCTCGGCTATAGGCAATGAAATGCGCTGACTTGGTGAGTCGGTCCACCACAGCCTTGATAGCATCACAGTTCCTCGGGGATACCGGCAAATGGGTCACAAAGTCCATTGTGATAAACTCCCATTTCCATTCAGGAATAGGCAGACTGTGAAGCAATCCTCCAGGTCGTCGGTGCTCTGCCTTGACCTGTTGACACACCAAACATCTCGAAACAAACTGATAAACACTGCGTTTCATTCCCTTCCACCAGAAACGAGTACGTAGATCCTTGTACATCTTGTTGCTCCCAGGATGAATACTCAACTTAGTGCGATGCGCCTGAGACAAAATCTCCTATCGCAACTCTTCATCCTGCGGAATCACAAGCCTACCAGACAAACACAGAAAGCCATCTGACTGATAATAAAATCCAGACGAGCTACCCTCGTTAGCTAGATGAGCTAAACGCTGGGTCTTCATCAGACATCTGAGCATCTCGGATCCACGAATACAAGGCTGGCTCAGATAATATCGCAAACATCTGGATACTCTGCATACCTTTCTTATGCTTGAAGGTATAACCTGAAGTACAACAGTCACTGATCGCACTAGACATCGAACAAGTCTGAAGTGCGGATAGTCGCACCTTGCGACTCAAAGCATCAGCGGTGAGATTAGCAGCTCCCGGATGGTACTTAATCTCGCAATCATAGTCCTTAAGCAAGTCCATCCAACGTCTCTGCCTCATGTTCAACTCCGCCTGAGTGAACAAATACTTGAGACTCTTATGGTCGGTGAAGATCTCAAATTTCTCGCCATACAGATAATGACGCCAGATCTTCAAAGCGAACACAATGGCTGCTAACTCCAAATCATGGACTGGGTAGTTGTCCTCGTGAAGCTTCAGCTTTCTAGAAGCGTATGCGATCACATGCCCATTCTGAGTCAGGACACAACCTAACCCCTGAAGAGAAGCATCCGTGTATACCACATACCCTTCAGATCCGGACGGTAATGCCAACACCGGCGCAGAAGTCAACCGCCGTCGAAGCTCACAGAAATTCTCCTCACACTCGGAGGACCACTCGAAATCCACACCCTTGCGGGTAAGCTGCGTCAACGGTCGAGCTAACTGAGAGAAGTTCAGAATAAAGCGACGATAATACCCTGCTAGACCCAGAAAACTACGGATCTCAGCAACTGTCGTCGGACGCGACCAATTAGGTACCGCTTCAATCTTGCTTGGATCAACAGAAATCCCTTCCCTGGATATGATATGGCCAAGAAAGACCACTCTATCCATCCAGAACTCACACTTGCTCAGCTTGGCGTACAACTGCTCATCTCGAAGAGTCTGTAGTACTAACCGCAAGTGAGAAACATGTTCTTCCGTATTACGCGAATACACCAAGATATCGTCAATAAAGACCACGACAAACTTGTCCAAATACTCCCTGAAGACACGGTTCATCAGATCCATGAATATAGCCGGCGCATTAGTCAAACCAAATGGCATCACTAGGAACTTGTAATGCGCATAGCGAGTACGGAATGCAGTCTTGGATACGTCCTGATCACGGACTCTCAACTGATGATACCCAGATCTCAAGTAAATCTTGGAGTAAACTGATGTGCCCTGCAGCTGGTCAAACAAGTCATCAATACAAGGCAACGGATACTTGTTCTTCACAGTGACTCGATTCAGCTGCCGATAGTCAATGCACAGCCGCATCGACCCATCCTTCTTCTTCACGAAGAGAACAGGAGCTCCCCAAGGAGATACACTAGGACGAATGTACCTCTTGCCCAGAAGATCCTGTAGCTGATTCTTCAACTCACGCATCTCTGACGGAGCAAGACGATACGGTGCACTAGAAATAGGCGAAGTACCCGACATCAACTCTATGCCAAACTCGACTTCCCTAGCAGGAGGAAAACCCAAAATCTCATCAGGAAATACATCTGGAAATTCATCCACAACAGGAATGCTCTCAATCCAAATACTCTCAGTGGACAAATCAACTGCATAGATAAGGTAGCTTTCCCCGCCAGACTCTAGAGCTCGACAGGCTTTCAAAGCTGATACCAAAGGCATCGGGGGTTGCGCTCCCTCACCATAGAAAAACCAACTCTCACTCCCCTCTGGATGAAAGCGTACTAATCTCTGATAGCAGTCCACTGAAGCTCGATAGGTAGTCAACATATCTATTCCCAGAATGCAATCAAAGTCGTCCATCGCCAGGACCATGAGATTCGCTAACAGAATGTTCCCTTCGAACTCTAAAGGGCAACCCATCACTAGACGCTTAACCAAAGTAGATTGACCTGTCGGAGTAGAAACAGACATCACTACGTCTAGTGCAATGCATGGTAACTTATGCCTCATCGATAGACATGACTCCCTGTCGCAGACTCAGTAGCTCGCCCACCTTCGACTGTCGGAGTGCAGGAGGAAAATACCGCTTTTGGAAATCTGTGCGGAACTTGGCCCAGGTGGCCACTCCTCTCGCCGCAACAAAAGGTGCAGAAGTAAACCTCCCCCACCTGCGCGCACGCCCATCCAGAAGATAGCCAAGGGTCTCCACCTTCTGCTCCTCGGTGCATTGGAAAGTCTGAAAAGTCGTCTCCATGCGGTCTAACCAGTTCTCCGCATCCTCCGGAGACTCACCTCCAACTAAGGGCTTAGGACCCATAGCTAAGAATCGACGCACAGTGAAACGCTCGTCATCACCACAACGCCCACCAACACTGCCATGAGAACTCCGGTCGTCACAATTTGCCATCTACAAAAATACCTCATGATGAGACTAAATCCCAAGAATTCTTTTGCATGCTCTGATACCATAAATGTAGTGACCCTTACTCGGATCACCTACTAAACAGAACTTAGGCATGCAATTAACTTAATTAAACAGACATCAGAATAAAACTGCGGAAACCATAAACAATATACAATCCTAAGTAAATGAATCTGTAATTTATCCAATAATATACAACCAAATCGAATAGCTGTATAAACCCAAACAACAGTAATAAAACCTAGACGAAGCTCCAGCTGGCCAACCACTGACTAGCCCCTCCTGGATCCACCCTCCTCGTCCAATCGCAAACCTACCCAATGGAATAGGGTGTCCAGAAAATACAGTGTACGAGACGTGAGCATAAAACGCTCAGTACGAGAGTATGAGTATACATGCATGCAAAAGTGAACTCCCTATAGACTCGAGGTCAAGGATCAGCTAACAGAGACAGACCGGGCCCTGGTATGTAGCATGCTATGCCGTCGCTTCAGGAGGTGGCTCCCATACCGAGATAACCGTGGATACGCCGGACCCAAATCGATGGAAGTCCATCCACTAACAGGATAGGGTACAACCCTACTAACAGACATCTCGAAAGAGATACAGCAAGATGCAAATGAATGCAGCATAATATCATGGCATATAAATCATGCAGTCACATAATACATGCATACTCAGTCAGGATATCTCGAACAGTACTTTCGTACCTCAAAACAGTGCAAGCTCTTCCAACTCTAGGTCCACGCCTAAAGTCTGCTCTACACTACCAAATGATACTACTATCATTGAAGTGCTCTAAAAGCCTTAACTAAGCTATTGCATACTCCTAAATATTTATAGGAAGCAAAAGCTATACCTTCGTCCGTAGTTAGCCCTTTGATGTCGATGCCTCCAGAACTTGGGCACAACTCCGCTATGACTACCGAACGTCTCGCCGACCTCCGGACCAAGCCTAAGAAGACTAGAACAGCTCCAAAAGGACTAGAATGGAAAGGAAAACTCGGAATTGGCAAATGAAAGTGAAGCCTCAGCCTTCTATTTATAGACAACGATCGGAACTTCCGATCCTTGATCGGAACGTCCGAACCTCGATCGAAACGTCCGAACCTCGATCGGAACGTCCGATCCTGCCATCGGAGCTTCCGAAGATCCTGATCTGCCATGTGTCAAAATATCACTTGTTGACTTCGGATAGGGGTGATCGGAGCTTCCGATCCTGATCGGAGCTTCCGATCTAGCCAATCGTCATGGATGACGTAATATGATCGGAGCTTCCGATCCTGCATCGGAGCTTCCGATCCTGTTCGGAACTTCCGAACCTACCTTCGGAGCTTCCGAACTCTATTCAAGTAATTATGATTAATCCCTTAATTATTGATTTCGGGTACGGGGTACTACATACGTAGCACCACCTCGATGGGGAGAGTCGGTGAGTTGTTTACGTGATCTCATCCTCGGGATCCCCAAAAGCAAAAGCAGTAATTTCTTGATTATCCGGACTTGATAATCCCACATTTAAAGACATGCATTGCATTATGCATTTGAATTATGTTTTGAGATGAATTTTGGAATTGCTTGTCTTGTATATATGTATCATGTTTTGATATATGATTTGATATGCATGTTTGTCTCTTTTACTGGGGATTGTATTCTCACCGGATTATCCGGATGTTGTCTTTGTTTGTATGTCTACTTGGCAACAGATAGGGCAGGACCGAGTCAGAGTAGACCTGGTTAACGTCAAGAGCAAGAGATAGAAGTGAGACTCGTTTAGAATTCGAATCAGCATGTCAATCTAGTTTATGTTTTGAGAACATGTTTTGTCATTCGAACTTCTCGTTTTGTATTGTAAGCAAGAATCGATGTAGGTACTATCGAATCGGATGTTTTTCTTCACTAAACTTTTCTTGTATTGTTGTTGGCCTATTAGATATTTTAAATGCAAGTGTTTAGGTTTGGTTGGATTTATTTTCGGTGCCTTGGATTTCTGGGCAAGAGGATGGCACGGGCGCGCGGCCTTTTGACGAGGTAAGGGCGCGGGCGCGCGTTCTGAGAGTGCGGGCGTGCTTGTTCTTGGCGAGGTGGGGGCGCGGGCGCTCTGGCTTTGGCGCGGGCGCTCGGTCATTCCCCTTGTAAAAAAAAAACTTTTTATGATAGCTTCGATTCTTGTATGATTAATTGTTGTTTACTCCGAGAATAGTGGTTTAGAAACGAGGTCTCACATTAAGTGGTATCAGAGCGATAAGATTCTTGGACTGAATTTAGAAGTGAGCGGGGTAAATCGAGTCCGCATGAATTGAATTCTCGCATGTGTTTGAATTATTTAATTGAGTTATTAAATACCATGCGAGCATGCTTTATTGATTGAGAATTAATTGAACTACATGATTATGTGATTAAATTCTAAAGCATGATTTACTTGAGATATGAATTTCTTGGATTTCTGGTTCGAATTCGAAATTTCTCGGGATGGTTGAATTATTCGAGAAAGTGGTTTTGGACACCGAATGTTGGAAGATCGAGGTAATTGTGTTCTAACTCGCTTGAGTATGAGATATATGTTCTTGATGTATATTGAACAGGAATCGAACTGCATAGAATCCAGTCAGGATAGAGT
The DNA here is from genome assembly GCF_033568475.1 of Henckelia pumila. Classification (NCBI taxonomy): domain Eukaryota; kingdom Viridiplantae; phylum Streptophyta; class Magnoliopsida; order Lamiales; family Gesneriaceae; genus Henckelia; species Henckelia pumila. The sequence goes on from NC_133120.1 coordinate 141,794,082, forward strand.
TATACTGCGTCTGATCAGATGGATATCTATTCGCCATTGATTGAAGAGTTATTGATGAGATTTCAGTCGTTTTAATCACCGACTCTGAAGAGTAATGAGAATACCGCGGGATGTGAAAGCTGGTTAGTAGAGATCGATCAGATATGAGATTCTCTGGACTACACTTATGACTGATGGATTTTGGGTGAGTTCCCTTAATTCTTTTGAGAAATCTAGATGATGAATTCCCTTCTTGTTTAGCTTTTGGGTTCTTTAGTCGCAACTCTGGATTTTGATTGGGAATAAGATTGAACTAGGCAGTATAGTACTTAGGCTTTTGGATTTGGATTTTGTTATCCGTTGAATTGTTCCTCTGGTAAGAATTTTGATTCAAGGATTTCTTTGATATTATTCTATAGATGAACCGTTTATTTCAGAATTGTGCGGAGGAATTCTCTTTGTTTGTAGTTGATGTTATAATCTAGCCCGAAGTGGCTGATAAACCAGTGGTTGAAGAGTTTGCTGACGTATTCTAGATGAGATTTCTGGATTTTCTCCGAGTTATGAGGTTAGTTTCAGCAACGACTTGAGATCGGGACTGTTCTTATCGTTGAATTCTTATCTTTTGGAATGAGAATTGTACTTATCATTCGGAGCTTTTGAGGATCATATAGTAGATTTTGTGCCGAACAATGGTATGTTATTCTTCGATGTCTGAATGTTGTTGGATCGAGTTGTCTTCCTCGATTTTATGATCTAGATCGACGTCCTTATCCGAGATTGGAAATTTATGAATTCTATCCCTGATTCTTTGAGGGATTCTTATCGTGGGTGAAGCCGATTACTTCGCAGAGTATGTACTTCTGTTTGGACTTCATCTTATGATACTAGTTCTTATTGATTGCAGAAGAGATTGATCAGCGCTTTAGGAATTTTTACTTCCTTTTGGACTGATGATCTTCAGTGTCAGGAACTTCTTCTTATTGAGATTGTGGTATGCTATTGTTCACAAAAATCATTTATTTGCTTGAGCATCGAGACAGCTGAAGACTCTCGAGATTCAATGTCTGAATCTGGACTTTGGGCTCGCAGCGATCTTATTGATCAGAAGATCTGTTATCTTTTGTCTTATGAGGAATTTTCGTGATCTGTTCTAATCTTAGGAATTGGAGTATTTGTTTTCGCAGACGGAACTGATTTGGAAATAGAAAAGAGGATTAGATTGTATGAGATTTCTGACTGCGAATCTTTATCTGATGAATTGTATGCAGCAATTGATGTTTTGAGCTGTTCTTATTTTGTCTACTATCTAACTTCGATTGACCGATTGTTGGAATCGGATACCGTTTTCTGTACAGAATGACTTTTATTCAAGACTAGAGGATTGATATCTTGTCAGAAGTCATCAGATGTCATGTTTTTGTCGAATTCTATCAGTTTAGATAGAGATCTTTGAGGCACTCGTTCTTTCGGCAAGGACTTCGATGAGATTTTGTTGTCTGATTTCAACTTATTCAGTTCGATATCCTCAGAACGATGGACAGCCAGATCAGACGAGTCGAACTTTAGATTTTATGCCTTGAGTTGGAACCAGATATGTTTCGTATTATGACTGAGCAGATGAGCATTTTTGCCGACGAGAATGAGTCGACTTTTGATTGGCGGACTTGAAGGAGTATTTGAGAGACACAGTTCGCGTTGGAACCGTGTTTGATTTCGAGGACGAAATCTTTTCTAAGAGGGGGAGAATTGTAACGCCCCGATTTTATCTTAATTGACTTTATTTGAGATAATCAAAGATTCCAGAGTGCAAGAGCCGACTTTATTTTGATCAGGGTCCTTTTTGAAAATTTTGGATTTTTCAGGGACTAAAACGCAAATATGGACTTAATTAGATATTTATACCTTGCTTTGACTCTTCTCCTTCACTCATCCTCCCTCCCACATGCCTCCCCTCCATTGAAGAACTCCAAACGTGAGTTTCAAGATTTGGAATTCTCCGTTTTTGTCGATCCGTCCGTTGGAATTTATTTCTGAAGGCAGATGAGAGATCAGGCTACGAGATCTTCGTTCTACCGTAAGTATTTCTCCAATCAGATACATTCATTTTTGGGATGTCGTTAGAATCAATTGAGTTGCTAGTATGTTGTTCTTGGCAGAGTTCTGATCGTTTATTATCTGTCGGTTTCGAAATAGAGCGTCGTTCGGATTTGTTATGATTTTTGAAGGGATTTTTGAAAGTTGAGTTTTTATGATTTGTTGGAATTGGATTGTTATGGTTGAATGTTGATTGTTAAGAGTTGTTTGGATTGATATTATGCTGTCTGCGTTTTCGGTTTGATCAGAATACAGTCGTTATGCCGCCGGTTTGAGTTTTGGATTTTCAATCGGTTTGTAGTGTTTGAGCCAAGTCTTCGATTTAGTTTTATTTTGATCTCGAGCCTTTATTAATTCTTTTGACAGATTCGTTTGAAGGCCGTTGAGTTGCGAGATTGCAAGAGTTGTATCGCTTTGAAGATTGTAGCCGGTATAGTATCGATTTCTAATTATCGATTGAGGAAGTTTGATTGAATCTTGATTGAGGAATTGTTGTTGTTTCTAGGTTGGAGCATCGACGTTTGAAAGAGGTATAAGATGACTTAGACTGGAATGGAACGAGTGACTCGAATCCGACTTGATTCGAGTGTTCCGGAAAAATCACATACTTGCATGTTATTTGCTTTTAATGGAATTTAGTTGGTTGAGTTATGTTTGCATTGCATTCATCTTGAGCTAAGAATCCTTGATTTCAGTGGGCAGGACGGCCCTTTTATGTTAGACATTTTGGGGGCTATATTGTGAGTGGCCTGGGTGTAGCCGTTTCACCTAGTGCTAGCATACTCCTTATAATCGCACCAAAGTCTAGAGGATGGAGATACATAGCGCCACCTCGATGGGGAGAGTCGGTGAGTTGTTTACGTGATATCATCCTCGGGATCCCCAAAAGCAAAAGCAGCAATTTCTTGATTATCCGGACTTGATAATCCCACATTTAAAGACATGCATTGCATTATGCATTTGAATTATGTTTTGAGATGATTTTTGGAATTGCTTGTCTTGTATATATGTATCATGTTTTGATATGTTATTTGATATGCATGTTTGTCTCTTTTACTGGGGATTGTATTCTCACCGGATTATCCAGTTGTTGTCTTTGTTTGTATGTGTACTTGGCAAAAGGTGGGGCAGGACCGAGTCAGAGTAGACCTGGTTAACGTCAAGAGAAAGAGATAGAAGTGAGACTCGTTTAGAAGTCGAATCAGCATGTCAATCTAGTTTATGTTTTGCGAACATGTTTTGTCATTCGAACTTCTCGTTTTGTATTGTAAGCAAGAATCGATGTAGGTACTACCAAATCGGATGTTTTTCTTCACTAAACTTTTCTTGTATTGTTGTTGGCCTATCATATATTTTAAATGCAAGTTTTTAGGTTTGGTTGGATTTATTTTCGGTGCCTTGGATTTCTGGGCGAGAGGACGGCGCGGGCGCGTGGATATTGGCGCGGGCGCGTGGCCTTTTGACGAGGTAAGGGCGCGGGCGCGCGTTCTGAGAGCGCGGGCGCGCTTGTTCTTGGCGAGGCGGGGGCGCAGGCGCTCTGGTTTCGGCGCGGGCGCGCAGTCGTTCCCCTTTTAAAATTTTTTTTTTTATGATAGCTTCGATTCTTGTATGATTAATTGTTGTTTACTCCGAGAATAGTGGTTTAGAAACGAGGTCTCACACATATACACGTGTATGGCTGACTAATCAAGTGGTTTAAAAGATATATTCAAGCCAAATTGTAATTTAGTCCCTGAAACTTCAAAAATTTCAAAACAAACCTCGGCCCTCTTTTTAATTCAATTTCAATCCTATATAATTTAAGAATATTAGAATTTAAATCTAAACTCTAAAAATTCTCAAATTAAATATACTCGGATTAAAATTAAATAATCTCGGATTAAATCAAATAATCCCGGGCCTTACAATTCTCCCCCTCTAAGACATGATTTCGCCCTCAAAAACGCATACAATCAATATACACATAATATAAAGAATAATGGAAATAATGAATAAGACTCACATCAGTGAAATAACTCTAGATATCTCTGTCTCATATCTTCTTTGGTTTCCCATGTCGCTTCTTCAACTCCATGTCGACTCCACTGAACCTTAACTAACTGTATCGTCTTGTTCTGAGCTGTTTTTCTTGGTGATCAAGTTTCTGAATAGGTTGTTCAAAGTAACTCAGAGATTCATCAACTTCAGCTTCATCAGGCTGGATTATATGAGAAACATCAGGCTGATACTTTCGGAGCATAGAAAGATGCAACACATCATGTATTCCAGATAAAGACGGGGGTAATTCAAGTCTATAGGCAAGATCACCTATCTTCTCGAGAATCTCATAAGGACCTATGAATCGTGGAGACAACTTCCCTCGCTTGCCAAATCTGGCTGTGCCTCTGAACGGAAAAATCTTCAAGAACACCCGATCTCCTTGTTCAAAACACAAAGTCCTATGTCGAACATTGTCATACTTCGCTTGTCGATCTTGAGCTATCTTCATTCGCTTATGAATCAATTTCACTTTTTCAGTCATCTCTTGGATCATATCCGGTCCAGTATCAGGTACCTCTGAGATATCATCCCAATATAGAGGAGATTTGCACTTCTTACCATACAAAGCTTCAAATGGAGCCATCTCGATACTCGTCTGATAACTGTTATTGTACGAGAACTCCACAAGTGGTAACGAATCTTGCCAAGTAATGTTAAAATCTAACACTACAGCTCTCAACATATACTCAAGTGTCTGAATAGTTCGTTATGACTGTCCATCAGTTTGAGGATGATAAGCAGTACTCAGATGCAAACGAGTACCAAGAGCTTATTGCAGACTGTGCCAAAAGTGAGACGTGAATCGAGTATCTCGATCAGATACAATATACTTAGGCACACCGTGCGATCTTACCACTTCTCTGACGTATATTTCTGCCATCTGATCATGTCGATACGTCATCTTGTATGGAATGAAACAAGCGGATTTCGTCAATTTATCAATAATCACCCAAATGGCATCGCAACCTCTGGATGAACGCGGTAATCTCGTCACAAAATCCATGGAAATGTGATCTCACTTCAATTCAAGAATAGATAAGCTGTGCAAAAGACCACCCGATTTCTTTCTTTTTGCCTTCACCTGTTGACAATTCAGACAACGGGATACATATTCGGTGACATCTGACTTCATCTGTTTCCACCAATACTGATTCTTCAAGTCATTGTACATTTTTCTACCACCAAGATGAATACTGAATCTAGTGTTGTGGGCTTCTTTCAATATCTCCTGTCTCAAATCAGAAACATCTGGAACAACAATTTTGTTATTCACAAATAACACATCATCAGTACTAACCTGATATTCTGATCGATGCCCTGATCTGACCATATTAATCGACTTCTGAACACTTTGATCATCTTTTTGTGCTTCTCTAATTCGAATCAATAACTCATGCTCAGCTCGAATACCACAAACACGGATAGGCTTCACATCTGTTTCAAATACTAATCCAGCAGTACAACAGTTATCTATCAAATGAAAAATACTGATAATAGATAAAGACAGGGAACATATCTTTCGACTCAATGCATCTGCCGCTGCATTGGATTTTCTCGGATAGTATTTTATTTCACAATAAAAGTCCTTAAATAAATCAAGCCATCTTCGTTGCCTCATGTTCAGTTCATACTGCAAAAACAGATATTTCAAGATTTTATGGTCAGAATAAATTTCAAATTTCTCACCGTATAAATAGGGTCGCCATATCTTCAATGCAAAGACAATGGCTGCCAATTCAAGATCATGAATTGGATATCGTGTCTCATGCGGCTTCAACTGTCTCGAGGCATAAGCAATAACATGTCCTCGCTACATAAAACACATCCCAATCCCCTGTGAGAAGCATCATAGTATACAGTGAAATCACCAATACCTGAGGGAATCGTCAAGACTGATGCAGTCGTTAACCTCTTCTTCAGCTCAATAAAACTAGCTTCACATGCTTCCGTCTAGACATACGGTGCATTCTTATGTGTCAATTGAGTAATAGGCTTCGCAATACTAGAGAAATCTCTGATAAATCTTCAATAGTAACCTTCTAAGCCCATAAAATTCCATATTTCTAGAAATGAAGTTGGTATTGGCCAATTTATCACTGCCTCAACCTTGCTCGGAACAACTGAAATACCATCTCCTGAAATAATATGCCCAAGAAAAATGACTTTCTGCAACCAAAATTCACATTTTGACAGTTTGGCATATAATTTCTCTTCTCTCAATGTTTTCAAAATGATTCTAAGATGTTCAGCATGATCACATAAATTCTTAGAATATATCAAAATATCATCAATAAATATAATGACAAAGGCATCCAAATATTTTTGAAATACCCGATTCATCAATCCCATAAAAACAGCTGGAGCATTGGTCAAACCAAATGGCATAAGAATGAACTCGTAATGACCATACCTCGTTCTGAAAGCAGTCTTTGATACATCCACATCTCGTACCCTCAACTGATGATAACCGGATCCCAAATAAATCTTATAATATATTGATGAATCCTGCAACTGATCAAACAAATCATCGATTCTAGGCAAAGGATAACGATTCTTTACTGTTGCTTTATTCAATTGTCGATAGTCAATACAAAGCCTCATCGATCCGTCCTTGTTTCGTACAAACAGTACCGGAGTGCCCCAAGGAGAAACTCTTGGTCTAATGTACCCTTTGGCAAGAAGATCCTCAAGTTGATCTTTTAGTTCCTTCGATTCAACAGGAGCCATTCTGTATGGAGCTTTTGATATCGGTTGCGTACCTGGCATCAGTTCTATACTGAAGTCTACCTCTCGAGCTGGAGGCAATCCTGGGATCTCATCAGGAAAGACATCAGCAAATTCACTAACCACTGGCAAATCTGACAATTTCAGGCTAGTTTTCAGCGCATCGACAACATATATAAGAAATCCTTTTGCTCCTCTCTGCAATAAGTGAGTCATAGATAGCAAAGATATCAAAGGAATTCTAGCTCGTGAATCCTTATCGTAAAACTTCTATTCGTCAATCATCTCTGGTCTAAATCTCACAACCTTCTGAAAACAATCAACTATAGCCCTGTACTTGGTTAACATGTATATGCCAATAATACAATCAAAGTCTGACAAACCAAGCACAATACAGTCTATATCAATCACACTGCCTTCATACTGTAGCATACAATTCCTGACCGATTTCACAGATACTATAACTCTCCCCAAAGGTGAAGAGATGGACACTACAGTAGCTAATGGCTCAACAGAAAAATCATGCGATATAACAAATTGTTCAGAAATAAACGTATGCGAAGCACCCGTATCTACTAGCACATAAGCAGGATAACCATAAATAGAGCAGTTACTTGCAATAACATCATCAGGTGCTTCTTGAGCCTGCAACTCAGTCAAAGCAAAGACTCAAGCTTGTTTCCTAGGAGGTTTACTCGCTGACTGGCTTCCTCCTGCTCGACTCTGTGCTGGTAGTTGTGGCAGAAAAGAATGAACTGAAGATGCTTGCCTCTCTGGCTGAGTCACTGATCTAAATGATCCAGCACCTTGTGAACTTCCAGAACCACGTTGTGGGAAGACTCTTGCAAAATGTCCCGTCTGGTTACAAATATGACAAGTACCAAATACACCTCTACATTGGTCACTAGAATGACGACCTCCACATTTTTTACAGTATACTCTAAAGGAACCCGAACTCTGTCCAGACTGAAACTTCCTTTGTCCACTAGAACTAGAAGAACTGCTACCTGCTTTCTTAAACTGCTTCCCTTTAGCTTTGAAGAAATCTCTTCTGTTACTACCACTTCCTTTCTCAAATCTAGGTGGTGGTGGTGGAATCTGTGGCTGATCCTGGGATGGTCTAGCTGGCAGTGGTACAAACTGTGCTCCTCTCTATCTTAGTATACCAGCTTCCAGCCAAATTTCACACTCCACAAAATTATCAGTTCCCTTCAACGTTGGCGGTTTAAATGTAGTGACCCTTACCCGGATCACCTACTAAACAGAACTTAGGCATGCAATTAACTTAATAAACATATACCAGAATAAACTGCGGAAACATTACTAAAATTACAATCCCAAGGCAAGGAATCTGTAAATATCCAAAATAGATTATACAACCAAATCGAAAGCTGTATCAACCCAAGACAACAGAAATAAACCTAGACGAAGCTCCAGCTGGCCAACCACTGCCTAGCCCCTCTTGGAACCACCCACCTTGTCCAATCGCAAACCTGCCCCATGGAATAGGGTGTCCAGAAACACAGAGTACGAGACGTGAGAATAAAACGCTCAGCACGAGAGTATGAGTATACATGCATGCAAAGTGAACTCCTTATAAACTCGAGGTCAAGGATCAGATAACAGAGACAGACCGGGCCCTGGTATGTAGCATGCTGTGCCGTCGCTTCAGGAGGTGGCCCCATACCATAATACCAGCGGATATGCCGGACCCAAATCGATGGAAGTCCAACCACTAACAGGATAGGGATAAACCCTACTAACAGATATCTCGAAGGAGATAGCTCAGTATGCAAATGAATGCAGCATAAATCAATGACATATAACCAATGCAGTCACATAATACATGCATACTCAGTCAGGATATCTCGAACAGTACTTCCGTATCTCAAATCGGTACAAGCTCTACCAACTCTAGGTCCACGCCTATAGTCTGCTCTACACTGCCAAATGATACTACTATCATTAAAGTTCTCTAAAAGCCTTAACTAATCTATTGCATACTCCTAAATATTTATAGGAAGCAAAAGTTATACCTTCGTCCGTCGTTAGCCCTTTGATGTCGATGCCTCCAGAACTTGGGCACAATCCGCTACGACTATCGAACGCCTCGAAAACTCCAGGGTCAAGCCTAGGAAGGCTAGAACAACTCGAATACAACTAGAGTAAAGAGGAAATCCGGAATTGGCAATTGAAAGTGAATTCTCGGCCTTCTATTTATAGACAACTATCGGAGCCTCCGATCCTCGATCGGAACGTCCGAACCACGATCGGAACGTCCGATCCTGCCATCGGAGCTTCCGAAGATCCTGATCTACCACGTGTCAAAATATCACTTGTTGACTTCGGATAGGGGTTATCGGAGCTTTCGATCCTGATCGGAGCTTCCAATCTTGCCACACGTCATGCCTGACGTAATACCATCAGAGCTTCCGATCTTGTTCAAAGCTTCCGATCCTGTTCGGAGCTTCCGAACTCACCTTCGGAGCTTCCGAACTCTTCCCAAGTAATTATGATTAATTCCTTAATTATTGATTTTGGTTACGGGCTACTACATTCTCCCCCACTTAAGATATTTCGTCCTCGAAATCAGATTTTAAGTACTGAATGTAATACAGAAATCAGAAACATTCTTTATTCAAATCAAACGTTACAGAGTTTGCAACTGAAAACAACTTAAGAATGAAATCAAAACAACTCAGAATGGTCTTCACGCATCCTGTCCTCAAGTTCCCAAGTAGCTTCCTCAGTGCCTCGGCGCTGCCACTGAACCAAAACCAGAGGAATGACTTTGTTCCGCAAAACCTTATCCTTATAATCCAGGATACGAATAGGTTTCTCAACATAGGTCAAATCCTTGCTCACTTGAACCTCAGACCACTGCAGAATATGAGACTCATCTGCCACATACCGTTGCAACAGTGATATGTGGAACACGTCGTGAATACTGGAAAGATGCGGTGGCAAAGCTAGTCGATAAGCCAAATCGCCAATGCTCTCCAAGATCTCAAACGGACCGATAAATCTGGGAGACAACTTGCCCTTAAGGCCAAATCTAAGAATCTTGCAAAAAGGTGACACTCTCAAAAACACTTTCTCCCCGACATCGAACTGCAAAGGCCTACGCTTAGTGTTAGCATAGCTGGCCTGACGATCCTGTGCAGTCTTAATCCGTTTCTTGATCTGATCAACAATGTCTATCGCTTGTTGGATAAACTCCGGTCCCTCAGCCTGTCTCTCCCCCACTTCTTCCTAAAAGAGTGGAGTACGACAACGTCGCCCGTACAATGACTCAAAAGGTGTCATCCCAATACTAGTATGATAGCTGTTGTTGTACGCGAACTCGATCAATGACAAATGATCCTGCCAGGCTGAACCAAAATCCATAACGCACGCTCGAAGCATATCCTCCAAAGTACGGATAGTGCGCTCTGACTGACCATCTTTCTCCGGATGATAGGCAGTACTCAAACTGAGAGTAGTACCCATCGCACGCTGAACACTACCCAGAATCTAGAAGTAAACCTGGGGTCTCGATCACTGACAATGCTCACAGGCACTCCATGAAATCGAACGATTTCCTGAATGTACAATCGAGCCATACGATCCACATTGTACTCCCGGCTATAGGCAATAAAATGCGCTGACTTGGTGAGTCGGTCCACCACAACCCAGATAGCATCATAGTTCCTCGGGGATACCGGCAAATGGGTCACAAAGTCCATTGTGATAAACTCCCATTTCCATTTAGGAATAGGCAGACTGTGAAGCAATCCTCCAGGTTGTCGGTGCTCTGCCTTGACCTGTTGACACACCAAATGTAGTAGCCCGTAACCGAAATCAGTAATTAAGGAATTAATTATAATTACTTGGGAAGAGTTCGGAAGCTCCAAGGTGAGTTCGGAAGCTCCGAACAGGATCGGAAGCTCCGATGATATTATGTCAGGCATGACGTGTGGCGAGATCGGAAGCTCCGATCACCCCTATCCGAAGTCAACAAGTGATATTTTGACACGTGGCAGATCAGGATCTTCGGAAGCTCCGATGGCATGATCGGACGTTCCGATCGAGGTTCGGACGTTCCGATCGTTGTCTATAAATAGAAGGCCGAGAATTCACTTTCAATTGCCAATTCCGGATTTCCTCTCTACTCTAATTATATTCGAGTTGTTCTAGCCTTCCTAGGCTTGACCCGGGAGTCGTCGAGGCATTTGATAGTCGTAGCAGAGTTGTACCCAAGTTCTGGAGGCATCGATATCAAAGGGCTAACGAAGGACGAAGGTATAGCTTTTGCTTCCTATAAATATTTAGGAGTATGCAATAGCTTAGTTAAGGATTTTAGAGTACTTTAATGATAGTAGTATCATTTGGCAGTGTAGAGCAGACTATAGGCGTGGACCTGGAGTTGGTAGATCTTGCACTGATTTGAGGTACGAAAGTACTGTTCGAGATATCCTGACTGAGTATGCATGTATTATGTGACTGCATGGTTTATATTTCATTGATTTATGCTGCATTCATTTGCATACTGAGCTATCTCCTTCGAGATGTCTGTTAGTAGGGTTTTTCCCTATCCTGTTAGTGGTTGGACTTCCATCGATTTGGGTCCGGCATATCCACTGGTATTATGGTATGGGAGCCACCTTCTGAAGCGACAGCACAGCGTGCTACATACCAGGGCCCGATCTGTCTCTGTTATCTGATCCTTGACCTCGAGTTTATAGGGAGTTCACTTTGCATGCATGCATACTCATACTCTCGTGCTGAGTGTTTTATGCTCACGTCTCGTACTCTGTGTTTCTGAACACCCTATTCCATGGGGCAGGTTTGCGATTGGATGAGGCGGGGGATCCAAGAGAGGCTAGGCAGTTGTTGGTCAGCTGGAGCTTCGTCTAGGTTTTATTTCTGTTGTTATTTGGATTGATTCAGCAGTTCGATCTGGTTGTATAATATTTGTGTATTTATAGATTCCTTGCCTTGGTATTGTAATTTTAGTAATGTTTCCGCAGTTTATTCTGATATCTGTTTATTAAGTTAATTGCATGCCTAAGTTCTGTTTAGTAGGTGATCCGGGTAAGGGTCACTACATTTATGGTATCAGATCATGAAAAGTATTCTTGGGATTTAGATTCTACATAAGATAACCGTTAGGTTAATTTTGTAGATGGCAGATCGTGACGACCAGAGTTCTCATGGCAGTATTGGTGGGCGTTGGGGTGATGCCGACCAGGAGCCTCGTCGGGAACGCCGCCATCGTCATCGAGATGAGGACCGTTTTAGTGTACGTCGATTCTTGCAGATGGGGCCTAAGCCCTTGGTTGGAGGTGAGTCTTCGGAGGATGCGGAGAACTGGTTGGACCGCATGGAGATAACTTTTCAGACTTTCCAATGCACCGAGGAGCAGAAGATGGAGACCCTGGGTTATCTTTTGGATGGACTTGCGCGCAGGTGGTGGAGGTTTACTTCTGCACCTTTTGTTGCGGCAAGAGGAGTGGCCACCTGGGCCGAGTTCCGCACAGCTTTTCAGAAGCTGTATTTTCCTCCTGCACTCCGTCAGTCAAAGGCAGGTGAGCTACTGAGTCTGCAACAGGGAGCCATGTCTATTGATGAGTATCAGCAGAAGTTCTTTGATCTGCTATCCTATTGCCCCGAGATTGCTGACAGCTCTGGGATGAAGTATAATCTGTTCCTTCAGGGCCTTAACCCTGAGATCCATGACCGTGTGGCGGTTGGCGACGACATGTCCTACGAGGGTTTGGTGAGCCATTGTCACTAGGCGGAGGACAGCATTTGACGGAACAGGTATTTCTCTCAGTCGAGACCTACTTGTTCTTTGGGTCCCCGTGCCCAATCTTTCAAGAAGTCTGGATCTACTTCTTCTTCCTATGGCTCTGCTGGTGTTGTCCGTTTCGGTAGGAAGGACAAGTGTGATCACTGTGGGAAGAACCATCCATCCAACAAGTGCCGTAGAGCTTCTGGAGCTTGTTTCCGTTGTGGAGAGACTGGTCATATCCGGAGGGATTGTCCACTATATGGGGGAGGCGGTTCTGGTTCTGGTTCAGGATCTGGTTCTTAGGCCACCGTTCAGCAGAGGTCGCAGGGACAGCCTGCTGGGAGTTCTCATTTGAGGCCACGAGCTTCTGGCCAGGTGTTTGCCCTGAGACATGATCAGGCAGTGGAGGAGAATGAGAAAGTCATCGCAGGTACATTTCTGCTTTATGGTATACCTGCTCTTGTACTTATTGACACTGGTGCATCTCATTCCTTCATTTCTGCACGTTTTGTTAAGAGGCATAAGTTATCATTCATTGCACTAGACGTAGTGATGTCTGTTTCTACTCCGACGGGCCAATCTGCTTTGGCTAAGCGTCTAGTGATGGGTTGCCCTTTAGAGTTCGAGGATAACATTTTGATTGCGAAACTCATGGTCCTGGCGATGAACGACTTTGATTGCATTCTGTGAATAAATATGTTGACTACCTATCGAGCTTCAGTGGACTGCTATCAGAGATTAGTGCGCTTTCATCCAGAAGGGAGTGAGATCTGGTTTTTCTATGGAGAGGGAGCACGACCCCCGATGCCTTTGGTATCAGCTTTGAGAGCCTGTCTAGCTCTAGAGTCTGGCGGGGAAGGCTACCTTATCTATGCAGTTGATTTGTCCACTGAGAGCATTGGGATAGAGAGTGTTCCTGTTGTAGATGAATTTCCAGATGTATTTCCTAATGAGATTCCGGGTTTTCCTCCTGTTAGGGAAGTCGGGTTTGGCATAGAGTTGATGCCGGGTACTTCACCTATTTCTCGAGCACCGTATCGTCTGGCTCCTTCAGAGATGCGTGAGTTAAGGAATCAGCTACAGGATCTTTTGGACAAGGGGTACATTCGTCCTAGTGTATCTCCTTGGGGAGATCCTGTTCTTTTTGTAAAGAAGAAGGATGGGTCAATGCGGCTGTGCATTGACTATCGGCAGCTGAATCGAGTCACTGTGAAGAAAAAGTATTTGTTGCCTCATATTGATGACTTGTTTGATCAGCTGCAGGGTACTTCAGTTTACTCCAAGATTGACTTTAGATCTGGGTATCATCAGTTGAGAGTCCGTGATCAGGACGTAGCCAAGACTGCATTCCGTACTTGCTATGGGCATTACGAGTTTCTAGTGATGCCATTTGGTTTTACTAATGCGCCGGCTATATTCATGGACCTGATGAACCGTGTCTTCAGGGAGTATTTGGACAAGTTTTTCGTGGTTTTCATTGACGACATCTTTGTGTATTCGCGTAATATGGAAGAGCATGTTTCTCACTTGCGGTTGGTACTACAGACTCTTCGGGATGAGCAGTTGTATGCCAAGCTGAGCAGGTGTGAGTTCTGGATGGATCGAGTGGTCTTTCTTGGCAATATCATATCCAGGGAAGGGATTTCTGTTGATCCAAGCAAGATTGAGGCGGTGCTTAATTGGTCGCGTCCGACGACGGTTGCTGAGATCCGTAGCTTTCTGGGTCTAGCAGGATATTATCGTCGCTTCATTTTGAATTTCTCTCAACTAGCTCGACCTTTGACGTAGCTTACCCGCAAGGGTGTGGATTTCGAGTGGTCCTCTGAGTGTGAGGAGAATTTCTGTGAGCTTCGACGGCGGTTGACTTCTACGCCGGTGTTGGCATTACCGTCAGGATCTGGAGGGTATGTGGTATACAATGATGCTTCTCTTCAGGGGTTAGGTTGTGTTATGACTCAGAATGGGCATGTGATTGCATACGCTTCTAGACAGCTGAAGCTTCACGAGGACAACTACCCAGTCCATGATTTGGAGTTAGCAGCCATTGTGTTCGCTTTGAAGATCTGGCGTCATTATCTGTATGGCGAGAAATTTGAGATCTTCATCGACCATAAGAGTCTCAAGTATTTTTTCACTCAGGCGGAGTTGAACATGAGGCAGAGACGTTGGATGGACTTGCTTAAGGACTATGATTGCGAGATTAAGTACCATCCGGGAGCTGCTAATCTCACTGTTGATGCTTTGAGTCGCAAGGTGCGACTATCCGCACTTCAGACTTGTTCGATGTCTAGTGCGATCAGTGACTGTTGTACTTCGGGATATACCTTCAAACATAAGAAAGGTATGCAGAGTATCCAGATGTTTGCGATATTATCTGAGCCAGCTTTGTATTCGCGGATTCGAGATGCTCAGATGTATGATTCAAAGACCCAGCGTTTAGCTCTTCTAGCTAACGAGGGTAGCTCGTCTGGATTTCACTATCAGTCAGATGGTTTTCTGTGTTTGTCTGGTAGGCTTGTGATTCCGCAGGATGTAGAGTTGCGAGAGGAGATTTTGTCTCAGGCGCATCGCACTAAGTTGAGTATTCATCCGGGGAGCAACAAGATGTACAAGGATCTACGTACTCATTTCTGGTGGAAGGGAATGAAACGCAGTGTTTATCAGTTTGTTTCGAGATGTTTGGTGTGCCAACAGGTCAAGGCAGAGCACCGACGACCTGGAGGATTGCTTCACAGTCTACCTATTCCTGAATGGAAATGAGAGTTTATCACAATGGACTTTGTGACCCATTTGCACCCCCGAGAAACTGTGATGCTATCTGGGTTGTGGTGGACCGACTCACCAAGTCAGTGCATTTCATTGCCTATAGCCGGGAGTACAATGTGGATCTTATGGCTCGGTTGTACATTCAGGAGATCGTTCGACTTCATGGAGTGCCTGTGAGCATTGTCAGCGATCGAGACCCCAGGTTTACTTCTAGATTCTGGGGGAGTGTTCAGCGTGTGATGGGTAATACTCTCAGTTTGAGTACTGCCTATCACCCGGAGACTGATGGTCAGCCAGAGCGCACTATCCGTACTTTGGAGGATATGATTCGAGCGTGCGTTATGGATTTTGGTTCAGCCTGGCAGGATCATTTGCCATTGATCTAGTTCGCGTACAACAACAGCTATCATACTAGTATTGGGATGGCACCTTTTGAGGCGTTGTGCGGGCGACGTTGTCGTACTCCACTCTTCTGAGAAGAAGTGGGGGAGAGACAGGCTGAGGGACCGGAGTTTATCCAACAGGCGATAGACATTGTTGATCAAATCAAGAAACGGATTAAGACTGCACAGGATCGTCAGGCCAGCTATGCTAACACTAAGCTTAGGCATTTGCAGTTCGATGTCAGGGAGAAAGTATTTTTGAGAGTGTCACCTTTTCGCAAGATTCTCAGATTTGGCCTTAAGGGAAATTTGTCTCCCAGATTTATCGGTCCATTTGAGATCTTGGAGAGCATTGGCGGTTTGGCTTATCGACTAGCTTTGCCACCGCATCTTTCCAGTATTCACGACGTGTTCCACGTATCACTTTTGCGACGGTATGTGGCGGATGAGTCTCATATTCTGCAGCGGTCTGAGGTTCAGGTGAGCAAGGATTTGACGTATGTTGAGAAACCTATTCGTATCCTGGATTATAAGGATAAGGTTTTGCGGAACAAAGTCATTCCTTTGGTTTTAGTTCAGTGGCAGCGCCGAGGCACAGAAGAATCTACTTGGGAACTTGAGGACAGGATGCGTGAAGACCATCCTGAGTTGTTTCAATATCGGTTTGAGTTGTATTCAGTTGTAAACTCTGTGAGCGTTTGACTGGAATAAAGAATGCTTTTGATTTCTGTATTACATTCAGTACTTAAGATCTGATTTCGAGGACGAAATATCTTAAGTGGGGGAGAATGTAGTAGCCCGTAACCAAAATCAGTAATTAAAGAATTAATCATAATTACTTGGGAAGAGTTCGGAAGCTCCGAAGGTGAGTTCGGAAGCTCCGGACAGGATCGGAAGCGCCGATGATATTACGTTAGGCATGACGTGTGGCGAGATCGGAAGCTCCGATCACCCCTATCCTAAGTCAACAAGTGATATTTTGACACGTGGAAGATCAGGATCTTTGGAAGCTCCGATGGCAAGATCGGACGTTCCGATCGAGGTTCGGACATTCCGATCGAGGATCGGAGGCTCCGATCATTGTCTATAAATAGAAGGCCGAGAATTCACTTTCAATTGCCAATTCCGGATTTCCTCTCTACTCTAATCGTATTTGATTTGTTCTAGCCTTCCTAGGCTTGACCCGGGAGTCGTCGAGGCGTTCGATAGTCGTAGCGGAGTTGTGCCCAAGTTCTGGAGGCATCGACATCAAAGGGCTAACGACGGACGAAGTTATAGCTTTTGCTTCCTATAAATATTTAGGAGTATGCAATAGCTTAGTTAAGGCTTTTAGAGTACTTTAATGATAGTAGTATCATTTGGCAGTGTAGAGCAGACTATAGACATGGACCTAGAGTTGGTAGAGCTTGCACTGATTTGAGGTACGAAAGTACTGTTCGAGATATCCTGACTGAGTATGCATGTATTATGTGACTGCATGGTTTATATGTCATTGATTTATGCTGCATTCATTTGCATACTGAGCTATCTCCTTCGAGATGTCTGTTAGTAGGATTTTTCCTTATCCTGTTAGTGGTTGGACTTCCATCGATTTGGGTCCGGCATATCCACTGGTATTATGGTATGGGAGCCACCTCCTGAAGCGATGGCACATCGTTCTGTCTCTGTTATCTGATCCTTGACCTCGAGTTTATAGGGAGTTCACTTTGCATGCATGTATACTCATACTCTCGTGCTGAGCGTTTTATGCTCACATCTCGTACTCTGTGTTTCTGGACACCCTATTCCATGGGGCAGGTTTGCGATTGGATGAGGCGGGTGGATCCAAGAGAGGCTAGGCAGTTGTTGGTCAGCTGGAGCTTCGTCTAGGTTTCATTTCTGTTGTTATTTGGATTGATTCAGCAGTTCGATCTGGTTGTATAATATTTGGGTATTTACAGATTCCTTGCCTTGTGATTGTAATTTTAGTAATGTTTCCGCAGTTTATTTTGATATCTGTTTATTAAGTTAATTGCATGCCTAAGTTCTGTTTAGTAGGAGATCCGGGTAAGGGTCACTACACCAAACATCTCGAAACAAACTGATAAACACTGCGTTTCATTCCTTTCCACCAGAAACGAGTACGTAGATCCTTTTACATCTTGTTGCTCCCAGGATGAATACTCAACTTAGTGCGATGCGCCTGAGACAAAATCTCCTCTCGCAACTCTACATCCTGCGGAATCACAAGCCTACCAGACAAACACAGAAAACCATCTGACTGATAGTGAAATCCAGACGAGCTACCCTCGTTAGCTAGACGAGCTAAATGCTGGGTTTTTGAATCAGACATCTGAGCATCTCGAATCCGCGAATACAAAGCTGGCTCAGATAATATCGCAAACATCTGGATACCCTGCATACCTTTCTTATGCTTGAAGGTATATCCTGAAGTACAACAGTCACCGATCGCACTAGACATCGAACAAGTCTGAAGTGTGGATAGTCGCACCTTGCGACTCAATGCATCAGCAGTGAGATTAGTAGCTCCCGGATGGTACTTAATCTCGCAATCATAGTCCTTAAGCAAGTCCATCCAACGTCTCTACCTCATGTTCAATTCCGCCTGAGTGAACAAATACTTGAGACTCTTATGGTCGGTGAAGATCTCAAATTTCTCGCCATACAGATAATGATGCCAGATCTTCAAAGCGAACACAATGGCTGCCAATTCCAAATCATGGACTGGGTATTTGTCCTCGTGAAGCTTCAGCTGTCTAGAAGCGTATGCGATCACATGCCCATTCTGAGTCAGGACACAACATAACCCCTACAGAGAAGCATAAGTGTACACCACATACCCTCCAGATCCTGACGGTAATGCCAACATCGGCGCAGAAGTCAACCGCCGTTGAAGCTCACAGAAATTCTTCTCACACTCGGAGGACCACTCGAAATCCACACCCTTGTGGGTAAGCTACGTAAAAGGTCGAGCTAGTTGAGAGAAATTCAAAATGAAGCGACTATAATATCCTGCTAGACCCAGAAAGCTACGGATCTCAGCAACCGTCATCGGACGCGACCAATTAAGTACCGCCTCAATCTTGCTCGGATCAACAGAAATCCACTCCCTGGATATGATATGGCCAAGAAAGACCACTCGATCCATCCAGAACTCACACTTGCTCAGCTTGGCGTACAACTGCTCATCCCGAAGAGTCTGCAGTACCAACCGCAAGTGAGAAACATGCTCTTTTTTATTACGCGAATACACCAAGATGTCGTCAATGAAGACCACAAGAAACTTGTCCAAATACTCCCTGAAGACACGGTTCATCAGGTCCATGAATATAGCCGGTGCATTAGTCAAACCAAATGTCATCACTAGAAACTCGTAATGCCCATAGCGAGTACGGAATGCTGTCTTGGCTATGTCCTGATCTCGGACTCTCAACTGATGATACCCAGATCTCAAGTCGATCTTGGAGTAAACTAAAGTGCCCTGCAGCTGATCAAACAAGTCATCAATACGAGGCAATGGATACTTGTTCTTCACAGTGACTCGATTCAGCTGCCGAAAGTAAATGCACAACCGCATAAACCCATCCTTCTTCTTTACGAAAAGAACAGGAGCTCCCCAAGGAGATACACTAAGACGAATGTATGCCTTGTCCAAAAGATCCTGTAGCTGATTCTTCAACTCACGCATCTTTGATGGAGCCAGACGATACTGTGCTCGAGAAATAGGTGAAGTACCCGGCATCAACTCTATGCCAAACTCTACTTCTCTAACAGGAGGAAAACCAGGAATCTCGTGAGGAAATACATCTGGAAATTCATCCACAACAGGAATACTCTCTATCCCAATACTCTCAGTGGACAAATCAACTGCATAGATAAGGTAGCCTTCCCCGCCAGACTCTAGAGCTCGACAGGCTCTCAAAGCTGATACCAAAGGCATCGGGGGTCGCTCTCCCTCACCATAGAAAAACCAGCTCTCACTCCCTTCCGGATGAAAGCGTACTAATCTCTGGTAGAAGTCCACTGAAGCTCGATAGGTAGTCAACATATCTTTTCCCATAATGTAATCAAAGTCGTCCATCGCAAGAATGATGAGATTCGCTAACAGAATGTTCCCCTCGAACTCTAAAGGGCAACCCATCACTAGACGCTTATCCAAAGCAGATTGGCCCTTCGGAGTAGAAACAGACATCACTACGTCTGGTGCAATGCATGGTAACTTATGCCTCTTAACAAAACGTGCAGAAATGAAGGAATGAGATGCACCAGTGTCAATAAGTACAAGAGGAGGTATACCATAAAGCAGAAATGTAACTGCGATGACTTTCTCATTCTCCTCCACTGCCTGATCATGTCTCAGGGCAAACACTTGGCCAGAAGCTCGTGGCCTCAAATGAGAACTCCCAACAGGTTGTCCCTGCGACCTCTGTTGAACGGTGGCCTAAGAACCAGATCCTGAACCAGAACCAGAACCAGAACCGCCTCCCCCAGATAGTGGACAATCCCTCCGGATATGACCAGTCTCTCCACAACGGAAACAAGCTCCAGAAGCTCTACGGCACTTGTCGGATGGATGGTTCTTCCCACAATGATCACACTTGTCCTTCTTATCGAAACGGACAACACCAGCAGAGCCAGAGGAAGAAGAAGTAGATCCAGACTTCTTGAATGATTGGGCACGGGGACCCAAAGAACTAGCAGGTCTCGACTGAGAGAAAGACCTATTCCGCCGAATGCTGTCCTCCGCCTGGTGACAACGGCTCACCAAACCCTCGTAGGACATATCGTCGCCAACCGCCACATGGTCATGGATCTCAGGGTTAAGGCCCTGAAGGAACAGATTATACTTCATCCCAGAGCTGTCAGCAATCTCGGGGCAATAGGATAGCAGATCAAAGAACTTCTGCTGATACTCATCAATAGACATGGCTCCCTGTCGCAGACTCAGTAGCTCGCCCGCCTTCGACTGACGGAGTGCAGGAGGAAAATACAGCTTTTGAAAAGCTATGCGGAACTCGGCCCAGGTGGCCACTCCTCTCGCCGCAACAAAAGGTGCAGAAGTAAACCTCCACCACCTGCGCGCACGTCCATCCAGAAGATAACCAAGGGTCTCCATCTTCTGCTCCTCGGTGCATTGGAAAGTCAGAAAAGTCGTCTCCATGCGGTCCAACCAGTTCTCCGCATCCTCCGGAAACTCACCTCCAACCAAGGGCTTAGGCCCCATCTGCAAGAATTGACGTACACTGAAACAGTCCTCATCTCGATGACGATGGTGGCGTTCTCGACGAGGCTCCCGGTCGGCATCACCCCAACGTCCACTAATACTGCCATGAGAACTCTGGTCGTCACGATCTGCCATCTACAAAATTAACCTAACGGTTATCTTTATGTAGAATCTAAATCCCAAGAATACTTTGCATGCTCTGATACCATAAATTTAGTGACCCTTACCCGAATCACCTACTAAATAGAACTTAGGCATGCAATTAACTTAATAAACAGATACCGGAATAAACTGCGGAAACATTACTAAAATTACAATCCCAAGGCAAGGAATCTGTAAATATCCAAAATAGATTATACAACCAAATCGAAAGTTGTATCAACCCAAAACAACAGAAATAAACCTAGACGAAGCTCCAGCTGGCCAACCACTGCCTAGCCCCTCTTGGAACCACCCGCCTCGTCCAATCGCAAACCTGCCCCATGGAATAGGGTGTCCAAAAACACATAGTACGAGACGTGAGCATAAAACGCTCAACACGAGAGTATGAGTATACATGCATGCAAAGTGAACTCCCTATAAACTCGAGGTCAAGGATCAGATAACAGAGACAGACCGGGCCCTGGTATGTAGCACGCTGTGCCGTCGCTTCAGGAGGTGGCTCCCATACCATAATACCAGTGGATATGCCGAACCCAAATCGATGGAAGTCCAACCACTAACAGGATAGGGAAAAACCCTACTAATAGACATCTCGAAGGAGATAGCTCAGTATGCAAATGAATGCAGCATAAATCAATGACATATAACCCATGAAGTCACATAATACATGCATACTCAGTCAGGATATCTCGAACAGTACTTCCGTACCTCAAATCGGTGCAAGCTCTACCAACTCTAGGTCCACGCCTATAGTCTGCTCTACACTGCCAAATGATACTACTATCATTAAAGTGCTCTAAAAGCCTTAACTAAGCTATTGCATACTCCTAAATATTTATAGGAAGCAAAAGTTATACCTTCGTCCGTCCTTAGCCCTTTGATGTCGATGCCTCGAAAACTTGGGCACAACTCCGCTACGACTATCGAACGCCTTGACGACTCCTGGGTCAAGCCTAGGAAGGCTAGAACAACTCGAATACAACTAAAGTAGAGAGGAAATCCAGAATTGGAAATTGAAAGTGAATTCTCGGCCTTCTATTTATAGACAATGATCGGAGCCTCCGATCCTCGATCGGAATGTCCGAACCTCGATCGGAACGTCCGATCCTGCCATCGGAGCTTCCGAAGATCCTGATCTGCCACGTGTCAAAATATCACTTGTTGACTTCGGATAGGGGTGATCGGAGCTTCCGATCCGATCAGAGCTTCCGATTTTGCCACACGTCATGCCTGACGTAATACCATCGGAGCTTCCGATCCTGTTCGGAGCTTCCGATCCTGTTCGGAGCTTCCGAACTCACCTTCGGAGCTTCCGAACTCTTCCCAAGTAATTATGATTAATTCCTTAATTACTGATTTTGGTTACGGGCTACTACATTAAAGGACTGAAATCTTTTCAACAGAGTTTTCATCGGAGTAGCAGTCACATCACTCATATCTCTGGAATTACTACCAAGTTCAGTTCTAGGAACTTCTATTGTCGATGTCACTATCGGTTCTACAACTGCCTGTTCTGGCTGAGGAACTGCGCCTGTCTGTCTTGTAATCGATCGTCGAGGCATATCTGATTATCAAACAGATTATTACACAATAAAATCTCATGTATAGCAAATCTGTTCAGTCCTCCTCTGATTAAAACTTTCATGCATCTTCAAGAGATCGAGTTCTGATTCATTATCTCATATAACATGTTTACAATCATTTCAGATAACCAGGTAAACATGTAATTCTGAAAGCTTTAAAGCAATTAAATTCATAAACATGCTTTAAGAATAAATAAATAAATCAGAAGGACTCGATCTACCCCGCTCGTTCACTCTAAATCAGTCCAAGAACTAACTTTGCTCTGATACCACCTGTTGTGAGGCCTCGGGTTGCTAATCTCAATCATGGGGCTATTAGTAATTAAACAACATTAATTACACAAGGAAGGTGAAAGAATCAAACAAATTTCTTTTTATTTTCATGAATGGGTGCGCTCGGGCGCCCATTTTGGCCGCTCGAGCTCCACCATCATGCCCAACCTTCGGGTTGGGTTTAAAATGGGACCGCTCGGGCTGCATTTTCTGCAGATCGGGCCTGATATGGGCAGATTTCTACCCTGTTTTGACAGCTCTATTTCTTGACCTTCCAACCTCTGACAAACATGCTTTTTCGATTCTAAAACATGTTTAATCAAATCTCAAACATGCATTGACATACAACTCAAGTTCCAAACATAATTTACAAGCTTTGGTTACATCAACTAGAAGTCTAGAATACATCAAAACCAACTTCACATAATTTAACATGTCTTCTCCTAACTATAATAAGTTCATGACTTCTAACAAAATATAACAAAGAGCTCAATTCAAAACTTCAACTACAACCCAAAACACCACATGCTAAGTCTCTTGATCATCATATCTTATGGTTGTCTTTGGCCCATTCCAGCCTCTCCTATTGTCATGCACACATACAAACAAAACAATAAATGGAACATCCGGTGAGAATAGGATTCTTAGTATAAAAGACATATACATGCAAGATTCATATATATCAACTTCAAGATATAATAAGTAAATTGCATAATGTAAACAAACTTCGTTAATTGAGATTTAAAGTCACTCAAGGCCTCAAGATTTGTATACAACCTTGGTTTTTGATATTTAAGGCCTCTCTAGACCTCAAGACTCGTATCTAATCTTGGTTAGAGATTTAAAGCCGTTCGAGGCCTCAAAATTCACATCTGAACCTTGGATGGATCCATACTCGGTAGTACATCTCCAATACGATGACAAAGATAATCAATATACTCAAAGATCCACTACCTGTGATGGATAAAAAATTCTAGTTCTAAAACAAGAACATATAACAAACAAGTATGTGATTTTTCTTCGACAATACTCAAGAAATCATCGATCTCGAGTATCATATCCCTTTCAATCGATGTCCTCTTATACCTTCTGATTTCTTGAGTTTGAAGATGCTTAAAATCTGAATAAACAACATAACAAACTCATATAAAATATGCTCAACTTCATCATTCCATCTTCAACTAAAACGACGTCAAACCTTGCTCTAATCTTCTTCGGTTTGAAAGCGGACTTCTCAAGTCGATCAAGCTCTTATCAAATCTGAAATGAAGTATATTCAAGCTACATATATCAGCAATAACTTACTTCAAATCCAGCTCAATCATAAGACACCAAAACAGTCTCAATTAATAATCCGACGACGTAACGACTGAAATTCGGTAACCGAAAATTTATCGAAATCAATATTCCAATCTCATACAACTCCCAACACCACATAACAGCATATAAATCATCATATCAACAGCTATAAAAATCAAACATAATTCTGAAATTGCTCATAAATTCCTACTACATCAAATCCTCAATCCGGTTTCGATAACGGAATGCAAAGAACGTAAAAAAACACATATAGATATCAAGCTCTGATTTTTCTAACATTCAACTTTCAAAACATGTTGGAAATATAAGAAAACTTACACCAACTTGAAGCTCTCGTCGCAAGGATTCCGAAAGTACGTTCGGAATTAAAATCGAATAACCGGATCCAAAGATATCAAACTTTGAAGATGCAAATAGAAGAAGAAAAGGAGGTTCTCGGTGGTTGCTGCTGAAATTTCTGAAGAAGATATACATGTACACTTGTAAGGCTGACTAATCAAGTGGTTAAAAGATATATTCAAGCCAAATTGCAATTTAGTACCTGAAACTTCAAAAATTGCAAAACAAACCTCGGCCCTCTTTTTAATTCAATTTCAATCCTAAATAATTTGAAAATATTACAATTTAAATCTAAACTCTAATAATTCTCAAATTAAATATACTCGGATTAAAATTAAATAATCTTATATTAAATCAAATAATCCCGAGCCTTACAAATTTTCTGAAGGTGTTGCTCCATAATTCATCATTCATTTTTTTCTCGCTACTTTTCTTCTAATTCTTGCATCTTACAAAAACAACAACAAATATGCATAAGAATGTTTAATAGGTGATCCTAGAGCGGGTTATTAAAAGGGTAAATTTACTTTAAATCCCTAAAATCAATCTCAAATTTGCCTTCAGCCGTTGTGAGAAAAATGTGTTTACTCCCCCGATCTATAAAAAAATATTTCTGTACTATTTGGGTCACGTCTTTTCTCGAGTCAAATTCAGTAAAAAAACATTGAAAATATGATACTAATATATGATATTCGAACATTAATTGGTTTAGATCTGGTATCTTTAATATCAACACTTGTAACATATATTTGAGTACTCAAAA
The DNA here is from genome assembly GCF_033568475.1 of Henckelia pumila. Taxonomy (NCBI): domain Eukaryota; kingdom Viridiplantae; phylum Streptophyta; class Magnoliopsida; order Lamiales; family Gesneriaceae; genus Henckelia; species Henckelia pumila. Next base: position 141,819,508 of record NC_133120.1, read on the forward strand.
AATATATATTTATTCTAAATCTAACACATTTGTTCCTCAAATATCAAATATTAATACCGTATTTCCAATGTTTTGTATCAATTTTCATCCAAAGGACAAATGTGTCATTAATATCAATATTTGCATACATATTTGATGTAAGGTTCAAAAAGTTTACTAGCTTAATCAAGATAAATTAATTTAAATTATATGATTTAATGAATATTATCTAGAAAATTTAATTTTTAGGTTTGATTATGTGATTTATTGTCATGACTGAAATTTTATATGTTATGATGTTATTTTAAAGTTTTCAGTTTTGGTATTTAATTATGAACCGTAGGGACGAAGCTAGTCTCCGAAAAGAGTTGAGAAAAATATTTTTATTTAATTAAGTTTAAGTGGATACAGTGTATTTTATTAAAAGGGGAGAGTTAAAATTTTAAAACTTTTAATTGTAATTAATGTGTTGTGTTTGGAGCCCATTAGTCACAAAAGTTTTAAGCGTTCAAAATTCTTTTATTTTCTCTCTTCTGGAATGCTTACTCTTCTCTTACCCAATCTCCCTCTCATGTTCAAACGCAAGGCTAGGCTTCTTCAAATTATCGAGTCTAGATCGTTCCGTGGACCAGGTTAAATCCAAGCAAATGTTTCAGGCAAGTTTTTATTGTTTTGAAACTCATTCAAGAATATATTTATTTTTTTAAAAAAGGTAAAACCTATGAGATTGTTGATGACTTATACATGTTTCTTGAAGATTCATGATTATGTTGTTTAATTGTGAAACGTTAGGCGTTCTTGATGTTTTCGGTACAAGTTTGTTGAGATGTAAGGGTATAGATGTTTGAAATCAAAAAGTTTTGGGTTGAGTGTGTTGGGTGTGATTTTTTATTCAAATCTTTGAATTATTGGTTTGATGAATGAGTTTTGAAGTGTTATTTGAAGGTTTATTGGAGTTTGGAAGTGTTCTTCCAAGGTTTAAGTGAAAGAGTTGATGTCCCGCTAGCCAACTTGTGGCTAAGGGCTTTGAGAGTCTCTTTTTGTAAACAATCTTTGTTTAATATAATATACGTTCTTTAAATGGCGTTCACTTTATCTTATTATTATATAATGATATATTGTTGCTATTTTGATAAAGACCTTGAATATACTAAAGTAAGATAAGATAGTGAATATAGAAAGATCACTGTCATGAAACACATCTTATGTTCACTGTATATTCTAAACAGTTCCTAGTCAATTGAGCCGTCCACAAATAAGGATAAGGATCGCTCGAGATTGAGACTAGCATTTGAGATGCCGAGTACCACGTTTCATTGGTATGAAACATATAGATGTTCGAAGCATGCAAATGGATATTCATATGATGAATGATCGAACTACCCTATTCGGACTTTCCAAGTGGTTATCACTTATCGAGTGGATATAGTCCGCGGTTTTGGTTGTACACCATTAGTCCTTATTACATGAAACATCATTGAGACTCTATATGCTAGTACTGTGCTTTGACTCGTTTACCGACTCTATTAGGGTCATCAGGTGTCGGGATTGGGTACAGTTACGACACATATAGGAGTCTATGTTTTGTTTTCAAGGATTCACCGCACACTTGCGAGTGTGGATATCCTATGCAATCTGAGGAGATATTAGTGTGATGAATCTCTGGCCAGAGTACATGATGTGTTTTAGGTTACTTGGTTTCCTAGTAGCACATGCGATGTCACTATTTGATCTTTAAGATGCATTGCATAGTTATCGAATCTCGAACGACTCTCGATGTACCAATGGTTGTTGATTCGATCGGGATATATGGATGAAGGGACCGTACTGTACGCTAACCAAAATCTATTGGTTCTTGCAGGCACTATCAGTGATACCTAGGGAATCATGGGGCGATGTTGCTAGGCGCTCTTACCATGATTCGTTGGGTAAGTCGGAAATTGTTGTTCCAAGTCACAAGGAGTTGTGAGCCCACGGCTAGCTGTATCCCTGAACCATTGAGGGTCACACAAGTAATGGATTTTTAATCCCCGTTGAGATAATTAAATTTAAAGAGTTAAATTTAGTGAATAAAGAAGTGAAACTTCTTATTTAAAAGTAGAGGGAGTAAGATTTCCTAAAATGACATAGTGATGGACATTTTTGGAAATCACTGAATTCTGATTCAGAAAATTTATCTTGACTTTAAAAGATGCATAAATGGTTTCTGTACACATTGGTGAAATTGGTTTATCAATCTGAGTCACGATGAATTTTATATTAATTTCTGAACATGCGGGCTTTGCTTGTCAAGCTTGAACTTATGACTAATGGGCCCTAAGCTGTTAGCAGCCCACATTATAAATAAGTTATTGCAGTACAGAAATTACACACAACACAGGCATAATTTTCAAAAACCTAGAGCCTCCTCTCTTAGGGTTTTCGGCCGCCCCCCTCCCCTACTGTGTTCGAGAATTTCAGTCTGCAAATTTCGAATTTGCAGTCTGAATTAGCAGATCAAATCTGTTATTTCTCTTCGTAGAAACTTCTGATAGACTTTCTAGTGCAGTCTATCAGAGGGATTAAACTTCTGTTCGTGGACCTGATTGAAGAAACGTTCGTTCATCAGTTCCTGGGATATACAATAAGAGCAGTTTAATCTGTTGGTGTCCATAATCTCGCTTCGAGATTTTAAGGTAAAATTTACATTGTTTAAATTTTATGTTATCAATATTAATCGTAGGAATTTGATACCCATATGGAATCGTTCCATATAAAAAATTTTAAAACTTCCGCTGCAAGGGATATCACTTTCTTTTTCGATCCGGAGAACGACCGTGTTCCAACAGTGGTATCAGAGACAGGTTGTTCTCGGATTTTAAGATTAAAATTTATTTGATTGTACCGGCCTCGATTTTTTAGAAAAAATAAAACGAAAATTTTAAATTAAATTCCAGGGCAATCGGGCAGCGAGTGTCGCTGCCCACGGGCAGCGATTGGCTGCCCACCTCCACGTGGGCAGCCCTGTCCCACGTGGAGGCCGGGCTGCCCGGGATTGTCCCGGGCAGTCCGAAAATTTTAAAATTTAATTTTTTGATTTTTTGAAATTTTTGAAATTTCAGTTTTTGGTCCGATTGAAAATTGTTTTGATTGGTCCACGAGGCATCAGATCAAATTGTTTGAGTCCGAAATTTTAAAAATTGATTTTTGGATAAATTTGAATTTTTGGAAAATTTATAAATTTTATCCATTAAATTAGATTTTATAAAATTAATAATTTTGGTACAATTGATAATAAAATATGATTTTATGTATAAAATTGGATTTTATATGTAAAATATGATTTTATGGATAAACTAGATAAAATATGATTTTATATATAAAATAAGATTTTATGTATGAAATATGATTTTATCTATTTATATTTATTGACATTGCATGATATCCAATAAATTAATTTTTGAATTAAATATTATTGGATAAGGATGATCGATTGCCATGACAAATATTATAGGTGTATGTTAAGTTGTTTACATTTGGTTTTAATTATTGTTGTTGGATTTATTAATGGGCCTGGTTTATGGCCCAATATGAATTGTCATGTGTAATAAAAGTGGGCCTGATTTATGGCCCGTTCCCACCCCTTAAATATGTATCCCCTGCTTATCATCGAAATTTATTGTAAATTTTAGACTTAGTGGGAGATGAAGATTTGAAGACAAAGGTGGGCCCAGAAAACAATAAAGACCGAAAAAATGTAAATTGGAAGCTCAATGTAATAGGATTGCATTGCATACTTGCATATTACCTAGGATTGGACTTAGACTCGTGATTGGCAACCACGGGTCGATTAGTAATGGAATCAATCATCCTAAAATAATATATGATATTATTGTTGTATGCATGTTTAGACTAAATTGTATGAATCCCGCAAACATACAAATTTTAAATGATGAGACAAATTTTCGAAATTAAAATCTCTCATTTTAAATATGATTTAAAATTGATATCAAGATAAACAAAAGGGCATTTAAATATTGTTTAAATGTTCCTACCTTCCATCAACGATCAATGTATGAGATGCTACCCGCGGATACGGTCCGGCTCATATTATTGGGGGGGCCCGTTCGTCGGAAAGCTGTACATTGGATCGTCACATGTTGTAAGTTGGATGGAACTCCCATGGGATTGGCTCATATTATTGGGGATCCATATGGCGACCGTCCATCACAACTTAATATTGATGGGTCATTTTGACGTGTCACAATAAACGGCGTCATATTATTGGGCCCTTATTGGACATGAGGTAAAAACATGGAGGTTGCTTTGGAAGCAATTGGGCTCTACCATTTGAAAATTATGATTGACTGATATTATTCGGGACTATAGTTTGTCAATTGGACTCCATGTTCCAACTAAAGAAAATGTTTATCGTTTTCACTAGAGGGTAGTGAAATCGTTAAAATAGTGGGAGTGAGATTCATAAAATAAATTTCGCCTTATTTTATGTATTAATAAATTAATTAAACAATCACTGATTATTGTCTGTTTCTTTTCAGTATTTCATTAAGATGAATTCGCGCAATCCACTATTCTCTATTCTCGAACAAAACAAACTGAATGGCGCAAACTATACGGAATGGTTCCGTAAGTTGAAGATTGTCTTGATCTCGGAGAAGATGTTCTACGTGTTAGAAAAATCTCCTCCGAAGGAAGCACCAGCTGATATAAGTCCAGAAGAGTTGGCCAAACTTGATAAATTGTGGGACCATGATATCAAGGCCAAATGCTATATGCAAAATTCGATGTCTGATGAACTCCAGAGGCAATTTGAGGATACCGTGAATGCTGCTGACATTCACGCACAACTCAAGGAACTTTTTGGGGCTCAATCGAGAGCTGAAAGGTTCGCTACTATAAAAGAGTTAATGACATGTCGCATGCGTGAGGGGACTTCGGTCCGTGATCATGGGGTACGCGTGATTTGGCTCATTCAGAAGTTGATAACGCTTGAATTGGTATTGGAGCATGAACTCAATGTGGACTTATTACTTCTCTCTCTTCCTTCATCGTTTGACGGTTTTGTGGTGAATTTCAATATGAACAAGATAGAGGCCTCCCTTAAAGAGATGGTCAATATGTTTGTAACTTATGAAGCCACTTTAAAGAAGGATAAACCGGTTCTTTTGGTAGGCTCCTCTTCTTCTGCTAAGAAGGGGCAAAGTACAAAGGATAAAAAACGTTCTGCCCCATCCAAGAAAACCGGACCCGAGAAGAAGAACAAGACAAAGGCTTCAAACATGGAAAAATCCAAGGATGTTTGCCATCACTGCAAGAAACCCGGTCATTGGAAACGTAACTGCAAGGAATATCTCGAGCAGTTGCGAACTGCGAAGGGTATGTTTTATATTGAAATAAATGTTTCACTTAATACTACTTCTTGGGTATTGGATACCGGATGTGGATCTCACATTTGCAATGATTTGCAGGTGATGACAAGAAGTCGCAAGCTTAGGATGGGTGAGACCCAGCTGAGGCTCGGAAATGGTTCTCGAGTTGAAGCCAAATCTGTGGGAGACATTTGTTTAATTTTGCAGAATGATTTTAAGTTATTTTTTAGAGATGTTTTATATGTGCCAGATTTGGTTAAAAACATTATTTCTATTTCTATGCTTGATAGAGATGGTTATTCTTGCAATTTTGTGAATGGGATTTGCAATATTTACAAGAATGAATGTTTAATTGGATGTGGACAACTTGAAAACGATCTATATAACTTAAAATTAAAAGACGTTCCAATTAATTATGTTGATAAACCGGTAACAACAAATAAAAGGAAAATTGATAATCAAAACCCGGCAAACCTTTGGAATGCTAGGCTAGGTCATATTTCTTCAAGGAGGATTAACAAGCTAGTGGGAGAGGGTATGTTTATTATGTCTGATATTAACTCTCTACCTACTTGTGAGTCCTGCCTCAAAGGAAAAATGACTAAATCTCCTTTCAAAGGGAAGCCAGAGCATAGTCAAAATCTATTGGATCTGATCCATACAGATGTTTGCGGACCATTTAGTATTGGTACAAAATTTGATCACACTTACTTCATTACCTTTACTGATGATTATTCTAGGTATGGGTGCTTATATTTGATGAAATATAAATCTGGATCATTTGAAAAGTTCAAAGAATTCAAGGCTGAAGTAGAAAACAAACTAGGTAAGAGTATTAAAGCACTTTGATCAGATCGAGGTGGATAATACTTATGTACCGAGTTCTTGTATTATCTAAAAGAGAATGAGATTCTCTCTCAGTGTACTCCTCCTATGACACCTCAGCTGAATGGTGTTTCGGAGCGTCACAATCGAACCTTGTTGGATGTGGTTCGATCTATGATGAGCTTCACTGAGCTCCCACCTTTGTTTTGGGGCTATGCTCTTGAAACGGCGGTATTGTTGTTGAAAAACGTCCACACTGAAGCAGTGGACAAAACACCATACAAGTTATGGAATGGCAAAGCTCCTAAGTATTCGTACTTGAGGATTTGGGGATGTCCTGCTTACGTGAAGAAGATAGTGGGAGATAAGTTGGATAGTCGATCCACCATATGTTATTTTGTAGGGTATCCAAAGAATTCAATCGGATATTATTTCTATCATCCTACTGAAACAAAAGTGTTTATTTCAAGGAATGCCACCTTCTTGGAGAAGGAGTTCTTATTGGATAAGAAAGGCAAGATGATGGAACTCGGTTAAAATTCGAGAAGAACCCGAGATACAAAATAACGATCCTATACCTCAAGAATCATCACAAGACACACCTATTACTAGAAGATCCGAGAGGACTTCTAGGCCTACTATTAGATATGGTCTTTTTCTTGAAGGGGATCAAAGTGAACCCGACATTGGATGTGATCCAAGAAACTTGAAGGAAGCAATTTCTGATGCGGATTCGAATTTATGGCTTGAAGCTATGCAGTCGGAAGTAGATTCGATGCATACAAACCAAGTTTGGTCTTTAGTAGAACCTCCCGATGGAATTGTTCCAATAGGGTGTAAATGGATCTACAAGAGAAAACTTGGGCCTGATGGAAAGGTACTGACCTACAAGGCACGATTGGTGGCAAAAGGTTATACTCAAAGACAAGGAGTTGACTATGATGAAACTTTTTCACCAGTCGCAATGTTCAAGTCCATAAGAATCCTTATTGCCATTGCTGCATGGTATGACTATAAGATATGGCAAATGGATGTGAAGACTGCATTTCTTAATGGAAACATTAAGGAAGAGATCTATATGATGCAGCCCGAGGGATTCACATCCATGGGAAGCGAGCATAAGGTATGTAAGCTTCAGAGATCGATCTATGGTCTCAAACAGGTATCAAGAAGTTGGAACCAGAAATTTGATGAAACAATAAAGGACTTTGATTTCATCAAGAACCCGGAGGAACCGTGCGTGTACAAGAAAGTAGTTAAGGATGATGTGACATTCTTAGTACTTTATGTTGATGACATCTTACTCATTGGGAATGATGTAGGGATGTTGCAGTCAACAAAGATATGGTTGTCAGGTAGATTCTCGATGAAGGATTTGGGTGAGGCGTCCTATATTCTAGGGATACAGATCTATAGAGATAGATCTAAGAGAATGATAGGACTTACTCAAGCTACCTACATCGACACTATATTGAAAAGGTTTTCAATGGATGAGTCCAAGAGAGGACATCTACCTATGTATCATGGAGTATCTCTATCCAAGTCTATGTGTCCAAAGACTGACGAAGAGGTAGAGAAAATGACACACATACCATATGCGTCAGTCATAGAGAGTATCATGTATAGGATGATATCTACCAGACCGGATGTGGCATATGCTCTGAGTGTCACGAGCAGATATCAAGCCAATCCCGGTCAAATGCATTGGAAAGCCGTGAAGGATATTCTTAAGTACTTAAGAAGAACTAAGAATGTATTCATGGTTTATGGAGGAAGAGATCTGAAATTGGAAGGCTATACCGACTCTAGCTTCCAAAGTGACGTGGATGACTCGAAGTCAACCTCTGGATTTGTGTTCATGCTCAATGGTGGTGCTGTCTCTTGGAAGAGTTCCAAGCAGGACACCACAGCGGATTCCACCACTGAGGCAGAATACATTGCGGCATCAGCTGCTGCTACAGAGGCCGTTTGGATGAGGAATTTCGTCCAAGAGTTGGGCGTTATTCCTGAAGCTGTTGGTCCAGTCCCGGTGTACTGTGACAACACGGGTGCCATTGCTCAGGCAAAAGAACCAAGGTCTCATCAAAGATCCAAACACGTACTGAGGAAATACCACATCATCCGGGAGATCGTGGAAAGAGGAGACATCACTGTCGAGAGAGTGGCCTCTGCAGACAATATCGTTGATCCACTTACTAAGCCCTTGCCAGGACCATTATTTGACAAACATCGCGAAGCAATGGGACTACGTAGTATGACTAGTTGGCTTTAGGGCAAGTGGGAGATTGAACGAGTTGATGCCCCGCTAGCCAACTTGTGGCTAAGGGCTTTGAGAGTCTCTTTTTGTAAACAATCTTTGTTTAATATAATATACGTTCTTTAAATGGCGTTCACTTTATCTTATTATTATATAATGATATACTGTTGCTATTTTGATAAAGACCTTGAATATACTAAAGTAAGATGAGATAGTGAATATAGAGAGATCACTGTCATGAAACACATCTTATGTTCACTGTATATTCTAAATAGTTCCTAGTCAATTGAGCCGTCCACAAATAAGGATAAGGATCGCTCGAGATTGAGACTAGCATTTGAGATGCCGAGTACCACGTTTCATTGGTATGAAACATAGAGATGTTCGAAGCATGCAAATGGATATTCATATGATGAATGATCGAACTACCCTATTCAAACTTTCCAAGTGGTTATCACTTATCGAGTGGATATAGTCCGCGGTTTTGGTTGTACACCATTAGTCCTTATTACTTGAAACATCATTGAGACTCTATATGCTAGTACTGTGCTTTGACTCGTTTACCGACTCTATTAGGGTCATCAGGTGTCGGGATTGGGTACAGTTACGACACATATAGGAGTCGATGATTTGTTGTCAAGGATTCACCGCACACTTGCGAGTGTGGATATCCTATGCAATCTGAGGAGATATTAGTGTGACGAATCTCTGGCCAGAGTACATGATGTGTTTTAGGTTACTTGGTTTCCTAGTAGCACATGCGATGTCACTATTTGATCTTCAAGATGTATTGCATAGTTATCGAATCTCGAACGACTCTCGATATACCAATGGTTGTTGATTCGATCGGGATATATGGATTAAGGGACCGTACTGTACGCTAACCAAAATCTATTGGTTCTTGCAGGCACTATCAGCGATACCTAGGGAATCATGTGGCGATGTTGCTAGGCGCTCTTACCATGATTCGTTGGGTAAGTCGGAAATTGTTGTTCCGAGTCACAATGAGTTGTGAGCCCACGACTAGATGTATCCCTGAACCATTGAGGGTCACACAAGTAATGGATTTTTAATCCCCGTTGAGATAATTAAATTTAAAGAGTTAAATTTAGTGAATAAAGAAGTGGGACTTCTTATTTAAGAGTAGAGGGAGTAAGATTTCCTAAAATGACATAGTGATGGACATTTTTGGAAATCACTGAATTCTGATTCAAAAAATTTATCTTGACTTTAAAAGATGCAGAAATGGTTTCTGTACACATTGGTGAAATTGGTTTATCAATCTGAGTCACGATGAATTTTATATTAATTTCTGAACATGCGGGCTTTGCTTGTCAAGCTTGAACTTATGACTAATGGGCCCTAAGCTGTTAGCAGCCCACATTATAAATAAGTTATTGCAGTACAGAAATTACACACAACACAGGCATAATTTTCGAAAACCTAGAGCCTCCTCTCTTAGGGTTTTCGGCCGCCCCCCTCCCCTACTGTGTTCGAGAATTTCAGTCTGCAAATTTTGAATTTGCAGTCTGAATTAGCAGATCAAATCTGTTATTTTTCTTCGTAGAAACTTCTGATAGACTTTCTAGTGCAGTCTATCAGAGGGATTAAACTTCTGTTCGTGGACCTGATTGAAGAAACGTTCGTTCATCAGTTTCTGGGATATACAATAAGAGCAGTTTAATCTGTTGGTGTCCATAATCTCGCTTCGAGATTTTAAGGTAAATTTTACATTGTTTAAATTTTATGTTATCAATTTTAATCGTAGGAATTTGATACCCATATGGAATCGTTCCATATAAAAAATTTTAAAACTTCCGCTGCAATGGGTATCACTTTCTTTTTCGATCCGGAGAACGACCGTGTTCCAACATTAAGTAGGTTGGTTGATTTAGGAACCCATAAATCAGAATTTTGTGAAAACTGGTTGCAGACTCGTAAAAATCTGCAGAAATTTCGTAGTGTCCAGACCTTGGAAGGAGGTCCGGACGTGGGTCCGTGTCGACTCTGACTTTAAAAATAGAAAATTTCTTGTGCACGACGTTGGCACGGGGTCCATGCCACATCCGAACATAGGTTCGTGCAATGGTCCGGACAAGGGTCCGGAGTGCCTCTGATCCAAAATTTTAAACTTTTATTTTAGGGGTTCTAAATTCATGTTATGATGTTTTTAGGTGCTTTACATATGTTTAGTAGGTTTAATGCTAAAGTTTCAAGTTTTCAATGTCCGAGACAGACAGAACGACTCACGTGGACTAATTACGCTGTGTAGTGCATATTTAAGTTTTCAACCATTATCAACCCCACTTTCTTCATGAAAATCATGAAATGTTAGGAAGTATTTTATGCACGAATGGTTCTCGCATTGGTTTATTCATGCATGACATTTATTTACGAAAGTGCATGATTATGGAAGAATGATGATGTGCAAGAAGACATGCTAAGATACATGAAAAATATTTTGACGATTTTTGCATCTTTTAGTGATTATATGGGGTATGCACTTCGGAATGAGCTCCGGAGCGGTTATCCAAACATGGCTCACGGGATGGTTATATGGGGTATGCACTTCGTGATGAGCTCCGGAGCGGCTATCCAAAAGAATGAAAGTTTACAGGCGAAATGTCATATGCTTGTTGTACAACAGAAAAATATGAATGACTCATTATAATGATTACCACAATACACATATTTCATCACCCTTAAATGTTTTACGTTATGGTTACGTCAAGATGCATTCATGTTAAGTTTTGCATGAAAGTCTAAGTTAATGCTTTTCTCACTTAAAGTTTTAGAAAAATCTTTTTTATGCATTATTCTTGCTGAGTCTTTAAACTCACTATACTTGAATGGTGCAGGTAACGAGGATATCGATACCTTCATCGATGACTATGTTGGGGGACATGAAGAGGAGTTGGGGTTCGGTCCAGTGAGCGATGCATGAGTGCGATGTTTTATGTCGGGGGTTGATCAAACAATATTTTGATGGTTTCGTTGAGAGGAAAAATCAAGTTTTGATTTTTAAGTTGATGGTCATGTTTGGCAATGTTTTTTGAATGTTTAATCAATTATTTTGTGCACTTTTAATACTCTTATTTAATAAATAAGATGATGCTTCCACGTGATTTTTTTAAATCCCGCAAATTTTAAGTATGATCATATGTTTGAGTAACGTTCCAAGAGAAGTATATTTTTGGGACGTGACATTTGAGTAATCAAAAATCATACATTAGTATTAGTTTGAACAATTGATACTCAAATATCCTATATTTGTACCATATTTTCAATATTTTATACCGACTTTCATTCGAGAAAAAAACATGTTGCCTAGGGAGTGCAAATTTTTTTTGTGGATCAGTGAGTGATATGATTATTCGTAAACATGAAAAGGAAATATGAACTTGATGTAGTTGCGCCCTCTATTCAATGAACAAAAAAGATCGCGTAGTTTTGTCTCGATCACTGAAACAAGTAACGATGTGAAATTCGGCCCAAACTATGAAGTTTAGTGACAAATAATCGAACCGAGATCGAGCTTAATTTCGAATTTTTAAGTTTTTAAAAAAACTGTTAAATTCGTGTGTTCTTTCTTTCAAATCAAACTTATCAAAGTCTTTAAATTTGTGCCGTTTGTCGATTGATTTTCACCGTGGATTATCAAAGACTAGTTTCTTTGAAGTTTCCTTCGTGATTATTTGTTATTAAACTTCATAGTTTAGGGGTGAATTTCACATCATTACTTGTTTCAAAAATCGGGACAAAACTACACGATCTTTTTTGTTCATTGAATCGAGGGTGCGACTAAATTAAGTTCGTGTTTTTTTTTTTCATGTTCACGAACAATCATATGAGTGAGTGTACAAACACTATTTTTTTCTGATAAAGACCGAAGACAAATTTGATTTTATGTTGAAAGATATAAAAGAAATTTATCCAACTAGTAACTACTACTTTGGGTTTTTTTTTTTCAATTTTTTTTCCTGACATTTAACTATTTGGGTCGTTAACTCAAACCCATGGGTTAGAGAAAGACCAAGACGTATCGCTAAACCCTAGACCACAAATCGTCAATACCTCAGCTCCCATACCCGGCCTACAAATTCACCGCCGGCATTGTGCGTGTCCATCAGAGCAGCAGAATTTCCTCCATCGCTTGCGTTTGGTAGGTGGATACGAACAAATTTTCCAATAGTTTATGCTTGGTTTATCGGATTTTTGGAATTGGTAGATTGTTCCGGAATTCTCTGCTCAAAACAGAAAAAATGGTCGAAAGCTTCGATTTTATAGGTTGCTTAATTGATTCCCATTTATGCAACTTTGTACATGAAGGAAGCAAGAACGAGTATTCTCCTTGAAACCAGCGTACTTTCATTTGTGGTACATCTGGACGTTAAGGGAATAACATCGAAATTTATCTGAAGTTGGTATTTGAAATATCTTTCGATTACAGATACAAGTGTGATCACCCACAGACTAAAATATGGATTTCCAATTACTTAATTCGCATTTCTTTGATGGGATCTTCAAATAAGAAATCTGTGTTCTGTGTTTTTTTACTTGTTATTCAATTTTAACATGGATAAATGGACTTGAACGCGTAGGATAATATTTGAGTTGTCTAATCTGGGTTTTGTGTTTTTTTTTAACTTGTTACTCAACTTTAACATGGAGAAATGGACTTGAACTCATAGGATAATTTGTGCTGTCTTGGGTGCAGTGTGCCTGTGGAAGATGGAGAATGACCAACTTGTTGAGCAGGGTTTTGAAGATTGTTGAGCTATTGAGTATGAAAAAATCATACTTCCACTAATAGTTGAACCAGGTTTTTGATACATTCTAGCGATGGTTTTGAGTAAACCTTCTCTAAATTTTTCTGACGGTTCAAGGTAAACTGTCACAGCATTCGTGATCGTTCAAGAAAACCGTCCACGATATATATGTGACGGTTTAGGCTATTGATAGGTATTGCTTTTACGCGTTTTATTGAATCGTTTTGCATGACTTCATGTTGTTGAGTCCATTCGTGTTTAGTTATCGAATAATTATGGCATTCGGATCACTCATGATTTTTGATCGGTTGTAGGTAACAATGGAGCAAAATGAGGAACACTAGGGATGAAGCATAAAAGTGAGAAGAGGAAACTAGAACAGGGTGCGCCCCAGCAGCCATGACTACGCGCTCTAGCGTGCACAAGCGGGAAATACGTGGCTGAAACAGACCATTGCGCGCTCCAGCATGCGATTCCGCGCGCCCCAGCGTGCCTGGGTGGAAAATTGTGAATGGAAACAGAACATCTCGCGCTCCAGCGCCCTGGAGGAAATATAAGTTCGCAGAACAGAGAAGTGTGCGCTCCAGCCTGCAAAAACGTGTGCTCCAGCGCGTCCACGATAAGGAAAGTTATCTTTTACGTAGATTTTGAAAAGAAAGACAAATTGGAAGGATTCTAGAGAGAATAAAAGAGAAAAAATTACGCAGAAAAGACACTTTTGGAAGGCGAGAAGATCACTCTTTGGCGGCTAGGGCAAGGGGAAGAAAGGAGCATTCTTCGGAGCGATTTTGACGCTGAGATTTCTTGACTTTTATTCCTAAAATTTATTTGTTTGATTTATTGAAAACATGTTTGTGATGATCATGTTCATGGAGTACACTTTTCTTTGACTAAGACCGAGTGATTGAGCTAGACAAATTTATGTTTCATGTGTGGTTCTATGTTTAAGAGACTTCGTTTATCATCGAGTTATTGATTGTTGAATGTTTCTTTTGTTTTTGTAAATGATTTGGTCAATTATTTGTATGAGTTGTTGATTTATTAAGGATTAGAAATCGATACTTACCTCACTTCAACAATTACCACAAGTGTAAATCCAATAGAAATAATATTCAATTTCATTGTGCTGTCGCTAATGGAAAACTGAATCTTGATAATATTTAATATCTTTAAGTTTGATTAGAATTAATTAAAAATATTTAATGTATCTAACTTGAATAAATTTAACAATTCTTAGTTTATGCCACACGTGTATGAATTTACTTGGTACCTAGTGTGTCTTGGTCATTTTAATTTAATTGAAAGTTTTGTCAAATTCTAGTTGCTCAATATTTTCTTACTCATATAATTCTATTTAATCCATCAGATCCCTTGTATTATACTAGTAAACGAAACGTGTGTTGCACGTGATATACTATTTGGTAACATTTAGTTTTTTAATTCAGTGAAAATCAGATACTTATATAGATTTAGTTGGGAAAACAAAAGATTCATCATCTTTGTTCACACGAGATGATAAAATTATGTAACCATCAAAAATTATCTTACACTTCAATAAATTAAGAGTCGCATAGTTTTTGGTCCTGTATGTTTGTCACTTTGCGATTTAGTCTTCTATATTTTTAGATTTTAGTTTTAGTCTACTATCTTTAATTTTTGTTGGCAATTTTAGTCTTGTTTTAGATGTGGCGCTAATGTAGCACCAATGCAGTGCTGATGTGGAGCTGACTTGTATTATGTCAGGTAAGCCACTACAAAAAAATTTCGGCATTTACGATGGTTTAAGCGTCGCAAAAACCGTTGAAAATTAATATTTGCGACGCTTTTGCGACGGTTTGCATAAGCGTCGCATATTCTATCGTCGCAATCAAATGCAACGATTTTTGGCAAATCATCGCAAAATTTGCGACGCTTTAATGCTTGTTGTCAAATGCAACGATTTTTGGCAAATCATCGCAAAATTTGCGACGCTTTAATGCTTTACAACAAGCGTTGCAATATTTGCGACGCTTTTTTTGCAACGGGTTTTTGAAAAATTTGTGACGCTTTATAACAAAGCGTCACAAATATATTTATTTATTATTATTTTTAAAAAAAAACGTTTATTTATATATTTTATAAATATATAATATCTTAAAGTTTTTAATATTAGTAAATTATTATAATTAATAATAAAAAATTTTGACAAATAATTAAAATAATTCAAATTTTCATAACAATACAAAAAAATTATTTGAAGTTCGATACAATAGTCTATCAAGCAATAAACTGTGACCAATCCGAAGGCTCCTGTGTCTCGTCGTCGTCGCCCCCGTCATCATCGTCGTCGTCATCCTAATGATGAGTGAGCTCCTGAATACGCAACGTTTTTCTGCTTGACTGAGCACGTGTGTCTCCTACGGGCTTCTTCTTCTTGTTAATGACAGAAAAGAACCTAGCCTTCATCTCCTCCATCTTACTGAGGCGTGTTTGAGTCACCTCATGCTCTGCTCACATTTGCTGCGTCTCCTGTCTTGCTGCCCGTGCCTCCTTTCTGACGGCCTGTATCGCCTCATTATGTCCCGCCAGTGTCGAATTCATCTGGCTAGGCCCGCGAGGACGAGATGTCATCTTATCCGGGTATATGGTTTATGCGGTGGACCCGATACCATATACCTGTCGATGACTTACACCACCGACGACGTCGAAATAAATCCCATTAACATCCTCGGACGTCGGATAGTGCTGGGCATCTCCACTATGCCTTAGTGGAAACTTCTCATTGATGCGACGGTTCACCTCCTCATGTTTTCCCCAACATTGACGATGATAGATATATATTTATAAATAAACTTAATATGTAGAATTCAAAAATATCTAACATAATTGAAGTTAGACGTACGCTAATCTGTCGGGATTTGCCATAGGCAATGTCTCGTTTGGCTGCCTGTGCGTCTTCAGATTAAGCTCGTAATTGTTGGGATCTATGTCCAGCTCCTGACGCTGCATCGCCCGTACGGACAGATAATTAAATTAACAAACAGTGAATATGAAAATAAGAAATACAAATAATATCGTATATTATTTACTAAAAATAATTCTTACCAGATTTGCAGTGTGCACTGCACAGGGTCTCGATCCGACAACGTGCTTCGTGATTCCAGTCCCTGGACCAGCAGGCTAGGGGTGAGCATAAATTCGGTTTAACCGAATTAACCGACCGAACCGATCTAATTCGGAAATTCGATTCGGTTAATTCGAAAATTCGGTTTTAATTTAAAAAAATATCGGTCTAATCGGTTAAATCGGTACGGTTTCGGTTTTTGATTTTAAAAATTCGGTTAACCGATTTAACCGATTTTATAAAATAATTTTTTTTAAAATAAATTTTAGACCATGACTTATGGGCTTGTAAATTTGAATACTAAAAGCCCACACAATTTAGCCCTAAATGGTCAAATAGAAGTCATCGTGTACTCATCTATCCCCCAAAATTCGTCGTTCATCTCTCATCGTCTCTCTGCCTCTTTGGCTATCTGGGCCTCTGCGCTCTTCGTCTTTCTCTCTCCACTCTTCGTCTTCGATCGTCCCTCATTTATCTCTCAGAAAGTGATTTTTTTTTCCGGTGAGTTATTAACATTCCCTCGAACCGTCACTATGCCCCCTTCTATTAATTTTCCTCTTTTTGTAATGATTGTTGTCATCTTTTTAATGTGAAATTACATATAGGCTTGTGCTTTTACGTATGCAATGACTGATTTGCAGGAAAATAATGAGATTTTTTTATTACAATTTCACAGTTTGCTGCTGAATTTTAGTCGCACAAGGGTTTCTTATTTTTTTTAAAAAAAATTCGGTTAATTCGGTCACCGACCAAATTAACCGATTTTTTCGGTTCGGTTTTGATCGGTTATTCCAAGTAAATCGGTTCGGTTTTCAAAATACAAATCGGTTCGGTTATTCGAAAACCGACCGAACCGACCGAATGCTTACCCCTACATCAGGCTCGCTACGCCTGTTATTCTCGTACGCCGTTGAAAAATTCTGCCACTTTTCCCCCCTCCTAATGGGCAAGATAGGCAGCCCAGATCTCCGGATCTATAGTACGGGGCAGATTGCCACGCTTCCTCCAGCCATGCAATGTGCGGAGGTAGATGTCAGCATACTTCTTCTGCCAAATTTCTCTGATCAATGTCTCGTACTGCGGCTCCCATCTGTACTGGGTATTTTATTTCGTAATAAAGAAAATCAATTAATTTAAACAACATGCATGTTTGACAAATAACAAATAACAAACAATATAATATATTGTTATCAAATTTGGGATTACAAAAGTAATGTACCACAAATTGATCCCAGTACCAGTCATGCTAAGCCTGTGTGACGTACCTCCAAAAGCAGCCGCCCAAAAAAATTTGCTGCTTGAACTTTTGCTTCATGAAAACAGATACACCGTTCTTCGCTGGAAGAAACTGCAAAACATTCCATAACAATTATCAAATAATACGGTGTGTTTATTTAATACCTTCTCGAAATGAATTAACTAATAACTTACCCTCCGTACTCAGGCCAAATTAGTGTACGACGATCGGGCTGGGTGGGAGGATTACTCCCAGAACCCAAAGCAGCATTGAGATCCATATTATTTGAATACAAATACAATGATATTTTTATTTATTTAGTACAACATTCATTCAACTAACGAAAGGAATGAGGAACGTAAATCTATAATTTTTTGGTGAAATAGGCGGCTGAAATCGAGTGCTAGGAGGCGGCGGCGGTAGGTTTTGTCGAGCGGGAG
Source organism: Henckelia pumila (assembly GCF_033568475.1). Lineage (NCBI taxonomy): Eukaryota > Viridiplantae > Streptophyta > Magnoliopsida > Lamiales > Gesneriaceae > Henckelia > Henckelia pumila. The sequence continues at coordinate 141,837,487 of NC_133120.1, forward strand.
AGGAAGAGAAATGGAAGGAAGGAGGAAAGGAAGTTGTGGGGAGAGAGAACATGATTACGTTTGCGACGGTTTGACTAAAGCCGTCGCATATTGCGATGATTTTTGCCCAACCGTCGCAATGTATTTTAATAATTATTTTAATTATAATTAATATTATTAATTAATATTATAAACGTTAATGAATATTACCAACACAAGATACGTAAAATAATTTTTTTTAGATGTCGGACAAAAATCAAAATCTATATTAATAATTCAAGGTTACAATTTATTTAATTATTTGTCCAATGCATTGCCAGCTTAAAATAGAAAAATTGTGTGCTCGTTACGGTATATTAAATTTTAAAAAATATAGCGACGTATGTCGTCACTAATCACTATCTTCAGATTGGTTGTTTGTTTCCTCATCTGTGGATGCCTGCACATCGCCTGTATCACTATTTTGAGTTCCGACGTCGATGTCGTTGTCATACATCACGATGAAATCAACGAGGTTTTGTGTGTTCATCAATAGTTGTGTCTCCAACCAATGACTTTGACTCTCATGGTTCTAAAATGCCTGGTTCGCGTTACCGTAAACCTGGTCGGTGTCACCTCTGCTTAGTGGAATGTAATCGCATTGTCTCAGGCCACTAACATAGACCGAATCGAAAATCGATTTATTCGTCGAAGGATAAGTTAAGTACACAAATTGTGATGTTTGGGTACAAAAAACAAATGGTTCATAGTAACGTATACTTTTCTTCCGATTGACTTCGACTATTTTGTACTTAGGATGAACACGAGTACCCAATCTGGGGTGCGGATCAAACCACGTACATCTGAAAAGTACAGTCTTACTCGGTGAATCACCATAGTACTTTAACCTCGATTATTTCGTCAATTATTCCGTAATATTCCGTCGACGTCCCATCACCAGCCACACCTCCAACATGGACCTATGAATTATGTGTGGCTTTGTGAGTAGTATCTTCTTTTGTGTGAAAATTGAAACCATTAACACAATAACCCCAAAGACACTTGACTTTTTCTAAAGGCCCGAGAGCAAGTTGTTTTATAACAGGTGAGATGTTATAATCTTGGGTTGTAGTTGCCTACAAGTTCATATAATGTTGGAGAAGCAGTTAGTGTCAATAAAAACATAAATGACCATACAATAACATTGAATTGACCAAATGAGTTGGTATTACAAAGTTTTTGAATCACGGGAAAAAATGTAGTTGTAATTGTGTATCGACGTCAGCGTTACTGATTCCTGGGACACTTGATCTCAGATGGTTCTCTTACATTCTGCATCCAATAAAAAATCTGAAATCAAATTTCATGTGATATTATGTAAAACACGTGTGTAATAATAAATATATTTTAATAAGGTACTTATTCAACAAAGGACCTCGTCTCAACACAATTTAACAGCATATACGTCGCAATAGCAAGAAATTCATCATTCTAAAGGTGCCTGAACTTAGAAGCACCAATAGCCCTACCCGCAACTTTGAACACCGATATAGTATCTGATGCTCCCTAATTCACATCAGCTGTCGGGTTTCTCATTGTCTTCCTCTCCCTTGTTTTGATTGACTCACTGAAATAATGCTGAAAAAATAAGAAGGCTTCTTTGATCAGATAAGAATTGCAAATTGATCCTTCAATGCGTGCTTTATTCCAAACAATTTCTTTATCTTACGTAAATATCTCTTGAATGGATACATCCATCTATCTTGCACTGGCCCACAAACAAGGGCTTCGTACGGGAGATGTACGCATAGATGTTCTATCGAGTCAAAGAAACTTGGTGAGAATATGTTATGATATAATCCACCTTCAATCGACTTGTTTCGAGATGATCACAATTTACGCAAGAACACAACAATATAGAATCGTGTAATCGAAAAGGAAATCAAAGAAAAGAACACGCAAGATTATAGTGGTTCGGATTCAATAATAATCCTACATCCACTTGCCCAAGGCTCAAATTCACTATCACGAAAATGGAATCAAGAAGTATATCCTGTTTACAATGAACTTTTATCCTCTCTGGTGATCGCACATGCATGTATATGAACTCTGAAACACTCGCACTAACTCTCTATACAATCGCAACAGCTCTCATATTAAAGAATGATTGCACACTTCTGAGATCCGTGTGCATGCTCCAGTTATATCATATCATAACTGATTCTTGGTTAGTTAAGTGGTTGTTGCAGCCTTTTTATTCCATGCATCAGCACTCCACAGCTTCTTGTGCACGCTCAAACCTTGAGCCAATCAACCGATAGAAGGAAATATGTAATCCAACTTAACAAATCTCCACCTTGGTTTCATATGAACCTTGGGCCAATCTCCAGAAGCTAAGGAACTTCTTTAATTTATTCAACACTTACTATGTCAAGGCAGTGTTGGAACTTAACACTTGGAACATGCTTGGTAAGCATATCCTTCGGGTTGTCTTCAGTAGCTATCTTCTTGATATCAACCTCTCCAAGCTCCACCAGATCCCTTATGAAGTGCAACCTTATATCAATGTGCTTAGTTCTTTAATGATGCATAGGATTCTTGGTTAAATGCAGTGCACTTTGGCTATCAGTGTAAATCTTGACTCCCGCCTTGTCTGTCATCAGTTCTGTCAAGATTCTTTTGAGCCAAATCCCTTCTTTTGCTGCCTCAGTAATCGCAACATACTCGGCCTCTGTGGTGGATAAGGCCACTATGGCTTGTAATGTTGCTTTCCAACTTACTGCACATCCATTGAAAGTGAATGTATATCCGCTTATTGATCTTCTTCTATCAATATCAGCCGCATAGTCAGCATCAACATAACCAACTAGCTCCGTCTCAACATTATCCATTCCTCCATATACCAATCCAGTGGATGTACTTACTTTTATGTATCTCAATATCCATTTCATAGCTTCCCAATGAATCTTGCCTGGTTGACTCATAAATCTTCTCACCAAGCTAATGGCATAAGCTCTGTCCGGCCTGGTACAAACCACAGCATACATTAAGCTCCATGTGGCATTTGAGCAAGGCACTTGTTCCATATAGGAATGCTCATCAGGCCCTTCTGGACATTGATCTTTGGATAGTTTAAAGTGTGAAGCCAATGGTGTCATAACAGACTTGGAATTTTCCATTCCAAAAATAGCCACAACTCTCTTTAAGTAATTGGCTTGTGATATATACATCATCTTCTTGCTTCTGTCCCTGATGATTTGCATACCTAGTATCATCTTTGCTGGACCAAGATCCTTCATCTCAAACTCTGATTTGAGTTTGTCTTTGAGCTTCACAATCTCATTCATATTTTCACATGCTATGAGCATATCATCAACATAGAGTAGGAGAAAGATGGTGTAGCTGGCAGGGTCCTTCTTGTAGTACACACAGCTGTCATATTTGCTTCTTTCAAAAGAATTGCAAATCATGAAATTGTCAAAACGCTTGTACCACTGCCTTGATGATTGTTTCAAACCATACAGTGACTTCTGCAACAAACACACTTTGTTTTCCTGGCCTGGTATCTCATATCCCTCGGGTTGTTTCATGAAATTAGTCTCATCTAAACTGCCATGTAAGAATGCAGTTCTCACATCCATCTGTTCCAGTTCCATATTCATTGTTGCTGTCAATGCAACAGAATTCTTATGGATGCATGCTTAACAACAGGTGAAAATACCTCATTAAAATCGATACCCTCTCTTTAAGTAAATCCTTTGGCTACTAACCTAGCCTTGAATCTGGTATTTTTAATTCCTGGGATGCCTTGCTTTATTTTAAATATACATTTGCTTCCTACTACTTTTCTATTTTTAGGTAGCTCCACCAATTTCCATGTATCATTCCTTTTGAGTGAACCAATCTCCTCAAGCATGGCTTGCATCCATTGTTGTTTATGCTTGGAACTCATAGCTTCTTTATAGCTATTTGGTTCACTGTCACTCAAAGTTTTTGATACATTAAGAGCATATGATATCAAGTCTGCATATCCATATTTATCAGGCGGTTTGATAGTTCTTCTTACTCTGTCTTTTGCAAGATTGTAATCTTTCAAATCAGGATCACCTTTTGAGTGATCAATGGCATCTTCTTCTGTATTTCGAATCTGCTGTTTATGCTCAGAATAATTTTCTTCATGTGACTCCACCATAATGTAATCATCCTTGCTAGAATGCTCATCCAGGATTGCTTCCTTTTTTAGGGGTGTGTCTCTTAACATATCATCTTCATTGAAAGTAATGTCCCTACAGATCACAGCCTTACCATGCCCATTTTCTGAAATCCAGACTCTATATCCTTTGGTTCCTTCTTGATATCCAAGAAATGTAGACTTCCTTGCTCTCGGTGCAAGCTTACCTTCATTCACATGTATATAAGCAGTGCATCCAAAAACTCTTAGTGCTTGGTAATCTGCTGGTTTCCCTGACCACACCTCGATGGGTGTCTTGAAATTCAATGTTGTTGAAGGACACCGGTTAATGAGATAGCATGCTGTAGTGACAGCTTCTCCCCAAAACTTTGGGTCAAGCTTTGCATTTGAGAGCATGCATCTCACCCTTTCTAACAAAGTCCTGTTCATTCTTTCAGCTAGCCAATTTTGCTGTGGGGTATGCCGTACAGTGAAGGGTCTAGAAATTCCTATTCTTTTACACAGATCAGTGAATTCATGGTTGAGTTATTCCAAACCATTATCTGTCCTTAGCCCGTTTATTTTCTTGCTTGTCTGGTTTTCAACCAATGTTTTCCAATCAATGAACTTCTGTAGGGCCTCATTCTTGTGTTTCATTGTGTACAACCACACTCTCCTGGAATAATCATCTATGAATGTTATGAAGTATCTAGAGCCTCCATGTGTCTGATTTCTTGCAGGCCCCCATACATCCGAGTGTACATAATCCAATGTACCTTTGGTCCTGTTCTCAGCTCTTTTGAATTTGACTCTAGTCTTCTTCCCCAGTACACAATGTTCACAGAAATCCAGTTTGCTTATTTGGTCCTTACCAAAAGCTCCTTGCTTGTATAACTCATCCATTCCCCTTTCACTGATGTGTCCTAGCCTAATATGCCATAACTTGGTTCTGTCTTTATTTTCTTCTGCACTCAGGGCACATTGTTCAATACATGGTTTGCCTTCCAGCACATATAAACCATTATGTCTCAATCCTTTCATAACCAGCATCACACCCTTTGTGATGATAAGGATTCCATCTTTGGCTCTGAATTCATACCCCTTCTGATCTAGCATACCAAGTGATATTAAGTTTCGTTTCAATCCTGGTACAAACCTTACCTCAGATAGAGTTTTAACAGTACCATTGCTCAACTTAAGCTTGACAGATCCAATGCCCTCTATTTGACATGCCACATTATTTCCCATCAAAACTTTTCCACCTTCGATTTTAGTAAAGCTACTGAACCATTCTTTACATGGAGTCATATGGAATGAGCATCCAGAGTCTAGAATCCATTCTTGCTCAGACTTATCAGTAGTCACTAGCAGAACATCAACACTCTCATAGCCATCCTCAGCTACTGCTGCATCCCCTGACCCAGACTCCTTTTCTGTGTGTTTCTTATTCCTCTCAGGGCAATCTTTTCTAAAATGCCCCTCTTTATTACAGGTGAAACATCTCCTGTGGAACTTGGTTCTTAACTTTGATCGAGACTTGTGCCTTGGCTTGAATTCCCTTTTATCTGATCTTCCCCTAACATAATGTAGTACCTAAAATCCAATCTACTAATTCGCATATATTAAATTAAATAAATATTATGATTATTATTTTTTAAGTTTAATTGATTTAAATTCTTTATTTGAATTATGTGTTAATAGAATATCATTTATTTATTCAAATGATTTTATTTAATTGTTTAGTTTATTCATTTAAATGATTTTAAATGTCTAGCTTATTTAGTTAAATTATTTTATCTGTCCAAATCATTTTAAAGGTTTTTATACTGCTTGTGTGTTTATTTAAATTAATTCTAAATGTTCTTCTAGTTGTTTAAATTATTTTAATCGCTCTGCTATTATTTAAATATTCCATTTATTGCAGTGACATCAAAATATTTAAAGTGTTGATTTTAATTCCTAAGATAGTGCCTAAAATTATTTTTTTAATAATTATGATTTTAATTGCTTGGAATTAACTGCTTAAATTTCCTTTAAAGTTTAAGTGCTCAAATATTTTAAGTTTTTTATTATTGAAAATTTTGAGACAGTGACTTCCGGTTCCAGCGTTCGGCGATGGCTGATTTTGGCGGTAAATTCCAAGAATTTATATTTTATAAGTTTATTAGGGAGGTAAGAGGAAATTTAGAAGGGAATTCAAAAGTTAGAAATTTTCGGGTATCAGAAATCATTTTCCTTAGTATTGCAATATTGGGCTTATTGTTTAACTTTTTCGAAAATTAGAATTTTCATAAATCCGGATTAGTAAAACTCAATTTAATTTTTTTGATTAGGAGTTTTTAAGCATAGGAATTTTATTAGTGTAAGTTAGTAGGTAAAAGTTGTACTATAAAGTTGTACTATAGAGTTGTACTATAAGTTGTACTTTTAAAAGCGCGCACACACACACCTACTTTTAATTACTTACACCTATACTTACACATGTACACACTACACACTCTAATTTTAAACACAAAATAAAATATTTAGCAAACCCTAGTCTACCAAACCCAAAGAAAACCCCCCACTCCATTCTCTCCTCTCTCATTCTTGCTTTTGGATTAGCTATTCCCCCTTCTTTTAAGCCCTAGCCGCCGCCGCCGCCGTTGCCGTTGCCGGAGGACCTCCAAGGAAGGTGAAACGCCTAGTGCTAATAAATGCGGAAAATTATTTTTTTTTTAAATAATCTATAAATAATACTATACATATACGCCCATACATATATGTATAAACATAAAAGAAATAATTTTACTACATAAAAATAACTTAATTAATTGCTGAAAATATCCTTATGCAATAATTAAAAATACTAAGTTTGATAATTCAAAATTTCCATAATTAAAATAATAAAAAGATGAACTTGTTTAAAAACTCAGCATAATAAAATAAATGTTTCTTTAACATCAACTAAAATCTGCGACGGTCACGGGGTCCACTGCTCCGTGAGCTCATAAGTCCTTACCACCGGTAGGAGCTACATAAACGTCATCATGCTCACCTGCACCATATAAGCGTAGTGAGCCTAGGGGCTCAACATGTCTAATCCTTTATAACAAGGTTAAAAATAATGCATCACATAATTACTAATACATATACATGTACATGAGCATGCATGGAAATATTTTCATCACATAATAAAACTGTTGAATCATAAACTGAATTATAACCATAATCATAAACATATTATTTCTTCATCATATATAACATAATTGAGCAATTCTTTTGAAACCTAAAGATGGTCCTATCCATAAGTGTGACGCTCATGTGTCGACTGATCAGTTTCCTGAACCAACGTACGATGGCCGTGATAAATCACCTCCTATGGTAGTAAACTACCGAATGATATGGTGGATAACCACCCCTATGGTAGTAAAACTACCGAATCATATGGTGGAAAACCACCCCTATGTCACACATACTTCAATTTTCACCAAAATATTTTATTGCTCATCATTTACATAATTATATACATAAGAAATTTCATGAATGCATGCACTGAAAATATGTCCGTAATATATATTTAATTATTTTTTCATAATATAATATACTTATACTTAAAATAGACTTCATGCATAAAAATAATTAAATATATATTCCGGACTTATTTATTTTTCATGCGTTGGTCCAGTCTGCTGGTCACTCATCTAGGCTCATTAAACTTAAATAAAACCCAATAATCATATTTTTTTGCCCAAATAACTTAATTAAACTTAACTGGCCCAAAAATCCACTGACTGACCCAAAAATTTTCATGGGCTCCCAAGCCCATAAAAATCATTGGGCTAACTTAAATAAATTATTTAAGTCCCAAATAAAAATATTTGGAAGCCCAAATAATTTTCTAACTATTTATTAAAAACCCAAAACCAATTAATCTCTTAATTAATTTAAAATTAAAATACCCGAGCCCGGCCCACCTAACCCGGACCCGGACCACCTGCCCGACCCATGACCTACCATACCCAACCCGGACCACCCAGGACCACCCGACCCAGCCCTAACCCAATTCCCGAAACCCCCCCTTTCCCCTTCCCTACGCTGCGCGAGCAGCTCCAGGAGAAGCCGTCGGCCGCCCTACTCCGGCCACCACCGGCCGGAGCACCACCACCTAACACTAGCCAACATCCAGTCGCTTCCATCAAGCCAAGAACCAACCAAAACCATGGCCTGTACCGCCCACACAAACCTCTGCAACACAGCCCATTCCCAGCTCGCGCGCAGACATGAGCAGCGGCAGTAACTTCGATCGTGCGGCTTGCTCAGACTACCAATGACCCTGTAACCACTTCCTAGACCTAGCCAACATCCATACGGTTCTAACCCAACAAACCACGCAAAAATCCATGGCCTGAGGAAGGAGAACGATCCTCCCTTCCCCGGGACCCTAAACCTGCGTGCTGTCTGTACACCAGCTGTTCTTGATTCGGTTCGGGCCACCCATGGCTCACCCCACTCAAAACACTCTACTCAAGGGACCCTAAGACACGACCCCATAGGTTGAGCAACAGCCTGGACCCTTCCATGACCAAAAAAAAAACGTGAGCCTATGATGTACAACATGAAAAACGTGAGAAAATCAAACTCCAAGTGCAAAAACATGAACATGCTAAAGCTTAATCATAAATATCCAATAAAAATCTGACATGAAAAGAATAGTATCTTATATGGTGTTCAAGGAAAGAATTACACATGCCTTTTTAATTGACTGACGAAGGTTGATGCGTATACCGGTCTCCGGGACGACGAACGGACCAAAAATCCTCAAGAGTTAAGCTTGATCGGCTATGGGGTTCTAGCTTTCTGTGTTCAATGATGTAAGGGATGAGGGAGAGGGGTTGCTGTCGATGAAAGGGGGATTGAGCGTGAGTTGTGGGAGGGATTGGGTAGAATTTAGGTATAAAATATTTTAAATAAAATAGGTAGATAATATACTATCAATTAGATAATATATCTAAACTTTAAATACACAACTTAACTTGATAAAAAAAAACTTTAAATCTCGAAATATAATAATAAGGGATTTTTAAAAGTTAATAAAGGTCATTAAAATGACTTATTTTGGCTAAAAATCAACCCTTAATTAAATATATAATTAAATACTAAACTTTTTCCTGAAAAAATACCTTAAAATAATATTCTAAGGCTCATAAAACTCATAAAATATTTTTGGCTAAGAATTTTGGTATCTCGTCCGTCCACGGTCCCGTCTATGCGATCAAAATAATTAATTTCTTAAAAATCTAAAAATACCATAATTGCGGGTTAAATGCTAAAATACATTTAAATCATGCATATATTTCACATAATATTACATAAATACATTTAACCCCAAATATAAATTTTAAATAATTATTTTCCTTAATTATGCATGCAAATTTACGTATTAAAATTTTCGGGTGTTACAATTCTCCCCCCCTTAAATTGAATTTCGTCCTCGAAATTAAAGTGCTTACTTGAATAACTCCGGGTAGCGAGTCCTCATGTCTGCCTCGGTCTCCCAAGTGGCTTCCTCCTCGGAATGATTCTGCCACTAGACTTTGACAATCGGTATGACCCGCGTCCTCAATCTCCGCTCCTCTCTGGCTAAGATCCGAACAGGCCTCTCCTCAAATGCTAGATCTGGTGCTAACTGCAAAGGCTCGTAATCCAACACATGCGTCGGATTAGAGATGTATCTCCGAAGCATAGATACATGGAAAATGTTGTGCACTGCTGCAAGCCCTGGCGGTAGTGCTAAACGGTATGCCAAAGTGCCAACTCTCTCCAAGATCTCAAATGGCCCAATATATCTCGGATTCAACTTGCCTCTGCGACCAAATCTCATCACCCCTTTCATAGGTGATACTTTCAAAAACACATGATCACCTACTACAAACCCAAGATCTCGTCGTCGAGTATCAGCATAACTCTTCTGACGACTCTGAGCTGTCCTCATACGATCCCGTATCTGTGTCACAATATCGGCAGTCTGCTGTACAATCTCGGGGCCAAGTAAAATCCTCTCGCCAACCTCATCCCAATGCACTGGCGATCTACATCTCCTCCCGTAGAGAGCTGCATAAGGAGCCATACCTATAGACGAATGAAAACTGTTGTTATAGGTAAACTTCACTAATGGCAGTCTAGTCTCCCAAGAGCCCTGAAAATCAATGACACAAGATCTCAGTAGATCCTGAAGAATCTGGATCACCCTCTCCGACTGACCATCTGTCTGGGGATGGAATGCTGTACTGAATAATAGCTGAGTCCCCAAGGCTGTGTGCAAACTCTTCCAGAATGCAGAGGTAAATCTCGGATCTCTGTCCGATACTATCGACACTGGTATGCCATGCAGTCTAACAATCTCCTTGATGTAAAGCTCTGCATACTGCGTCAATGAGTAAGTAGTCCTCACCGGCAAGAAATGAGCTGACTTGGTGAGTCTATCCACGATCACCCAAATAGCTGTACATCCTCTAGTACACCTCGGAAGGCCAACTACAAAGTCCATCGTGATGTTCTCCCACTTCCACTCCGGAATGGGTAGAGGCTTAAGTAACCCTGCAGGACGCTGATGCTCTGCCTTGACCTGCTGACAAGTCAAGCACTCTGATACAAATCGGCCAATATCTCTCTTCATGTCGGGCCACCAATACAATGACTGCAAATCTCTATACATCTTCGTACTTCCGGGGTGAATGGAATACGGAGATGTATGAGCCTCTGTCAAGATCTCAATCCTCAACTGATCAATGTTCGGTACCCACATACGACCACGGTACTGAACGATACCATCAACAACTGTATAGAGAAGCCCACCCTTGGCTTCATCTCTCTGCCTCAATCGCTGCAACTCCTCATCTGCAGGCTGTCCAACTCGGATACGATTCCGAAGATTCGGCTGTACCACTAACACTGCCAAACTCGATGCCTGACCGCTCGAGTACAACTCCAGCTCGAATCTCTGAATCTCCTCCTGAAGTGGCAACTGAACTGTCACACAAGATACCACTGAAGTCTTCCGACTCAACGCATCAGCCACTACATTAGCCTTACCCGGATGGTAGCTAATGTCACAGTCATAATCCTTAACTAATTCCAACCATCGGCGCTGTCTCATGTTCAACTCCTTCTGTGTGAAGAAGTACTTGAGACTCTTGTGGTCTGTGAAAATCTTGCACTTCTCACCATACAGATAGTGCCTCCAGATTTTCAAAGCAAAAACCACTGCTGCTAGCTCCAAGTCATGCGTCAGATAGTTCTGCTCATGAATCTTCAACTGTCTCGATGCATAGGCAATGACTCGGTCACTCTGCATCAATACGGCGCCCAACCCTAGCTTAGACGCGTCCGTGTAAACTACTAACTCCTCATGTGGAACAGGCATCGCCAACACTGGCGCAGATGTGAGTGCTTCCTTAAGTCGATCGAAGCTCCTCTAACAGTCTGAACTCCATATAAACTTCGCATTTTTCTTGGTCAAGGAAGTCAAGGGTACTGCAATAGAAGAAAAACCCTTGATGAACTTCCGGTAGTAGCCTGATAAACCCAAGAAACTGCGAATCTCTGAAGCATTCTTCGGAATTCCCCAATCCTGCACTGCCTGCACTTTCGTCTGATCCACCGCTGTCCCATCTTTAGAAATTATATGGCCAAGAAATGCCACCTGCTCTAGCCAAAACTCGCACTTACTGAATTTCGCATACAGTCGATGCTCCCTCAAAGTCTGCAATACTGTCTGCAAGTGCTGTCTATGCTCCTCAATGCTCCTCGAGTAGATCAAGATATCATCAATAAAGACTATGATAAACTGATCTAAGTACGGCTGAAATATGCGGTTCATGAGATCCATGAAGACCGCTGGAGCATTGGTCAATCCAAATGGCATTACTAAGAACTCGTAATGCCCATAGCGTGTTCGGAAAGCAGTCTTGGTCACATCTGCATCTTTGACCCTCAACTGATGATAGCCAGATCGCAGATCGATCTTAGAGAAAACCGAAGCTCCCTGCAACTGATCGAACAAATCCTCTATCCTCGGCAGTGGATACTTGTTCTTCACAGTGACCCTGTTGAGCTCTCGGTAATCGATACAAAGTCTCATGCTACCATCATTTTTCTTCACAAACAACACTGGAGCTCCCCAAGGAGAAAAGCTAGGACGAATAAAGCCCTTCTCCAACAACTCTTGAATCTGCTCCTTCAACTCTTTCATCTCGGTAGGAGCAAGTCGATACGGTGCCTTAGAGATAGGCACAATACCTGGTATCAGATCAATACTGAACTCCACCTCTCTAGCTGGTGGGACTCCCGAAACGTCCTCCGGAAAGACATCTAAAAAGTCACAAACCACCTCTATATCTGACAATGATCTACTAGGTGGTTCTGATGAAGTGACTACACTGGCGAGAAACCCCTGGCAACCACGTCTCAATAACTTCCTCGCACGTGTATAAGAGATAACAGGCGAGATCTCACTGCTCGAAGATGCATAGAAAACAAACTGGTCGCCTACCACTGGTTTCATTGCCACTGTCATCTGCCGAAAATCAATCACTGCTCCGTTGACTGACAACCAATCCATACCCAAGATCAGATCGAATCCAGTCAATGGTAAAACCACAAAATTTGCTCTGATAGTATGTCCCTGTAACTCCATCTCCAAATCTCTGCAGACGCTAGTGGTAGTAAGAATCTGATCAGACGGCATAGTGACATCGTAACCTGTAACAGCAACCTCAGGCTTGATGCCTACCCGCCTGATAAACTCTAGGGAGATGAACGAATGCGTGGCTCCTGAATCTAGCAACGCAAACATGGAATTTCCTCCTACTAGAATTCTCCCTGCATGCAGAAAATCCCAACAGTCGCATACTAAACTTACTTTTCTCCCAATAAAAGTTACAAAATATTTCTCTTAATTAAACACGAATAACATGAACATCCTACTCTAACCAAACAAACAGATAATTCATGCAATTTAAAATCATGAAGTAAATTCCCAAAAATTTCTTAAAAGAAGAAGTTTAGGAAATACCGGTGATTAAGGAAGTATCTGGGTCTGCCTCCTCAGCCTGCATGATGAACACCTACCCAGTGGTGTTCTTCCTCTTCGGGCAGTTATATGAAACATGCCTTGTCTCCTTGAAAACATAGCATACATTGGACCCCACTAGACACTTCTCGGTGTGCGGTTCTGACACTGTGGGCAGATCAGAACTCCTCCAGTATTAGGGGCCCCGCCCCTCTGTTGCTGCTGTAGCTGACGCCCCTGAGACCTCTACTGTTGTCCCTGCTGATTCGGGCCCTTAGACGGCCCAGTATACGGCTTCTTCGCAGGAGGCTGCGAAGTCGCCCTCTGATACCCTGGCTGAAACTGCCTCTTACTCTGCTGCTCTCGCTGCATCTCTCGCCTCCCCTCCTCAGAACATAATGCTCTGCTAACTGCCGCCTCATAAGTAGTGACATCCAACATGCGAACGTCATGCTTGATGTCAGCCCGCAAACCATCCACAAATTGCCTCAACTTATCCGGCGCACTGTCAGCAATAAGAGGCACGAAACGACACCCTTTTTCGAATTGGGTGATGTAATCCACCACAGACTTGTCTCCCTGGCGGAGACTCATAAACTCTCGGACCATGCGACTGCGCACATCCTCCGTGAAGTACTTGGCGTAGAAGATACGCCTGAACTCTGCCCAAGTCAAGGTAGGTAGATTCACACCTCGAACCGCACCTTCCCACCAAGAGGCTGCATCACCTCTCATCATATACACTGCACACTTCACCCTGTCAGCATCAGTGATCCCCATGTAGTCAAATATGGACTCCAGTGATCGAATCCACCCCTCAGCAATGAGTGGATCAGTGGTGCCGACAAACTCCTTAGGTCCCTTCTTCTGGAACCACTCGGCAACATCCTCATCATGTGTGAGCCTAGGACGTGCCGCCTGCTGCTCCAACAGAGCAGTAATCCCAGCCATCATATTCGCATTGGCCTGCTCCAATGCTGCAAGCGGATTCTGCGGAGTTGGAGGTGGAGGTGGAGGTCCTCCTCGCCTATTCATCTGTCTCGGAGGCATTCTGCACCACCACATATTTCTTTACGTAAATCGCAATGCATAACTTAAGGGTTCTAAAACTTTTCTAACATGAAAATCTTAAATCATTACATATGCTCCTTATAAATCATAAGAAAACAATTTAAAACTTACAGACCGGTAGTAGGATTTCTGAGCTTCACGTGGCAGTAGGACACCCTCCAAGGACCGCGCTCTCTGATACCAAATGAAACGCCTAGTGCTAATAAATGCGGAAATTTTTTTTTTAAAAAAATAATCTATAAATAATACTATACATATACGCCCATACATATATGTATAAACATAAAAGAAATAATTTTACTACATAAAAATAACTTAATAAATTGCTGAAAATATCCTTATGCAAGAATTAAAAATACTAAGTTTGATAATTCAAAATTCCCATAATTAAAATAATAAAAAGATGAACTTGTTTAAAAACTCAGCATAATAAAATAAATGTTTCTTTAACATTAACTAAAATCTGCGACGGTCATGGGGTCCACTGCTCCGTGAGCTCATAAGTCCTCACCACCGGTAGGAGCTACATAAACGTCATCATGCTCACCTGCACCATATAAGCGTAGTGAGCCTAGGGGCTCAACATGTCTAATCCTTTATAACAAGGTTAAAAATAATGCATCACATAATTACTAATACATATACATGTACATGAGCATGCATGGAAATATTTTCATCACATAATAAAACTGTTGAATCATAAACTGAATTATAACCATAATCATAAACATATTATTTCTTCATCATATATAACATAATTGAGAAATGCTTTTGAAACCTGAAGATGGTCCTATCCATAAGTGTGACGCTCATATGTCGACTGATCAGTCTCCTGAACCAACGTACGATGGCCGTGATAAATCACCTCCTATGGTAGTAAACTACCGAATCATATGGTGGATAACCACCCCTATGGTAGTAAAACTACCGAATCATATGGTGGAAAACCACCCCTATGTCACACATACTTCAATTTCCACCAAAATATTTTATTGCTCATCATTTACATAATTATATACATAAGAAATTTTATGAATGCATGCACTGAAAATATGTCCGTAATATATATTTATTTAATTTTTCATAATATAATATACTTATACTTAAAATAGACTTCATGCATAAAAATAATTAAATATATATTCCGGACTTATTTATTTTTCATGGTTGGTCCAGTCTGCTGGTCACTCATCTAGGCCTATTAAACTTAAATAAAACCCAATAATCATATTTTTTAGCCCAAATAACTTAATTAAACTTAACTGGCCCAAAAATCCACTGACTGGCCCAAAAATTCTCATGGGCTCCCAAGCCCATAAAAATCATTGGGCTAACTTAAATAAATTATTTAAGTCCCAAATAAAAATATTTGGAAGCCCAAATAATTTTCTAACTAATTATTAAAAACCCAAAACCAATTAATCTCTTAATTAATTTAAAATTAAAATACCCGAGCCCGGCCCACTTAACCCAGACCCGGACCACCTGACCCGACCCATGACCTACCATACCCGACCCGGACCACCCAGGACCACCCGACCCAGCCCTAACCCCATTCCCGAACCCCCCCTTTCCCCTTCCCTGCGCTGCGCGAGCAGCTCCAGGAGAAGTCGTCGGCCGCCCTGCTCCGGCCACCACCGGCCGGAGCACCACCACCTAACACTAGCCAACATCCAGTCGCTTCCATCAAGCTAAGAACCAACCAAAACCATGGCCTGTACCGCCCACACGAACCTCTGCAACACAGCCCATTCCCAACTCGCGCGCAGACATGAGCAGCGGCAGTAACTTCGATCGTGCGGCTTGCTCAGACCACCAATGACCCTGTAACCACTTCCTAGACCTAGCCAACATCCATACGGTTCTAACCCAACAAACCACGCAAAAATACATGGCCTGAGGAAGGAGAACGATCCTCCCTTCCCCGGGACCCTAAACTTGCGCGCTGTCTATACACCAGCTGTTCTTGATTTGGTTCGGGCCACCCATGGCTCACCCCACTCAAAACACTCGACTCAAGGGACCCTAAGACACGACCCCATAGGTTGATCAACAACCTGGACCCTTCCATGACCAAAAAAAAACGTGAGCCTATGATGTACAACATGCAAAACGTGAGAAAATCAAACTCCAAGTGCAAAAACATGAACATGCTAAAGCTTAATCATAAATATCCAATAAAAATCTGACATGAAAAGAATAGTAGCTTATATGGTGTTCAAGGAAAGAATTACACATGCCTTTTTAATTGACTGACGAAGGTTGATGTGTATACGGGTCTCCGGGACGACGAACGGACCAAAAATCCTCAAGAGTTAAGCTTGATCGGCTATGGGGTTCTAGCTTTCTTTGTTCAATGATGGAAGGGATGAGGGAGAGGGGTTGTTGTCGATGAAAGGGGGATTGAGCGTGAGTTGTGGGAGGGATTGGGTAGAATTTAGGTATAAAATCTTTTAAATAAAATAGGTAGATAATATACTATCAATTAGATAATATATCTAAACTTTAAATACACAACTTAACTTGATAAAAAAAAACTTTAAATCTCGAAATATAATAATAAGGGATTTTTAAAAGTTAATAAAGGTCATTAAAATGACTTATTTTGGCTAAAAATCAACCCTTAATTAAATATATAATTAAATACAAAAATTTTTCTGAAAAAATACCTTAAAATAATATTTTAAGGCTTATAAAACTCATAAAATATTTTTGGCTAAGAATTTTGGTATCTCGTCCGTCCACGGTCCCGTCTACGCGATCAAAACAATTAATTTCTTAAAAATCTAAAAATACCATAATTGCGGGTTAAATGCTAAAATACATTTAAATCATGCATATATTTCACATAATATCACATAAATACATTTAACCCCAAATATAAATTTTAAATAATTATTTTCCTTAATTATGCATGCAAATTTACGTATTAAAATTTTTGGGTGTTACAGGAGGTGTAGCTTGATATTAGTTCGAAATCCCAGCCCTCTCCCCTCTTGCATTTCATTTTTGTTGCGTATTAAAGGTTGAAGGCAAGTATAAGCATTTTTGTTGGGCTTTCATTCAAGCTATATATGTTCTTGCTCATAATCTCCTTTAATTTTCGAAAATGCTTGTTATTATGTGTATGTAGGGTTCGAATTTTTCATGATTTTCAGTAGGTTTCATGTGTGATTTTCGAAAATTTGAGTTGCTTTGGACTTTAAAGAGTTACATGATGATTTATGATTGAAGGCATGAGAGGTCTTGGTTACAATTGTTAATTTTCGAAAATTCAGAGTTTCATGCTCTTTTAAATTCGAAATTTGCATGTTGTTGGGCTGTTTTTGAAGCATGTGAAGTGTATTTTATTGCTTGGCAATTGGTTTCATTGATTGTACAAAAGATTGAAGGCTTTTCGGTGCATAATCTTATAATTTTTGAATTGTGGTGTTGAAGTGTGGTAAGGGGCTGCCAAGGTGCTTGTGCTAAGTTATAAGAGATGTTTTTGATTGTGTTTGGTGGATTGGAAGTAGGTGGGAGTAAGGAAATAGGTCTTGGTGGTGTTTTCCCAAGGTAGAGGTGTTACAGAGCGAGTTTGGCTTGGACAGGGCAGTCTGATTTCGGGGCAGGGGAGGATCTGAACGTGGTCTGGGCATGGTTAGGGCTGGTCCTAGGTCAATTTCTTGATGTTGTGGTCGCTTCGGTATAAAATGGGCTCGTTTCGGGTAAGATTTCATCAAGTTATGGATTTTTGAAGTTAAGGTGTCGGTGCAGAATTTTGAGGGCAAAAGTGGGCTGTCCGGATTGGGTGTTTTTGTTCAGGTTGTATAGGCTGTCAAATGAGGTTGAAAACAAGTCATATGATTAGTTTTTAGTGTTTGGAGAGTGTCGGTTTGAGCAGTGTTGAATTTCTCTAAGGCATGATAGAGTTAAGGGTTTTACGGTTTGATTGCTCGGTTTAAGGCAAGGTTGAGGAAAGTAAAAAAAAAATAATTGGGCTTTTAGCTTATGGGCAGCCACTCACCCACCTTGCACCCATGTTTTTGAGTTGAGTTCCATTTCTTAAGTTGCATATTCGTGTGCGTGAGTTTCGTCTTTGAGCCAAACAATATTTTCAAAGGAAGTCGTTACAAGTTCTTGCATGCTAAGTAATTTGAGTCGAGTCAAGGAAGAAAAGAAAATAGTTTTGAACAAAGTAAGTTGATTGTGACTGGACAGGGCAATGTGGGTTGGGGGATGCCTCACCCACTTTCCATAGACGTGTAGTAAGCGGCTGGGAGACATCCCAGCTCCCCTACCAAAAGAGACGTGTAGTAAGCGGTCGGGTTCATCTCGGCTCCCCTACCAAAAAGGAAAGTAAAGGGACAAATCGCGTCGAGAGAAATCTCGGCGTCTTGTCGGCATAGTGCACTGCAACCATGATCATGATCGAAACTTGAGTCACAATTCGAGGATCTAAGTTCTAAAGCAAAAACAAAAGTTAAATTTTCAAGTATCAGTCGACTCATCTCAATTTATTCAGTTTTATGTTATGCATGTGTTTCAGTTAAGTCAAGAAAGTTCAAAAGTTTCATAGCGTGAGTTGGCATGAGTTCATACTTGCATGTTGTCTCATTTCCCTTATTTCACGCATGTTTACAGTTTAAGTTTCAAAGTATATTATGTATAGTAGTTTGAGTATTGCTTGGAGTATTTTAAAACCCTTGTTATATCACAGTTTATATTTGCTGGGTCATTAGACTCACTATGCTTGTTTGTTTGCCAGGTGAGGAGGAGTTCGTAGGGACCGAGGGGCAGGGTCCTAGAGGGGAGGTCTCCGGCGGAGAGAGGCCCTACGATCGTTGCTATTTCATGTTTCCGCACTAGTTTATGATTGTAATAAAGAGTTTAAACTTATGTACTTTTTGTAATAGCCAGGATGTGTTTTCCCTGTGCTTAAATTTTAAAGTCTTGAACTGTTATCGCTATCGTTTTCGCAACCGTGTGGGGTTGCTTTTACTTTTGAAGTTATGATTATCGCAGTGGTTATCTTTTTGCCGCATTTATTGCTTTTGGTTAGAATTGTTGGCTGTGACAGGGAGGTTTTACTTACTTACAAACAAGTCATGACAGATTTTTTTAAAAATCTGTATTTCTTTTATTATTTATTTAAGTATAGAGGTTAGGGTCATTTCAGTTGGTATCAGAGCACGGTCTTGGTTTGGGCTGAGCCTACTGCCGATTGCCGAAACTCAAGGGATCTCACCTCAAGGTCTATAAGTTTTAATAAATTTTATATGGTAGTCGTAATTGATTTATTGCTTTAAATGTTTTGATGTCATATTTTTTTAAGAATTTTTTTATAATAGATGTTTAAATCCTTTAAATGTGTAATTTCAGTGTTTAATTTTGTTTAAAAATTTCTTTTAGTAGTTTAAAGTGTACCATTCAAATGTTTATTTTTTTTATAGCATGCGACTTCAAGTTAAACGAAGTTGGTGTACAAAAATTCCTTCCAGTTTTGGACAGTACGTGGATGTTGTTTGAGTTATTAGGTGGTGTTAAGCATTAGGAAATATTAATTTATGTGTCCTTGTAGTAATTTACTCTCTTATGGATGGATTAGTCGGATAAAACTAAGTGTATAGTTGTTTAGAAATTTATAGACGTATGTTTTGTCGGTTAAGTTGGTGAAACAAATTCGTGCGAAGACTTGGGATATGTACTTTGTTTTATATTATTATGGATAGTTTGAGTCTTCTTTTGGTAATTTGGGCAACTAGGATTTTGGCAAATAGTGAGTCGGTTACTATGAGCCTTTCAATTATGAGAACTAATATTTCGATCATTATTTCCTTATTCTTCATTTGTGCTTGTATCCATCGTAACATCTACTTTCGAATATCCGAAATTTCTTTGCACTTCCTTTGAGCATTTATGGATTCGTATGACATTAATCAGCGTTGAATTCTGCCACTTTGGCATTGGTTGAACTTCTTAGTAAAATCTTATTAAGGTTTCACACTTTTTGAAATTTTATTCGGTACTAGAGCCACATGTTGTTGTGAGTAAGATTTACTATCTTTTTTTTTGGTAATCTACTCACGTTATGTGACTGACATCTGATTTTAATTTGAGACCGTAGTTCTTCCTGATTATTGACTTGTGTGGACTTATCTCGATCGAAGTCACACCGTTTGCTCTTAATCGTACTTTGATCGTTTGAGCATGACTTCATTACCCATGGATGAATGATCATGAGATTTGTATCTTGTTGGCTCATATTCATTAATCATGTAGCCTCCTTTGTTATTCATTCATCCCTAGAATTTAATTAGGAGTTAGTTGTTTTCGCTTATCCAGATTTTTATTTCCAACTCGTTTGTTTTTAATGCTTGCACTAATTCATTTCGTATCGAGCAACATTACTTGTATGTTTGTTTCCTTTCATGATCCACCAATTTGAGAATTTGGGTGGGTTATGGTTTCAACTATCATTTTGATTTCTTGTGTAAATAATTGGTTCGTAACCGCATAGTAAGAGTTTAGACTATTGGAATTTAGTATTAGTACAAGATCAAATCCTAAGTTATTGTTGTGATCCGAGGAGTGGCGACTACTAGTTATAACTAGTTCTAGCGAGAAGATTGCTAGTTAGTGAATTAGCTGATTGGGTTGTCCTATTTTAAATAGGATCGTTAAGAGTAAACAGATTATTTTTGGTAAGCTGAATGGGTGAACAGTTGCGAGATAGGAAATAGAGTTGTCCCTAGAGACTTTTGGGAACTTTATATTATCATTCTAAGGTTTTGTGAATGTCAACCGGTATGACTATTGCACCAACTATGGGAACAAAATGACGAATAGAATATTCAAGCAGTTTACCGGATAAGCTGTAGATTTAATCACCGGTGAAACACTAAGGTACTAGGGGAATACTGAGTAAGCATATACGATCGGGTTACAAACTCTTCAAGGTGCCTAATTGGGTACTAAGTTTTTGAAATATTAATTCAGGTTGTAGATTTAATAATTTGGGAATTTTGGATTTTCGAACTTGCTGTCGAATTGAATAGGGATTTGAGAAATGAATTCAGACGATATGTAAGAATTTTTTGGTACTTAGAGGCTATCTAATCCAATAAGTGGATAATAACTCATGTTATAATTTGACTTGAGGTGTAAATATGGATCTCCTAGTCGTTGTGTCTGGGATAGAAAAGGTGGATTAATCCGTTGGAAGATTTTAACTAAGAATTAAACTTTCGGTAGAATCAAGAATGCCTAAGAGACGAAAGTATAAATTGGTGAATGGATAATTGGGATCTATGTAGTTGCCTAATTGGATTCTTTATATTATTGGATAACATCTTGGAGCTGAACAACAATGGATTATATGGTTATATTTTTTCTTATCAAGGATTAATTTAGATTTATTTAGAGAAATGGGTCAATAAATCCTAAGTTGAGGAGAGTCATTTGTTCCACTTAAAGGTTAGCTGAACTAGAGTCGTTGCTTAAGAGAATTTTATTCATCCCTATAGGCGTTGTGAGATGTAGTAACTAATAAGGGATTGAGCATAGTCCAAGAACATTAAGCAAATCATTGCTAATAAATGGCGTATACCTTTAGAATTTCAAAATGGTTGTTAGGTTGTTTTTGTAGGTATCATTGTTCGGTTGTACTATTGACTTGGGTATATAAGAAAATTAACTCGATTTGTCGGTCCTTATGTAATTGCTGAGGAGATAGGCAATTTGTTTTATCATTCGAGCTGACACAGAGATGTTAGTGATACATGATGGGTTTATTGTATCGATGTTGGGGAAATATAAGTCAGATTCATATCTTATTTCGAGGTCTAACAAGGTAGAATTGTATAGTCCCTTAGTTATCCTATTTTGAAAATTTTAGTGTTTAGTTGCTAAGTATTCTGGGAACTTGTGGATTTCTCAAGAGTTCAAGTTCTAGATTATATGAGTTAAGTTTAACTAGTGAATATACATTAAGCATAGTTTCGTGGTTATAAAGCTTCTAATTTATGGTAAAGATCGACATAAATTCTTTATTGGGTATACAGAACTTTAATGCTTAGAATTTGCGATCTAGGATTTAAGGTTATCGAACCAAGGCATGTATAAGATATTTTAGGACTTTAGGTGATGAATTAAAACTTTTAAAGTCACATGAGAGTAATGATTTGAAATCTCTCTTAGGAAGCAATCATTTGGGAACAAATAAGAATTGTGAATATGTATTGCAGTAAGAATTAGTCCGATTCTTGATGATATAGACACTAATAAGTATCAGAGTGTACATCGTAAGCTATTTAGCGTCAACTCATGTGGGTGCTCGGTAAGAACCGGGTCTAATGTATCTGGACCTAGTTAGTAAATCCTGAATTTCGAGGACGAAATTCCATTTAAAGGGGGAACGAATTGTAGTACCTAAAATCTAATCTACTAATTCGCATATATTAAATTAAATAAATATTATGATTATTATTTTTTAAGTTTAATTGATTTAAATTCTTTATTTGAATTATGTGTTAATAGAATATCATTTATTTATTCAAATGATTTTATTTAATTGTTTAGTTTATTCATTTAAATGATTTTAAATGTCTAGCTTATTTAGTTAAATTCTTTTATCTGTCCAAATCATTTTAAAGGTTTTTATACTGCTTGTGTATTTATTTAAATTAATTCTAAATGTTCGTCTAGTTGTTTAAATTATTTTAATCGCTCTGCTATTATTTAAATATTTCATTTATTGCAGTGACATACAAATATTTAAAGTGTTGATTTTAATTCCTAAGATAGTGCCTAAAATTCTTTTTTTAATAATTATGATTTTAATTGCTTGGAATTAACTGCTTAAATTTCCTTTAAAGTTTAAGTGCTCAAATTTGTTAAGTTCTTTATTCTTGAAAATTTTGAGACAGTAACTTCCGGTTCCGGCGTTCGGTGATGGCGGATTTTGGCCGTAAATTCCAAGAATTTTTATTTTAAAAGTTTATTAGGGAGGTAAGAGGAAATTTAGAAGGGAATTCAAAAGTTAGAAATTTCCGGGTATCAGAAATAATTTTTCTTAGTATTGCAATATTGGGCTTATTCTTTAACTTTTTCGAAAATTAGAATTTTCATAAACCCGGATTAGTAAAACCCAATTTAATATTTTTGATTAGGATTCTTTAAACTTAGGAATTTTAATAGTGTAAGTTAGTAGGTAAAAGTTGTACTATAAAGTTGTACTATAGAGTTGTACTATAAGCTGTATTTTTAAAAGCACACATACACACCTACTTTTAATTACTTACACCTATACTTACTTACACATGTACACACTACACACTCTACTTTTAAACCCAAAATAAAATATTTAGCAAACCCTAGTCTACCAAACCCAAAGAAAACGCCCCACTCCATTCTCTCCTCTCTCATTCTTGCTTTTGGATCGGCTATTCCCCCTCCTTCAAGACCTAGCCGCCGCCGCCGCCCTCCACCGCCGCTGCCGTCGCCGGAGGACCTCCAAGGGAGGTGTAGCTTGATATTAGTTCGAAATCCCAGCCCTCTCCCCTCTTGCATTTTGTTTTTGTCGGGTATTAAAGGTTGAAGGCAAGTATAAGCATTCTTGTTGGGCTTTCATTCAAGCTATATATGTTCTTGCTCATAATCTCCTTTAATTTTCGAAAATTCTTGTTATTATGTGTATGTAGGGTTCGATTTTTTCATGATTTTCAGTAGGTTTCATGTGTGATTTTCGAAAATTTGAGTTGCTTTGGACTTTAAAGAGTTACATGATGATTTATGATTGAAGGCATGAGAGGTCTTGGTTACAATTGTTAATTTTCGAAAATTCAGAGGTTCATGCTCTTAGACAAAGCTGATATTGATTACTATGAAGCTTTTCTAGTTGAGTACTGAAATAAACTTGGACTACCAGGGCCCTCTGGACAAAAAGGGGGAGTGGGATCAAGTGCTGATCAAGCTGAAGAGGAAGATGTTTAGAGTATCTGATCTTAGTTGATCACAATTGTTTTTAGTATTTTTCTTATCCTTATCCTTAGTTATTTTGTTATTTTTCTATAAGTTTGAAATATATTTCTGAGTTGATTAGTTTGTGCTCCTTATTACTCTCTGATATGCTATTAAACTATCTGCTACTCTGATCTTGTAAGTGTTGAGAGTCGGTGTTGCCAACACGACCGCACAACACTGTGTTCTGAGATGATTAAATACAGGGGGAGCTTTAGTTATATAATTTAGGGGGAGTTATTTGCACTTGTGTGTGTTTGTCCAGAAAGGCAAAAAAGGGGAGTTTGAAAGAACATGTCGTGCACATGTCTTTTAAATTGTTTCCTTATTGCATTCAATTCCTATCTTTAGAGTTTTGTCTTTCTTAGACAAGTTTTAAAGTTGGTAATCTTTATTATTTCTGATTCGAAATATTGGATTTCTGATGATATATTGTTTCTATACTTTGTAGGTTCTTATTTATCGAAATATATTGAAGATCTATAAAAGGGAGTGCATTGACCGATCAGAAGAGACTGAACTAACGATTGAGAAAGTGAAACGTAGAGAGAAAAATACATAAAGAATTCACTGCAGAAATTCTGGAGCTTTGAAGATCGATTGTTGAAGAATTTCTGGAGTGTTCATTGATGTTACGTTGTGTTGCCGAGTAGTGTTGGAAACACTTAAGAACACACGAGTAAAGTGTTGTTCAGAAAGTGTTTCTTTGGTTTTTGTTTTTCGGCTTAGAACTTCCTATTGGTTTATTATTCTAGTTCTTACTAGTTTTTAGGAAGTCATTTATTTTCTCAATCTGTTGAGAAAAGTAGTTTTTCATAAACAATAACTAGTTGGGTTTTGTAAACTGATTTGATTTTCTAGTGATTATTTCGTCATGAGGCATCGCACAAGTATTTAATACTTGTGCATAAATATCTGTGTTCTATTTACTGTTATTTATTTATTCCGCTGCATAGTATTTTCTTGAAGTGTTGACAACACTGAAAGATAACACACACTCGAAAAGTTTTTTTTGGTATTTCTGTGATTTCAGACTGTCCAAACCTTACAAGCTTGGTTTGAAAGGTTCACCAAATTTGTAAAAAGTATGGGCTATAGTCAAGGGCAGGCTGATATCACTCTATTTACGAAGGTATATATCTAACAAAAAAATCTTCATCTTGATTATTTATATTGATGATATCATTTTGACATAAGATGATGTTGAAGAAATGATCAAACTAAAGAAAAATTTAGCCAAAGAGTTTGAAATAAAAGCTTTAGGACAATTGAGATACTTTCTAGGAATGGAGATCGCTCGATCAAGAAAAGGAATAGTGATGTATCAACGCAA
Source organism: Henckelia pumila (assembly GCF_033568475.1). Classification (NCBI taxonomy): domain Eukaryota; kingdom Viridiplantae; phylum Streptophyta; class Magnoliopsida; order Lamiales; family Gesneriaceae; genus Henckelia; species Henckelia pumila. The sequence continues at coordinate 141,863,071 of NC_133120.1, forward strand.
GAACATTTTGGATCTCTTGGAAGAGACATGTATGAGTGGATGCAAGCCTGCTGATACTCCATTAGAAACCAATTTGAAACTTGGGTATGTAAAAGGAGTTCAAGTTGATTCCGGAAGATGTCAAAGGTTAGTTGGATATTTAATTTATTTATCTCACACTCGACCAGATATAGCCTTCGCTGTGAGTATGGTAAGTCAGTTCATGCATAACCCATATGATGAACATCTTGAAGTTGTATTTCATATTTTTCTATATTTAAAGGCAACTCCGGGAAAAGGCTTGTTCTTTAAAAAGAGTCAGACTAGAGGAGTTGAAGTCTACCTGGATGCTGATTGGGCTAGATCAATCACCGATAGAAGATCTACTTCTGGTTATTGTACACTTGTATGGGGCAACTTGGTTACTTGGAGAAGCAAAAACAAAGTGTCGTCTTTAGAAGTAGTGCAAAAGCTGAATTTCGATCAATGGCCCAAGGAGTGTGTGAAGGATTTTTTGCTTAAAAAGAGTCCTTGAAGAACTTACATAGACTATTGATCTTTTCATAAGGTTATATTGTTATAAAAAAATCTGCCATAAGCATTGCTCACAATCATGTGTTACATGACGGGACTAAACATGTTGAAATCGACATGCATTTTATCAAGGAAAAACTTGACGAAGGAATAATTTGTACTCCTTCTGTTCCAACCTTGAAACAGCTTGCAGATATCTTCACCAAAATCTTGATGAGAAGGTCATTCGAGGATCAAGTCAGCAAGTTGGGAATGATTGATATCTTCGCACCAACTTGAGGGGAAGTGGCAATATTTTAAGGATCCTCATATTTTTGTTAAGTAGGAATAAATCAATTAGAATCAATTTCAATTATTGTGGCTGGAATTATTCCCCCGATTACTCTTTTTCTTCTATTTATTGTACCCATCTTTTATCAATGAAATAAGAAAAATTAGTTTCCTTTCTGTAATGTTCTTCTGATTCTCTTTTCAACACCTACCTTGTCTCCTATAAATATGGGTTTGCTCACTTCATTTGCAACTTATTCACTTTCATTTTGAGGGGCGTCCAAGCTCCTCTTTCTCTTATTCGTTCACGTCTCTGACCTGAGCATCGGAGGAGCTACGTCACAACATCATCCCGGCCTCCTCTAACACTCTTTTCTTGATTTCAAGTTCATATCCGGACTTGAATCTTTGGGCTTAAACTGGATTCGGATCATCAAATTTTAGTGAGTATTATGCACAATGATGGTTACAAATTGAGTTACAAAACATTCGAAATTACAAAATTATCCATACATTTTATTTGAAAAAAATATTTCAAAATTACATTTAGGATAATTTTATAATTTTAAATGTACTTTGTAACCCAACTTTTAATCCCATTTGTATATGTAGTGCATTATCCAATAAAACTTGACATCGTACGTTTACGAGCGAAAACCGCGTAACAATGTCAACAAAAATAAGTCAGGATTTTTAACAAAATTAAGATGGCATAATGATAATGTATAATTTAATTATATGAATTTTCCAACCCTAATCAATGCGTGAAATATGATGATCTTAGTTCTTAAAAACGATAATAGTAATCAATTACATATTATAATTATGGGGAAAATACTTTTTTTTTCCAATAAAATGTCCATTATATATATATTTGCAGCGTGCAAGAGATATCGTGTACCACGTACATTTCATATAGGAATAGAAAAAGGAAATATAATTAATGTCCTTATTCAGGAGGTCCACGCCGCCTGCTTCCATGCAAAACATGTGCATGCCTCGGACAAAAGCGGCATTCCAGTCACATACATTTTCTCCCACATTATCAGTTGGTGCCGGAAGGATGGCGGCGTCCAAATGCTCGTCTGCGCAGATCAACTCGACTACTTCTGATTACACAAAAGGGGTGAAGAGTCTTCTTGAATCAACGCCTCACTTGCAGAAGCTGCCATCGGAATTCCTTCTGCAGTTTGATCAGAATCCCATGGATGCTGCTGGTGGTTCCGACATTCCCACAATCGATCTGAGCGGCCTCGACGGATCCGCCGAAAGTAAGGCGTCAACCATCAAAGCCATTGGAGATGCCTGTGTTGAGTGGGGGTTCTTTAGGGTGAGTGAGTATCTATAGTGTTTATATTTCTTTACTACTCTTTTACATATGCATGCCTCAATTATGTCATTAATATATATATATATATATATATATATATATATATATATATATATATATAGTTTCGATCACATGGACAACTACGTGATCAACAACAGTTACAGTTGGCGTGATACCTTCTTCATCCCATGAGTGATTGCCAGTTGTTGGTCACGTAGTTGTCTATGGTGGTGCTATAAAATTGCGGCTTGTTGATGGTGCTATATATATATATATATATATATATATTATAGGTAAAAAATCATGGGATTGATGAGAAAGTGATTTCTGAGACGCTGGAAGTTATTGAAGAATTCTTCGGGCAGAGTTTGGAGGAAAAAATGAAATATTATTCAGAGGATGTACTGAGTCCAATTAGATATGGGACCAGCCTCAACACACCATTGGCGCACAAGCTTCACTGGAGGGATTATTTGAGGCACTATGGTCATCCATTTCCAGATACTATTTTCCAGCTCTGGCCAGACAACCCCCCTAAGTACAGGTCATAATTAATTTCCATTTTAATTCCCTTTACTCGTCAAAGTTTTCATGTCATGTTGTAATTTTCTTTTTTTAGTACTAGCTATAGTTTCCCAGAAGAATATATATATATAACCAAAAATAACGTACAGGGAGTACTGAAATAATGGTTTTGGCTCTGAAAAATACGGACAACACTGGTAACTGCCCCCCAAAAAATTCATTCATTAATTAAGATGTTCTTTACTAATCTTCTTCATTGATATTTGATTTTAGAAACATTGTAAAGGCATATCTTGTGGAGATATGGAAGTTGACAATGAAGATAGGTGGTGCCATATCCCAAAATTTAGGACTAGAGGAAGGATACTTTGAGAGATCACTTGGGGAAGGAGTCCAAATCATTGCATGTAACTACTATCCGCCATGCCCGGAGCCCAACAAGACCTTAGGGCTTGCAGCTCATTCTGATCATGGTGGGCTAACGATCTTGATGGAAAATGGAGTGGAGGGATTACAAATCAAACATGATGGTACATGGGTTTCTGTCCATGATGTCCCATCCACATTAGTCGTCAACGTCGGCGATTATTTGGAGGTTAGCTAGCTAGCTAGCATATATATATATATATATATATATACATGGGTGTTGTGAAAGTCGATCTTTAATTAATTAGCGATTTCTAATAGTGGTTTAATATAATTATGATCTCTACAGATACTGAGCAATGGGAGGTATAAGAGCATCGAGCATCGAGCGACTGTGAACCAGCACAAGACCAGGATTTCGGTGGCCGTAGGGCACGGGCCGGAGATGTCTACCATTGTTAGGCCTGCAGCCCCGTTGGTTAACGAGACGGACCACCAATACAGGTCCGTTACGTATAAAGATTATGTCAAACTGCAACAAAGTATCACCAGTCGAGGGAAGAATGCATTGGAGAAATTAAGGATCGACGTCTGAGGCGATTTGAGCACATTATGCATATAGCCAGAGTTTTTGGCATATGAGTACTTTGTAACCAAGCAATTGGCCTTGTAATGTTGTATCTATTTTTATTCCAATAAATTGTCGTGTGTTTGTCGATTGTTATGTTAAAATGGGCTAGCTTTAATTATTTCATAAATTATATTAATATATGTTTTTATTATTATCAAATTCTATATTTGATCTCTTTTGTTGGATTGTTGGGGCGAGATCATGAGACGCGGATGCCATTGCCCTGTACATACTCCCAAACAAATTAACCTTTACAAAACGATTTTATTTAAAATTATTCTTATGTTAGATTTTTTTTTTTCGAATTTATCTTTATGTCAGATTATGATATAGTAAATATACAATAAATTATAATAACTACACTGATAAATATATATAAAATATAAATTAGATATGTTTTATTTAGTAATTGTGATAAAAAAATTTAAAAGTTATTTTAATTAAGTGAAAATTTTAATAGTGAATCTAATGTAAAATCTTTATTAATAACATTATAGTTGACAAGAAAATTAACTTGAAAATTTTAAAATATTTTCAATGTGACACACCCATCAAGACACTCGATATGATATCTGACAACAACTGAAAATTTATATAAAACACATTTTTGTTTTGTTAGATATCACACCAAGGTTGATGAGTATCATTTAAATTTCAAATTATTTGTCTTGTTAATTATATTTTTTTTTACCAAAAATTTTCATTAGATTCAATTCCAATTTTTTTTAATTTTATGTAGAGATTTTTTATTTTTAATTTTTTTATACAACAAAACCAAATGTTTGGATCAATTTTCCAATAATTTTTTAGTAAATTTTTTTTTGAATGATATATTCATATTATGGATTTGAAATGGGTAGGTGAAATGGGTAGGTAAGCACAAGAGTATCCGATTATTCCCATCTGATCTTTTATGTGACCATGGAACCATGAAATGGTGAAGTAGACATCGAAATTGTCTGATCCGACTTGTTTCCAAATTGTCTGAGCATATAGGTTAAAACCCATAATAGTGAACATTTGGAAATTTCCGAGCTGACTAGTCAAACCAAATTGTCTGAGAACATATATAAATTGAAACCATGAAATAGCTAAGTAAAATTTGAAAGTGTCCGAGCCGATTTGTCCGGATAGGAGGTGTGTACAGTTGATTAGTGCAATTTATGCGATTAATTGTTATATGATTTAGCTTGGTTTTTGTTATGAATTGAGAGATATTATGCGCATTTCGATGTTGCTTATGTGAAATACAGAAAGTGGACGAAATATATGAATTGCTTAAAAAGAGAGGTGTTGAGGATATAAAGATGTTGAAGAGGAATAAAGATATGATTTTTAGAGCACAAAGAAAGAGTCTTATAAACACCGAATGAAGTGCCTAAAGCACTGGAAAAAGGATTTGATGAGAAGCAGTGGTGCGCCTAGGCGCCTCAATGAAGAGATGGGGCGTGAAGGGTGGCGCCACCATGAGGTGCCTAGGAGCCAATACCTGGCCATGAAGAGCGCCTAAGCGCTGCTCTCAAGCACCTAGGCGCCGACCCCTGTGGAAAAACATGAAGGAAAATGAGTTTGAGCAACCGAATAGACCCGACTTGTTGGGCTTCGAGACTTATAAAAGGACTCTAACATACGTGAGAAAAAAGAATTGAGATGCATAACACACGCACACAACAGATTTGAGAGAACGACACAAGAAAGAGTTTGAAGAAAGATTGATTGCGAAGACGAAGAACGCTGAATCTGGGACAGAAACGCAGATTTGGCTTCACTATTCTTTCTTTTTCATATCCTATTATTAAAATTTGATGTCTAGATTCATAACCATGCTTTGTTTTTGTTTCTTTTGCTTTATGAACTAACTTTTTGATTCTAGAGAAATGACGTAGCTTAGTTGAGATGATTTCTAAGACTTTTTTATTTATGTGATTGAATTCTTCAAGTTTACTTGTGTTTTCTTTGTTTATTTTATCTTTTAATTTACTTTCCATAGATTGAATGCTAAATTTAATTGAAATCTGGCACTCGAAAGAGGGGATTTTGAATAGGATCATAGTAAAATACACTGTTAAATATTTATATAGTTCGAAAGGCATATAAAGTCATCAGAGCTTAACTAAGAACATCGATTCCCACAATTCATTAAGTCTAGATTTTTAATAGTAATATCTGTAGGACCTATTGGAAATGTGACGCCTCTCATGATGTCACCAACTCACATGATCATAAATAATAATAAAAATGCAAAAAATAAAATTTAAGAAAAAATAATTTCCGTTAAATTGAAGGAAGAAAACATATGCCAACTTGCAAACAAAAGCATTGTGCGAACAGAATTATTCATATGCTAACTAAAGAAAACTTGCACTACATAAGAACTTGTAGTGACCCTAACCCAGATCCACTACTAATTAGAGATTTAAGCTTAAATAAGTATGTAATAAACGATGATCAGAGATAAGTTATGAAAACCAAATAAATACTAGACCGACATAATACAACCTATAAAACAAATCCAATTATACAACTCAATTGAAATAAATCAATATAAAATCCTAGCTACTACAACTCCTGTAGCTCTGCTTGGTCACCACCTAGTCCCAAGTCCTAGTGGAACACCTGCAACTATCCAGTCAAATGGGATGTCCAGAAAACACAAAAAACACTGGACGTGAGCATTAAAGAATATACACATGCTATGAATGCAAATAATAATGCAAGGGTAGGGCACCGGAAACCTATCTAGAAAATTGTTCAATCAAATGCGCCAGGTATGTAGCACGTTGGGCATCATGAGATGGCTCCTGTAGTGACGCTTACCGAGATCACATACTAATCAGAAACTTAAGCACACAATTAACTTAATTAAAACAGTAAACCAGAATAAACTGGGAAGCATAAAACATTATACAATCCCAAGGAAAAGAATCTGTAAATACCCAATAATTATACAAACATATCGAATAATGTATTATCCCAAATACATCAGAAAATAAGGACCAAGGCAAAATCCCAGCTGGCCATCCACTTCCTAGTCTCTCCTGGATCCACCCGTCTCGTCCAATCGCAAACCTGCCCCATGGAATAGGGTGTCTAGATACACAAAGTACGAGACGTGAGCATAAAACGCTCAGCACGAGAGTATGAGTATATCGTATTATATAAATGCATGAATGCAAGTGTACCGCATACTAAAACTAGAGGCCAAGCATCAGATAACAAAGACAGACCGGGCCTTGGTATGTAGCATGCTGTGCCGTCGCTTCAGGAGGTGGCTCTCATACCAATACCAGTGGATACTTTGGACCCAAATCGATGGAAGTTCATCCACTAATTTAATAGGGTAAAACCCTATAATATCCCAATGATATAGCTCGAAGTGTAATATGCATGCAGCATACAATCATGTCATAAAATATGACATAAAATCATGAAAGCACATAATACATGCAAACTCATTCAGGATATCTCGAACAGTACTTTCGTACCTCACTACTAGGCAAGCTCTACCAGCTCTAGGTCCACGCCTATAGTGCGCACTACACTGCGAAATGATACTAATATCATTATATTACTCCAAAAGATTTAACTAAGCTATTGCATACTCCTAAATATTTTTAGAAAGCAAAAGCTATACCTGCGTCCGTCGTCAGCCCGTTGCTGTCGCTTGCCTCAAAACTAGGCCACAGCTCCGCTAAGACGCCTGGACCACTATGACACTTTCGGATTCCCAATGGGACGCCTATAATTCCACAGAAATAAGTTAGAAGGATAAGGAATCGAGAGAGAATAGAGGAAAGTGGGAATTGCAAATGAGCCTCGGCACCTCTATTTATAGACGGAGTTCAGATCGTCCGAACCCCACTTCGGAGCATCCAAACACGTTTGGACCGTCCGAATTCATCTTCGGAGCATCCTAAGTCCCATCAATACGTCATCCGTGACATCATCTTGCTGACTTATTCAATGATGTAATACCTGATCTCGATCGGACCGTCCGATCCTTGCTGATGGACCGTCCGAACCCATTCGGAGCCTCCGAAGCCTCATCGGATCGTCCGAACTTCCTTCAGACCGTCCGATCTCCTTTTTTGGGCCGTCCGAACTTAGGATGTTTAATTGTGATTAGTTCCTTAATCACCTTACTTGGTTACGGGCTACTACATTCTCCCCCACTTATGATATTTCTTCCTCGAAATCAGATCTTAAGTACTGAAAGTAAAAACAACATGCAGAAACATCTTTTATTCGAATGCGAACATTTTACAACTTACAACTTAGTACAATACTGGAATAAAATCAAAATAACTCAGGATTTTCGGAACGCATCCTGCTTTCAAGCTCCCAAGTGGCTTCTTCAGTTCCTCGGCGCTCCCACTGAACTAGAACCAAAGGGATAACTTTATTCCGCAACACTTTATCCTTGCGATCCAAAATACGAACCGGTCTCTCTACATAAGTCAAATAAGTATCCACCTGAACTTCAGACGGCTGCAAAATATGAGACTGATCTGTCACATACCGCCGCAACAAATATACGTTGAACACGTCATGGATATTGGACAAATACGGTGGCAAGGCTAACCGATAAGCCAAATCACCAATGCTCTCCAAGATCTCAAATAGACCGATAAATCTAGGAGACAGCTTTCCTTTGAGACCAAATATGAGAATCCTGCGGAAAGGTGAAACTCTCAAAAATACTTTCTCCCCAACATCAAACCGCAAAGGCCTATGCATAGTATTATCATAGCTGTCCTGACGATCCTGTGCAGTCTTAATCTGTTTCTTGATCTGATCAACAATATCTGCGGCCTGCTGGACTAGCTCTGGTCCTTCGGTCTGCCTCTCCCCCACTTCTTCCTAGAAGAGTGGAGTACGACAACATCGCCCGTACAATGCCTAAAAAGGTGACATACCAATGCTACGATGGTAGCTATTGTTGTACGCGAACTCAATCAACGACAAATGATCTTTCCAGGATGAACCAAAATCTATAGTGCACGCCCAAAGCATATCCTCTAAGGTACGGATAGTGTGCTCTGTCTGTCCATCAGTCTTCGGGTAATAGGCAGTACTCAAATTGAGAGTAGTGCCCATGGCACGCTGAACACTCCCCCATAATCTAGAAGTAAACCTGGGGTCTCAATCGCTGAAATTGCTTACCGGTACTCCATGAAGTTGAACGATCTACTGGATGTACAATCGAGCCATACGATCAAAAGTGTACTCTCGACTATAGGGAATGAAATGTGCTGACTTGGTGAGTCGGTTAACCACAACCCAGATAGCAACACAATTCCTCAAAGATACCGGCAAATGGGTCACAAAATCCCTTGTGATAAGCTAGCATTTCCACTAAGGAATAGGCAGACTGTGAAGCGAATCTCCAGGTCATCGGTGTTCTGCCTTGACTTACTGACAAACCAAGCATTTCAAACATACTAATACACGCTGCGTTTCATTCCTTTCTACCAGAACCGAGTACTCAGATCCTTTTACATCTTGTTGCTTTCTGGATGAATACTCAACTTAGTGCGATGTTCTTGAGACAAAATCTCCCCCCGCAGATCCTCATCCTCCGGAATCACAAGCCGACCCGACAAACACAAAAAACCGTTTGACTGATAGTGAATCCAAAAGTACTATCCTCGTTGGCTAGACGAGCCAAACGCTGGGTCTTCGAATCAGACATCTGAGCATCCCGAATCTGCGAATACAAAGATGGCTCAGATAATATCGCAAAAATCTGGATTCCATGCATACCCTTCTTGTGCTTGAAGGTATACCCTGAATAACAAAAATCCTCGATCTCACGAGATATCGAACAAATCTGAAGTGCGCACAATCGCACCTTGCGACTTAAGGCATCAGCAATGAGATTAGAAGCACCCGAATGGTACTTAATCTCGCAATCATAACCCTTCAGCAAGTCCATCCAACGTCTCTGCCTCATGTTCAATTCTTCCTGAGTGAACAAATACTTTAGACTCTTGTGGTCCGTGAAAATCTCAAATCTCTCTCCATAGAGATAATGATGCCAGATCTTCAAAGCAGACACAATAGCTGCCAACTACAAATAATACACTGGATACTTATCCTCATGAACCTTCAACTGTCTAGAAGAGTATGCGATCATATGTCCATGCTGAGTCAGAACACAACCTAGCCCCTGAAGAGAAGCATCTGTGTAGACCACATACCCTCCAGATCCTGACGGTAATGCCAACACAGGAGTAGAAGTCAACCGTCGTCGAAGCTCAAAAAAGCTTCCTCAAACTCTGAGGACCACTCGAACTCAACACCCTTCCGAGTGAGCTGAGTCAAAGGTCGAGCTAGCTGAGAGAAATTTTCAATGAAGCGACGATAATATCCTGCTAGACCCAGAAAACTGTGGATCTCAGCAACCATCGTTGGATGCGACCAGTTCAACACAGCCTCAACCTTACTCGGATCAACAGAAATCCCATTCCTGGATATGATATGGCCAAGAAAAACCACTCGATCCATCTAGAACTCGCACTTACTCAATTTGGCGTACAACTGCTCATCACGAAGAGTCTGTAGCACCAACCGCAGGTGAGAAGCATGCTCATCCGCATCGCGCGAATAAACCAGAATGTCATCAATGAAAACCACGACAAACTTATTCAAAAATTCCCTGAAGACACGGTTTATCAGATCCATAAATATAGTTGGCGCATTAGTCAACCCAAACGGCATCATTAGAAACTCATAATGCCCATAGCGAGTACGGAATGCAGTCTTGGCTATATCTTGATCTCGGACCCTCATCTGGTGATACCCAGATCTCAAGTCAATCTTGGAGTAAACCGAAGTACCCTGCAACTGGTCAAACAAGTCATCAATACGAGGCAAAGGATACTTGTTCTTCACAGTAACTCGATTCAACTGCCGATAGTCAATGCACAACCGCATCGACCCATTCTTCTTTTTTACAAAGAGAACAGGATCTCCCCAAGAAGATACACTAGGACGAATGTACCCCTTATCCAAAAGATCCTGAAACTGATTCTTCAATTCATGCATCTCCGACGGAGCCAGACGATACGGTGCTCGAGAAATAGGCGAAGTACCCAACATCAACTCTATGCCAAACTCGACTTCCCTAGTAGGTGGAAAACCCGGAATCTTATCTGGAAATACATCTGAGAATTCATTCACAACTGGTATACTTTATATACCAACGCTCTCAGCGGACGAATCAACTGCATAGATGAGGTAGCCTTTCCCGCCAGACTCTAGAGTTCGACAGGCTCTCAAAGCTGATACCAACGGCATCGGAGGTCGGGCTCCCTCACCATAGAAAAACCAGATATCACACCCAATCGGATGAAAGCGTACCAACCTCTGGTAGCAGTCCACTGAAGCTCGGTAGATAGTCAATATATCAATCCTCAAAATACAATCAAAATCCTTCATTGCAAGAACCATGAGATTCGATATCAGAATGTTCCTTCAAACTCTAAAGGGAAACCCATCACTAAACGTTTATCCAATGCAGATTGACCTGTCAGAGTAGAAACAGAAATCACTATGTCTAGTGCAATGCATGACAATTTATGCTTCTTAACAAAACATGCAGAAATAAAGTAATGAGATTCACCAGTGTCAATGAGTACAAGAGCATGCATGCCATATAACAGAAATGTACCTGCGATGACCCTCTCATTCTCCTCCACTGCCTGATCATGCCTCAATGCAAACACCTGACTAGATGTCTGCGGCTTCAGATGAGAACTTCCAGCAGACCGTCCCTGCGATCTCTACTGTACGGTAGTCTGAGGACCCGATCCTGAACCAGAACCGGAACTGCCTCCTCTAGCTAGTTGACAATCCCTCCGAAGATGACCGACCTCTCCACAACGAAAGCATGCTCCAGAATCTCTACGGCATCTGTCCGTCGGATGATTCTTCCCACAATGGTCGCACTTCTCTTTTTTCTTAAAACGTACCACTCCGCCGGATACATAGGAAGAAGAAGATCCAGATTTATTGAAAGACTGAGCACGGGGACCCAAGGAACTCGTAGGCCTAGACTGAGAGAAAGACCTGTTGCACCGGATGCTATCCTCCGCCTGGTGACATCGGCTCACCAATCCCTCATAAGTCATATCATTACCAACTGCTACCCGGTAATGAATATCTGGATTAAGGCCTTGATGAAACAGATTATAATTCATCTCGGAGTTGTCAGCAATATCAAGGCAATAGGATAACAACTCGAAGAACTTCTGCTGGCATTCGTTAATTGACATGGCTCCCTGACATAGACCCAACAACTCGCTCGCCTTTGCCTGGCAAAGTGCAGGAGGAAAATACAGCTTTTAAAAAGCTATGCGGAACTCGGCCCAAGTAGCAACTCCTCTCGCCGCAATGAATGGTGCAGAAGTAAACTTCCACCACTTACGGGCTCGTCCCTCCAAGAGATAACCAAGCGTCTCCATCTTTTGCTCTTTGGTACAACGGAATGTCTGAAAACAACTCTCCATGCGCTCTAACCAGTTCTCAGCATCCTCAGGAGTCTCGCCTCCAAATAAGGGCTCAGGACTCATCTGCATGAACCGATGCATACTGAAACAGCGATGATCATCACGATGATGATGATGGCGCTCCCGACAGTGATCACGATCACCATCTCCCCAGCGTGCACCTCCACTACCATGGATACTCTGATCATCATAATGCGTCATCTACAAAATTTATCTCATGGTTATCTTATTCAGAATCTAAATCCCAAGATTACTATGCATGCTTTGATATCATAAATGTAGTGACCCTTACCGAGATCACCTACTAATAAAAAACTTAAGCATGCAATTAACTTAATTAAAATAGTAAACCAGAATAAACTGCGGAAGCAAAAAACATTATACAATCCAAAGGAAAGAAATCTATAAATACCAAATAATTATACAACCATATCGAATAATGTATTATCCCAAATACATCAGAAAATAAGGACCAAGGCAAAATCCCAGCTGGCCATCCACTGCCTAGTCTCTCCTGGATCCACCCGCCTCGTCCAATCGCAAATCTGCCCCATGGAATAGGGTGTCCAGATACACAAAGTACGAGACATGAGCATAAAAAGCTCAGCACGAGAGTGTGAGTATACCCTATTATATAAATGCATGAATGCAAGTGTACCGCCTACTAAAACTAGAGGCTAAGGATTAGATAACAAAGATAGACCAGACCCCGGTATGTAGCACGTTGTGCCGTCGCTTCAGAAGGTGGCTCCCATACCAATACCAGTGGATACTCCGGACTCAAATCGATGGAAGCCCATCCACTAACAGAATAGGGTAAAACCCTATAATATCCCAAGGATATAGCTCGAAGTGTAATATGAATGCAGCATACAATCATGTCATAAAATATGCACATAAAATCATGAAAGCACATAATACATGCAAACTCAGTCAGGATATCTCGAACAGTACTTTCGTACCTCACTACTAGGCAAGCTCTACCAGCTCTAGGTCAATGCCTATAGTTCGCACTACCCTGCGAAATGATACTAATATCATTATATTACTCCAAAATCTATAACTAAGCTATTGCATACTCCTAAATATTTTTAGGAAACAAAAGCTATACCTGCGTTCGTCGTCAGCCCGTTGCTGTCGCTTGCCTCAAAATTAGGCCACAGCTCCGCTATGACGTCTGGACCACTATGCCACTTTTGGATTCCCAATGGGACGCCTAGAATTCCCTAGATCTAAGTTAGAAGGCTAAGGAATCGAGATAGAAGAGACGAAAGTGGGAATTGCAAATGAGCCTTGGCACCTCTATTTATAGACGGAGTTCGGATTGTCCGAACCCCAATTCGGAGCCTCCGAACACGTTCGGACCATCCGAACTCATCTTCCGAGCGTTCGAAGTCCCATAAATACGTAAGTCGTGACGTCATCTTGCTGGCGTAATCAATGAAATGCCTGATCCCGATCGGACCATCCGATCCTTGCCGACGGACCGTCCGAACCCGTTCGTAGCCTCCAAAGCCTTATCAAATCGTCCAAACTTCCTTCGGACCGTCCGTTCTCCTTCTTCGGGCCGTCCGAATTAGGATGTTTAATTGTGATTAGTTAATTAATCACCTTACTTGGTTACGGGCTACTACATCTCCCATACCATAAATCCTGTGGGCTTATCACCGGATCCAAAACATGGAATCCACCCACAAAATATTGGGGCTGAGCGACCCCTCTACCGGTAATAACAATAGAATAACAGGCTCAACATGAGATGCATGCAACATAATATCCGTGACATAATAATGCACACATAATCAATGTCACATAATACATGCAAACATAGAATATGAATATTCTACTATTCTATCTCGGATAATACGTCCGTACTTCAGTAATGTACTCCTAGATGCCCCGTATCTACAGACCAACAGTACAATGAAAAATACTCATGCATCACTAATCATAATTTTAAATCCTTAACTAAGCTATTAAATACTACCTTATATTTTTAGTGAACTCGGACCATACCTGCATCCTTCATCAGTCCGCTTATGGTGACTGCATCAAAACTTAGGCATTGCTTTGTTAATAATGCTGCATCACTTTGCCACTCCCGGCCCTACAATAGGATGCCTAAAAGTTTCTAAAACCTAGCTATAAAGGGAGAGGAGAGGAAATGGTGCGAGTGGAAATGGGGGGGCTCTCAACCCCTACGTGTCCCTCACTATGGCATCACTGCTTACATATACGTTCGGATCATCAGATCCAAGCCTTCGGATCGTCTGATATCCTTGGTTTGTCAAATCAAATACATATTAACTTATCCAGACATGATCAGATCATCCGATCCCTCTTCGGATCATCCGATCTCTATGGAGCCTTCGATCTCAAATCATGCTTTCAAACTCTATACACTTCGGATCATCCGATCCTTGGGTTCAAATCTTTTGATCCACCCGAGATCTTGGAACCATTCGGGACATTTTTGAGTGTTTTGAATCCATTTTTCAACCCCTTAAACTCATTTGAGAATTCCTTAATCATTTTTAGCAAATCTAAACATGATTTTGCCACAAATAAACAATTAGTTATTAATTTAGGATTCAGATTACTATATTCTCCCTCCTTTAAAAACTTTCGTCCCCGAAATCTAGGGCAACTCTGAGAATGTAATGCACAACCCAACTTATCACATTTACCAATTGCTCCGATCTAATCAATATCTGATTGAATAGCTTTTGACCACTCAGATCCTGCTAAAACCTGCATGGTTTATCCCTCACTTAAACTCATCAAATTTCAACCGACAAGCTTATAACTTAACCTCGGTTCTAACTCTATGCTGGTATCGAGAATCCCAAGCTAGCGTTTAGTTCAAATTCCTGGCAACTGTCTTTTAACTTCAATTTCATATTCCATTGGAATCTTAAGCAGCACAATTATCGAAAATCTCATTCCTGACAAACGATTACAAAGAATCTACTTTGTCAAAAAGAAAAATCAGTCTAACTAATGCATTTCAAGACTGATACTAAATTCTGGTACCTTCCAAGGTACGAGTTAGAAATCTCATCGGCTACTCAATCATCGAAAACTCTATTCATTCGGCAACTTTGAATGACAATCTAACAGATCACCCAAAAATTACGTCAAAATTACTGCCCAATTACTATTATTATGCAATCCCTAAGACTCCAGCAGATCTCCGAGTACTGTTTATTATTACAATAGCTGCTAACTTGCAATTGATAATATTCTTCTGATATTCAGCCCAAATATCAACTAGGAATAACCTATTTGCACAATTCAATAGGAACTTATTTCCTGATCCGAACAATTCATTTCATTAGTTCTTACCGAACTAAGCCTATTTTTTTTCGTCAAGTGATATCAGCAACACAAAATTCATGTAGTCCTCTGACTACTTACCGAATACGAATTCTGATTGGAAGATCAATTTCTAATTTCGGATCTCAGTTATGACATTCCTGCTGAAAAATTCAGTCTAGATGACAACTAACTATGGATTCACATCATTACTCTTGATAACATCCGTCAGTTCTTGGATAAAAGTAAGAAACATCTATACTGTATTCTCTATCGTATCTTCTAGTACACTAAATTCCCAATGTAAACACAAGACTAGAAACTGTTCATTTCGAGATTCGAATCCATTAGTTAAATCTCTAAGGATATTTTCTCAGAGTACATACTCAAAATACTTTAGTTTACTGAAGCTAGATCCTTATACCCGAAAGGATGTCAATCACGGAAAGAAATGGCCAAAACCTACCAATTCACTTGCACTATGACAACGTCGTTGTCCGCCGAATACCCAGGTTACATACCTAGTGCACGATCACCGATCTGAATAATACTCAGATAAATTAGAACCATCCTTGATTCTAATAAATCTATCTCGCTGCTATAGATAATATCTAAACGATACTATCGGTTATCTCGCCAAATACAACAACAAGTCCTTACTAGATCTTGACTCGCTCATTGATGAATCAAAACTGGTTTATCAAGAACGACCGCGGAATTCTCAATACCTTGTCACCAACTAGAAAATTCTCGGATCGATTCCATAAAAACTATTATATTACCGGCATAGCGCATCCCAAAATACATCCTGGAAAAACCAATGACAATAAACCCTCTAGACCTAAAAACCATAGGTCTCAGCTACTGTCTTTTCCCAACATCTAATCACTCGATGATGTCCTTCTATTTCCCATTGAAATCCATAACATTTGCTAGTTATAAGACTCATTACAACTCCTGAAAATACTGCTGAAACATCTGAGCACAATACTTGATCTATCAGTCCATAAAACTGATATCTAAGATCAATCTGAAATACTACTCAATCCAATTCTGAAGTCTAAGTCAAGGGTCGTTGGTTACCAAGCGATGATTTCAACCCGATTCTGCCTCCCTTGTAAAATAAAAATGTTTACCTTATCCTTTACTGGTTCCCACATTTTTATTTTCCACAGAAAACAATCCAAAGTACCTTTTGATTGATCCCAAAATCACTAGTGCTGAATCGCAACCATGTTCTTAAAACAGAAGAGATCTTACAACTCCTCTAGAAATTTCTAAAACGACTGAGGAATTTTGAATATACCTATATCTTCTCATTTCTGGGGTATAGACTATGACTAAATTATTTAAGCATATCTTTCTTACCGAACTGATCCTCTACCCAATCCACGAAAATCCCAAATCTTTACATATTAGACTTAACAATCTCTTCTATTAACATTGATTCACTGTGATCTTCACTTAGCTCAGAAAGATCAATCCAATTAGGCAACCACTAGTTGATTCCCAATCACTATAACCTTACACTATAGATCAACAATCCTTGATCTTAGTGCTGCAACTACTCGAGAAATCCCAACACTTGGAATCACAAGACTCCCTTTGCTGAGTTTATATTTCCAACAGAGTCAGACACTAATCATGAGTAGTAACTGGCACTTATCCTGTACCATTCTACCAATATTATCCCTGTCAAATCGAGAATGATCACCAAGTCACAAACTCAATCGTAGACAAACTCTCAATCAAAGGATCATCTTCCACCCTGGATAATCACTTCTCTCAACAAAACCTCAAATAATATTTCTGACGTAGTCAGACGTTACTCTTGATGAGCATGGGTACTGGTCGATCTATCTACTAGATTCACCAATCTAGTAATATCCTAAATCAATCAAGCACTCTGCTCAAAACGATCACTTGTCTAGGAAAATCCCTTCCAGGACTATTCCGACCCCAAATATCATGGGATCTAATACCAAAGATTCATCGTTTCTCCTTTTGACCAAGTCAGATGATATCCACAAGTATCTATTGTCACAACCCTTGTGTCAATCTGAATCTATTTAGCAGAACTATTCCAGTCTAACTCATGATAGACACTTTATCTAAGACTTATTTCTATCCTTTTTCAATATCAAGGAATAATCCCATGTCTATGACAATCCTGTCAAGAGACAATCCTATCCTGATTTTTCGACTGAGTCAAAAGTAAGATAAATATTTTTGTACAACCTAGTACCAAAGCCAAATCCAAACAACTCGATCCTCACCGAAAATTATACTGGTAGTTATACATCTTGTTATGACTGCGTAAAACATCGAGACTGAGGTAGCCTATCCAAACATCCCATCTGTAATGTATCCTCCCAGACATACCAGTATAGAATCACGCCTCCTCATCTATCTCAACTAACCCAACACAGTCCTCATCACCTGGTATAACTCACCACCATGCCTTTGATGAAAACCCATCATCATTAGGAAACAACTCAACAAGGTCAATCTTATCAATTGGTCTAGGAAACTGCCCAGATCAAATCATACAGTAACTTAGTATTGAATCATTCCCCTGATGAAACACATCATCCCTGGCATCACTCCCAAAGTCAGATACTTACTCAATCATTCTAGAAAAATGCCTAGAACTAATCACAAGGAAAGTACTTACAATCCGATTGCTCAAAATCCTATGAGTCACAATAGTGGGACACTAGTCAACTAAAACAATTACCGTAATTATCTGTATAACCCAATACTGGAAAAAAAATCATTGAACCACTAAATCGTGTTTAATACAATTCTTATTACAAATCCTTGATTAAAACTACTAAGAAATTCCAACAGCCCGGAATCAATAATACAATGATTCAATTTATTACAGCTGAAATACTATTTACAACAAATCTTAATAAAATATTTAAAACCCCAAGTATACGCGGAAATATTTCATTCCGTCTACTGATCTTGAACTTGAGGTTTCTCGTCTGCCTTTTCCAAGCATCAATACAAGCATGCTGGAAGAACCTACCATGCACGATCTTTAAAAGTTCTTACTAATCTACCTGGTACTTCACTGTTATATGGTAAATTCCACGGTGGATGAGATACGATCTTTATGGAAATCCCTCCAACTGCTTGCGAAGAATCTTCAAAGGAGTGTTATTCGGGTTGAAGTAACATAGATGCAAGCATCACATGTGCCCCAAACAATCCTCTTCTACTGCCTCTGACGTCTGGTACTTGATCAAAATTTAGGATCTACATGAGTCATATTCCTGGTACCTCGGACACGATCCTTCTCATATGTCCGATTTTGCTGAAACTCCCATAAATCAAATCTTTGAAGATCATCCATATGATGATAGTCTTGGGCAAACCTAGATGTCACGACATCATCACATATGATGTTCCAATCTTCACTCTACAAGGATAACCCAAATATCCAAGAACTATGTCCCAAAGGCTAATATTGCATGCTTTGATACCAATAAATTTAGTGTCCCTAACCTGGATCCACTACTAATTAGAGATTTAATGTAGTTACCCTGCTTTGAATCACCTACAAACTAGAAGTCTTTAGCATGCAATCAGCTTAATTAAAAATTCTTAATTAACAGAGTAAAACTTGCGGAAACATATCCCATAATTTACATAAAACGACATAGCACAATCGATACTACACCCAAAATATAATGATACAACCATATTGAAATATAGGAAATAATAACTAAAATGTATTATTATACAGATATATCAAATCCTACTGTATAATATACCCTCTAACAGCTCCTATCCTCTAGTCCTGCCTCGAATCTCCTGCTCTGTTCAACCTGGAACCTTTCCCGTGGAATGGGGTGTCCAAGATAATATCAAGGACGTGAGCTAATAATGCCTAGTATGTAAACATGATTAAACATATAAATATGATGCATGCACATGTGCTGACTAGGTAACGGGTCATCCATCATATCATGCTCAGAATCGGCGACATGGTATGTAGTACGCTGGGACGTCCCATCAAGAGGCACTCTCATACAAAAATTTCATGGACATAACCAAATCCCAAAAACCATGGAATCCATCCACAAATAACATGGGGCTGAGCGAACCCTCTGTAATGGCTATCTCAAGAAATAGGCTCAATGTGTATGTGCACATGACATATGAAAATATAAAAAACAATAAAACATATCTCATGCCACATAATCATGCCACGTAAAATACAACATATAAACATGCATACTCTCTGGCTATCTCAGTAAATATTTACGTACCTTCTACGTCCTAGTTTGAGTCTACGTCAAGACCTAGATTCCAAGCCTACAATCAAATATTTATTGTATCACTAATCATATTTTACAAGCCTTAATTAAGCTAGAAGATACTCTTATTTCTTAATTCGATTCTCGGACCATACATTCGTCCTTCGTAGCCCGTTTATGTGTTCAAAATTATATATCAAAGCTTCAAAACAAGCCCTAACAACCAAACCAAATCAACCTTAAACTGAACGGCGGCCGTTGGCGGCTCGACGGCGGCAGCACGACTAGAATTTCACAGTCACGGGAATCGTAAGTTTCTGCGCAATATTTATATCAAAACAAATATTACGACATAAGGAACACAACTCATCAATCAATTTCAAGTTTTCGATGACTTACGGCGGCAAAATAAGGCGGCAAAGGCGGCAACTGGAATTTGGGCTTTTGCACGTCGCACTAAAAACGTGAAAAATAAGGGTCAATATATAGCTCTCATCGCAAGGATTCCAACCGTATATTTGGTTTCGAGTTTCGGCAACTGGAGATGGCCGAACGGCGGCAAACATGGCGGCGGTGGAAGGGAGGAAAGAGAAAATGGTGATGGCGTGAAGAAGACGGTGAGTTGACGAGAGAAAATGATGTGACGGCTAGGAAATAACGCGTGTGATATATATGTATATCTATATATCACAATATAATCCTTGTACACTTGTTTAACTATGTGTACTCTTTTATTCATTCGGGATTAAAACTTGACCCGATTTGAATTATTTAAACTCATGTGCGCTATAAAAATCACATATGTATTTTAATATCGTCTATAAACCGATATTTAAGAATACATATTTTTAACACACAATTCAATTATTTTTAATCTCATTTAATCCCTTGATCATGTAGTTAGTAGATTTTAATCATGATTAATATTTAATTAACTTAAAACAGGGTACGGGTTACTAGATTCTCTCTAACTTAAGAAATTTCGTCCTCAAAATTTAAGTCTGGGTAACAATCAAGGAACTAAACATTCAAGTTTATTCATCATCAAGTAATGTACATATCATACGTATGTTCAAAATACACTATACATGACATGCGTATTAACAGAATATACTGCAAACAACTCAGGATGTTCCGCTCGCATACGACTCTCGAGCTCCCAAGTCGCTTCTTCTATGCCTCTACGCTGCCATTGGACCATAACCAATGGTATAGTCTTGTTCCAAAGTACATTTTCTTTCCTGACAAGGATCTGGAGTGGTCGTTCCACATATGATAGATCTGGTTCTAGCTGAACGTCAGTAGGTTGGATAATATGTGACTCATCAGCTACTTATTTCCAAAGTAATGAAACGTGGAATACATCGTGAATACTGGAGAGATTTGGCGGTAACGCCAGACGATAAGAAACATCTCCAATCTTCTCCAAAATCTGGAATGGTACAATGTATGTAGGCAATAACTTACCTTTCAAGCCAAACCTCATCACCTTCCTGAAAGGTGATACACGAATAAATACATGTTCACTAGGCTCGAACTGTAATTTTCTACGGTGAACATTAGCATAGCTAGCCTTTCTGTCCTGGGCAGCTTTGATTCTTCGTTTGATGATATCTACCTTATCTGCAACCTCCTATATTAAATCTAGCCTCTTGACCTGCCGTTCTCCCACCTCATCCTATAATAATGGAGTACGACATCGTCGTCCATATAAAGCTTCAAAGGTTTTCATTTCAATACTGCGGTGATAAATGTTATTGTAGGAAAATTCTACCAGAGGTAACTGATCATGCCATGACAAACC
This sequence comes from Henckelia pumila, assembly GCF_033568475.1. NCBI lineage: Eukaryota > Viridiplantae > Streptophyta > Magnoliopsida > Lamiales > Gesneriaceae > Henckelia > Henckelia pumila. The sequence continues at coordinate 141,884,603 of NC_133120.1, forward strand.
AAAATCCATAACAGATTCTCTCAGAATATCCTCGATTGTATGTATCTTCCGCTCTGACTGTCCCCAGAACCGTGAGGTAAATCGTAGATCCCTGTCACTGACTATGCTCAATAGAATGTCATGTAATAGCACTATCTTTTGGATATATAAGCATGTCATGCGATCAAATGAATAATCTCGGCTGTAAGGAATAAATTTTGCAGATTTTGTCAAACAATCCACAACGACCCAAATAGCATCACACTGTCTAGAGGTCATAGGCAAATGGGTGACGAAATTCATAGTCACATGTTCCCACTTCCATTCAGGAATCTCTAGACTCTGTAATAAACCACCTGGTCTTTGATGCTCAGTCTTGACCTGCTGACAGACAAGGCATTTAGAAATGAACTGGTATACACTTCGCTTCATTTTATTCCACCAAAATCTAGATCGCAAGTCCCTATACATCTTCATACTTCCAGGATGAACTGTCAATCGACTTCAGTGAGCTTGAGAAAGAATATCATTCCTTAGCTCCGCATCATCAGACACAACAACTCGATTAGATAAGAAAAATAAATCATCGGATTTGTAATGGAATCCAGATGTATTAACCCCATTAGCTAAACGTGCCAATCGCTGAGTCTTAACATCAGACATCTGAGCATCTATGATCCTAGAGTACAATGCTGGCTCAGATATAACCGTATACAAACGAATTCCATTCCTTCCTTTCTTATTCTTGAGCGTGAAACCAAGAGAACAACATTCCTGAATCATATGAGATAAAATAACTAGTTTGAAGTGCAGAAAGTCTTGCCTGCCGACTCAGGGCATCAGCAGTAAGATTGGCAGAATCTGGATCACACTTAATCTTGCAGTCATAATCTTTCACTAAGTCCATCTAGCATCTCTGTCTCATGTTCAACTCTGCCCGAGTGAACAAATATTTCAAACTCTTGTGATACGTGAATATCTAAAACTTCTCGCCATACAGATAATGCTTCCAAATCTAGAGAACGAATATAATGGCGGACAACTCGAGATCATGTACTGGATAATGCACTTCATGTGTCTTTAACTGTCGAGAGGCGTAAGATATTACATGTCCATGTTGTGTCAATACACATCCCAATCCCTGACCAGAGGCATCCGTGTACACAACATAACCTCCTGACCCAAATGGTAGATCAAGCATAGGTGAAGTGGTAAGGCGTCTACGCAGCTCTCGAAATGACTCCTCACACTCTGTGGACCACTTAAAAGAAATATCCTTCCGGGTAAGCTGTGTAAAAGGCCTGACTAACTATGCAAAATTTTTGATGAACCAATTGTAATAACCAACTATACCCAGAAAACTACGGATCTCAGCCATCGTCATTAGACAAGACCAGTTCAGCACTGCCTCAACCTTACTCGGATCCACAGATATTCCTTCCCTGGATATAACATGACCAAGAAACACGACCCGATCAATCTAGAACTCACATTTTCTCAACTAAGAATACAACTGCTTTTCCCATAGCGTCTACAATACAATCCTCAGATGTTGTGAGTGCTCTTCTCTATCATGAGAATAAACCAGAATATCGTCGATGAAGACGATGATAAATATATCCAGATAATCTCAAAATACTCTATTCATCAAGTCCATAAAGACTGCAGGTGAATTCGTCAATCCAAATGACAACACAAGGAATTCATAATGTTCGTACCTGGTTCGGAAAGAAGTTTTAGAAATATCTGAGTCTCTTACTCTCATCTGGTGGTATCCCGATCACATATCAATCTTCGAATAAACAAAAATACCTTGCAACTGATCGAACAAATCATCAATTCGTGGTAACAGGTACTTGTTTTTTTATGGTGAAATGGTTCAGTTGCCTGTAATCAATACACAACCGCATCGATCCATCCTTCTTCTTGACAAACAATATAGGTGCTCCCCACGGAGAAACACTCGGTGATTATATCCCTTATACAACAGATCCTCCATCTGCTACTTCAATTCTTTCATCTCTGATAGAGCCAGACGATAGGGTGCTCGGGATATAGGCGATGTTCCTGGCACTAGATCAATGTCAAACTCCACCTCTCTGATTGAAAAAAAAAAAAACCAGTAATTTTGTCTGGAAATACATCAGGGAACTTGCTGACCACTGGTAAATCGCCAATATCCTAGCTACTCATGGACTTATCAACTGCATAGATGAGGTAGCTCTCACCACCTGACCCTAAGGAACGACAGGCCTTCAGAGCCAACACGAGTGGCATCGGAGGTCGCGCTCCCATGCCATAGAAGTTCCTGCTATCACCCTCATCCGGATAAAACTGTACCAAGAGTTGATAACAAACCACAGTAGCGTGGTAAAATGTCACCATATCTATCCATAAGATACAATCAAAATCTTCCATCGCTAGAATCATCATATTGGCAGACAACACATGACCCTCAAACTCCAGAAGACAACCCATCACTAGCGCTTAGTTACTACCTCCTACTTCAACGGAGTAGAAACAACTAAATCCAGGTCTAATGATACATAGGGTAATCTATATCTCTTAACAAAACGGCTAGAATTAAAATAATAATTCACATTAAATTTCAAATGAACATTTAAATCCCAATACTAAGCTATAATCCCAAAAATATTAATCATGCTCTGATACCAAAAAGTGTAATGACCCTTCTTGGAATCACCTACAAACTAGCAGTCTTAAGAATGCAATCAGCTTAATTAAAAAAACATGATTAACAGAGTAAAACTTAAGGAAACATATCCCATAATTTACATAAACCGATAGAGCACAATCAGTACTAAACCCAAAATATTGATACAACCATATTGAAATATAGGCAATAAAAACTAAAATGTATTATCATACAGCTATATCAAATTGTGCTGTATAATATACCCTCTAACAGCTCATGTCCTCTAGTCCTGCCTCGAATCTTCTGCTTTGTCCAACCTAAAACCTGCCCCATAGAATGGGGTGTCGAAGATAATACCAAGGACGTGAGCGATTAACACTCAGTACGTAAACATGAGTAAACATATAAATATGATGCATGCACATATGATGACTGGGTAATGGGTCATCCATCAAATCATTATCAGAATAGGCACCATGGTACATAGTACGTTGGGCCGTCGCATCAGGAGAAAATCCCATAACAAAATCCCGTGGACATAACCTGATCTCAAAAACCATGGAATCTATGTGATAAATGCATTTTATGAATTTAATTTGCATATTATTTGACTTTATTTTGTGATGTATCGAGAGGTATTGTGTGTAATTGGTTGTTGTTTTTGTTAAGTGCAGGAAAAGAATAAAATAATGATTTTATGTTGATTGGAGTTAAAAGAACATGAAAAATGTGGTAGAAGCAAGAATGGAGCTAAAATGAAGGAAATAAAAGAGCTTAAATTCGAGAGAGATGTGAGCCCGCACTGAAGGAGAAGCGCTCCCGCGCTAGTTGAATAATGGTGAAAAATAAAAAGACGTATGTGTTTCGCGCTCGCGCTGGAGGATAGGCGCGGCCTCACTGTCGTGAAAAATTCAGAATCTTATTTTCTCGGCATGGAAACTTTTGGATTTTTGGGGGCTTTTATTTATTGGGTTTGAAGAACATATAAAAGGAATTTTTATGCACATAATTGAGAGAGCAGCCGCCTAATTTCAAAGGAGAACTACACGCTCAAATTGGAGGAATTTTGGAGAAAAAAAAATCTACGCAACTTGAAGAGAAAATCTAGAACAAGGAAGAAGATTACGTCAACCGGACACGTCATCACATCTTTGGATTTGTTATTCTTATTTTTATCTTTTAAATTTCTGAATTGTTGCTCTTGATTGAACATGAGAAACTATTGGTTGAACCTTGAATAATTTTTATGCATGCATGTTAGACTAGTGAAATGCAGCGATGTATTTGATTATGTTTGTGTTTGATTGACCATTGCACGACAATAGATGTTTGTTGATCTCGATAATGTTTTTTTTAGTTCCAATTATTTTATGACATTGCACGTACGATCTTGGGCGCACTTATTAAATTTTTATAACAATTTTTGTAAAAATATTTAACTCCATTCGGGTTATGATCAAGGGATTGAAATCTTAATCATCTTGTTCTTGACTAAGTATGAAGATTAAATGGGGTTCAGAATTTTAAAATTTAAATTTTAGAAATAATTACAATTCCATCCGGGCCTGAAAAGTGATTTAAATCCTAATCACACTTCCATGGCTAAGTTTGCGGGTTCAATGAGATTGTAGCTCCATCTTGGAAATAGACGAGGAGATTGAAATTCGAATCCTATCATAGTTAAGTCTGCGGGTAATTATTGTGGTTTAAGAAAATCGGGTGTAAAATCCGGAGGTGCGTAATATATCTCAAGAGAGTTTTGTTTTTGTTAGAAATTGTTGGGATGAAGGAGCACTTGATTGTGACACTTGCATTGATTTGCCATAGGTCTCTAAACAGCCCTAGAACGGATTCTTTTGAAGTTGCATATAATTAGAATAACATGGCACACACACACGTTCACGCTTGACTGAAGGTGTATTATGAAAAATTGAGATCATGTTTGTGGATTTTGTTTTGTTGGTTTGGAACTTCTCTGAGGCTTTAATTTTCATGACTTGTCCTTACTTATAATTTTGTTTGCATTTCGTTTTTTCATAGCTTGCTCGAGGGCGAGCAAGGTTTAAGTATGGGGGAGTTGATAAGTATGTTTTGTATGCAATATTTTTGTGTTGTTTTATTGTTTTTTTGCATGCATTCATATGTTAATGTTTATGTTTTTAATTAGTTTAAATTATATTTCATGCATTTGTTTGCATAATTTCACTCCTGGTTTATTTGTAGGAAATACACAAAAAGTTGGAAGATTTTGGCAGATATTCTCTCGCTCGAGCGAGACCAAGTGAAGAGAAAAATTCCCAGAGTTATGCTTTGTGAGGACCTCGGGTGCTAATCTTTCTTTTTAATGGGCAATCATTATTCATTACAAACCAATAAGTAAATAAGTAAGAAACCAATTTTTTTTTTCATATGGGCGCGGGTGCGCCCAATGACCAGCGCCCCGCGCCCAACCTGGCAGAACTTTGTTCTGCTAGGGCGCGGGTGTGCCCTGAACCGACGCCCCCGCGCTCAACCTGGTAGAACTTTTGTTCTGCCAGGGCGCAGGTGCGCTCGGGCCAGCGCGGGTGCGCTCAAACAGCTAGAAAATTTCCAACAAGAATTCTTTTGCTGTCAAGGAAGGTTTCATGATGTATAACCCTTACATCCAACTCGAATCTTGGTTTAACAAAACTAGAACATGCATATCAACATGTATAAAGTTTCAAGTATCAAATCATGCGTTTAATACATCAATCGAATAGCGTAAAAGCATGAAACGATAAGCTACGCTAAGTCTCAAAAGTGAGCTTCTAAATCAAAAGTTTCATGTGAAATTCAATGCTATATAACTACCATTCTTAAACCCGAGTCCACACTTGCTAAATCTTGCTCCCGAGCTATCAATGTTCTATCAATCCATCTCCTGCCCCATCTGTTGCCATGCACATATACAAAACTAAGCAACAGCCGGATAAACTCCGGTGAGAAATCATTCTCAGTATAATCGACATATAAATGCGTTAAATAAATCATATCAACTCTAATCGTAAACAACTCAACAATAGAGTAAATAACGCATATCTCAATTAAGAATTGATTCATATATCATCGTTGCCATCAAGATTCGTATCCGATCTTGACATGGATATCCATCTATTAAAATCATTCCGGATTCGAAAATAAGGTCACCCTCCGACCTCGGCATAGAATCAATTCAATATCATCTTATATCATAATCATAAAGACTCAAATAAAAGATCCACTACCTGGGATGGATCGACAACATCATAATCAAATCAAAACAATAAACAAGTATGTGATTTTGGTGGGACAACTCAAGAAGCGTCATTCTCGAGTTTCAAATCCCTGACTCGCGATGTCGTCTTATACCTTCGTATTTCTTTTGTTTTGAACGCTTCAAATCTGAAACATAGCATCAAAACATTCATATCAACTTCATTCTATTCAATCATTTCAGAATCGGTTCGAAATCATCAATATATCTTCACAATCAATGCATTGCAAACCTTCTTCATCTACTTCGGTTCAAATGTGTCCCTCTTGCGTCGTCAATTCTTATCAATGCTGAAATGAAGTAATCAAATGCTATAAACATCAACACTAGTTACAAATATGTTCAGCTCGACATTCGATATGCAAACTCAATCAAATTCTCAAACTAGCGGCGTAGCGATTGAAAATCCGTAACCGAAATAATATCGAAATCATTCTTTCAACATAACCATGCTACACAACTTCATACCAGCTTCAACACCTCATAAACTACTCGAATTCAATAGGTATGTATTCAAATATAAGCTGGACATCTTCATAATAGCATACAATATCAAATCATTGAACCGTTTTCGATATCGAACCAAATAAAATCTCAAGAACACAAATAGACACGTAAAATAGGATGTATGGTTTATCATCTATTCAAAATCTTGCTAACACATAGGAATACTTACATCAAATCGAAGTCCTCATCACAAGGATTCCAGAACACTTTTCGGAATTGAAATCGGACGATCGAATCAAAAGTTTCGGGGATTTGAAAAATCGAAATTCAAAGGAAAACGAAGAGGGTTTCGGCCTCTGTTCCAACTTCTGAATTCTTTTTCATTAAAGCATGTATACATCTGATTATTTATAATAAAATCGGATAACTTCAGATTAAATTGCAATTTAGTCCCTGAAACTTCATAACTTGCAATTCAGTCTTCAGCATTCTTTTTAATTCAATTTCAATCCTAAATAATTTAAGAATATTAGAATTTAAATCAAAACTCTAAATATTCTCAAATTAAATATACTCATATTAAAATTAAATAAATTCGGATTAAATTCAATAATCCCGGCCTTTTGCACCTTAGCCCTTGAAACTTTGATATTCTCAAATCAGTCCCTGATTGGGTTTCATCTTCAAATTAAATCATATTCATTCTTGAAACTTGGAATTTAATCTTAAATTACATAAATATTCAAATCTAATGTTTAATCTTTTAATTTAAAAATTCACGGAATTTAATTCTCAAAATCCGTCAATTCTCAAATTAAATATTTTCGACTCGAAAATTAAATTGATAATTCCCTTAACTTCTCAAACCATATTTGCCCAAGATATGGAATTTAATTCTCAAATCTCATAATTAATAATTTAATATTTTCGGTCTTACAATTCCTCCCCTCTAAGGAATGATTCGTCCTCGAAATCGTATTCAATCGAACTATTCAATCTGATAAACTGAATGATTATCTGAAGTAAGTCTCACTTCAATCATCCAACTCTGATCTTCGTATCTCATCTCTTCATTTCTTATCAGACTATTTCTTCGAATCTGCTTCTATTTTCTTGTACTTTAATTAATTGAAAAAAATTCTTTCTGAGTTGTTTCCTTCCTCAATCAAGGATCTGTCAAATATTCGATTTAACTCAGAATCTCGTCAATATCTCTTATTAAAGTACATAGAAAACAATCAAACTGATATTTTCTTATCTTAGATATGTGGAATGAATCGGTTCCATCATATCAAAATGAAAAAGAATAAATCATTCAATCAAATCATCAATTCTGTCTGACATCTCAGTCAGTAAAATTCAGCTTCAGTGACGACTTGTTTCTTTCTCTATATCATGTCTACACTGTCATTTTGTTCATCACTTCACGATCAGTATCCAACATGTATATTCTGAATCTATATTTCATATACTGCTCTTTCTCTATTCTGAATCGAATGATGTTTCAAGAATAACTTTTCGATGACCAATCAGTTCTAGCTTTTAAAAGTTATATCTATCATTCAATTGCTAACTCTGTTTCTTCTTCTTTGTTCTCATTTTGTAAAGATTCATAGTCGTAATATTTGTGTATCTCAAATCACATCTGATCCGATATTGGATACTTCTGTACTATCATTCCAACACAAAGAAATATGATTTCCTTCTGATCGTATCATCAAAGCACTATCTCAATATCAACTTGATAGCTTTTACAGGAATCATATAATCAAGTGGCAATACATCAAATCAATTAATACCGAATCAGGTATTAAAATTCTGAGTATATCCTCAAAATCTGGAAAATCAACTCAGATAATCCACCGATCAGAGAATGGTACAATTTAATCACATAGAACCAAACACTCAGAACATCAATCAATCAATGCCACAATCTATCAACGAAGTCTAAAGTCTCTATCTTGAATATAGATTTCAATCATTCCTGTAATCTCATCATATCATTAACTCTTCACAAATCTAAATAGATAGCTGTTATGCACATCTCATACAGCGTATTCTAAAAAACTGATTAGTCTATTCGGACTATCCATTAATCAGAGAAGAATATGTTGTATTCAAAAATTCCAAAGTACTCAGAGCTTTTGATAATCTATATCATGTCCGATATAGTTTCTTCTTGAAATCCGATTCATCTGCCCTGACTATTCTGCAATTCAAGGATAATATGTTGTACTTTCACATCAAAAAGTACTCAGAGTTTCAGATCCTCTGAATCATAATTCAATAGTAACCTACTGTCTCAATATGAAACAATAATCCTTGGCTCACTATGCATCTTACAACAATTCTGATCACAAATCAGTGATCTGATTCTCAGTCATATCATCTTATGCAGTAATGTAAATCAATCTGATCATAAGTCATATCATAGTATTAAGTAATTCAACTCAATTCAATCATCACTACCACAATTTACATCAAGCATACTGCTTCATCATGGTAGTTTTGCAAAATATTTTTTTTTAAATCACGATCTCATTCCAATTCTGGAGTTTCGAAATTGTCATTGAACCAATCTAGTCAATGATTTTTAACTTCATCAAAAATTCTTTCAATACGTTTAGCTTCTAAAACGTACTAATTCGGTTACATCTGTTCGCTTTATCTTCTGATAAAACAATTATTGGATGAATATTGAATTCATTGTTGTGCATTTCTGTCAAAATCTAATATTTCTTTTCGGAAACATCAAGAACAATGAGATAATCAATCACAAAACATTCATCCACTCTGGTCTGAGGCTTCAATTCATATCTCAATCTGGCATTCTTTACCGAATTCTAATCACTTTGATTTACTTTATGTGTTTCTTTCATCTTTTGAATAATTCTAGTGCATTTCCAATCAAAAATCATTTTGATGGGTTATATATTCGTCTGAATATTCAAACCAAAAAACACAGAACTCTGAAATCAATTGATCGAATGCCGATCTCATTCTTCATTTCTATTTCTCAATTGAATTCTATTCGCAATATGCTTTAATTCTTCCAAATAAATTTTCACCTAGTTTAGATTACAGCAATTCTGACTGTTTTAGCATTTATCTCGATACTTAAGCACATCAATGAAAGATCAATCAATCAAGAATTCATCTTGTATCTTCGTTCTATTTACCAATCCTCAGCAATTCATATCATCAACCCAAAGTTTTTCCGATAATTTGAATTCGAAATTCTATCAGTTACGAGTCAAAGATATCAAAATATACTGAATGTATACATCAAACAATCAATGACTTTTGAAATTCAGAATCAGGGAAAATCACTCAAGTTAAGGTCATCCAAAAAACAATATTCTGAATGACAATTTGCTAAGTGAAAACAACTCACTAGCATCTCAACTCAAGACGAGTAAATCAAATCAGACTCTAACAAAGAATAAGAGTCCATCAAAATTGATTGAGGTTGAATAAAAAAACCTCAAAATCAATATCAAGAATTTCAAAAATCATGATTTTATGATGTAGTAACTTCAGCATAAGTAAATAAAAGACTCATATGTAACTGATTTTCATATCATCATCTATTCTATAAACCTCAAAAGCAGTATTCAATTCATAAACTCATCAATTCGCGATTAAATTCCAGTTCACAACTTAAACTAAAGTCGAGAATCTTACTGGAATATATCTGAAAACTTCTAACCATTGGCACATCTACCAATTCTGGTTTAGATCATGAACATATCTAGTGCATAAAATATACTTATTTCGGAACATTATCTGAAATCAAACATCATACCTACTGAACCAAAATCAAAGCATCTTAATTCTATATTCCATATCATATCATCATATTCATATGCACATTATGTTCTTGCTGGTCTAATTTAATCGCTTCTTATCATCAATCTTCTGATAATTTGTACTTGATTATTGCCTCATCATCTATCATGCAACATAAACATATATTTCAAGTACAAACAAAATCATGTTCAGTTTCATTTTATCGAAGCAGTAGTTCTATTCTGCAGTTCAATTCACAAATTCTCTTTTCTAAGCCAGAGGTGGAAATATAATAAGACTTCAGCTATCATATATCTCTTGCACAAATAACATAAACAGGTTAAAACAAAATGAATCTGTTACCTGTAATTCTTTTTCTCAGGTGCACTTTCATTCTGATCCTCTGTATACTTCTGGAACTGTTCTTCATTCGAATCTTCTCAGAATCTAATTTGCTTCGAACATATTCTAGCACATCCTCTTGAAATGTCTTTACACTGATTGCTAGGATATCTCTCTTCACCATTAGTGTAATAATTTCTATCATAATCTGCATTCAGACTCAGACCAATCTGTCTTAGTCCACTAGAGTTAAAGAACTACTTTCATTTCATTTTCTTCATATCTGCTCTGGAATAGAAATTGTAGCTAAAGTTGCGAGTATCTCACATACTATGGCATGTCTACAATTTTATTCATTTTGTCACTTCACTCAGGTTCAGTTCTTTTGGCCCTTTCTAAGGCTTTCGCAAAAGTTTCAATCGTCAACATTTACTCACACAAAATCTTCAGATTCAATCCAAGAATAGACAACTTAATCTTGAGTTTTTGTCATCATTCAAAATTCAATGAATCTTAGTAGGCTTTCCTTCAAATGAGCATCTCTTTTTTCCTTGGCATAATCTTCTGTTTCTCTTCATTTCTATCTGTTGTGGCAAAGAAACATTACTAAATCTATGTTCTAAGCACTTACCAACAAATCAATATACCTCTGCTCTTTTAAAACTTCTTCATCACAATCTATCAGTTGGTTGCTAAGTCTCGAAGTTGGATACAATCAATCTGATACAACATTCATCTGTATCTTTCACGTATTTGAAAAACTGATCAAGTTCTTCAAGCCAACTTCTACCTGCAAAATCATCTATTCATTCGCTGATATATTGTTCTGTTCAATCGGAGGTACTTCTTTCAACTGAGCAATACAATTCTGTTTAGTCTGACCATACAATTCTGTTCAGTATGGGGTGCTTATGTCACCCAAAGAACACTGTTCTATTCAAGTCTGGGTGCTTACATCACCCGAGGAAATCTTATAACAAATCAGTAAGAAAATTCAAAATTTACTAATCAGTAAATCAGGCAGTTTCGTTTCAAACAGTAGATCATGCTCACATGCAAGTTATCAAATCATCAATCATCAAATCAAGTAATGCATAATCATGCAATACTATCCATGCATGCGACTCAATCTACCCCGCTCAACTTCTATCTCAGTCCGAAAAACTTATGCTTTGATACCACCTGTTCTGAGGACCTCGGGTGCTAATCTTTATTTTTAATGGGCAATCATTATTCATTACAAACCAAGAAGTAAATAAGTAAGAAACCAAATTATTTTTTTTCCATATGGGTGCGGGTGCGCCCAATGACCAGCGCCCCCGCGCCCAACCTGGCAGAACTTTGTTCTGCCAGGGCGCGGGTGCGCCCTGGACCGGCTCCCCCGCGCTCAACCTGGCAGAACTTTTGTTCTGCCAGGGCGCTGGTGCACTCGGGCCAGCGCGGGTGCGCTCAAACAACCAGAAAATTTCCAACAAGAATTATTTTGCTGTCAAGGAAGGTTTCATGATGTATAACCCTTACATCCAAATCGAATCTTGGTTTAACATAACTAGAACATTCATATCAACATGTATAAAGTTTCAAGTATCAAATCATGCGTTTAATACATCAATCGAATAGCATAAAAGCATGAAACGATAAGATACACTAAGTCTCAAAAGTGATGTCGTCTTATACCTTCGTATTTCTTCTGTTTTGAACGCTTCAAATCTGAAACATAGCATCAAAACATTCATATCAACTTCATTCTATTCAATCATTTCAGAATCGGTTCGAAATCATCAATATATCTTCACAATCAAAGCATTGCAAACCTTCTTCATCTTCTTCGGTTCAAATGCGTCCCTCTTGCGTCGTCAATTCTTATCAATGTTGAAATGAAGTAATCAAATGCTATAAACATCAACACTAGTTACAAACATTTTCAGCTCAACATTCGATATGCAAACTCAATCAAATTCTCAAACTGGCGGCGTAGCGATTGAAAATCGGTAACCGAAATAATATCGAAATCATTCTTTCAACATAACCATGCTACACAACTTCATACCAGCTTCAACACCTCATAAACTACTCGAATTCAATAGTTCTATAATCAAATCTAAGCTGGACATCTTCATAATAGCATACAATATCAAATCATTGAACCGTTTTCGATATCGAACCAAATAAAATCTCAAGAACACAAATAGACATGTAAAATCAGATGTCTGGTTTATCATCTATTAAAAATATTGCTAACTCATAGGAATACTTGCATCAAATCGAAGTCCTCGTCGCAAGGATTCCATAATACTTTTCGGAATTAAAATCGGACGATCGAATCAAAAGTTACGGGGATTTGAAAAATAGAAATTCAAAGGAAAATGAAGAGGGTTTCGGCCTCTGTTCCAACTTCTGAATTCTTTTTCATTCAAGCACGTATACATCTGATTATTTATAATAAAATCGGATAACTTCAGATAAAATTGCAATTTAGTCCCTGAAACTTCATAACTTGCAATTCAGTCCTCAACCTTCTTTTTAATTCAATTTCAATCCTAAATAATTTAAGAATATTAGAATTTAAATCAAAACTCTAAATATTCTCAAATTAAATATACTCAGATTAAAATTAAATAAATTTGGATTATATTCAATAATCCCGGCCTTTTGCACTTCAGCCATTGAAACTTCGATATTCTCAAATCAGTCCCTGATCGGGTTTCATCTTCAAATTAAATCATATGCATTCTAGAAACTTGGAATTTAATCTTAAATTCCATAAATATTCAAATCAAATATCTAATCTTTTAATTTAAGAATTCTCGGAATTTAATTCTCAAAATCCGTCAATTCTCAAATTAACTATTTTCGACTCGAAAATTAAATCGATAATTCCCTTAACTTCTCAAACCATATTTGCCCAAGATATGGAATTTAATTCTCAAATCCCATAATTAATAATTTAATATTTTCGGGCCTTACATGCTTGCTCGAGCTCGTGTTTCTGCCGCTCGAGGGAGGTGGAAAATCACAACTGAGGCCGAAGTTGTCTCGCTCGATCACGTGATTCTTCCGCTCGAGTGAGACAGGCGAGCGGAATTTTATTTTTGGAAAATTCTTAGTCGAGATGGATGATATCTTTTAAAGATTCTAGGCGTATAAATAGATGATTTTACCATCAGATTAAGGGCGGAACGTGTTTGAGGGAAAAAAGAGGCGGCTACATAATCATCTCATTCTATTCTTCTTCTTTTCTTTTTATTTTTGATTTTTGGTTATTTTTTGGATTGAAGAACTTGATTTTGAATTATGTTAAACTTTGAGTAGTCTTTTTTTTTCGATCAAGGAAGCGTGATTGGGCCGAACAAGTTCATGTAGAAAACTTGATTGTTGTTTGGAATTTTTCAGATTTGGTTTTAATATTATTGATTATTTTTATATTTATCTTGTGAATAATCTGGCCAATTATTTTCTTACATGTTAATCGATTCCAAGTCGACAGAGGAGGAATTGATTTTGATCGCTCTAATAATTAACACGATGTTTAATTGACTACAAATAGTATTTGATTTCATTGTGCGGTTTTTAGGTGCAAACTGACTTCTCACAATTCTAAATGCATTCGAAGTTGATTTGAATTATGAAAGATTGATCCGTCAACATTTGAATAGGTTTAATTGTTCTAGAAATAGAACATTAAACAAGTTAGGAGAATTCACCGTAATTTAATATTTAAATCTGAGTTCCAAATTGGCGTCTTGTTACATGACTTGTTAGGTACCTATGTGTATCCTTGATCGAATTTTTCTCATATTTGAATTCAATTTTAAATTCTTGCTGTGTTTTATTTGAATTGATTTTATTTGCAATTTTATTTATTAGTTAAATCTAAAATCACTTTTATTCGCTAGTCTAGATTAAATAGAAATAATAACATTTTGGTAATTGCAAAATAACAGTCCTTGTGGGTTCGACATCTGAACTTTCATCTACTATCTATTACTTGACCTGATACGCTTGCCAGTAGATTTTTATCATACCGATTTTAGCGGTCAGTCTTTCAGCAAGTCCTTCAAAAATTTGGCATAGCTCGGCATCTGAGCTAAGGAATCTGCAAATGGGATGTTAATATATAGTTTCTTGAAAATTTCAAAAAACTTTTAAATTGATGATTAAATAATACTTGCTTAGCTCGCTGAGGAAATGGGAGGATAGAAACATCTACATCAACATTAATTTTAAATTTTGAAGTCTTACCTTTATTTTTCTTACCTGTTGCCTCAAAGTTTTCCGCACCATACATGTTTTCTTTGGATTCAAAAATTTTAGGCCTCTCCATAGTCTTCTCTTCGTCCCTCTTCTCAGGTTCCTCAGACTGTGATCTCGTTACAACCATGATTGCATTACGTCCCTGGGATTTGTTTCAATGTTTCTTGGCAGAGCTCCAGTAGGACGAGTTGACAGTTGGATTACTATCTGGGCCATCTGAGTCTCCAATTTTTGCAGCATAGTTTCCTGATTCTGTAGGCGAGTTCAGTACCAGCCCCATACTTCATCATGATTTCCTCAAAGCTAGGCTTCCTTTATGATGTTTTAGGTTGATTCTGACAGTATTGATTATAATTATTATTGTATGAGTTGTATGGTTGCCTTCCTTGATTTCCTACAAAATTAGCAGCCTCAACCTCAAATAACTGTTGTTCTTGCATATTTTGCTGCACTTGATTCACTGATGCTGCTTTCATAAGTGTCATCTGGTGCGTAAGGGCATCTATCTTTTCATTCAGTGATGTCAAAGCTTCAACCTCTAGAACTCCAGCCTTCTTCTCCTTTTTCATATCCGGCCACCCAATATTGCTTTCTGCCATATTTCCAATTATCTCCCAAGCATCTGCCGGCGTCTTCCTGAATAACCTTTCATTCGCCGCAGCATCCAACATAGAACACAACGAATGGTTAGCTCCATTATAGAACGTCTAGGTTTGTTGGCTTTGGGTAAGATTATGTTGAGGACATATTCTCAACATCTTCTTGAATCTGGTCCAGGCTGCATGCAAATACTCCCCCTCATTCTGCTTAAAACTGATAATATCATATAACAGTTTTGCCATCTTTGTCAGTGGGAAATACTTGTTCAAAAAAGCTTGAACAAGCTCAGTCCAGGTGGTGATAGAACCATTAGGTAGATCATCTAGCCACTCGAGTGCATCCCCCTGTAGAGAAAATTGGAATAACCATAGTCTCACTGCATCAGATGCTACCCCATTGAATTTGAACGTGTTGCAGATCGACAAGAATTGCTCCAAATAAGCGTAAGGATCCTCCACAGAAGTGCCTCCAAAGCGTTCTTGAATCTGGATCATCTAAATAGTAGAGGGTTTCAGTTCAAATTTTTTCGCCTCAACAGCGGGGCAAACGATGCTAGATCCATATCCTTCAATAGGAGGCCTAATCAGATCCCATACAATACAGTTGTCAGCCATCTCTTCCTCTGAATTTGACTATTATTACAGTTCTAAATTAAGAATTCTTTTATATTTCCTGATTCTACTGATTGTGCGTTCGATCTCGAAGTCAAGTGGTCCTTGGAAGGTCGAGTGTTATGCATGCACAACAGATAGTACCTGAAAAGCACAAAGAAAAGAAAAGGTTTCAGAATTTAGAAGAACAAATAAAATAAAATAAAGTCTAATCTCAAGTGAAATAAAAATTCTGATATCACAAAAAGTCCCCGGCAACGGCGCCAAAAACTTGACCGACCAAATCGGTATTAAAATAAATTACTGGCAAGCGGACCAGGTCAAGTAATAGTAATGGATTAAAGTCCATATGTCGAACTCTCAAAGACTGTTATTTTGCAATCACCAAAATATATGTATTTCTACTTAATCTAGACTAGCGAATAAAAATGATTTCAGGATTTTAGCTAAGAAATAAAGTTGTAAATAAAATCAATCAAATAAATCGTAGCAGTAATTTCAAATTGTAATTTAATGACAAAAATATTCGATCAAGGACTCACGTAGGTACCAAACAAGTTATGCAACAAGAAGCCGATTTAGGATTCAGATTTAAATCTTAAATTACAATGAATTCTCCTAACTTGTTTAAAGGTCTATTTTTAGAACAATTAAACCTATTCAAATGTTGACGGATCAATCTTTCATAATTCAAATAAACTTCGAATGCATTTAGATTTGTGAGAATTCAGTTTGCACATAAAACCGCACAATGAAATCGAATATTATTTTTAGTCAATTTAACCTTGTGTTGATTAATGAAGTGATCTAAATCAATTTCTCCTCTGTCGACTTTGAATCGATTAACATGCAAGTAAACAATTGACCAGATTATTCACAAGACAAATTTAAATTCAAAAATCAATAGTCATAAAACCAAATCTAAAAAATCTCAATCAACATTCAAGTTCTCTACATAAACTTGTTCGGCTCAATCACGCGGCCTTGATCGAAATAAAATGACTACTCAAATTTCAACATAATTCTAGCAAACTCTTCAAAAACTAAAATTCAAAAGAAAGGAAAAAGAAAAGAACAAGAATAATAATTGTAGCCGCCTCCTTGCCTCTCAATCACGTCCGAAACCCTTCATCTGATGGTAAAATAGGCTATTTATATGCCTAGAATCTTCAAAAGACACTACAACAAAAATGATCATTGACAATAGTTGAAAGACAACGTTTTTTGTAAAAAGCATTGTAAAAAGAGGAAACACAACGCTTTTAAGCAAAACCGTTGTGTTTGTTTCTTTAATTTATAAAAACACAACGCTTTTTAGCAAGTGTTGTGGATGAGCGTTCTTTTTTAAACTATGACAACGAATTTTTTTTTAAGCGTAAAGAGATGAAATAAAACGTAAAGAGAAGAAATAAAACCCAAATTGTTGTCGGCTCTATTCAATCATTATCGAGAAACCTAGCTGCGCGATTGAAGATTTCAAAGAGCAAGATCTTTTGATTTTTTAGTTCTTCGATTTCTCATCTGCTCTTTCTCAAATTTTGCTCAAATTTCCACTTCTTTCAACTGACCAATCACATCTCACAGAAATCCATTCCCAACCCCTCCAAATTCGCGATTCTTCACTTCTCCAATCAACGCACAACCCCCCCTCCCTCCAAATCCCGCGATAATTTCATCTGCTCCGGCCGATTTTGGGTTTTTTTGCTGGATTTCCAGTGCTGATTGGATCGAGGAGATTGGAATCTCCGGCGATAATGGCTGTTTCAAGCGTGTTTGTGGGTGCGAAGCTAGAGAATTTGTTGATCAGTAGTACGGCGACGGTTTCGGTGGCCTCAGCATCCACGCCTCCTGTTGGCTTGCTGTGCAAGCCGGGGATTCCTGGAAAGCGTCGAGCTTCTCTGAATAGGAGGGTGCATTCAGGGAATTTGAGGTGCGAGGTTGCATCAGACGTCCTGGGTCAACTGGATTCCACTTATGCGGCTTCGTCTTCTGGTCTGGCGTCGAGCCTCTCCGCTCTGGAGTAGCTCAAAACTTCTGTCGCAGATCGTATGGACTTTATTTTTCTCATTGAAATTTGATTTTGCTGTCGAATTGGAGGATCATGATCATGGTTGAATTTCGAGTATAATGTAAACTGGTTGTCTGGGGTGTTCAGTGTTCTGACACTTTGTTCTTGATTTAGTCTAGGATATACGAAAGAAAAGAGCAACATTATAGTCATTGGTCTCAGCATCCACACGGCGCCTGTTGAAATGCGGGAAAAACTTGTCGTCCCTGAAGCAGAGAGGCCTAGAGTTATTGGGGAGCTGTATAATTTGAATCATATTGAAAATTCATCATCGTTTGGAAAATGCTTATGTCTAAGCGAAGTTGGATTTAAACAATGCTTCATTATATTGGTATCTGGAATAACAATTTTTTCTTTTTCGCCTACCAAATTTAAGTTTTGTTAGTTGAATAATAAGGTTGCAAAATTGAGTATCCGGGGTGCTTGTGTTTGTTGGAGCATTAATTCTATTTGACATTGTTGTTTTGGCTATTCTTATATGGAGTTTTGTTCTTAGTAGAGTTGGGTTTTTGGCAGGGGGCGACGTTGAAAGGAAGCAAGAGAGTTTTGTAGGTTGATTTTCTTTAGATTAATAGGTTAATAAAGTGGTGTTACGAGGTGGTCTCTTTTAATTCCTTTTTAAGTGTTACAAAAGGATTTGTATGATTAGTACAGTCCATAAGCTATGTATGGAAGAGCGGGTCAAGAAAGTTGATTGAACTTATAGGAGTCTGAGTTATCCTTTCAGGTCTTAACATGTTATCTTGTTAGGAAGGCAGCTGGAGGAATCTGGTGTTCTGAATGATTCTCTTCGTACACGAAGTAATTCTTGGGGCCTCCACATGCCTTTGGTTTGCCCAGATGGTGCTGTTGCATATTCTTTAGATATCTAAATTTTTATGTGGGCTTTCGTAAAGTTGTAAAGTTGAACATTCTGGAGCTTGAATTGTGAGACCCTGTTTCTAATCTTCTAATCTCGAATAATAAAACAAAATCGAACACGAAGAGCCGCGGAAAACAAATCAAAATTTATTTTATTTTTTTTTAAACAAAGCCTCGCGCCCGCGCGAGGTCATCACCTCGCGCACGCGCAGGCTACGCGGACAGAGGCTCTCGGAAATGCTCGCGCCCGCGCGAGGAGAGAGCTCGCGCGCGCACGGGCAAAATTTCCCGAGCCCTCCTGGAATCCTCGCGCGCGCGAGGTTATGCCTCGCCCGCGCACAGGCCAAAGGGCCAGAGGCCGAACAGGAACCTGAAATGCAAACCAAACACAATTCCAAACCATTCTAAACTCAAGAACACAATACATACCAATATTAGAACATGCAACCAGTTCTAAGTGCTGCCAAAATACAACATTAAGTCGAGTTCGAAATTAGATTTCAAACGACTCAACAAAATTAATACAGGTTCAACAGACTCGACCCTACAACGCGGTGTCTCACTTCTATCATCTCACCCCGAGCTAACCCAAACGACTTGGTCCAGCTCCTGATCCTCCTGTTTCCAAGTACACATAAAAACAAAAACAACAGCCGGATAAACCGGTTAGAAATATAATTTCTAAGCAAAAGGGAGAGACACGCAATATCAGATAAACGTCTCACATCGAAAAGTATCAAGCAATAACAATTCAAGATGTGAATGAATGTATGCATGACTTAAAAACTCGGGATTATCAAAGTCAGATAATCGAAATATCGATCGGTACTCGGTTGGGATCCCAGGGCCAAGTCATTACAACAACACACCTACACACCCTTTCGGGGTGGATGTCGTACAACTCAAACTCCTAGACTTTAGAGCAACTATAAGAAGTATTCTGGCACTTGGAAAAACTCGAAATCCAAAGCCACTTCCATATAGCTCCCTAAATCGTCTATCTTCAAAACGAATCGAATAAACGGCTCAATATGATTGCAAGTGTAAACAAATAATCAATCAAATTCACACAAGCAAATAACATGCAGTATGTGATTTTCGGGACTCGAGAATCAATTCGAACTCGAGTATTCAACCACATTCAATTCAATGTCATCTTTTACTTTTCAAGTCCGTCGAGGATTCAAATCTGAAAATAAAAACGAACTCAAATAAATAACCAATTGAATCACAACAAATCGAAACAAGGAAATTAAAGCAATATATCATCTTCAATTCTCAACTCAAATCAACTCCCAAGTTCGATCCAAACCCGAAACTCCAATCCAAATCTGAAAATGAAGAATATACGGATACCAATTCAATCAAATCCGGAATCAAACCGAAACAAAACAACCGATAATCCAAACTCGATTTCGACGGCATAACGGCTATAAATGGTCAAACCAAAAATCAACAATGTAACGCCCCATTTTTATCTTAAATGAGTTTATTTGAGTTAATCGGAGATTGCAGAGTTCACGAGCCGACTTGATTTTGATCAGGGTCCTTTTTGCAAATTTTGGAAATTTCAGGGACTAAAATGCAAATATTGATTTTTATATATTATCTACACTTAGAATGGATTGGGAAAGTCTTCTTCTCCTCCCCCTAACCGAGATCCACCATTGAAGACGCCTCCAAGCATTTCCAAGCTCCCAAATTTCAGTCCGAGCTCGATCCGGCCGTTGGAATTTATTTCTGAAGGCATATTATCGATCACTGCAGTAAGAGCTCCGTTATATTGTAAGTTCTTCTACGATCGGATACATTCTAGTTTTTGGATGTTGTTAGAATCGTGCGAGATTCGAGTATTTTGTTCTAGACAGAGTTCTAATCGTTTATTATCTGTCGGTTTTGAATTAGAGCGACGTTCGGATTTGTTATGATTTTTGGAAGCCATTTTCGAAAATGTGGATTTTGAGATTGATGGGTTTGCTTTGTTATTGTTGTTTTGGGCATTGATATGAGGTTATATCAGTATTGAACTGCTGTCTGCGTTTTCGGTTTGTTCAGTTTTTAGCCGTTATGCCGTCGGTTTGAGTTTTGGGATTTCGAACCGTTTTTGAGTTGTTGAACTTGGCTTGTAAGTTGATCATGGTAATTGATCTTTGATTTGTATCTAAACAGATTCGTTTGGAGTTTGTCAAGCCCGTGTTAGCAGCCTTGTTCGTCAAGAGTTGGACGAAGAACGGTATAGAGAATTACCTTGAGCCTTGTTGTTTAGATTTGTTAGACTTTGATACAATCTTTTGTTGTAGCTTTCTAGAAGTTGGAACTACTGCCTTGAAAGGTAAAAGCAGTCATCGTAGCGGGATAGCATACTCGGACTGTTGGTTCTCGAGTTTCCCTTTTTAAATCACATATTGCATCGATACTTGTTCTAGCATGTGGAACTTGTATTTTTGTTGATTGATTGAGTTTTGTTATGTGGCTTATGTTTATGTTTCTGTTATGCATTCATCTTGAGCCTACTTTGATTTCAGCGGGCAGAACCTCCCTTTTTGTTTAGACGTTTGGAAAATATGATTGAGTGGCCTAGGTTGTAGTATTTCGCCTAGTGCTAGCATACTCATTATGGTTGCTCAAAGTCTAGAGGAGTGGGATGCATGGCACCATCTCGATTGGGAGAGTCGGTGAGTCGTTACGTGATCTCATCCTCGGGATCCCAAAAGCAGAGCAGCACTCCCTTGTTTATCAGAATTGATATCCTAGTTTTAAAGACATGCATATCATTAGCTTCGACTTGAATATGTTGTTTTGATAGCATGTTGTATATTCATTACTTGTTATGTTGTTTTTACTGGGAATGTCATTCTCACCGGTTTATCCGGCTATTGCTTTGTTTTGTATGTGTACTTGGAAACAGGTGGGGCAGGACATTCAAATTTTTGTGGCTCGCTCGATCTGCAAGATCTTGCGGATCGAGCGAGGGCTGGGTTTTCCGGGCAGTAGCTTTGGCAAAAGTTGCTCGCTCGATCCGCAAGATCATGCGGATCGAGCGAGGCACTATTTTCAAAAAAAAAAAAATTCTTTTAATTGCTTTAACCTTTGGTTATTGTTTGTCTTAGTGTTGTTTAATCCCAAGATTAGATGTTTAGAATCGAGGTCTCACTAACAACAACATCAATCAACTCCGATCAACTCATATCATCCTTCAATCCAATAAAACAACCAAAATCCAACCAAAATCCAAAACCCCATTTTCGAAATATGCCTCAAAATTCATATAAAATCCAAACTTCGTTCTTTTTTCCGAACCGACTTCGAATACACGATCTATGCTAGCTCAAGAACAACATACTCGAAGATTATCAGATTCTGACAATCCAACAAAAATCAAAGTTTGAGTATCGTAGCAAAACTTACGTCAAAACAAAGCCCTCTTTGCGATGATCGTGCATCTCAACTCGAAATTAAAATCTAACGGTCGGATCGTACAAATCAGACGGAAGAAAAGCTTGAAGAAGCTTCCATGGCTTCCAGATTCAGTACATACGAAAGGAGAGGGAGAGGTTGATGTGATGGTGAAGCAAGTTGCAAAGAACATGGGACGGATCCGGATGATATTTCCGCAACATCGAAACGTGAAACACATCGTGAATGCCTGAAAGAGACGGAGTAAGAGCAATCCTATAGGCAAGATCGCCTATCTTCTCCAAAATCTCATACGGACCAATGAACCTTGGAGATAATTTCCCTCTCTTACCGAATCTGACAGTGCCTCGGAAAGGAGAAATCTTCAAAAACACTCAATCTCCCTGATCAAAACTCAGTGGTCTGCGTCTGACATTCGCGTACTTGGCCTGTCGATCTTGGGCTGTCTTCATCCTGATTCGAATCAACTTCACCTGTTCTGCCATATCGCGAATCATATCTGGACCCAACTCAGGTGATTCTGAAATCTCATCCCAAAACAACGGAGATCTGCACTTCTGCCCGTACAAAGCTTCGAAAGGTGTCATGCCAATACTCGCTTGGAAGCTGTTATTGTACGAAAACTCCACTAGAGGTAAAGAATCATGCCAACCTGAGCCAAAGTCAAGCAATAATGCTCGAAGCATATCCTCCAAAGTCTGGATCGTACGCTCGGACTGACCGTCGGTCTGCGGGTGATACGTTGTGCTCAAGTGCAAACGAGTACCCAATGCCTCCTGCAAACTGTGCCAAAAGTGATAAGTGAATCTCAGATCTCTGTCTGATACTATCGACTTCGCCACGCCGTGCAATCTCACAACCTCTCTGACATACAACTCGGCCATCTGATCATGACGGTATGTCATACGGTATGGAATGAAACAATCAGATTTCATCAACCGATCAATCACAACCCAAATCGCATCACAACCTCTGACCGAGCGTGGTAGCTTCGTGACAAAATCCATAGAGATGTGATCCCACATCCATTCCGGGACAGGTAAACTGTGCAATAATCCACCTGGTTTCTTTCTCTTGGCTTTCACCTGTTGACAATTCAGACAACGGGACACAAACCTCGAGACATCTCCTTTCAGTTGCTTCAACCAGAACTGAGTCTTTAAGTAGTTATACATCATCCGGCCTCCGGGATGAACACTGAACCGACTGCAATGCACCTCTCGAAGAATACACTATCTCAATACAGAAACATCGGGCACAACAATACGGTTATTTACGAATAGGACATCATCCCTGACCTGAAATTCTGACTGGTGACCTGACCTGACCTGACCTTCTCTATCGAACTCTGACTGCTCGGATCAGATCTCTGTGCCTCTCTTATCAACTGAAACAACTCTGGTTCGGCCTGAATCGCAAAAACTCTGATGGATCTCCTATCAGTCTCAAACTCCAAACCATAAGTCCAACAGTCTTCAATCAACTGAGAGACACCAATCGTAGCAAGAGATAAGGAACAAAGCTTCTGACTAAGAGCGTCTGCAGCTGCATTCGACTTTCCAGGATAATACTTGATCTCACAGTCGAAGTCCTTAAGCAAATCCATCCATCTCCTCTGTCTCATGTTCAGCTGGGAAAACAAGTATTTCAGGCTCTTGTGGTCAGAAAATATCTCAAACGACTCGCCATATAGATAATGGCGCCAGGTCTTCAAAGCGAAAATGATCGCAGCAAGCTCAAGGTCATGGATCGGATAACGAGTCTCGTGCGGCTTCAGCTACCTCGAAGCATAAGCTATGACGTGCTTCCTCTGCATAAGAATGCATCCAAGACCTCGGTGAGAAGCATCACAGTAAACGGAAAAACCTCCCGAACCTGATGGAATAGACAAGATCGGAGCGCTGGTCAATCTCTTCTTCAGCTCTATGAAACTGGCCTCGCACACCTCGGACCAAACAAACGGTGCATTCTTCTGGGTCAACTGAGTAATCGGCTTTGCAATGGAAGAGAAACCCTCGATAAATCGGAGATAATACCTTGCTAAACCCAAGAAGCTTCGGATTTCTGGCACTGATGTCGGTCTCGGCCAATTTATAACTGCCTCGATCTTACTGGGGTCAACAAAAATTCCATCTCCTGATACAATGTGGCCTAGAAAAACAACTCGGTCCAACCAAAACTCGCACTTCGATAGCTTAGCATACAACTATTTGGCTCGCAAAGTCTGCAATACAATCCTCAAATGCTCTGCATGGTCAGAACGGTTTTTCGAATAGATCAGAATGTCATCAATGAAGATAATGACGAACTCATCCAAATACCGCTGAAAGATACGATTCATCAGGTGAAAGAGTAGGTGCCCAGTGAGCCAACTTGTGGCTAAGGGCTTTGATGACTCTTTGTATAAACAATCTTTTGTTTAATATAATTTACACTTTTATTAATGGCAATGACTTTATCTTTCTTCATATTTTTATATTGTGATATACTATTGTTGTTTTGATAAAGACCTTGAATATACTATAGTGTATGTAAGATGTGGTAGAACATGGGGATGTCTATCATGAAACACATCTTATAGTCACTGTATATTCTAAATTGTTCCTAGTCGATTGAGCCGTTCGATAATAAGGATAAGGATCGCTCGAGTTTGAGACTAGCATTTGCGATGCGGAGTACCACGTTTCATTGGTAAGGAACATAGAGATGTTCGAAGCATGCAAATGGATATTCATATGATGAATGATCGAACTACCCTATCCGGACTTTCCAAGTGGTTATCACTTATCGAGTGGATATAGTCCGCGGTTTTGGTTGTACACCATTAGTCCTTACTACTTGAAACATCATTGAGACTCTATATGCTAGTACTGTGCTTTGACTCGTTTACCGACTCTATTGGGGTCATCAGGTGTCGGGATTGGGTACAGTTACAACACATATAGGAGTCGATGCTTTGTTGTCAAGGATTCACCATATACTTGCGAGTGTGGATATCCTATGCGATCTGAGGAGATATTAGTGTGACGAATCTCTGGCCAGAGTACATGATGTGGTTTAAGAAATGGTTTCTTAGTAGCATATGCGATGTCACTATTTGATCTTCAAGATGTATTGCATAGTTATCAAATCTCGAACGACTCTCGATATACCAATGGTTGTTGATTCGATCGGGATATATGGATGAAGGGACCGTACTGTACGCTAACCAAAATCTATTGGTTCTTGTAGGCACTATCAGTGATACCTAGGGAATCATGGGGCGATGTTGCTAGACGCTCTTACCATGATTCGATGGGCAATTCGGAAATTGTTGTTCCGAGTCACAAGGAGTTGTGAGCCCACGGCTAGCTGTATCCCTGAACCATTGAGGGTCACACAGTGTAATGGATTTTTAATCCCCGTTGAGATAGTTAAATTTAAAGAGTTAAATTTAATGAACAAAGAAGTTGGACTTCTTATTTAAGAGTAGAGGAGTAAGATTTCCTAAAATGACATAGGGATGGGCATTTTTGGAAATCACTGAATTCGGATTCAGAAAAATTTATCTTTACTTTAAAAGGTGCAGAAATGGTTTCTGTGCACATTGGTGAAATCGGTTTATCAATCGGAGTCACGATGAATTTTATATTAATTTCTGAACATGCGGGCTTTGCTTGTCGGGCTTGAACTTATGACTAATGGGCCCTAAGCTGTTAGTGGCCTACATTATAAATAAGTTATTGCAGTATAGAAATTAGATACAACAGGCATAATTTTCGAAATTAACTAGGGTTTTGAAACCTAGTGGCCGCCGCCCCCCTCTCCCCTCTCTGCTCGAAAAACCCAGCCTGTGAATTTTGAATTTGCAGTCTGGTTTAACGGATCAAATTCGTTAATCTCTTCGTAGAAACTTCTGATAGATTTTCTAGTGCAATCTATCAGAGGGATTAAATATCCGTTCGTGGACCTGATTGAAGAACAGTTCGTCCATCAGTTCCAGGGATATACAACAAGAGCAGATTCGAGATTAAAGGTAAAAATTTTATAATCGTTATTTAATTTTTACACACACAATTTAATCGTAAGGTTGATACCCATTATGGAATCGTTCCATATAAAAAAATTTTAAACTTCCGCTGCACCGGGTATCAATCCTAATTGATCTGATCGCCGCATTTTACAACAGTGGTATCAGAGCTAGGTTGCTCAGATCAAGCGATTAAATTAATCGATTGTACAAAAATTTTTTAAGCCTCGGTTTTTGAAACAAAATAAATATTTAAAATAAAAAAAAAATTTCGGGCAAAAACCCGGGCAGCGATTGGATCGCTGCCCGGGGGGGCAGCGCTCGGCGCTGCCCATGGGCAGCGATCGTCGCTGCCCTAGGGGCAGCCGGGCTGCCCGGCCCGACCCCATTAGGGCGCGGGCAGCCCGGGAATGTCCCGGGCGGCCCGCGGGAAAAATTATTTTTTAATTTTTAAATTAAATTTTAATATGTTAAAATTCTATTTTTGGTCCGATCGAAAATTGTTTTGATTGGTCCACGATGCGTCGGATCGAATTGTTCGAGTCCGAAAATTTTAAAATTGATTTTTGGATAAATTTGAATTTTTGGAAAATTTAAATATTTTATCCGTTAAATTGAATTTTGAAATTAATTATTTTTGGTACAATTGATGATAAGATATTATCTTATGGATATATATTGAGTAAAATATGATTTTATGTATAAAATTGGATTTTATAGATAAAATATGATTTTATTTGATAAAAAAAGATAAAATATGATTTTGTATGTAAAATGAGATTTTATGTATGAAATATGATTTTATCCTTTTAAATTTAAATTGCCATTGCATGTTATCCAATAAATTAATTTTGAATTAAATGTTATTGGATAAGGATGATCGATTGCCATGACCAATTTTGTAGGTGTATGTTAGGAATTTACATTTGTTTTTATTGTTGTTGGATTTATTAATGGGTCTGGTTTATGACCCAATATGAATTGTCATATGTAATAAAAGTGGGCTTGGTTTATGGCCCGTTCCCACCCCTTAAAAATGTATCCCCTACTTGTCATTGTTATTTATTGTAAATACATTAGATTTAGTGGGAGATGAAGATTTGAAGATGGAGGTGGGCCCAGCAGACAATAAAAACAGAAGAAATGTAAATTGGAAGCAAAATGTAATAGGATTGCATTGCATACTGCATATTACCTAGGATTGGACTAAGACTCGTGATTGGCAACCACGGGTCGATTAGAAATGGAATCGATCATCCTATATAATATGTGATATTATTGTTGTATGCATGTTTTAGACAAAATTGTGTGAATCCGGCAAGCATACAAAATTTTAAAAATGATGAGACAAATTTTCAAAATTAAAATATCTCATTTTAAATATGATTTAAAATTGATATCAAGATAAATAAAGGAAATTTAAATTTGTTTAAATGTTCCTACCTTCCATCAACGATCAATGTATGAGATGCTACCCGCGGATACGGTCCGGCTCATATTATTGGGGGGGCCCGTTCGTCGGAAAACTGTACATTGGATCGACACATGTTGTAAGTTGGGTGGAACTCCCATAGGATCGGCTCATATTATTGGGGGATCCACATGGCGACCGTCCATCACAACTTAATATTGATGGGTCATCTTGACATGTCACAATAAACGGCGTCATATTATTGGGCCCTTATTGGACATGAGGTAAAAACGTGGAGGTTGCTTTGAAAGCAATTGGGCTCTACCTTTTGAAAATTATGGTTGGCTGATATTATTCGGGACCATAGTTTGTCAATTGGACTCCATGTTCTCACTAAGAAAAACAGTTTCCCGTTTTCACTAGAGGGTAGTGAAATCGTTAAAATAGTGGGAGTGAGATTCATAAAATAAATTTCGCCTATTTTATGTCTTAGTAAATTAATTAAACAATCATCGATATTTGTCTGTTTCATCTCAGTATATCATTATGATGAATCTTCGTAATCCACATGCTTCTATTCTCCAACAAAACAAAATTACTGGCGCAAACAATACAGAATGATTCCATAAGTTAAGATTGTCCTAAGTTCGGAAAAGATTTTCTAAGTGTTAGAAAAAGGCTTCTCCGAAAACAGCCCCGGCTGATGTAACTGCCGAAAGGTTGGCCGAACTAGAGAAATGGTTGGACCATGATCTCAAGGTCAAATGTTACATGCAAAATTGGACAAGTCTAAACAAGTTTGTCATCACTGCAAGAAACCGGGTCATTGGAAACGTAACTGCAAGGAATACCTCAAGAAGTTGCGAACTGCAAAGGGTATGTTTTACATTAAAATAAATGTTTTTCTTAATACTACTTCTTGGGTATTGGATACCAGATGTAGATCTCATATTTGCAATGAGTTGCAAATGATGACAAGAAGTAATAGGCTAAGGATGGGTGAGACCCAGTCAAGGCTCGGGAATGGTTTCAGAGATAAATCCAAAGCTATAGGAGACATTTATTTTTGCAGAACAATTTTAAGTTATTTTTTAGAGATGTTTTATATGTTCCAGATTTGGTCAAAAACATTATTTCTGTTTCTATGTTTGATAGAGATGGTTATTCTTGCAATTTTGTGAATGGGATTTGCAATATTTACAAGAATGAATGTTTGATTGGAAATGGACAACTTGAAAACGATCTATACAACTTAAAACTAAAAGACATTCCAATAAATTATGTTGATAAACGGGCAACAACAAACAAAAGGAAAATCGATAGCCAAAACCCGGCAAACCTTTGGCATGCTAGGCTAGGTCATATTTCCTTAAGGAGGATGAACAAGCTAGTGGGAGAGGGCATGTTTGATATGTCTGATATTAACTCTCTACCTACTTGTGAATCCTGCCTAAAAGGAAAAATGACTAAATCTCCTTTTAAGGGGAAATCTGAGCGTAGTCAAAATCTGTTGGATTTGATCCATACAGATGTTTGTGGTCCATTTAGAGTTGGTACTCAATATGGCCACACCTACTTCATTACCTTTACTGATGATTATTCGAGGTATGGGTATTTATATTTAATAAAATATAAGTCTGAAGCATTTGAAAAGTTCAAAGAATTCAAGGCTGAAGTAGAAAACAAGCTAGGTAAAAGTATTAAAACACTTCGATCGGATCGAGGTGGAGAATACTTAAGTACCGAGTTTTTGGACTATCTAAAAGATAATGGGATTCTCTCTCAGTGGACTCCTCCTATGACACCACAGCTTAATGGTGTATCGGAGCGTCGTAATCGAACTTTGTTGGACATGGTTCGGTCCATGATGAGCTTCACTGAGCTTCCACCTTCGTTTTGGGGCTATGCGCTTTAAACGGCGGTATTGTTGTTGAACAACGTCCACACTAAAGCAGTGGACAAAACACCATACGAGTTATGGAATGGCAAAGCTCCTAAGTATTCGTACTTGAGGATTTGGGGATGTCCTGCTTACGTGAAGCGGACAGTGGGAGATAAGTTGGATAGTCGATCCAGCTTATGTTATTTTGTAGGGTATCCGAAGAATTCAATCGGATATTATTTCTATTATCCTGCTGAAACAAAGGTGTTTGTTTCAAGGAATTTCACCTTCTTGGAGAAGGAGTTCTTATTGGATAAGAAAGGCGAGATGATGGAACTCGAAGAAATTCGAGAAGAACCCGAAATACAAAATAACGATCCTACACCTCAGGAACCATTGATAGACACGCCTGTACCTAGAAGATCCGAGAGGACTTCTAGACCTCCTATTCGATATGGTCTTCTTCTTGAAGGGGATCAAGATGAACCCGATGTTGGATGTGATCCAAGAAACTTCAAGGAAGCAATTTCTGATGCGGATTCAAATTTATGGCTTGAAGCTATGCAGTCGGAAATAGATTCGATGCATACAAACCAAGTTTGGTCTTTAGTAGATCCTCCCGATGGAATTGTTCCAATAGGGTGTAAATGGATCTACAAGAGAAAGCTTGGGCCTGATGGTAAGGTATTGACCTACAAGGCGCGATTGGTGGCAAAAGGTTATACTCAAAGACAAGGAGTTGACTATGATGAAACATTTTCACCAGTTGCAATGTTCAAGTCCATAAGAATCCTTATTGTCATAGCTGCATGGTATGACTATGAGATATGGCAAATGGATGTGAAGACTGCTTTTCTTAATGGATACATTAAGGAAGAAATCTATATGAAGCAGCCTGAGGGGTACACATCCATGGGAAGCGAGCATAAGGTATGCAAGCTTCAGATATCAATTTATGGTCTAAAACAAGCATCAAGAAGTTGGAACCAGAAATTTGATGAAACAATAAAAGATTTTGGTTTCATCAAGAATCCGGAGGAACCATGCGTGTACAAGAAAGTAGTTAAGGATGCTGTGACATTCTTAGTACTTTATGTTGATGACATCCTACTCATTGGGAATGATGTAGGGATGTTGCAGTCAACAAAGATATGGTTATCAGGTAGATTCTCGATGAAGGATTAGGGTGAGGCATCCTATATTCTAGGGATACAGATCTATAGAGATAGATCTAAGAGAATGATAGGACTCACTCAGTCAACCTACATTGACACCATATTGAAACGGTTTTCAATGGATGGGTCCAAGAGAGGACATCTACCCATGTGTCATGGAGTTTCTCTATCCAAGTCTATGTGTCCCAAGACGGATGAAGAGATAGAGAAAATGACACATGTACCATATGCGTCAGCCATAGGTAGTATCATGTATGGGATGATATCTACCAGACCGGATGTAGCATTTTCTCTGAGTGTCACGAGCAGATATCAAGCTAATCCCAGTCAAATGCATTGGAAAGCCGTGAAGGACATTCTTAAGTACTTACGAAGGACTAAGAATATGTTCATGGTATATGGAGGAAGAGAACTAAAATTGGAAGGCTATACCGACTCTAGCTTCCAAAGTGACGTGGATGACTCGAAGTCAACCTCTGGATTTGTGTTCATGCTCAATGGCGGTGCTGTCTCTTGGAAGAGTTCCAAGCAGGACACCACAGCGGATTCCACCACTGAAGCAGAATACATTGCAACATCAGCTGCTGCTAAAGAGGCCGTTTGGATGAGGAATTTCGTCCAAGAGTTGGGCGTCATTCCTGAATTTGTTGGTCCAGTCCCGGTGTACTGTGACAACACGGGTGCCGTTGCTCAGGCAAAGGAACCAAGGTCTTATCAAAGATCCAAACACGTACTGAGGAAA
This sequence comes from Henckelia pumila, assembly GCF_033568475.1. Taxonomy (NCBI): domain Eukaryota; kingdom Viridiplantae; phylum Streptophyta; class Magnoliopsida; order Lamiales; family Gesneriaceae; genus Henckelia; species Henckelia pumila. The sequence continues at coordinate 141,916,120 of NC_133120.1, forward strand.
TACCACATCATCCGGGAGATTGTGGAAAGAGGAGACATCACTGTCGAAAGAGTGGCCTCTGCAGACAATATCGCTGATCCACTTACTAAACCCTTGCCAGGACCATTATTTGACAAACATCGCGAAGCAATGGGTCTACGTAGTATGACTAGTTGGCTTTAGGGCAAGTTGGAGATTGAAAGAGTAGGTGCCCAGTGAGCCAACTTGTGGCTAAGGGCTTTGATGACTCTTTGTATAAACAATCTTTTGTTTAATATAATTTACACTTTTATTAATGGCAATGACTTTATCTTTCTTCATATTGTTATATTGTGATATACTATTGTTGTTTTGATAAAGACCTTGAATATACTATAGTGTATGTAAGATGTGGTAGAACATGGGGATGTCTATCATGAAACACATCTTATAGTCACTGTATATTCTAAACTGTTCCTAGTCGATTGAGCCGTCCGATAATAAGGATAAGGATCGCTCGAGTTTGAGACTAGCATCTGCGATGCGGAGTACCACGTTTCATTGGTAAGGAACATAGAGATGTTCGAAGCATGCAAATGGATATTCATATGATGAATGATCGAACTACCCTATCCGGAATTTCCAAGTGGTTATCACTTATCGAGTGGATATAGTCCGCGGTTTTGGTTGTACACCATTAGTCCTTACTACTTGAAACATCATTGAGACTCTATATGCTAGTACTGTGCTTTGACTCGTTTACCGACTCTATTGGGGTCATCAGGTGTCGGGATTGGGTACAGTTACAACACATATAGGGGTCGATGCTTTGTTGTCAAGGATTCACCACATACTTGCGAGTGTGGATATCCTATGCGATCTGAGGAGATATTAGTGTGACGAATATCTGGCCAGAGTACATGATGTGGTTTAAGAAATGGTTTCTTAGTAGCACATGCGATGTCACTATTTGATCTTCAAGATGTATTGCATAGTTATCGAATCTCGAACGACTCTCGATATACCAATGGTTGTTGATTCGATCGGGATATATGGATGAAGGGACCGTACTGTACGCTAACCAAAATCTATTGATTCTTGTAGGCACTATCAGTGATACCTAGGGAATCATGGGGCGATGTTGCTAGACGCTCTTACCATGATTCGATGGGCAAGTCGGAAATTGTTGTTCCGAGTCACAAGGAGTTGTGAGCCCACGGCTAGCTGTATCCCTGAACCATTGAGGGTCACACAGTGTAATGGATTTTTAATCCCCGTTGAGATAGTTAAATTTAAAGAGTTAAATTTAATGAACAAAGAAGTTGGACTTCTTATTTAAGAGTAGAGGAGTAAGATTTCCTAAAATGACATAGGGATGGGCATTTTTGGAAATCACTGAATTCGGATTCAGAAAAATTTATCTTGACTTTAAAAGGTGCAGAAATGGTTTCTGTGCACATTGGTGAAATCGGTTTATCAATCGGAGTCACGATGAATTTTATATTAATTTCTGAACATGCGGGCTTTGCTTGTCGGGCTTGAACTTATGACTAATGGGCCCTAAGCTGTTAGTGGCCTACATTATAAATAAGTTATTGCAGTACAGAAATTAGATACAACAGGCATAATTTTCGAAATTAACTAGGGTTTTGAAACCTAGTGGCCGCCGCCCCCCTCTCCCCTCTCTGCTCGAAAAACCCGGCCTGTGAATTTTGAATTTGCAGTCTGGTTTAACGGATCAAATTCGTTAATCTCTTCGTAGAAACTTCTGATAGATTTTCTAGTGCAATCTATCAGAGGGATTAAATATCCGTTCGTGGACCTGATTGAAGAACAGTTCGTCCATCAGTTCCAGGGATATACAACAAGAGCAGAGAAATCTGTTGGTGTCCAAAATCTCGATTCGAGATTAAAGGTAAAAATTTTATAATCGTTATTTAATTTTTACACACACAATTTAATCGTAAGGTTGATACCCATTATGGAATCGTTCCATATAAAAAAATTTTAAACTTCCGCTGCACCGGGTATCAATCCTAATTGATCTGATCGCCGCGTTTTACAACAGCAGGTCCATAAAAACTGCTGGAGTATTGGTCAAACCAAATGGCATTACTATGAACTCGAAATTCCCATATCTGGTTCTGAAAGCTGTCTTAGGCACATCCTCGTCGCGAACTCTCAGCTGATGGTACCCTGATCTCAGATCTATCTTCGAATACACTAAAGAACCCTGCATTTGATCAAAAAGATCGTCGATTCTAGGTAGAGGATACTTGTTTTTGACCGTCTCTTGATTCAACTGGCGATAGTCGATGCAGAGTCGCATAGAACCGTCTTTCTTCCTCACGAAGAGCACTGGAGCACCCCAAGGCGATATGTTAGGTCGGATGTATCCCTTGGAAATCAGATCTTCTAACTGCTCCTTCAACTCTTTCAGTTCTAACGGAGCCATTCGATAAAGAGCTTTCGAAATAGGCTGAGTACCTGGTGCAAGTTCAATGTTGAATTCGATCTCTCGAATCGGCGGCAAACCAGGAATCTCGTCTGGAAAAACATCAAGAAATTCGCTAACCACCGGTATCTCAGTCAATTCAGGACTAGACCTCTGAACATCTACTGCATAAATCAAGAATCCTTCTGCTCCTCTCTGAAGCTAATGAGACATGGACAATGCTGAAATCAAAGGAATTCTGGATCGAGAACCCTTACCGAAAAACTTCCAATCATCTGCCATAACAGGTCTGAATCGAACCACTTTCTGAAAGCAATCTACTGTCGCCCTATACTTGGTCAGAGCATCAATCCCGACAATACATTAAAAATCGAATAATCCAAGTACAATGCAGTCAATCTCAATCGAATTCCCCTCGGATTCTAATACACAGTTACGGACCATTCTCACCGAAACCGTCTCCCCACCCAAAGGTGAAGTGATAGAAACGACATCAGATAATGGCTCAGCAAATAAATCATTCATCACGACAAATATTTCAGAAATAAAACAGTGAGAAGCACCAGTATCAATTAAAACAAATGCAGGATAACCAAAGATCGAACAGTTACCTGCTATCACATCATTCGGAGCTGCATTGGCCTGATCCTCTGTCAGGGCAAACACCCTTGCCTGCTATCGAGGAGGTTGGTTCTGATTCTGATTACCTCCCTAACGAGATTGTTGCTGGGGCTGAAAAGAATGAACTGCAAAAGCTGATCTCTCGGGCTGAGCTGGCGGTCGAGAAGAACTGCCGCTCTGAGCTCTATCGGATCCTCGCTGAGGACAGACTCTAGCAAAGTGACCCGGCTGCTGGCCGATATTGCAACTACCAAACACGCCTCGACACTGATCACTTGGGTGACGTCCTCCACACTTACTGCACGATGCTCCTGAAAACCCAAAATTCTGTCCAGAACTGAACTGTCTAGAGCCACCGGAGCTCGATGAACTGCTCCCAGACTTCTTGAACTGCTTCCCCTTCGGTCTAAACTGATCTCGCATATTTTTTCCACTGTTGCCTCCCTCAACCCTCTGAAACTGATTCGAATTCTGAGAAGGTTGGTACTGATACTGGGACTGCTGAGGCTGAAACTGAACAAGCTGATTCTGAAAAGATCTCTGCTGATGCTGAGGAGCTACCTGATTTCCTCGTTGCATCAAAAGTCCAGCTTCGGCTCCCTTTGCCTGATCCATGGCATTTTCTAAGTTATTGGGTCTCCCGGTATTGACCAAGGTGAAAATCTCAGGATTCAAGTCATTGATGAAATGATCGGCTTTGGCTTCCTCGTGATCTAAAACGTGAGGTGCAAACCTCAAGAGACTGTCAAACTTGCTCACATACTCCTCGATACTCAAGTTCCCTTGCTTCAGATTCGCAAATTCGGCACCTTTTTCCTTACGATACGAGACAGGAAAGAACCGCTTGTAGAACTCAGACTTGAATAAACTCCAAGTGACAACGGTGCCTCGATTCTCATTTGCCCTCTTGGTTGTGGTCCACCAATTCTTGGCAACACCCTGTAGCTGGTAAATAACTAACCTGATTTTGCGGTCATCGTTATAGTCGAGGGAATCGAAGAGTTCATCCATGTCATCCAGCCAACTCTCACAATCAACGGAGTTCTCAGTACCTGTCAAGGTAGGCGGTCGGAAAGATCGAAATCTCTTCAACAGAGTCTCCATCGGGGTTGCGGTTGCATCAAACTGATCCATTCCAGTACTACCCTGATCATTTGGAGGAGTTATTACTGGCGGCGGATTCTCAGTAGACGGAGAAGTCAAAGGTGGTGGATTCCTTCTCAAAGATCGTCGAGCTGCCATCTGATATCAAAGGTTAGGACACAATATCTCAATCTCAAAACCTCGGTGTCCAAACTCTGCTCTGAGTACTCATGAATCTCAATGATATACAAGAACAGATAATAGCACAAGGCAGATAAATATCACATAGTTCATGCTTTATAAATTAAATCACAACTCATGTAATTCAATTAATTCATGAATCAATAAAGCATGCTCGCACGTATTTAAAATAATCATTTAAATAAATCAATCACATGCGAGAATTCAATTCATGCGGACTCGATCTACCCCGCTCACTCTAGTTCAAATCCAAGAATCTTATCTCTCTGATACCACTTAATGTGAGACCCCGTTTCTAATCTTTTAATCTCAAATAATAAAACAAAATCGAACACGAACAGCCGCGGAAAACGAATCAAAATATTTTTTTAAAAAAAACAAAGCCTCGCGCCCGCGCGAGGTCATCACCTCGCACGCGCGCAAGCTACGCGGGCAGAGGCTCGCGGAAATGCTCGCACCCACGTGAGGAGAGAGCTCGCGCACGTGAGGGCAAAATTTCCCGAGCCCTCCTGGAATCCTCGCCCGCGCGCAGGCCAAATGGCCAGAGGCCGAGCAGGAACCTGAAATGCAAACCAAACACAATTCCAAACCATTCTAAACCCAAGAACACAATACATAACAATATTAGAACATGCAACCAGTTCTAAGCGCTGCCAAAATACAACATTAAGTCGAGTTCGAAATTAGAGTTCAAACGACTCAACAAAATTAATACAGGTTCAACAGACTCGATCCTACAACGCGGTGTCTCACTTCTATCATCTCACCCCGAGCTAACCCAAACGACTTGGTCCAGCTCCTGATCCTCCTGTTGCCAAGTACACATACAAACAAAAACAACAGCCGGATAAACCGGTTAGAAATATAATTTCTAAGCAAAAGGGACAGACATGCAATATCAGATAAACGTCTCATATCAAAAAGTATCAAGCAATAACAATTCAAGATGAGAATGAATGTATGCATGACTTAAAAACTCGGGATTATCAAAGTCAGATAATCAAAATATCGATCGGTACTCGGTTGGGATTCCAGGGCCAAGTCATTACAACAACACACCTACGCACCCTTTCGGGGTGGATGTCGTACAACTCAAACCCATAGACTTCAGAGCAACTATAAGAAGTATTCTGGCACTTGGAAAAACTCGAAATCCAAAGCCACTTCCATATAGCTCCCTAAATCGTCTATCTTCAAAACAAATTGAATAATCGGCTCAATATGATTTCAAGTGTAAACAAATAATCAATCAAATTCACACAAGCAAATAACATGCAGTATGTGATTTTCGGGACTCGAGAATCAATTCGAACTCGAGTATCCAACCACATTCAATTCAATGTCGTCTTTCACCTTTCAAGTCCGTCGAGGATTCAAATCTGAAAATAAAAACGAACTCAAATAAATAATCAATCGAATCACAACAAATCGAAACAAGGAAATTCAATCAATATATCGTCTTCAATTCTCAACTCAAATCAACTCCCAAGTTCGATCCAAACCCAAAACTCCAATCCAAATCTGAAAATGAAGAATATACGGATTCGATATCAATCTACCAATTCAATCAAATTCGGAATCAAACCGAAACAAAACAACCGATAATCCAAACTCGATTTCGACGGCATAACGGTTATAAACGGTCAAACCAAAAATCAACAACAACATCAATCAACTCCGATCAACTCATATCATCCTTCAATCCAATAAAACAACCAAAATCCAACCAAAATCCAAAACCCCATTTTCGAAATATGCCTCAAAATTCATATAAAATCCAAACTTTGTTCTTTTTCCGAACCTACTTCGAATACACGATCTATGCTAGCTCAAGAACAACATACTCGAAGATTATCAGATTCTGACAAACCAACAAAAATCAAAGTTTGAGGATCATAGCAAAACTTACGTCAAAACGAAGCCCTCGTTGCGGTGATCGTGCATCTCAACTCGGAAATAAAATCTAACGGTCGGATCGTGCGAATCAGACGGAAGAAAAGCTTGAAGAAACTTCCATGGCTTCCGAATTCAGTACATACGAAAGGAGAGGGAGGAGAGGGAGAGGTTGATGTGATGGTGAAGCAAGTTTCAAAGATAATATATATATATATAATCCAACTATTGCCTTTCGGTCCCTAAATTCTTCAAGGTTGCAAACTAGCCCCTGCGAATATCAAAACGGCCCTTAATTACCGAAAACTCTGATTAACTCAATTAAACTCAGTTATAATAAAATCGGGGCATTACATGAATTGTGCAGATTGGCTCTAAAGCCTTTACAGATAAAAGGTTCCAGATAAATTGGACCATCTCCAGAGCTCTGTGCATGGGAGCCTTCTAACAGAAGATGGCTCACCTGATATCATTGCTATGAAAAGGTATATTTCAAAAGGAGTCCAATTAATTATTCTAGTATTATCTTATTCTGAATGAAATATGTTGTTTGCATGAAAATTTTCTAGTTTTCATTTGTAAACTTTTTTCGGAGACTACAGGTTGTTCAAGGACATCGATCTTGACCAAGACAACTGCCTATCATACTTTGAATTGAAGCAGCTAGTGACCGATATCCAGGTCGGTATACTTCCAGGCAATGCTGATATTGCAGCATCCAAAATGATGGAAGAACTTGATATAAATGGAGATCAGATGATTAACGCGGATGAATTTGTGACGGGATTATCCAAATGGCTGAATCTAACTTGCAACAAAAATCCCATCTCAGAAAAGAGCGAAGACGATAATTATCAAATATGTAAACATCAATAAGTCTTCTAGTTCACGAGTGTTAGCTTTACATCATTTTCTGACTTTGTCTAGCAAAAAATCGTGCAAAAAACATGGAAGCAGATTGATAAACTCATCGAGGACAAGTTCATCGAAACATGTATGCTTTTCTTACACGTCCGGACAGGTAAAGATTCTCCATTTTCACCATCATTCTCCAGCTGAAACTGGGCTGCCATGCTGATTTGCGGTACTTGTTTTCTGCTATTGTTCTCTTGATTCTCGCTCACGGGCCCATGAAAATGAGAGTCCGTAAACAGCTGCGGGATATAGGAATCTTTACCCATGCTGGAAGCTCCTTTTTACTGTTGTTTTTGTGGTTTTGTTTCCTTTTACATTTAGTAGCCTTGGTAAGGAAATAATTTGGTACAAATAATTCTCGTATTTCTGCTGATCAGTTTGGATTAAGGACTGTGCTTGTACGTAGTAGAAGGCACATTTACTGATCAGTTTGGATTAAGGACTGTGATTGATATAGATTTATGAGCTCTGTATTTTAGGTAGTGTGAACTGTGTATTGGTGAATGGTGTCTTGAGATGCAGTTTATCTTGTTTTTCACTTGTTTTTGCTTTGGACGCAGTGAAAAAGTTTCCATCCAGGCTCTGAAGTCCAACGACTGGCAACTTGGAGGAGCATTTGATATATTTTACAGCCAGCCCAAAATTAAGTCATTTGCTGACACTAGGCACTTAGAGGAGCACTACAATAGATACAAAGGTTTTATTTTTGAGAACTTGCTGATGTGATTTCTGAGGGTATATAGCCCTTCTCCTTTCCCTTCTTGTTATTTGATTTATAAATTCAAATTCCATGACATTCTTCTTGATTTCTGTTTTCCTTTGAATTGGGAAAGCATCTGAAGTCTAATTTATTGGACTGTACAACAATTCTTGGTTACATTACAACAATCAGTACCTAATTTGTTGTAACTGAGAATTTATGGATCGTCCTCTGCGATGTTCAAATTTTTTTTTTTTTTTTGTGAAATAAAGGATTTTGAGTCATGGGAATTGGGAAGAATATTCTTTAGCCAACTAACCTATCGATTACAGATGCATCATATTGTTTTGTTTTGTCTATTTCTATTAAAAAATTTCCTCCCTTGTTTTGACCCATTGATCATAGACATAATTTATTTTAATCAACAAGTAAATTTTTAGATAAAAAAGAGTCTATACAACTACATTGGCATGTCTAGGAAAAACAAAATTTCAAACTATTTACCAATTCATCCAAAAACAAAAGTGGTGGGAAAGCCAAGTATAGTGATCTATAAACAACAAACTTAACATTGAAAATGATTTGATATGGGAATGGCCATAATCATGACATAAGTTTATATTGGTTTGGACTGCAGCTGGTTGTTTCATGGCATATGAAGGCTGCCACAATGTGTGAGTTCTCAAAGCAGGAGTTTATTGGTGGATTGCAATCTCTTGGGTGAGTACAGGTCAATTTTTTTTATTCTCTGTCAAGTTAAAACAATGGAAGCAACAACTAATGCATTATAAAGGATCAGTGCTTTGAAATCTTTGTGTGACTTTATGTTTCCACTTGCAAAATTCTTACACCGGTGTAGATTTTGTCGGCCTCGTGTTGGTTTTGTCCCTGTACATTGGGGCCGTTTCTTTTTAATAAGGACAAATTTAAAAAAGATATGCTAACCTATTTGAAATATTATGTCCTTAGGCTATCGTGTTGGAGTTTGATATGCTTCCACTGTGTTGTCATTTATAAATTTATGGTTATTTCATTCCACCTAATGCCTTTGCTTGAACCTGAATATATTTGAAGTATCTCAAAGGAATCTTCCTCAATTTCATTTGGTGGAAACTAAATGCACTCGTTTACTCGTTATATGTGGCTTTCTTTAATGTTTTAACAATAGATTCATGCTAGCATATTCTCTCCAGTTATTTTTTATGTGCTTATATGCGGCTCTGTTCTATCATTCGTTTTCTCCATAAATGCGCATGGTATGTTGTTTGCCACTCATCTTTGATTTTCCTACCTTCTCAATTATTTCAAATTTCGTTTTCAGCCTGTGTTTTATTTAACATGTGTTATCTAATGTGGTATTTCAGAAGTCTGGTTCTTACTGGTGGCGGAGATCGTCGCTGACTGTGGTGGGCATTCCCTTGGGCCTCATCAACAGTTCCTTCTGTAGTCACTTGTTTCGTATTCATTCAGAGAGACTGCATTTTTAGGATTGGCACACAGTCCACATGTTATGGCACAAATATTACCAAGATTTTTAGTATTAAATGTGTTTTAGTGTGATTTAGATACATATCTTGTACTTTTTATGAGAATATTTCGTCCCACAGCTTTGCACTTTCATATATTTTAATGACGTTATTTATATAGACATTTAAATTTGCAAAAAAAAGTTGAAAACAACGTTTTTAACGACAATGTTTTTTCACCCAAATTAACAAAGAAGCACAATGCTTTTAAGCCATCTCTAGAAAGCACAACGCTTTTTTACACTTAAAAAGCGTTGTCCTTACTTAGATCTACAACGCTTTTTACGCGTTGTAATTTCTTGAAACCACAACGCTTTTTAAGCGTTGTCTTTTTCGAATACCACAACGCTTTTCAAGCATTGTATTTTCCGCATACCACAACGCTTTTTCCGCGTTGTCTTTGACCGTGGTCTTTTACAACACTGCATACGACAACGCTTTTTCTGGGACAACAACAACGCGGAAAAAGCATTGTGGTTGGCCTTTTTTCTTGTAGTGAGATAGTATCCATCTCGAGCAAGAATTTGCAAAATTAAAAACTCTGCACGCCCATCTCGCTCGAGCGGAAGAAACACACGCTCGAGCGAGACAACTTCTGCCTTATTCGCAATTTTCCACCTCGCTCAAGCGGCAGAAACACGCGTTCGAGCAAGAAGTCTCTTGAGTATTCTTCTCATTTTGGGCCCGCTCGAGTGGCAGAAACATGCCCTCGAGCGAGAGACTTTTTTTTCAAATTTTCTACTTTTCATGAATTTTCCTACAAAACAAACCAGGAGAGATATTATGCAGACTAATGTATGAAATATACTTAAACTAATTATAAACATAAATATTGACACATGAATGCATGCAAAACAACAATAAAACAACACAAAAATATGCATACAAAACACACTTATCAAACTCCATCATATCACTAACACATGTGACAACGTCATTGTCTATAATTCTTAATTTCCTGAACTCTTCAGGTTCTCACTGAATCCTGACTCACTTTACTAGATTAACACACTAGTTCATCCCAAATTTTTTTAACTTCACATCTCAAAGAAATCTAGCTAACTCTTGATTCATTTCTATTTAATCAAATACATCAATAGTATAAGGCATCCAAAATACATCTAGGGAACATAGTGACAAGCAGGGGCGGTCCAAAGAAAAAAGAGGCCCGGGGCGAAGATTAAAATAAGAGTTTTTTACATTAATATAAAAAAAATTGATATTTACGCTCTATTTTTTGTTATTTTCATTCCATTTGTGAATAAATTTGCACTGCATTCTACATATGAAGTAGAGTGTAGGTAACACAAAATAAAGTGTAAATATCAACTCTCATTTAAAAAAATAAAATGCAATCGAACTATATGAAATTATCTTCATATTTTGTGAATATAATTATTAAATTATCCAAAATAAAATCACATTCAACCACCAAAACTCACAATTTATGTGCTAATTTAATTTAGAAGCAGTTAATTTAGTGATTCAAAGATAAATTAAATAAAAATTCCAAATTTCAAAATAAGTTTTGAAATTCGTACCTTCAATCCATAAATTTTCAATCACGACATGAAATTAATTATAAATATTAAAATATAACATTAAATAAAAATTAAATTGAACGATTCATAAATCAAATTTTAACCCACACAGAGGCCGAGAAGAAATTGATCGAACATCAAGCTTTAAAACTCAAGGCTAAAAAAGTCGATGATCTAGGAGAGGAAATGAAAAGTGTCGATGAAAATCAACGTCAAACTGAGAGGATGAACGAATCGAATATTGAATATATCAATTTATGTGATAGCTTTATTGTTGACGATGCATACATATTTTTTTATTTTTTAATAATTATTATAATATAATAATAATTAATTGAACAACATAATAAATAATATTTATAATATATATAAAAAAAATTTATTAAATTTGGGGCCCCACCCATTATGGGTCTCTGGGCATGGGCTGCCCGCCTTGGGGCAGGGCCGCCCCTGGTGACAACAATCCCACCAGACCTGGTAACAATAGGTCTCAGCTGTTGTCTCCTCTTGATGTGGTGATATTTTCCTATGTTTATTTAATTAATGTGTATGATTAGAAGAGTTTGCTTTGATTAAATTCATTTTATAGTTCCTAATCATTGGTTGTGGTTTGATGTAGGAAAGGAGGAGTTTTTAGCACAAGAAAAGAAAAGAAAAGAAAGAATGAAGAAGAAGTAGTAGAGCTACAGCTCTAAATGTAGAGTTGCTGCTCTAATGAAGGAGCTATGGATAGAACAAGTAGCGTTATTGCGCTAGGAAGGAATGGGAAATAGTGCTACTGAACTACAGAAGAGAAGGCAATGCAATAGCGCTGAGAGTGGCACAATAGCGCTTGAGAGGGAATTGGACTAGCGCAATTGCGCTTGTGAGAGAAACGAGAATAGCGCTTTTGCGCTTGCAATATGTCTGTGCGAGGATTTGAGACAGAAAGTGCGCGCTCGTGAGCAATTTTTTGTCCGCGCGAGCGCGAATGCAAGATGCGAGAATTCGAGGTATAAACGTCACGCGAGAGCGGGATTTTTTTTGCTCGCTCGAGCGCAACGGAAATTTTAAAAATATTTTAAAAATGGAAATTTTCATGTGTAGGACTCTAGACCTTAAATATCATCTAGAACTCGAAAATTAGAATCTTTTGGTCGACAGAAGAAAGAAGAACACTCTTGGCAGCTATGTTTTCTCTTTTGTTTTTAGATTTAAGTTCTTTCTTAAATTTTTCTTAAGATTTCATGAATTTTAGTGGCTAAGTTTTAATACTTGGTAGAGGAAGACGATACCTTGAAGTTTTATTTTCTCGTGAGATTCTGATTTTCATTGTTTGATTTTTATTTGAATATCAAGAGTTGTTCAAATTTATTTTTTATGCTTGTGTGTTTGATTATTAGCTTGATCACCTAATGATTTTCTCATACAATCTAAAGATAAATTTGATATCAGATCCGTAACTTTTTGATCCCTCTAATTTATGAAGAAACTATGATTGATAATTTTCGCTTGTGAATTTTTTAAATCGTAGGAACAAAATTGACTATATTAAATATAACCGCTTGTATTTGTGTTATCTAGATTCATCAATTTCACTAGTTTGAATGCTACCTTGGATTTAAATCTTATTCGCTTGTATTTTGGTTAATTCATTGGTAAGGGTTAATTTTGAACGATTGTGTCTAATTAACTAAGATTAAGGTGAGATAGAAATTTAATTTTCAATGATGAATATTCAAATGGGAATTAATTATTTTTAGAGAATTGATGACCGAGTGAATAACTTCAAGGGCGTAGTCGACCGATACCAAGGCTTGTTTTTAATTGATTACTTCGTTATAATTTTAATCCTGCATGCTAGTTGATAATTTTTTTTTTAATTTGCTTTAAATTATTAGTACTTAATTTCAAATTCAAAAACCTCCTTTTTATTTACTTTCAGTATTTTTAAGAACACAATAAATTTCACTTTCCTCGTGGGAATGATCTCTACTCTCGCTACTACATGTTTATTAAGTTGAACTGAGTTGGGTTAATTTGACTGTGATACGACTAAGAGCTACCACCTCCCTATGTCTAAACACTTGATGCTTACCATGCTAGTACCCACTGAAATCCAAACACTTGCTAGATCGAAGTAACACTTGCTTAAAAGTTTCTAATCAGCAAGCAATGAATCATTCCAATTTTTTATTTTACAAAAGAACATTCACCTCCCCCATTATTGGGTTACAATATTTATATCTGCCACAGATAAATTCGAAAGTACAATTTCTTATCAATTACTACCACTGCCTATGTCCACACAAGATGAACACCAAGATGAACAAAGTACAAAGCAGATTTTTCCCCGATCCGATATCCTGGATCATCCTTGTCCCAAGGAATTGTTACGCTGCATCTTTGACGAAGTTAGACAATACTTTAAATAACCACTGGTAGAAATCCTTCCACCTATTAGATCTATCCATTTAGGAATATCTCAATATTGAAAACAAAACCTATCTGCTCAGAACGCTAACCCGTCAAAGAAAATTCCTTCCAAGACTAATTTTGACAGCATAATCCAAAATATGTATCTCTGACGAAAGCCAGACGATAACTAATCTCCCTATAACAAACCTGATATCTATCCAAAACAAGATCATACCCTGTTGCGACTTTTTCCAATTCCCCCAGACTAAATTAGCCTCTCCTAACAGCTCCCTTGAAGCACAAAAGGCTCCCAGGTATTCTCTGAAACATGAAAGGCTCCCAGAATAATACTGGCATAGGGTCGCGCCTCCTCACGTATACTCCCGGTCATAGTCCCCAACTCTTGGTATCATTCGATCGGCACCCTGATGAAAACTCATCATCATATGGCCACAACCTAATAAGGTCAAAATAAGAAACTGTTCTAAAGAAAACATCCCAAGGCAACATCCATTCCCTTGATGAATCACCTCATCCTTGGCACTAAATATAGTCAACCGACTAACTGGATCATTCTAGGACAAACATCTAGAATTTAGTCAATTGAAAACATGCTTATTTATAACCCGATTATGAAAACGTCATTCAATTACTGGAGTTGAATACTTGATCAACTAATCATTGGAATAAATCAAGATAATCCCTAAGATTACAATACTTGAACCATTAACCCATGTTCTATACAACTTTATTACAATCCCATGTAATAAACAATTTATCCAAAAGATTACACTGAAAAGATGTACAACACAACAGTAACTAGTACATCAAATATCTGAAATCTTTAATACATCTGATTCAAATACTTACAACTGAAATATTGTTTACAACAAAACTTAATACAATATTTTAAATTCTTGCTGAATTCTTTCATTCCGTCTACTGATCTTGAACGTGAAGTTTTCCGTCTGCTACACACAAAAGCATCAATTCAAGCATGTCAGCAGACCTCTTCCACGCAAGATCTAAAATATTTTATCCTACTAGAGATGCCCAAACCTTCATGAGTCATTCTCTTGGCAGGATCTTCTGACAATCTCTCCAACCAGTAGTGGAGAGTCTTCAGGGGTATCTATGGACCACAGGGAATCTAGACGATCCCGTCTTCCCACGCTCCAGTAGATCCCAAGAAGTACCTAGAGTTCAAAACAGAATCTTCTCTTCTAGCTTCATCTTGTTGGGATCCACATAAGGCGAAACTCTGATGCCAATATTGGCAATGATGATCTTGAAAAAGCCTAAATACCCTGCTATTCCAACTACTGATACTTCTATCGTCATTGAATCCAACTCGTATCCTACAAGGTTAACCCGAATATCAATATTATGTCCCAAAAAATCTTATTGCATGCTCTGATACCATAAATGTAGTGACCCGCACCGTGATCACCTACTAATCAAAAACTTAGGCATGCAATTAAACAATAATTAATCATAATCAGATATATACCGCGGAAACTCAAACTAAATAAATAACTTAATATCAGTAATGTAAAACCTAGTGGCTGACCTCTCAATCCTGCCATGGTCACCACACAATCTCCAAATCCCTGGGAGAACTACCTGCAACTGCCCTCATCGAATGGGGTGTCTAGACAAACATTACGAGGACGTGAGCATAAAACGTTCAGCACGAGAGTATAAGTATACATTATTATATGTGCATGTATGCAAGTGTACGGGTACCAAGACACAAGGTCAAGAAATCCTACACACTGACTTGGGCCCCAGGTATATAGCACTATGTTCCGTCTCACCAGGAGGTATCTCATATACCCAATGTGGTTAGAGGTGACTTGATCACGAGTCCACGTATCCAACTACACGTAGGGTGAGCTCCCTACTAACAACTATCTCAAAGGTACAAGCTCAATATGCTAATGCATGAAGCATAATATCATGACAGGTAATATGCAGATAAAATCATGTCATATAAACAATGCAACACATAATACATGCATACTCAATCAGGGTATCTCGAATAGTACTTTTGTACCTTAATTATACCAGGCAGTCCTTGAAGAATCCATTTAGGTTCCAAGCCTACCATCCAGCACTACAATTCATAATAACCATTCATCTTCCTATATATAAAAAATCTCCCCTTTAGACACCATCTTTTCATTTGCCGAAATTATACTTATGTGATATAAATATTACACTTTTATTTTTATTTGTTTTTTTTTTAATTTTCGATATTTCAAATTTCCATATTTTTCAAATAAACATTATAGATAAGATAAATTGATAAATAAATTTTAAATTTATTTTTTATATTATTTTATAAATGAAAAAAAATAAATTTAAATATTATCTAAAAAATAATATTTATACATAACATACAATATTAAATATATTATATGGTTTTATACACATGCAACGCGTGTGTGAGATTATGCTAGTTACTCATAATGATTTAAGAGTCTTAACTAAGCTAAAGCATACTCCCTAACTATTTATACGGAGCTTAGGAATACCTCCGTCCATCGTCAGCCCGCTGATGTCGATAGCCCCAGAACTTAGGTACCACTCCATTTCGACCCCGGAGACGCCTCACCAAGGCCCAGACCACGCCTAGATCACTAGAATTCCATAAAACCACTAAGAAATCGAGAGAGAGAGCTGTGAATTGGTGCTCAAATATGAATCTCGGATCCCCTATTTATAGGCGGAGATCGGACCGTCCGATCTTAAGTTCGGACGTTCCGATCCTGCATGAGGGCCACGTCGCCTGTATGCGAAGTTCGGACGTTCCGATCTATAATTTGGAGCTTCCGAACTCTAGCATTGGACGTTCCGTTCCTGCATGAGGGCCACGTCGCCTACATGCGGAGTTCGGACATTCTGATCTATACTTCGGAGCTTCCGAACTCTAGCGTCCGAGACACTTGTATAATTCCTTTGACACTTGTCCGGATTACACTTCAAACGGTCCAATCCTACGCTTCGAATCGTCCGATCTGGTCATGTGATGTCAGCCATGATGTCATCTCCTTCACACTATTTGGACACCTGTCCTACTTGGGTTCGGAACATCCGATCTCCTAATCGGAGCGTCCGATCTCCCTCAGCTTCTGAAGTCAAACTGAGCTTCCAAAGCCACTGAATTCGGACCATCCGAACTCACCCGAGAAGAATTTTCCAACTTAATTAATTTAGGTCCAATTAAGCCCTTAATCAATTGTTTAATCAAGTTAAACCGAATAATATTGTAAAATGGAACCGAGCTATTACAAGACTGGTCTAGGTTTTGGAAACAATGAGTGCATTGTTGAGTCGAGTACTGGCCCAAAACTTGAAATGTGCAAAGGAAAATTGGGGAGAGTCTATGTTGGCTATAGGGCTGTGACCTCATCCATTCAATGCGTGACATATGTCACCCTGTTTTTAAAATCAATTACAATAAAAATCGTGTGTATTTTTTAAAGAAACAAATAGATTTCCTTACCATGGTTAGCTTGGGTTAATCAAAACTTTTTGATTTCTCGCGCTCTCTTCTCATCTCTCCCGTCTCCCGCCTCACCTCCCCAAAAACCAAAATAATTTCAGGATCTTGCCTTTGGCTATCAAACCTCGTCATCTCTCCGACCGTCATCCTCTCTCGTCATCTCTCACAACAAAGAATTCCAGATTTCAAAACTCTCGGCATCTCTCGGAACAAAGAATTCCAGATTTCTGTTTTGGCGCTCAATCCACCGTCCCAAGTCCTGAATTTGTTCATCATAAAAACAGAAGTGAGTGTGGAGGTTTTCTTTCTCTGCCATTATTTCAGCGTGTTTCTTGTTTTGAGATTTTGTAGACTAATCGTTGGCATTGCGTGCGTATATTGGGATTTCAGCCTTAAACATGTTTGCTTCTTACTTGCTGTGAGTGTGGAGGTTTCTTTCTCTGCCATGATTTTAACATGTTTCTTGTGAGATTTGGTAGACTAATCGTTGTGTGTGTCTATTGGGATTTCAGCCTTAAACATCTTCTTCCTTGTTGTGTTGATATAAATTAAGTGTTCTCCCCCTTTGTTCTTTTTTTTTTGTCAGGTCTGTATTCGAAATTTTCATTCATTTTGGCTCTAGTATACAGCTGTAATTGTACCACAATAGCTTAAAACTTTTCATAAGCTACGCAAACAAGTAAAATTTCTCGATTTCATTCACTCTTTGCTCAAGCTGCGAATCAAAACAGAAATTAAAAAAAGAAAAAACAATTATTATAAAAAGCAATGAAAAAATACATAATACGTAGTATCAGACAAAGTTTGTGCATACAAATTCTACCTTATAAATATAACCACTCAAACTTATTTTAAGCTATGCAAAAGAAAAAACAACCTACGTTCTTGGCTCTAGTATTCGAAAATTTAGTACGCAAATGGATACAAAACCAATAGTACTTATAAATATTATCCAACATATAGTTTCGTATGCTGATTCCACATATTTTTTGCCCTTCATTAGAGCGGAAAGTGATTCTCCACGGTCTAAGAAGAGTTCAATATTCACAATCTTGTAGTGTTCATCCAGCTGCATGTTATTCAAATAAAACATCACAAGTCTTTTTTTTTTAATTTTTTTTAGATAAAGGAAAGGAAAGGAAAGGAAAAAGGTGATCAAGAAAGTAAGTCAAGTTGTAAATTGATCTTTTTTATGAGTTTTGTTCTTTTATTTTTAATTTTTTTATTTTGTGTGATATAGATGCAAAAAAAACAGAAAGTAAAGGTCAAAGTTCACAACCCTCTCAAAGCTCGAAATGCCAACAACGTCAAAATCCTATTGTCCCACCTTCACAAATCAATATTAATCATCCCTTTGATTTTGCATCAACTGGATCTCAATTTCATGTCAACCAATCATACCATTGGGTTATTACTAACTTTTTTTTCCCCTTGGATTAATCTATATGGATAGTTCTCTCATCATCTTATTTTTATTTGTGTATTTGAAATGCAGGATAGTGATACAAACTTAAATTCACGTGGTCAAATGAATTCACCTCAGTTCTTGGCATTCTCGTGGCCCTAAGTGTTGATAAAAAGGGGGAAGACGGTCAGAAGAATAGAAGATAGAAGATGATCAAAGAACCAGTTGTTTTTTTTTCAGATATCTATTCATTATATCCATTTAAGCTTATACATCAATTCTTCAGTTCTATTAGTTTTATATATGACAATGATGTTTCTCAGTTTCATGGTCTTCTATGCATATTTTGTCAAACATAAAAATAGATAAAATGTTGAATCAATTAAAATTTTTGGTGAATTAACGAAAAACAATAATTTATTAAGCTAAATCGGTCACCCTTTGACAAACTGAACTGAATGACAATGATCATTATCGAACTGGACTACCAAACTGACTAAGACTGAAATGACAATGACTACTAATTAAACTTAGATCCTAACTATCGATCTGGATGAAAATAAATTAGTTTTTTTCAACCAAAATTACCTGAAGCGAATCATTTTACTCGGTTTTACATCCTGAATTTGATAAAGTTTTCCGTACAAACAAACTCTAAATTTTCACGAGCACTACCCTCGGTACGATTTTCAGAATAGACGATGACATAGACAAAGACAAGATTAATGGATGCCATATTTAGAATGGATATAATTCAATTTATGTGATCGTTAAATCAAATGCCAATAAATAGAAGATGATATTAGTCGGGCTACTGCTCCTAGAGTTATGAAATCTTAGAAATTTCAAGCATTCAAACTATACTATAACTTAGCAGGTTCATGACATCCAGTAAACAACTAACTAGATCAATCATCTGATACATCTCAAACTCTTCTAATGCAACATGTTTCTAGTCAGGAAACATTTATTACATCACAGTTCTATCAAAAAGATAAAATATCTTTTCAAGGTTATCAAACTGACACTAAGTTATACTTTAATGTAATTGTTGTAATGATATCTAGACTGAGTAAATTTTCCATCCCTTTCTGAAGTACAAGAGACTACAAGAATATCATTGAAAATATACTCCCCCAAGTCTAGTCTTGATCACAGTTCACGTCTCCCAATATAAGTCATCTTAGTGTCTTGATAAAACTCATCTTTACTTGATAACTCATCAATCAAATTCCAATTCTTACAAGAAAATTTACCTAAGTAAATTCATCACTTAGAATTTCATGTTCATCTAGTAATCAAGACCCTGATCACTAGTTATATCTTTGATAAAATCAGACAATACTGGTCAAACCTCCTGGTTCTCCCCTAATATCACGTGTGAAGACTATCTATCCAGAATATTCACTTGTCAAGAAATCCTTTCAAGACTATTCTATCCACGGAATCACTATTTGTATCTCTGATAAAGTCAGACTATAACTCATCTCATCCCTTGGCACCAACACCAAGAATAATCTAAAGAAGACTCGAATAAAATCTGAATATTTTCCTGATAGTTATACTCATTGATATGACTGTGCATACATCGAGACTGAAGTAAGTCTTCTTATAATGCCAAACTAGAACAGAAGAATCCTTCCAGAGTATACCGGCATAAGGTTGCACTTACTATACCATCTCAAACCCGACAGTCATCAGCATCCTGGCATAACTCATCCCTGAGTCTCTGATACTATATAACATTCCTATCCAAACAAAAATCATTGGTCAATTTCAAGAGCCCAACTAATCGATGCATACTAGCACACTTTGATTTTGTTGTAATCTGATCATTGAATATCATTTTTGTTCTTAAGGATCTAGTTTAAAAATACTCATAAGTTATCAGTTAGTAAACTGCTCAAATTATTGAAAAGAGAAGTATACTAGGAATTTCAATAAGACAGTGTTAAGGCCTAACTAAATCAGGTTTTTGTAAGGTATTGTAATTTTCAAAGTCTTCTAGTAAAGTCTTTCTTAGAAGGAAGGAGTGACATAAAAGTTGTTCAAATCTCCGAACATCTAAAAACAAATTTGTGTCCTTTACATCTTTCAGTTAGCCTATTTTCATTCTCTTACTTAGCCAGTTTCTGTGTTTAATCTGTCAGTCAGGCCATCTTCTACAAAAAGTTTACCTATTATCCAACCATGATATCGACATTACGAGAATTATAAATTCTAAGTTGTTAACCCAACTGAATTATTCAAAAAATATTGGTGTGATTGTGTATTCAACCCCCTTTTTACCAATCACCCGATCCTAACACATTGCTCACCATTTTGCTATATCCACGCTTGCTTATAATTTCAAAATGCAAATGGAGGTCATTGTTGCTCAAAGACACTTGGAGTATATTGGAGCATTATCTCACATTTAAATGGAAAGCCCCCTTGCTTTTTTAATCATGAAATCCTTTTCCAACTTTTGGTGACACGACATGAATTTAAATTTAAAATTAAAAATAACTTTTCTCTTTTGTTTTGTTTTCCTTTTTTTAAAAAAATGATAACACACAGGCCGTAGAGTAAATTATCTTGATCTTACGATATAATAAACTAATCTCAAAATAAAAAGTATTCTATAAATTTTGGTAAAAGTGACAAATTTTGATCATACAGTTGAGAGGACTTGTAACTTATATTTTTCATTTCTGATACTTTTTCAACCGAAATTCATTGTGTCTGGTGGTAAAGAAAAGACCATTTTTTTTTTGGAAAAAAAATGACATAAAGTTAATAGACAAATTTTTTTGAAAAATGCATGTTACAAAACTTAAAATGGAAATTCACCAAAACTTGACCAAAAATGGGGGGAAAAAATACAAATTATATATGACTAAGATTGCAAATGCACTGTTACACATGACTAAAAAAAAAAGTTACAATATAGAACAAAAAATATAAATCTAGTCTAAAAATTATTTATGAATGCCGCTTTCACAATTTCATATTAATAACCCTACGTGGATTTCATGCTAAATATCTTCTTAGACTAATCAAAGGAAAGGAACCTTTGCTTTTACGCAATTTAGAATGATTGTGTATGGTAGCGATGTCTCAACGACCAAAAACACAACACATTAACACCTCTTTTACTATTATATACTTTACTTTACGTGTTGGGGTTTTAAAATCCCTTTGAATTAATGTAATTGTCCACGCAATCACCCTTTCTATGGTTCAATATTTATGCACTTGTTTTCTTTGACAGTGATCCTTTTGTGCTTGAAAAATGAAAATGACACTATATCTATGTCACCCATTTTTATGAGAATAATCCGATTTAAATTCTTAAGTTTTATTGATTTTACAAGTTCTAAACTTTAATTGCATACATATTAAGTAATGGAGATGTGTCGGACAAGTGACAAGTCTCTCGATTTAATGAACTTTAGAAGCTTTGATCCTGTTGGGTGCGAAATACTGTGCACAATGAAATTGATTGGCTTGTGTGTTGATAGATGTTGCGACAGCTACTGAGACATAACACAAACAGAATACTTTAAGTTGAGGTTAGAGTTGAGCTTTATCTCTTTAAGACGAATTTAACCTACACATGGCGTTGATGGAACACGACATCATCTCACAAGATACAACGACTTACGTTTTGTAATAGGAGCATTTCAAATTACAAAACATGACAAACGTGAAAATTATTTTAAACTTTCTGGAATGAAAACAAAATTGTATGCAGCAAAAAGAGAGTTTAATTTTCGAAATTCCAAATTGTGTAAATTTGTTCAATTCAGACATATGTCTATATAGAGATATTCAAAGGTTGGAGGACCTTTTCGCATATAGGTGTGTCTCTTGGATGATATTCAATTTGATCTGTCATATTTGATGTTGATTGATCTCAACTACTGGATGAAATCCTCTTGTAGGATTAAATCTCATGACGCCGTGCGTCCATTTCCATATCAACGGTCTAGATTGCACCTTTTTTGAATGATCACATCCGTTAGATGTACCATTTGATCCATCAGATCTCAACAACTCAATCTAGAGGTCCAGATTCATCCGGCTTTCATCCAACAGTTTTGGTTCACGAATCATCTCAACCCTTCATCTAGGCCTTATAAACCAACACATTTGATCGTCTATCACGCATCCATTGGCATCCATTCATACGCCACCTCTGCTGACTAGGACTACATGACACGTCACCACTCGCCAAGTCATCGTCAGTATTTCTGAGTAGGGGTGATCAAGGTGCGGTTTTGCGATTTTTTTAAAAAATTTCAAACCGAATTAATTGTCGCGGTTAGTTAGCCTCTAGAAAAAAAATAAATCACGGTTTGACATGTAAAATTAGTATTGCGATTTTGGGTGGTTTTCGATCGGTAGCAGTTGGTTTGCGATTTTTGTTTTTTAAAATGCAAGAATGCAAAATATTAAAACATATATTCAAATTGATTTGAAAAAATTAAAAAAAAAGATTTTAAAATATAAAATATATCTAAAATCATAGAAAATTAAAACTATGTAAAACAATAATCAAGATTCAAACAAAATCAAGTAATAATTGTTTACAACCACACATGTACAACAAAAATGACATTTGCGCTATGATGTAATTTTTTTACTTCAAAAAAAAATATTCGTAGTAAAGTTTTAAAATACTCTAATAAATACTAGAGTATATTGAATAATATTTACTATTTAGGAAGAATATGAGTATATTTTTTAAGGATGAATGATGATTTCTTTAATTGAATAATTTTTGTATAAATAAATAACTCTAGTACAATTACTATGAAAATCGATTTAGACGAGACGGTTTGGTACGGTTTTTGCCAAAAAAAATTACCGCATCATGTGTACGGTGCGGTTTATAATTATTATTTTTAATCACGATTTTTAAAAAAAAAATGAAAAAAAAACGATACGGTGAAATTCGGTTCGAGCGGTCAATAAAAAATTTTGATCACTGAGTAGCATAAAGAGAAGCTCTTCATTGCTCCCACGCCACATCTCCGTTGACTAGGACTACATGACACGCGCGTCACCACTCGCCAAATCATCCGAGTAGCATAAAGAGAATCTCTTCATTGCTCCTCACGAGGACACGCACGTGTAAAGTGTACCATCAATGCGCGCCTTTTGCGTTCGTGCGGGCTCGGTCGATGCGTTGCACCTCCCTCACTCTCGATTTGACTTTAACTTTATTTAATTAATCAATACACAATAGTTTATATGTGGAAACATGAAGTATTAAACTTTTCACTTGAGACAAATCTCATGCACCTACAACACATCAATTGAGTTTTGAACATCAATATTAAATTGTTAATTTTTCATTGACTGATTTCGGTTTTGAGCAAATTAATATTCTAAAAATATCTACTCACAACGTAAATTCTAATTTTCAAGTCAGTTTTTTTTATCTAGTGATGTTTGATTAATTTTCAAAGCTTAATGGGTCTCAAAACCCATTTTCAACCTATCCATGTTGTTAATATATTGTTTAAAACTAATTGGAAAAAAAAAAAAAAAAAAACACATGCATCACATATGTTCAATTTTACGTAAAAACTGAATATTTTTCATAATTAGAGGGATAATTACCTTTTTTGTCGTATCTATTGTTTGGAAGCAAAATCTACTTTGATTCATGTAATTTGGTAACAAAATCGTTTTGGTCTCTCTTCCACTAGTTTTTAACGATGGATTACTCTTAGAGGTGTCAAAATGGGTTAGGTCCGTTAGGTTGGTCCACTCCGCCTACAAAATAGGTGAGTTGGGTTGACAATTTTCCAACCCGCCTTAAAAGTGGGCCGGCCAGCACCGCCCCTCCTAATGGTGGTTTGGGGTGGGTTGCGGGTTGGTCCGCCAAAACACGTCAAATTACACGTAAGCCCGCAAAGTTGGCCAGCTCCGCCACTTAAAATAGGTGGGTTGGGTTGGGATTTTTCCAACCCATCTTAAAGGTGGGTCAGCCCGACCCGCCTAATTGTGGGTTGTGACGGGTTGTGAGTCGGCTCGCCCCGCCAACCCGTTTTGACACCTCTAATTACTGTCGGAGACTAAAACGATCTAAAATTTATTTATAAATCGAGAGACTTTTGTGGCACATCCCAAAACAAAAGAAATATTCTTATGTGATAATTAACTGGTGTAACGTTCTATGTTACACCAATAATTGATTGACATATATGATCATTTACATGTTTCAAAAACTATCACACCAATACAAAATTAACAAGTGAAGTCAAATGCCAATGTAAAAGAGAATTTGTGATCACATGCATGCTATAGAGAAATTCACCAGAATTTTCAAATAAATCGCCAATAATAATTTCATCCAAGCTTGAGGAAATGAATTTATGAATCATGGGAAGTGAACTTTATATATTATACATAAATTCCTCATGAAAATTATTTAATGTAACATGATCAGCTATATCCCATGCATAAATTATATTTAGTTCGAAATACAACCTTTATCAAATATTTAATTTCATCCATGACCTTTAATTTTTTTTCAATTTGACCCTTAAATAATAAGTACAAGGATAAAGAAAATACTATCTATTTTTTCCCTATCAAAATCCTTGTCAAATATCCGATGAATTCATCCCAATATCCAGCACCAAAATCTATTTATAAACTAGAACGATATCTGAAATCAAAAACTCAGTACGTCATAACAAAACCAGTATCTCTATTCAACTTTTAAAAAAAAAAATTATTGCCACCTAAAAGCAAAGTATTAAAAATTTACCCACCTGCTACCGTACCAACAACATCATGGTGTCCCAAGAGGTGCTCTAGTTGATGGAGTAGATGAGCATTTGTCCAAAGGTCAGGAGTTCGATTTTCCTATCACCACCTTCTTGGACTAGCATATCGCATAGGATTTTTTTAGTGTGGTTTATCTGACCAGCATAGTTTACAGATTATTACGTTAGTCAAGAGGTTTATCCATCACGCACCAGAAGATAGCCTCGGGTTCCCAAGTCATAAAAAAAATATCTTGGAACAAGAATAAAGGATTCTAATCTAAATTAATTAACTGATTAATCGGATAAATGTGGAATCAGAGCTTCGTGACCACTGTACGGATCGAAAATTTCGAAGTGGCATGGGTTCGGAAGCACCGAACCCTTGCAGTTGAAGATCGGAAGCAAAAGGAGCATTCGGACCTTCCGAACGAGAGATCGGAGCTTTCGAAAGTTAATCCATGCGCACTAGTGATGTATCTCCAGAGTTTGGAGATGCAGTGCATGCATGAGATCGGAGCTTTGAAAGTGGAGATCGGAGCTTCTAATCAGGGATGTTTGGTAACGTGGCTTGCATGCAGATATCGGAGCTTCCGATCGGGAGTTCGGAGCTTCCAATCGTTTCCTATAAATAGCGCATCCGAGAATAATATTTTTTGCCCATTCAAACTTCTTTCCTCCCTTGTGTTGAATTTTTTGGAGTGTTTTCAACCATATAATCGAGGGTCGGACAGTAGCAAGGCAATTTCGCGGAAGATGTGGAGCGGTGCTCAGGAGTTGAGGCGTTCGACAGCCAAGGGCTGAAGACGGACACAGGTATAACCCGATATCCCTAGTAGTATTCGGGAGTATATCTATTGACTTAGTTAAGCTTTTAGACTAGTTCTAGTGATATGATAATTTTTGGCTTGTAGGTATGGACCCTAAACTGGTATTATTAGGACTGCCTTAGTGAGATACGTAGGTACTGACTGAGATTCTCAGCGACTATGCATGCTTATATGTTGTATTTTATATGTCATGATTCATGTTTTAATGCTTTATATATTATGTTGCATGTGCATATTCATGTTGAGCCGAATCTCCTTCGAGATAGTCAGTTGAGTAAGGTCGCTCAGCCCTATCTTCTTGTTATATTGTTAGACACCGGGAGATGCCGTGATTATGTGGACTGACATTACGGTGATCTTTGTCTAGTGTGTGGATGTACCCAGCGCAGTTGATCCCAGTTGGTATTATATGCTCATTTGATGCCTAGACTGAGCAGTACGATACACTTGTCCAGTACCCCATCATTTGCATGCATCATAGTAAGTTTGTATACTCGTGCTTGCATTCTGTGTTGGATTATTTTAAATTAAGAGGGTGTTTGGGAGAGCTTAAAAGCTCTTTGAAACAGCTTATAAGTTGTTTTCGAGCTTTTAAGCTCTAAATTTTTGTTTGATAATTTTTTTAAAAAACATCTTTATAAGCTGTCAAAATAAGTTGTTTGACAGCTTATAAGTTGTTTTTAAAAAAGTAAGAGGTGTGTACTTTTTTCAAAAAGATCTTATTTTAACATTCTATCTCTATAAAATATCCTTAAATATTTTAATAAATCTCCATCATATTCTTCACCCATTAAATATTAAATATTATTTTTTTAAAAAAATTCCAAATCACATAAATTTTTCTAAAATAAAATATTATAATAATTTTATTATTTAATATATGTTTATTCTAAAACTATTTTCATATATGTATAACTCGAAACATTATTTTCATATAATTATAATCTTTTTGTTAATTTCGACGATAAAAAGATTTTATAATACCAAACACGTCAACATCTTTAAGTTGTTTAAAATAAGTTAATCCAAACACTTTAATAGCTTATTTTAAAAATAAATTCTAACATCTTATAAGCTCGTAAAATAACTTTTAAGCTCTAGGAACTTATAAGCTCTTTTTAATAAGTTTAGCTAAACACCCTTTAAGTCCATAAAATAATTTAATTATAATCAACATATTTCATCAAGATAAACATGGGAGACGTCTCATATCTAAAATAAAGTAAATCAAGAATATTATCTAGATAAAGATAGTAAATATTTTAACATTTGAACTATCATATCCTAGATAATATATATCATCAAGATTTGCAAATCTTGATGGTTATAGAACATGTTTAAATAATGGCATACAGAGTAACTAAATCTATGAAGTTATTCATAAAATACATCATATCATAAAATTCATTAAATATTAGAAGATCTCTTTTTTTTCTCGTGTTCGCGGGATCTCGCTGGTTGCAGTCTCAATTCAATATCAATGGCTAGAGGTTAGATCGTTCCTGCCTTTATTTTTCCGCATATGAATATTTACGTGTTATGGTCATGCATATGTAGATCAAATTTATTTATTTTGTATGTTAAATTTCTAACCGTTGGTATTAGAGTGGTTTTTGTCTACGCCTTGATATACTTGAGATTTTTCAATCTTGGAAAAATTTGTGAAAAATTATATTGATACAACTTAAATTTTGTATCATTAATTTAATACATATATATATATATATATTAAATAATAAAAAATATATACTTTTTTTACTCTTCAAATCGATCGAAAATGGAGGGAATTTTCGTATTCCATAAAACCTTAGCATTTGATTCTTGATTGCTGAGAATTTACGCTATTTGAACCCAACTTTTCGGCAATTGAGAATGCTGGCTGAAAACCCATGAATGGACGACCATCATGAATTCGTCGGCCGGAGAATATTGTCGGAAAATTGGCCTAGAAGTCGCGATTTTTCCTGCGTGATTTAGCCTCTGTTTTTTCGGCAGTTTTCCTTCGATTCAGGCCATTCAGGTACGGCGTGGGTCCGACAAAGGGGCGGTTGTGGTCGGCAGTTTGGTTGTGTTTCATCTGAAAATTTAGAAATTCAGAATTTTGACCCGATTTAAAATACGTATTAAGCAAAATTATGTGTAATTAATGTTTGGTTGTACATGAAATTTTCTATGTTATGATATTGCTTTATTGTTATCGTGTTATTGCATGCAAATAAAATTAAGATAATTGGCATCTTAAAATTCACATATTGCTCATATTTAATTATTATTTTGTTTCTTATAATTTTATATGAACACATTAAGTTAAAATATGAATAATGAATTTACTTAATAAAATTTTGGCTTATTGTAGTGACACGTATACAAAATTATTGATTAATGAGTAATTAATCATGTGATTATGTTAAAATTAAGTAAAACATGATTAAGAAGATTTCAAATAGATTAACGGAGTTCGAAAATAAATCCAGGACACCCGAAATGGTGGGATTGGTTCGGAAGGTTCGGACGCTCCGAACAGAGTTCGGAGGATCCGAACTTCACCGGAGCCTAGGACCGGAGACCCGAGGAGTTCGGAGGGTTCGAAGTCAGTTCGAACGGCCCAAACAGTAGTCAGCCAGCTGTCCTAAGATATTAGGTCATTGATGACATCACTGATGTGACTTCGGAGGGTCCGAAGTCAGGATCGGACGATCCGATCGTGTTTGGAGGCTCCGAACAGGGTTCGGATGGCCCGAACTTCTCCTATAAATATGAAGGCTGAGACTTCATTTGAGGTGCACCAATTCCTCTCTTCTCTCTCTATTCCTAGACCTTCTAACTCAGATCTAGGGAGATCTAGGCGTCCTATCGGGATTTCGGAAGTGGCACAACGATCTAGACGTCATAGCGGAGCTGTGGCCTAGTTTTGAGGCTATCGACAGGAAAGGGCTAACAACGGACGCATGTATAGTTTTGGCTTCCTAAAAATATTTAGGAGTATGCAATAACTTAGTTAAGGCTTTTATAGCTTAATTATTGATGCATAGGTAATTGCATTGTAGTAGCAGTAGACTGGACTAGTAGGCTTGGAGTCTAGACCAGCGGAGCTAGGTTTTGACCAGCAGTGTTAGAGGTACGTAAGTACCGAGATAGCCAACATGATATATTTGCATGTATGTTGCATGAGTATGTGTTATATGTTTTAGCATGTTTTACCGCCTTAGCACATGCACGATTTTATGTATGACTGCATCCCGAGAGATGTGAGTCATTGACAGTATCCATAGGAAATAGTGATCTCATTTTGGACTCGAGTCAGGTATGACAGTTTCTATATGAGACTTGTATCCTGTTTTGGATTCGGGTCAGGATGGGGTTGGCTCAGCCCTGATATCGAATATGCGAGTACCCCGCGGAGTCACTCTCTAACCGGTACCGTATATTCTTGGCGCCATGAGCAAGTGTTTTACCTAGGATTTTAAATCATCTGTGTGCGCATATTTGTACATATATCATTTCTTGTGTATTGAGCGTTTTCGCTCACGCCCCTGTGTTTGGGTATTGTGGTGTACCTTGTGGCGGGGCATGTTTGAGGCTGGACGATCCAAGCGGCTCTCAGCAGGATTGAGGATCCGAGCGTGTGAGGTTTTAGAGGGTAGGGATTTGTTTACCCTGAACCTTCGATTTGGTTGTATAATGGTATTTATACACTATTGTTATCGTCTTTTGTATTCTGCCGATTGGATTTGTTGTATATTAAGTATCCGCTCCTTACGCTTTAATATTATTGCATGCGCTTTATTATAACTCTGATTAGATAGTGGATTCGGGTTGGGTCACTACACTTTTTGGTATCAGAGAGCATTGCACTGGAAATTTCGTAAAGCGGATTAAGTTATTATTTGTTCTTATGCAACATATGGTAGATTACGATGAGAGCCACAATAGCGGAGGCGGCGGTCATTGGGGCGATCCAAGTGATCGTAGACATCGTCGAGGTCAACCTGAGGAGCGCAGACGAGTGAGCATGCGCAGATTTAAGGAGGTTAGCCCGAAGCCTTTGTCAGGAGGTGAGACGCCTGAGTAGGCCGAGGATTGGCTCGAGAGGATGGAGCAGTTTTTTCATGAGTTCCGTTGCACAGACGAGGATAGGATGGAGATTCTTGCCTTCATGCTTGAGGGGCGAGCGAGGAAGTGGTGGAAATCTACTTCCGCACCATTCATAGCAGGGAGAGGAGTAGCTACGTGGGTTGAGTTCCGTACCGCTTTTCAGAGACTGTATTTTCCTCCAGCTCTATGACAGGCGAAAGCTAGTGAGTTACTGAGTTTGCGACAGGGTACGATGACGATCGAGGAGTACCAACAGAAGTTCTTTGATATGCTATCTTATTGTCTTCACATTGCTGATAGTTCTGTGGCAAAGTATGACCATTTCCTTCAGGGTCTGAACCCTGAAATTCATCGGATGGTTGTTGTGGGCAGTGATATGACCTACGAGGGCTTGGTGGACCGTTGTCACCAGGTGGAGGACAGTATCCGGAGGAACAGGGGGCTCTTCTCTTCTTCTTCTAGGTCAACGAGTTCCAGTACTTTGGGTCCGAAAGGACAGTCTTTCAAGAAGCCAGATGGTACTTCTTCTTCTTCATCTGGATCTGGTGGAGTGCATAATTTTGGTGGTCAGAGACCGAACCGATGTCGTCAGTGCAGACGCAGGCATCCGCCAGGACAGTGTGGTGATCGACCAATGCATGGTTCCAGTGTGGCCAGGAGGGTCACATGAAGAGGGATTGTCCGATGCTGATTGGGGCTGAGAGTGGTTCAAGAGGTTCTCAGGCATCTGTTCAGCCACCTCAGTACCAGCAGCCACTTTATCAGCAGCAGTATTCTCAGCAACACCAGCAGCTGCAGCAGTCTCAGCGACAGCCTAATCAGACTCCCTCTCGGGGTCATTCTTCTTTGCGGCCACGTGCCCAAGGTCAGGTCTTTGCGCTTAACCAGGAGCAGGCAGAGGCTGACAGTGATCGGATGATAGCAGGTATCTGTAGTTTATGTGATTTTACTGCATATGTTTTGATTGATACCGGTGCATCGCATTCTTTCGTATCAGCACATTTTGCTAAGAAGTATAAGTTGTCATTCATTCCCTTAGACGTGTTGCTAGTAGTTTCTACTCCTATGGGTAGCGAGGTTTTAGCCAAGCGTCTAGTTGTGGGTTGTGTTTTGGATTTCTAGGGGCATCAGCTTAGTGCTAACCTGATGGTTCTAGCTATGGAGGATTTCGATTGCATCATTGGGATAGATCTCTTGACTACCTACCGCGCGATAGTGGATTTCTATCAGAGGTTTGTTCAGTTTCGACTAGAGGATGGTGAGTTTTGGTATTTCTATGGTGAGGGAGCGTGACCCCCGATGCCAGTGATTTCTGCTCTCAAGGCCCGGCGTGTTTTAGAGTCTGGCGGAGAAGGCTACCTTATCTACGCCATTGACACATCCTTAGGGGAGCCAGATATCCAAGAGATACCAGTGGTTTGTGATTTTCCAGATGTGTTTCCATAGGAAATCCAGGTTTTCCACTAGTGAGGGAGATCGAGTTTGGTATTGAGTTAGTACCAGGGACAACACAGATTTCCAGAGCTCCTTATTGTTTAGCGCCATCAGAGATTAAAGAGCTGCATAAGCAATTGCAAGATTTTCTTGATAAGGGCTACATTCGACCCAGTGTTTTGCCATGGGGAGCCCCAGTGCTGTTTGTCAAGAAGAAGGATGGTTCGATGCGGTTGTGTATCGATTACCGTCAGTTGAATCAAGTGACAGTGAAGAATAAGTATCCTCTTCCGCGGATAGATGATCTCTTTGATCAGTTGCAGGGTACTTCTGTCTATTTGAAGATTGATCTTCGGTCTGGGTATCATCAGTTGCGAGTTCGGTAGGATGATGTTCCTAAGACAGCATTTCTTACACGGTATGGACACTATGAGTTTTTAGTGATGTCGTTTGGTCTGACGAATGCTCCAGCTGTTTTTATGGATTTGATGAACAAGGTGTTCCGCGACTTTTTGGATAAGTTCGTGGTGGTGTTCATCGATGACATCTTGGTTTATTCTCGCAGTATGGATGAGCATGCCTACCATCTCTATACTGTACTACAGTTCTTGAGGGAGAGACAGTTGTACGCAAAGTTGAGCAAGTGTGACTTCTGGATTGACCCAGTTGTATTCCTTGGTCATGTCATATCTCAGGAGGGTGTATCTGTTGACCCCAGCAAGACAGAGGCTATTCTGTATTGGTCTCGTCCGACTACAGCTTCTGAGATTCGTAGTTTTCTTGGTTTGGCAGGGTACTATCGACGTTTTGTAAAGAATTTCTCTCAGATAGATAGGCCTTTGACTCAATTGACGAAATAAGATGCTTCTTTCGTGTGGTCTGATGCTAGTGAAGATAGTTTTTGTGAGTTGAGACGCCGTTTGACGACAACTCTAGTACTTGCTTTGCCGTCTAGATCAGGTGGGTTTGTAGTCTACACTGATGCTTCTCTCCAGGGTTTGGGGTGCGTGTTGACTCAGAATGTCCACGTGATCGCATATGAATCCAGACAGTTAAAAACTCACGAGGAGAACTATCCCGTACATGATCTAGAGTTAGCAGCCATTGTCTTTGCTCTGAAGATATGGCGTCACTATTTGTACGGAGAGCGATTCGAGATCTTCACCAATCATAAAAGTTTGAAGTATCTGTTCACTCAGGCTGAGTTGAACATGCGGCAGCGTCGTTGGATGGATCTGTTGAAAGATTATGATTGTGAGATCAAGTAACATCCAGGTTCTTCAAACCCCGTTGCTGATGCGCTTAGTCGCAAAGTCTATGTGAGTTCCCTTCGTACCAGTTCGGTTTCGAAGGCAGTGGAGGAGTGTTGTTCTTTGGGATTCACGTTCCGTCAAAAGAAAGAATAGCAAGGGATTCGTGTTTCTTCTGTTCTTGTAGAGCCAGCATTATCGACGAATCCGAGAAGTTCAGAATTTTGATCTTAAGACTCAGAAGTTAGCCCGTTTGGCTGAGGGTGATAATACTTCTGGTTTTCATCTACAAGGAGACGGTCTGTTGTGTCTTTCTGGTCGTGTTGTAGTACCCGAGGATTCTACTTTGAGGGATGAGATCTTATCGCAAGCTCACCGCAGTCGATTCTCTGTACATCCAGGCAGCATGAAGATGTATAAGGATCATCGCACACGATTTTGGTGGAAAGGGATGAAGCACAACGTTTATTAGTTTGTATCCCGATGCCTTGTGTGTCAGCAGGTCAAGGCAGAGTTTAGATGACCCGGAGGGTTACTTCACAGCTTAGAGATTCCTGAGTGGAAGTGGGATCATGTGACGATGGATTTTGTCACCCACTTGCCTATGTCTTCCAGGAATTGTGATGCTATTTGGGTTGTCGTGGATCGATTATCTAAGTCAGCGCATTTTCTTCCCTATAACCGCGATTATACCTTTGATAGGATGGCGCAATTGTATGTGCGGGAGATCATTCGATTGCATGGCATTCCGTTGAGCATTGTCAGTGACAGTTCGAGCGTACTATTCGCACTTTGGAGGACATGCTTCGCGCAACGGTGATGGATTTTGGTCCAGCGTGGCATGATCATTTACCATTGGTGGAGTTCGCTTAGAACAATAGTTTTCGTTGCAGCATTGGCATGGCACCATTTGAGGCTCTTTATGGACGTCGTTGTCGTACACCTCTGTTTTGGGACGAGGTTGGCGAGCATCAGGTTGAGGGTCCTCAGATGATTCAGCAGATGACTGATGCAGTGGAGATGATCGGACGCAGGACTAAGGCGGCCCAGGATCGAAAGGCTAGCTACGTGAACACTCATCGGAGACTGTTACACTTCGAGGTAGGAGAGCAAGTATTCTTGCGTGTGTCACCTTTCCGGAAGGTGATGAGGTTTGGTCGCAAGGGTAAGCTGTTGGAACACGCGTTCTCTGATCACACGGATGTGATACCCGGAGCAGCGGAAGTTTAAAATTTTATTTTTCGATATGGAACGATTCCATATCGTGGGTATCAAATTCAAACGATTAAAATCTTGCAAGTAAAAATATAAATTCACAATTAAATATTTTTACCTCTTCAAGATAAGGCTTGATTATGGACTTCAACAGAATTTAATCTGCTCTTCTTGTAAATCCCGGGAACCGATGACTTGCTCGATCAATCTCCGGAATTAGGTCCACGAATAGAAAACAGAAACCCTCTGATTGATTACACTAGAAATCAATCAGATGTTTATCGTAGAGAATAAATAGATTTGATCTGTCAATTCAAAAAGTAATTTTCCAGAAAAATCACAGACTGAATTTTCTCAAAAGGAGTAAGGGAATTTTTCAAAAAAATCCCCTTAGAAAATATATGTTATTTTCGAAAATCAAGCTTGGAAAAAAATTATTATTTTCGAAACCTACACACATATATATATATATATAATTTCTAGACTGCATTAAGTTATAATTGTATTAGGACACTAACTCCTTAGGGCCCACAATCTATAACTTAAGCCCAACAAGCCAAGCCCGTTATTATAGAAATTAATATAAAATTCATCATGACTCCGATTGATAAACAGATTTCACCAATGTGCACAGAAACCATTTTTGCACCTTTTAAAGTCAAGATAATTTTTCTGAATCCGAATTCAGTGATTTCCAAAAATGCCCATCCCTATGTCATTTTAGGAAATTCCATTCTTTTTAATTAAAAAGTCCAACTTTTCTTTCATTAAATTTAACTCTTTAAATTTAACTATCTCAATGGGGTTTAGTAATCCATTACTTGTGTGACCCTCAATGGTTCAGGGATACAGCTAGCCATGGGCTCACAACTCCTTGTGACTCGGAACAACGATTTTCGACTTGCCCAATGAATCATGGTAAGAGCGCCTAGCAACATCGCCTCATGATTCCCTAGGTATCACTGATAGTGCCTGCAAGAACCAGTAGATTTTTGTTAGCGTACAGTACGGTCCCTTCATCCATATATCCCGATCGAATCAACAACCATTGGTGCATCGAGAGTCGTTCGAGATTCGATAACTATGCAATGCATCTTGAAGATCAAATAGTGACATCGCATGTGCTAGTAGGAAACCGAGTAACCTAAAACACATCATGTACTCTGGCCAGAGATTCGTCACACTAATATCTCCTCAGATCGCATAGGATATCCACACTCGCAAGTATGTGGTAAATCCTTGACAACAAAGCATCGACTCCTATATGTATCGTAACTGTACCCAATCCCGATACCTGATGACCCCAATAGAGTTGGTAAACGAGTCAAAGTACAGTACTAGCATATAGATTCTCAATGATGTTTCAAGTAGTAAGGACTAATGGTGTACAACCAAAAACGCGGACTTATCCACTCAAATAATAATAACCACTTGGAAAGTCCGAATATGGTAGTTCGATCATTCATCATATGAATATCCATTTGCATGCTTTGAACATCTCCATGTTCATTACCAATGAAACGTGGTACTTAGAATCACAAATTCTAGTCTCAATCTCGAGCGATCCTTATCCTTATTAGCGGACGGCTCAATTGACTAGGAACTGTTTAGAATATACAGTGACTATAAGATGTGTTTCATAATAGTGATCTCTCTTTATTCACTATCTCATCTTACTTACACTATAGTATATTCAAGGTCTTTATCAAAACAACAATAGTATATCACAATATAACAATATGAAGAAAGATAAAGAAAATGCCATTAATGAATGTAAATTATATTAAACAAAGATTGTTTATACATAGAGTCATAAAAGCTCTTAGCCACAAGTTGGCTAACCGGGCACTCACCCTTTCAATCTCCCACTTGCCCTAAAGCCAACTAATCATACTACGTAATCCCATTGCTTCGCGATGTTTGTCAAACAATGGTCCTGGCAAGGGCTTAGTAAGTGGATCAGCGATATTGTCTGTAGAAGCCACTCTCTCGACAGTGATGTCTCCTCTTTCCACAATCTCTTTGATGAGACCTTGATTTTTTTTCCTGAGCAATGGCACCAGTGTTGTCGCAGTATACCGGAACTGGACCATCACCTTCAGGAATTACGCCCAAATCTTGGACGAAATTCCTCATCCAAATGGCCTCTTTAGCAGCAGCTGATGCTGCAATGTATTCTGCCTCAGTGGTGGAATCTGTTGGAAAAAAACTGGCGGTCAGATCAATCACGATTGATACCCGGTGCAGCGGAAGTTTAAAATTTTTATCATGGAACAATTCCATGGTGTGGGTATCAACCATTCAACGATTAAATTATTGTGTGTGTAAAATTCAAATAACAATTAATTAAATTTTACCTTCAATCTCGAAGCGAGATTATTGGACACCAACAGAATTAATCTGCTCTTGTTGTCTCTCCCTGGAACCGATGAACTCCTTCAATCAGGTCCACGAATGAGGTTTAAATCCCTCTGACAGATTGCACTAGAAAATCTGTCAGAAGTTTTCTGCGAAGAGATTAAACGAATCTGATTCGTTATTCCTGACTGCAATTAAAAATCACAGACCGGAAATTCTCTGACAGAGCAAGGAGGGGCGGCCGAATTGTGAGAGAGAGAGGAGGCTAGGGTTTCGAATTCTGTCTCTCAAAATAATGACCTGTTGTGTGTAATTTCTGTACTGCAATAACTTATTTATAATGCAGGCCACTAACACCTTAGGGCCCATTAGTCATAAGCTAGGGCCCGACAAGCAAAGCCCGCACGTTCAGAAATTAATATAAAATTCATCGTGACTCCGATCGATGAACCAATTTCACCAATGTGCACAGAAACCATTTCTGCACATTTTAAAGTCAAAATAAATTTTCCTGAATCCGAATTCAGTGGTTTCCAAAAATGTCCATCCCTATGTCATTTTAGGAAATCCTACTCCCTTACTCTTATTTAAGAAGTCCAACTCTTTAGTTCATTAAATTTAACTCTTTAAATTTAACTATCTCAACGGGGATTAAAACTCCATTACACTGTGTGACCCTCAATGGTTCAGGGATACAGCTAGCCGTGGGCTCACAACTCCTTGTGACTCGGAACAACACTTTCCGACTTGCCCAACGAATCATGGTAAAGCGCCTAGCAACATCGCCCCATGATTCCCTAGGTATCACTGATAGTGCCTACAAGAACCAGTAGATTTTGGTTAGCGTACAGTACGGTCCCTTCATCCATATATCCCGATCGAATCAACAACCATTGGTATATCGAGAGTCGCTCAAGATTCGATAACTATGCAATGCATCTTGAAGATCAAATTAGTGACATCGCATGTGCTACTAAGAAACCATTTCTTAAATCACATCAAGTACTCTGGCCAGAGATTTGTCACACTAATATCTCCTCAGATCGCATAGGATATCCACACTCGCAAGTATGTGGTGAATCCTTGACAACAATGCATTGACTCCTATATGTGTCGTAACTGTACCCAATCTCGACACCTGATGACCCCCATAGAGTCGGTAAACGAGTCAAAGCACAGCACTAGCATATAGAGTCTCCATGATGTTTCAAGTCGTAAGGACTAATGGTGTACAACCAAAACCGCGGACTTTATCCACTCGATAAGTGATAACCACTTGGAAATTCCGGATAGGGTAGTTCGATTATTCATCCTATGAATATCCATTTGCATGCTTCGAACATCTCCATGTTCCCTACCAATGAAACGTGGTACTCCGCATCGCAAATGCTAGTCTCAAACTCGAGCGATCCTTATCCTTATTATCGGACGGCTCAATCGACTAGGAACGGTTTTTAGAATATACAGTGACTATAAGATGTATTTCATGATAGACATCTCCATGTTCTACCACATCTTACATACACTATAGTATATTCAAGGTCTTTATCAAAAAAACAATAGTATATCACAATATAACAATATGAAGTAATATAAAGTCATTGCCATAAAAGTGTAAATAATATTAAACAAAAGATTGTTTATACAAAGAGTCATCAAAGCCCATAGCCACACAGTTGGCTCACTGGGCACCTACTCTTACAATCTCCCACTTGCCCTATAGCCAACTAGTCATACTACGTAGACCCATTGCTTCGCGATGTTTGTCAAACAATGGTCCTGGCAAGGGCTTAGTAAGCGGATCAGCGATATTGTCTGCAGAGGCCACTCGTTCGACAATGATGTCTCCTCTTTCCACAATCTCCCGGATTATGTGGTATTTCCTCAGTACGTGTTTGGATCTTTGATGAGACCTTGGTTCCTTTGCTTGAGCAACGGCACCCGTGTTGTCACAGTACACCGGGACTGGACCAACAAATTCAGGAATAACGCCCAACTCTTGGACGAACTTCCTCATCCAAACGGCCTCTTTAGCAGCAGCTGATGCTGCAATGTATTCAGCCTCAGTGGTGGAATCCGCTGTGGTGTCCTGCTTGGAACTCTTCCAAGAGACAGCACCGCCATTGAGCATGAACACAAATCCAGAGGTTGACTTCGAGTCATCCACATCACTTTGGAAGCTAGAGTCGGTATAGCCTTCCAATTTGAGATATCGTCCTCCATACACCATGAACATATTCTTAGTCCTTCGCAAGTACTTAAGAATGTCCTTCACGGCTTTCCAATGCATTTGACCAGGATTAGACTGATATCTGCTCGTGACACTCAGAGCAAATGCTACATCCGGTCTGGTAGATATCATCCCATACATGATACTACCTATAGCTGACGCATATGGTACATGTGTCATATTCTCTATCTCTGCATCAGTCTTGGGACACATAGACTTGGATAGAGAAACTCCATGACACATGGGTAGATGTCCTCTTTTGGACCCATCCATTGAAAACCGTTTCAATATGGTATCGATGTAGGTTGATTGAGTGAGTCCTATCATTCTCTTAGACCTATCTCTATAGATCTGTATCCCAAGAATGTAGGATGCCTCTCCCAAATCCTTCATCGAAAATCTACCTGATAACCATATCTTTGTTGACTGCAACATCCCTACATCATTCCCAATGAGTAGGATGTCATCAACATAAAGTACTAAGAATGTCACCGCATCCTTAACTACTTTCTTGTACACGCAAGGTTCCTCCGGGTTCTTGATGAAACCAAAATCTTTTATTGTTTCATCAAATTTCTGGTTCCAACTTCTTGATGCTTGTTTTAGACCATAAATTGATCTCTGAAGCTTGCATACCTTATGCTCGCTTCCCATGGATGTGTACCCCTCAGGCTGCTTCATATAGATTTCTTCCTTAATGTCTCCATTAAGAAAAGCAGTCTTCACATCCATTTGCCATATCTCATAGTCATACCATGCAGCTATGGCAATCAGGATTCTTATGGACTTGAACATTGCAACTGGTGAAAAGGTTTCATCATAGTCAACTCCTTGCCTTTGAGTATAACCTTTCGCCACCAATCGCGCCTTGTAGGTCAATACCTTACCATCAGGCCCAAGCTTTCTTTTGTAGATCCATTTACACCCTATTGGAACAATTCCATCGGGAGGATCTACTAAAGACCAAACTTGGTTTGTATGCATCGAATCCAATTCTGACTGCATAGCTTCAAGCCATAAATTTGAATCCGCATCAGAAATTGCTTCCTTGAAGTTTCTTGGATCACATCCAATGTCGGGTTCATCTTGATCCCCTTCAAGAAGAAGACCATATCGAACTGGAGGTCTAGAAGTCCTTTCGGATCTTCTAGGTGCAGGCGTGTCCAGCAATGGTTCCTGAGGTGTAGGATCGTTATTTTGTATTTCGGGTTCTTCTCGAACTTCTTCGAGTTCCATCATCTCGCCTTTCTTATCCAATAAGAACTCCTTCTCCAAGAAGGTGGCATTCCTAGAAACAAACACCTTTGTTTCAGCAGGATAATAGAAATAATATCCGATTGAATTCTTCGGATACCCTACAAAATAACATAAGCTGGATTGACTATCCAACTTATCTCCCACTGTCCGCTTCACGTAAGCAGGACATCCCCAAATCCTCAAGTACGAATACTTAGGAGCTTTGCCATTCCATAACTCGTATGGTGTTTTGTCCACTGCTTTAGTGTGGACGTTGTTCAACAACAATACCGCCGTTTCAAGCGCATAGCCCCAAAACGAAGGTGGAAGCTCAGTGAAGCTCATCATAGATCGAACCATGTCCAACAAAGTTCGATTACGACGCTCCGATACACCATTAAGCTGTGGTGTCATAGGAGGAGTCCACTGAGAGAGAATCCCATTCTCTTTCAGATAGTCCAAAAACTCGGTACTCAAGTATTCTCCACCTCGATCCGATCGAAGTGCTTTAATACTTTTACCTAGCTTGTTTTCTACTTCAGCCTTGAATTCTTTGAACTTTTCAAATGCTTCAGACTTATATTTCATTAAATATAAATACCCATACCTTGAATAATCATCAGTAAAGGTAATGAAGTATGTGTGGCCATGTTGAGTCCCTACTCTAAATGGACCACAAACATCTGTATGGATCAAATCCAACAGATTCTGACTACGCTCAGGTTTCCCCTTAAAAGGAGATTTAGTCATTTTTCCTTTTAGGCAGGATTCACAAGTAGGTAGAGAGTTGATATCAGACATATCAAACATGCCCTCTCCCACTAGCTTGTTCATCCTCCTTGAGGAAATATGACCTAGCCTAGCATGCCAAAGGTTTGCCGGGTTTTGACTATCGATTTTCCTTTTGTTTGTTGTCGCCGGTTTATCAACATAATTCACTGGAACGTCTTTTAGTTTTAAGTTGTATAGATCGTTTTCAAGTTGTCCATTTCCAATTAAACATTCATTCTTGTAAATATTGCAAATCCCATTCACAAAATTGCAAGAATAACCATCTCTATCAAGCATAGAAATAGAAATAATGTTTTTAATTAAATCCGGAACAAATAAAACATCTCTTAAAAATAACTTAAAACCATTCTGCAAAGTTAAACAAACATCTCCAATGGCCGTAGCTTCAACTCTGGAACCATTCCCGAGCCTCAGCTGGGTCTCACCCATTCTAAGCCTGCGACTTCTTGTCATCACCTGCAAATCATTGCAAATGTGAGATCCACATCCGGTATCCAATACCCAAGAAGTTGTATTAAGTGACATGTTTATTTCAATATAGAACATACCCTTTGCAGTTCCCAACTGCTCAAGATATTCCTTGCAGTTGCGCTTCCAATGACCCGGCTTCTTGCAGTAATGGCAAACATCCTTGGATTTTCCATTGTTTGAAGCCTTTGTCTTTTGCTTCTTCTCGGGCTCGACTTTCTTGGGTGGGGTAGAACGTTTCTTGCCCTTCATACTTGGCCCCTTCTTAGCAGAAGATGAGGAGCCCACCAAGAAAGCTGGCTTATCCTTCTTAAGTGTGGATTCATATGTAACGAGCATATTGACCATCTCTTCTAGGGTGGCCTCTATCTTGTTCATATTAAAATTTATCACAAATCCATCAAATGAAGAAGGAAGAGACAGAAGCAATAAATCCACATTGAGTTCATGCTCCAACACCAAATCTAGGGTCGCCAACTTCTGTATGAGCCAAATCACTCGTACCCCATGATCACGGACCGAAGTCCCTTCACGCATGCGGCACGTCATCAACTCCTTAACAGTAGCGAACCTTTCAGCCCTCGACTGAGCCCCAAAAAGTTCCTTGAGTTGCGCATGAATGTCAGCAGCATTCACCGTGTCCTCAAATCGCCTCTGGAGTTCATCAGACATCGAGGCTTGCATATAGCATTTGGTCTTGATGTCATGGTCACACCATGCATCAAGTTTGGCCAATTCCTCCGGACTTATGTCAGCTGGTGCTTCCTTCGGAGGTGCTTTCTCTAACACGTAGAGCATTTTCTCCGAAGTTAAGACAATCTTCAACTTCCGGAACCATTCCGTATAGTTGGCGCCAGTCAACTTGTTTTGTTCGAGGATCGAGAATAATGGATTTCGCGAATTCATTGTATGAAATACTGAAAAGAAAAACAGACATATATCAATGATTGTTTAACAATTTACTAAGACATAAAATAGGCGAATTTAATTTTATGAATCTCACTCCCACTATTTTAACGATTTCACCACCCTCTAGTGAAAACGGGAAACTTTTTCCTTAGTGAGAACATGGAGTCCAATTGACAAACTTATGGTCCCGAATAATATCAGCCAACCATAATTCTCAAAAGGTAGAGCCCAATTGCTTCCAAAGCAACCCCCATGTGTTTACCTCATGTCCAATAAGGGCCCAATAATATGACGCCGTTTAAAGTGACATGTCAAGATGACCCATCAATATTAAGTTGTGATGGACGGTCGCCATGTGGATCCCCCAATAATATGAGCCGATCCCATGGGAGTTCCACCCAACTTACAACATTTGTCGATCCAATGTACAGCTTTCCGACGGACGGGCCCCCCCAATAATATGAGCCGGACCGTATCCGCGGGTAGCATCACATACATTGACCGTTGATGGAAGGTGGGAACATTTAAACAAATTTAAATTTCCTTTATTTATCTTGATATAAATTTTAAATCATATTTAAAATGAGGGATTTTAATTATAAAAATATTTGTCTCATCATATTTAATTTTATTGCATGCTTGCCGGATTCACGCAATTTATGTCTAAACATGCATACAATCATAATATCAAATATTATATATAGGATGATCGATTCCATTTCTAATTGACTCGTGGTTGCCAATCACGAGTCTTAGTCCAATCCTAGGTAATATGCAGTATGCAATGCAATCCTATTACATTAGCTTCCAATTTACATTTCTTCTGTCTTTATTGTCTGCTGGGCCCACCATCTTCAAATCTTGATCTCCCACTAAATCTAATGTATTTACAATAAATAACAATGACAAGTAGGGGATACATTTTTAGGGGTGGGAACGGGCTATAAACCAAGCCCACTTTTATTACATATGACATTCATATCGGGCCATAAACCAGGCCCATTAATAAAACCAACAACAATAAAAACAAAATGTAAATTCCTAACATACACCTACAAAATTGGTCATGGCAATCGATCATCCTTATCCAATAACATTTAATTCAAAATTAATTTATTGGATAACATGCAGTGGCAATTCAAATTTAAACAAGATAAAATCATATTTTATATATAAAATCTCATTTCACATATAAAATCATATTTTATCTCTATATCAAATAAAATCATATTTTATCTATAAAATCCAATTTTACAAATAAAATCATATTTTACTCAATATATCATAAGATCATATCTTATCATCAATTGTACCAAAATAATTGATTTCAAAATTCAATTTACGGATAAAACATTAAAATTTTCCAAAAATTCAAATTTATCCAAAATCAATTTTAAAATTTACGGACTCGAACAATTCGATCCGAAATCTCGTGAACCAATCAAAAACAATTTTTGACCGGACCAAAAATAAAATTTTAACATATTAAAATTAATTTTTAATAAAAATATAATTTTTCCCGCGGGCCGCCCGGGACACTCCCGGGCCGGCCCGCACCCGGGGCGCGGGCCGGGGGCAGCCCGGCTGCCCCCTTAGGGCAGCGACTATCGCTGCCCTGGCGGCGCCTGGTGCCGCCGCTGGGCGGCGCTGTGCGCCGCCCTGGGCAGCGCCGAGCGCTGCCCTGCGCAGCGCCCAGCGCTGCGCTGGGCAGCGCACAGCGCTGCCCTGGGCGGCGCCGTGCGCCCCCTTTGGGCGGCGACGGTCGCCGCCCTGGGCGGCGCCGTGCGCCTCCCCCGGGGGCAGCGACCATCGCCGCCCCCTCCGGGCAGCGATCCAATCGCTGCCCGGGTTTTGCCCCGAAAAAAAAAATTTATTTTAAAAATATTTATTTTGTTTCAAAAACCGAGATTCAAAAATTTTGTACAATTGATTAATTCAATCGTTTGATCTGAGCAACCTGGCTCTGATACCACTGTTGGAAAAAAACTGGCGGTCAGATCAATCACGATTGATACCCGGTGCAGCGGAAGTTTAAAATTTTTATCATGGAACAATTCCATGGTGTGGGTATCAACCATTCAACGATTAAATTATTGTGTGTGTAAAATTCAAATAACAATTAATTAAATTTTACCTTCAATCTCGAAGCGAGATTATTGGACACCAACAGAATTAATCTGCTCTTGTTGTCTCTCCCTGGAACCGATGAACTCCTTCAATCAGGTCCACGAATGAGGTTTAAATCCCTCTGACAGATTGCACTAGAAAATCTGTCAGAAGTTTTCTGCGAAGAGATTAAACGAATCTGATTCGTTATTCCTGACTGCAATTAAAAATCACAGACCGGAAATTCTCTGACAGAGCAAGGAGGGGCGGCCGAATTGTGAGAGAGAGGAGGCTAGGGTTTCGAATTCTGTCTCTCAAAATAATGACCTGTTGTGTGTAATTTCTGTACTGCAATAACTTATTTATAATGCAGGCCACTAACACCTTAGGGCCCATTAGTCATAAGCTAGGGCCCGACAAGCAAAGCCCGCACGTTCAGAAATTAATATAAAATTCATCGTGACTCCGATCGATGAACCAATTTCACCAATGTGCACAGAAACCATTTCTGCACATTTTAAAGTCAAAATAAATTTTCCTGAATCCGAATTCAGTGGTTTCCAAAAATGTCCATCCCTATGTCATTTTAGGAAATCCTACTCCCTTACTCTTATTTAAGAAGTCCAACTCTTTAGTTCATTAAATTTAACTCTTTAAATTTAACTATCTCAACGGGGATTAAAACTCCATTACACTGTGTGACCCTCAATGGTTCAGGGATACAGCTAGCCGTGGGCTCACAACTCCTTGTGACTCGGAACAACACTTTCCGACTTGCCCAACGAATCATGGTAAAGCGCCTAGCAACATCGCCCCATGATTCCCTAGGTATCACTGATAGTGCCTACAAGAACCAGTAGATTTTGGTTAGCGTACAGTACGGTCCCTTCATCCATATATCCCGATCGAATCAACAA
Source organism: Henckelia pumila (assembly GCF_033568475.1). NCBI lineage: Eukaryota > Viridiplantae > Streptophyta > Magnoliopsida > Lamiales > Gesneriaceae > Henckelia > Henckelia pumila. The sequence continues at coordinate 141,960,927 of NC_133120.1, forward strand.
CCATTGGTATATCGAGAGTCGCTCAAGATTCGATAACTATGCAATGCATCTTGAAGATCAAATTAGTGACATCGCATGTGCTACTAAGAAACCATTTCTTAAATCACATCAAGTACTCTGGCCAGAGATTTGTCACACTAATATCTCCTCAGATCGCATAGGATATCCACACTCGCAAGTATGTGGTGAATCCTTGACAACAATGCATTGACTCCTATATGTGTCGTAACTGTACCCAATCTCGACACCTGATGACCCCCATAGAGTCGGTAAACGAGTCAAAGCACAGCACTAGCATATAGAGTCTCCATGATGTTTCAAGTCGTAAGGACTAATGGTGTACAACCAAAACCGCGGACTTTATCCACTCGATAAGTGATAACCACTTGGAAAGTCCGGATAGGGTAGTTCGATTATTCATCCTATGAATATCCATTTGCATGCTTCGAACATCTCCATGTTCCCTACCAATGAAACGTGGTACTCCGCATCGCAAATGCTAGTCTCAAACTCGAGCGATCCTTATCCTTATTATCGGACGGCTCAATCGACTAGGAACGGTTTTTAGAATATACAGTGACTATAAGATGTATTTCATGATAGACATCTCCATGTTCTACCACATCTTACATACACTATAGTATATTCAAGGTCTTTATCAAAACAACAATAGTATATCACAATATAACAATATGAAGTAATATAAAGTCATTGCCATAAAAGTGTAAATAATATTAAACAAAAGATTGTTTATACAAAGAGTCATCAAAGCCCATAGCCACACAGTTGGCTCACTGGGCACCTACTCTTACAGAATCTGCTGTGGTGTCCTGCTTGGAACTCTTCCAAGAGACAGCACCGCCATTGAGCATGAATACAAATCTAGAGGTTGACTTAGAGTCAACCACGTCGCTTTGGAAGCTAGAGTCGGTATAGCCTTCCAATTTCAATTCTCTTCCTCCATAAACCATGAATATATTCTTAGTCCTTCTCAAGTACTTAAGAATATCCTTCACGGCTTTCCAATGCATTTGACCGGGGTTGGCCTGATATCTGCTCGTGACACTCAGAGCAAAGGCTACATCCGGTCTGATAGATATCATCTCATACATAATACTACCTATGGCTGACGCATATGGTATGTGTGTCATTTTCTCTATCTCTTCGTCAGCCTTGGGACACATAGACTTGGATAGAGAAACTCCATGACACATAGGTATATGTCCTCTCTTGGACTCATCCATTGAAAACCTTTTCAATATAGTGTCGATGTAGGTTGCTTGAGTGAGTCCTATCATTCTTTTAGATCTATCTCTATAGATCTATATCCCAAGAATATAGGAGGCCTCACCCAAATCCTTCATCGAGAATCTACCTGATAACCATATCTTTGTTGACTGCAACATCCCTACGTCATTCCCAATGAGTAGGATGTCATCAACATAAAGCACTAAGAACATCACCGCATCCTTAACTACTTTCTTGTATACGCACGGTTCCTCCGGGTTTTTGATGAAACCAAAGTCCTTTATTGTTTCAACAAATTTTTGGTTCCAACTTCTTGATGCTTGTTTGAGACCATATATTGATCTCTGAAGCTTGCATACCTTATGCTCGCTTCCCATGGATGTGAATCCCTCGGGCTGCATCATATAGATTTCTTCCTTAATGTTTCCATTAAGAAATGCAGTTTTCACATCCATTTGTCATATCTCATAGTCATACCATGCTGCTATGGCAATAAGGATTCTTATGGACTTGAACATTGCGACTTGTGAAAAGGTTTCATCATAGTCAACTCCTTGTCTTTGAGTATAATCTTTTGCTACCAATCGTGCCTTGTAGGTTAGTACCTTGCCATCAGGCCCAAAGTTTCTCTTGTAGATCCATTTACACCCTATTGGAACAATTCCATCGGGAGGATCTACTAAAGACCAAACTTGGTTTGTATGCATCGAGTCTATTTTCGACTGCATAGAATCAAGCCATAAATTCGAATCCGCATCAAAAATTGCTTCCTTGAAGTTTCTTGGATCACATCCAATGTCGGGTTCACTTTTATCCCCTTCGAGAAGAAGACCATATCGAATAAGAGGTCTAGAAGTCCTCTCGGATCTCCTAGATGTAGGCGTGTACACTGAAGGTTCTTGAGGTGTGGGATCGCTATTTTGTATCTCAGGTTCTTCTCGAATTTCTTCGAGTTCCATCATCTTGCCTTTCTTATCTAATAAAAACTCCTTCTCCATGAAGGTGGCATTCCTCAAAACAAACACTTTTGTTTCAGTAGGATGATAGAAATAATATTCGATTGAATTCTTCAAATATCCTACAAAATAACATAAGGTGGATCGACTATCCAACTTATCTCCCACTGTCTACTTCACGTAAGCAGGACATCCCCAAATCCTCAAGTACGAATACTTAGGAGCTTTGCCATTCCATAACTTGTATGGAGTTTTATCCAATGCTTTACTATGGACATTGTTCAACAACAATACCGCCGTTTCAAGCGCATAGCCCCAAAACGAAGGAGGGAGCTCAGTGAAGCTCATCATTGATCGAACCATGTCCAACAAAGTTCGATTGCGACGCTCCGAGATACCATTCAGCTGAGGTGTCATAGGAGGAGTCCACTGAGAGAGAATCCCATTCTCTTTTAGATAGTCCAAAAACTCGGTACTTAAGTATTCTCCACCTCGATCCGATCGAAGTGCTTTAATACTTTTTCCTAGTTTGTTCTCTACTTCAGCCTTGAATTCTTTGAACTTTTCAAATGCTTCAGACTTATATTTCATCAAATATAAATACCCATACCTAAAAAAATCATCAGTAAAGGTAATGAAGTTGGTGTGTCTAAATTTAGTACCAATACTAAATGGACCACAAACATCTGTATGGATAAAATCCAACAGATTTTGACTACGCTCAGGTTTTCCTTTAAAAGGAGATTTATTCATTTTTCCTTTTAGGCAGGACTCACAAGTAGGTAGAGAGTTAATATCAGACATATCAAACATGCCCTCTCCTACTAGCTTGTTCATCCTCCTTGAGGAAATGTGACCTAGCCTAGCATGCCAAAGGTTTGCCAGGTTTTGAATATCGTTTTTCCTTTTATTTGTTGTTGCCGGTTTATCAACATAATTAATTGGAACGTCTTTTAATTTTAAGTTATATAGATCGTTTTCAAGTTGTCCATTATCAAACATTCATTCTTGTAAATATTGCAAATCCTATTCACAAAATTACAAGAAAAACCATCTCTATCAAGGATAGAAACAGAAATAATGTTTTTAACTAAATCTGGCACAAATAAAACATCTCTCAAAAATAACTTAAAATTGTTATGCAAAACTAAATAAACGTCTCCCACTGCTTTGGCTTCAACTCTGGAACCATTTTCGAGCCTCAGCTGGGTCTCACCCATCCTAAGCTTACGTCTTCTTGTCATCACCTGCAAATCATTGCAAATGTGAGATCCACATCCGGTATCCAATACTTAAGAAGTAGTATTAAGTGAAACATTTATTTCAATGTAAAACATACCCTTTGCAGTTCGCAACTGCTCGAGGTATTCCTTGCAGTTATGTTTCCAATGACCGGGTTTCTTGCAGTGATGGCAAACATCTCCAGATATGTTCACGTTTGAAACTTTTGTCTTGCTCTTCTTCTTTGGTACAATTTTCTTGGGTGGGGCAGAACGTTTCTTACCCTTTCCACTTGGCCCCTTCTTGGAGTAAGAAGAGGAGCCAACCAAGAGTATTGGTTTTTCCTTCTTTAATGTGGCCTCATAAGACACAAGCATATTGACCATCTCTTCAAGGGTGGCCTCTATCTTGTTCATATTGAAGTTCACCACAAATCCGTCAAATGACGAAGGAAGTGAAAGAAGCAATAAGTCCCTATTCAATTCATGCTCCAATGTCAAATCGAGTGTTAACAACTTCTCAATTAGCCCAATCATGTGTACCCCATGCTCACGGACAGATGTCCTATCTTGCATGCGTCATGTCATGAGCTCTTTGACGGTGTCATACCTCTCCGACCTTGATTGAGCTCCAAAAAGTTCCTTGAGGTGCATGTGTATGTCAGCAGCATTCACGACATCCTCAAATCGCCTCTGGAGTTCATCAGACATTGAAGCTTGCATATAGCATTTAGCCATGATATCATGGTCCCACCATTGATCAAGTTTTGCCAATTCTTCCGGACTTATATTAGCCAGTGCTTCCTTTGGAGGATTCTTTTCTAACACGTAGAAAATTTTCTCCGAGTTTAGAACAATCTTTAATTTACGGAACCATTCCGTATAGTTTGCGCCAGTCAATTTGTTTTGTTCGAGAATTGAGTATAGTGGATTGCGCGAATTCATTGTAATGAAATACTGAAAAGAAACAGACAATAATTAGTGATTGTTTAATTAATTTACTAAGACATAAAATATGACGAGATTTAATTTTATGAATTTCACTCCCACTATTTTAACGGTTTCACTACCCTCTAGTGAAAACGTGAAACTAGTTTCCTTAGTGGGAACATGGAGTCCAATTGACAAACTATAGTCCCGAATAATATCAGCCAATCATAATTTTCAAAAGGTAGAGCCCAATTGCTTCCAAAGCAATCCCCATGTGTTTACCTCAAGTCCAATAAGGGTCCAATAATATGACGTCGTTTATTGTGACATGTCAAGATAACCCATCAATATTAAGTTGTGATGGACGGTCGCCATGTGGATCCCCAATAATATGAGCCAATCCCATGGGAGTTCCACCCAACTTACAACTTGTGTCGATCTTTCCGACGAACGGGCCACCCCAATAATATGAGCTGGACCATGCCCGCGGGTAGCATCTCATACATTGATCGTTGATGGAAGGTAGGAATATTTAAAAAATATTTAAATTCCCTTTATTTATCTTGATATCAATTTTAAATCATATTTAAAATGAGAGATTTTTAATTTTGAAAACTGTCTCATCATTTAGTATTTGTATGCTTGCGGGATTCATACAATTTAGTCTAAACATGCATACAACAATAATATCATATATTATTTAAAGGATGATCGACCCCAATAACTAATCGACCCGTGGTTGCCAATCACGAGTCTAAGTCCAATCCTAGGTGATATGCATGTATGCAATGCAATCCTATTACATTGAGCTTCCAATTTACATTTCTTCGGTCTTTATTGTTGTTGGGTTTTATTAATGGGTTTGGTTTATAGATCATCCTTTTATCCAATAATTAATTCAAATAATTAAATAATTGGATAACATGCAATGGCATCATAATTAAAAAGATAAAATCAAATTTTATCTTATCCTTTCATAAGATCATATCTTATCATCAATTGTACCAAAATAATTAATTTTATAAAATCTAATTTAACGGATAAAATTTATAAATTTTCAAAAAATTCAAATTTATCCAAAAATCAATTTTTAAAAATTTCGGACTCAAACAATTTGACCCGACTCCTCGTGGACCAATCAAAAACAATTTTCAATCGGACCAAAAACTAAAATTTCAAAAATTTCAAAAAATCCAAAAAAAATCAAATTTTAATTTTCCGGACTGCCCGGGACGTTCCCGGGCAGCCCCGCCTCCACGTGGGACAGGGCTGCCCACGTGGAGGTGGGCAGCTCGTCGCTTCCCGTGGGCAGCGACGATCGCTGCCCGTAATGCCCATGTTTCCTTCAAATTTAATTTTAAAATTTTTTCGTTTTGTTTCAAAAACCGAGGCAAAAAATTTTGTACAATCGATTAATTTTAATCGTTTGATCAAAGAATAACCTGTCTCAGACGCCACTGTTGGAACACGCATTCTCTGATCACACGGATGTGATACCCGGAGTAGCGGAAGTTTAAAATTTTATTTTTCGATATGGAACGATTCCATATCGTGGGTATCAAATCCAAACGATTAAAATCTTGCAAGTAAAAATATAAATTCACAATTAAATATTTTTACCTCTTCAAGCTAAGGCTTGATTATGGACTCCAACAGAATTTAATCTGCTCTTCTTGTAAATCCCGGGAACCGATGACTTGCTCGATCAATCTCCGGAATTAGGTCCACGAATAGAAAACAGAAACCCTCTGATTGATTGCACTAGAAATCAATCAGATGTTTATCGTAGAGAATAAACAGATTTGATCTGTCAATTCAGAAAGTAATTTTTCAGAAAAATCACAGACTGAATTTTCTCAAAAAGAGTAAAGGAATTTTTCAAAAAAATCCCCTTAGAAAATATATGTTATTTTCGAAAATCAAGCTTGGAAAAAAATTATTATTTTCGAAACCTACAAACATATATATATATATAATTTCTAGACTGGATTAAGTTATAATTGTATTAGGACACTAACTCCTTAGGGCCCACAATCCATAACTTAAACCCAACAAGCCAAGCCCGTTATTATAGAAATTAATATAAAATTCATCATGACTCCGATTGATAAACCGATTTCACCAATGTGCACAGAAACCATTTCTGCACCTTTTAAAGTCAAGATAATTTTTCTGAATCCGAATTCAGTGATTTCCAAAAATGTCCATCCCTATGTCATTTTAAAAAATTCAACTCCCTTTAATTAAGAAGTCCAACTTCTCTTTCATTAAATTTAACTCTTTAAATTTAACTATCTCAACGGGGTTTAGTAATCCATTACTTGTGTGACCCTCAATGGTTCAGGGATACAGCTAGCCGTGGGCTCACAACTCTTTGTGACTCGGAACAACGATTTCCGACTTGCCCAATGAATCATGGTAAGAGCGCCTAACAACATCGCCCCATGATTCCCTAGGTATCACTGATAGTGCCTGCAAGAACCAGTAGATTTTGGTTAGCGTACAGTACGGTCCCTTCATCCATATATCCCGATCGAATCAACAACCATTGGTGCATCGAGAGTCGTTCGAGATTCGATAACTATGCAATGCATCTTGAAGATCAAATAGTGACATCGCATGTGCTACTAGGAAACCGAGTAACCTAAAACACATCATGTACTCTGGCCAGAGATTCGTCACACTAATATCTCCTCAGATCGCATAGGATATCCACACTCGCAAGTATGTGGTGAATCCTTGACAACAAAGCATCGACTCCTATATGTGTCGTAACTGTACCCAATCCCGACACCTGATGACCCCAATAGAGTCGGTAAACGAGTCAAAGTACAGTACTAGCATATAGAGTCTCAATGATGTTTCAAGTAGTAAGGACTAATGGTGTACAACCAAAAACGCGGACTTATCCACTCAAATAATAATAACCACTTGAAAAGTCCGAATAGGGTAGTTCGATCATTCATAATATGAATATCCATTTGCATGCTTTGAACATCTCCATGTTCATTACCAATGAAACGTGGTACTTGGCATCACAAATGCTAGTCTCAATCTCGAGCGATCCTTATCCTTATTAGCGGACGGCTCAATTGACTAGGAACTGTTTAGAATATACAGTGACTATAAGATGTGTTTCATAATAGTGATCTCTCTTTATTCACTATCTCATCTTACTTACACTATAGTATATTCAAGGTCTTTATCAAAATAACAATAGTATATCACAATATAACAATATGAAGAAAGATAAAAAAAATTTCATTAATGAATGTAAATTATATTAAACAAAGATTTTTTATACATAGAGTCATAAAAGCCCTTAGCCACAAGTTGGCTAACCGGGCACTCACCCTTTCATAAACTGACACCGAGATTTATTGATCCTTTCAAGATTCTCGAGAAGTTTGGGGACGTGGCCTATTGTCTAGCATTGCCACCCGATCTTTCGGGGATCCATGATGTGTTCCACGTGTCTTTGTTGAGACAGTATGTGGCGGATCAGTCGCATATTTTTCATCCGACCGAGGTGCAGTTAGATCAGGATCTGTTGTATGTGGAGAGACCCTTACAGATTCTAGATAGGAAGGACAAGATAATTTGTAACAAGCGTATACCGTTGGTGATGGTACAATGGCAGCGCAGAGGTACAGAGGAAGCTACTTGGGAGTTAGAGAGCCGGATGCGAGCCGAGCACCCCGAGTTATTTTCAGATCTTGTACTTCCTTGTATCAAGTTTGTACTTGTTCAGTTATAATAAAGAAAATTTGGTTGACTATTCATGTTTTCCTCTGACTTTAATTTCGAGGACAAAATTTCTAAAGTGAGGGAGAATGTAGTGACCCGTATCCAGAATTATTGATTAATGAGTAATTAATCATGTGATTATGTTAAAATTAAATAAAACATGATTAAGAAGATTCCAAATGGATTAACGGAGTCCAAAAATAAATCCAGGAAACCCGAAATGGTAGGATTGGTTCGGAAGGTTCGGACGCTCCGAACAGAGTTCGGAGGATCCGAACGTGACCGGAGCCTAGGACCGGAGGCCCGAGGAGTTCCGAGGGTCCGAAGTCAGTTTGGACCGCCCGAACAGTAGTCATCCAGCTGTCCTGAGATATTACGTCAATCATGATGTCACTGATGTGACTTCGGAAGGTCCGAAGTCAGGATCGGACGATCCGATCGTGTTTGGAGGCTCCGAACAGGGTTCGGACGGCCCGAACTTTGCCTATAAATATTAGGGCCGAGACTTCATTTGAGGTGCACCAATTCCTTTCTTCTCTCTCTATTCCTAGGCCTTCTAACTCAGATCTAGGGAGATCTAGGCGTCCTATCGGGATTCTGAAAGTGGCACAGCGATCTAGACATCGTAGCGGAGCTGTGGCCTAGTTTTGAGGCTATCGACAGCAAAGGGCTAACGACGGACGCAGGTATAGCTTTGGTTTCCTAAAAATATTTAGGAGTATGCAATAGCTTAGTTAAGGCTTTTAGAGCTTAATTATTGATGCATGGGTAATTGCATTGTAGTAGCAGTAGACTGGACTAGTAGGCTTGGAGTCTAGACCAGTGGAGCTAGGTTTTGACCAGCAGTGTTAGAGGTACGTAAGTACTGACCGAGATAGCCGACATGATATATTTGCATGTATGTTGCATGAGTATGTGATATATGTCTTATCATGTTTTAGCATGTTTTACCGCCTTAGCACATGCACGATTTTACATATGACTGCATCCTGAGAGATGTGAGTCATTGACAGTCTCCATAGGGAACAGTGATCTCATTTTGGACTCGAGTTAGGTATGACAGTTTCTATATGAGACTTGTATCCTGTTTTGGATTCGGGTCAGGATGGAGTTGGCTCAGCCCTGATATCGAATATGTGAGTACCCCACGGAGTCGCTCTCTAGTCGGTACTGTATATTCTTGGCGCCATGAACAAGTGTTTTACCTGAGATTTTAAAACATCTATGTGCGCATATTTGTACATATATCATTGCTTGTGTATTGAGCATTGTCGCTCATGCCCCTGTGTTTGGGTATTTTGGTGTACCTTGTGGCGGGACAGGTTTGAGGCTGGACGGTCCAGGCGGCTCTCAGCAGGATTGAGGATCCGAGAGTGTGAGGTTTTAGAGGGTAGGAATTTGTTTACCCTGAACCTTCGATTTGGTTGTATAATGGTATTTATACACTATTGTTATCGTCGGTTGTATTCTGCCGATTGGATTTGTTGTATATTAATTATCCGCTCCTTATGCTTTAATATTATTGCATGAGCTTTATTATAACTCTGATTAGATAGTGGATCCGGGTTGGGTCACTACACTTATAAGATCCATATATATGGATAATTAAGTTGAATAATAATTATGACATAATACATAAGGGAACATAATCTGAGCGAGTTTTCTATAAGATCGCTTTAAATTTTCTTGTAGTTATTGGTCTCCCTAGAGAACGCTGCTTTGTCTAGGACATAGATTTTTAAAGAGCCCTTACTCCTACATATCTTTCTTGGGAGCACTCTTGGAACGTGTTGATTGTATTATTGACCAATTCATATATAATGAAATAAGTAAAGTCAAAATTATGTCTTGTGAACCGTATAATTTTAAGTAATTAAGGTTTAGCCATAACACCCTTAATTATGTAAAACTATATATTAAGTGGTATTTGGATCTCATAAAAGACAATTTCATGATAAATGTCATAAATATTTATACATGAGTAATTTAACGTCCTGGTGATTCGTATCATCTTAATTTATTAAAGAGTAGCCACAAAATCTTTAATTGAATTAAAATTATACATTAATTGTTTGAATCACATTTCGTTATAATGGACATAAATTACATAAAATCAATCTTAGAATTATTCATAAATTTATCGTTTTGGAGGTTTATTTCGATAAAATATTTGGTGATGAATGATTATAAATAATAAATATTTATGCATGAAGAATTCAATGTTCCAGTGATCCGTATGATTTTAATTAATTGAAGAGTAGCCACAACATCTTCGATTGAATTAAAATTATACATAAATTATTTGATCACATATGGTCACAAGGGACATAAATTGTAATTACTTATGTTTGACTAATAAAATTTATCCCACGGGAAGTTCTGTTATGTTAAATATAATTAATTATGATATGATATTGAATTATTTTCTTAATTTACCCACAGGGATTAAAAATAGAATATAATTCAATGTTTATATCATCAAGTTATATGAATCTAATTGAATTAAAAATTTAGCTCACGGGTAATTTTTATATATGTGATTCATATTTATAGCATGATTTACGTGGGTAAAACATGACATATGGTTTATTGATTCATTTGGTAACTTTAGCATGTATTTTATTTAATTTGCATCATTTTGTCCTATTAATTACTTTGATATTACTTGTGAAATTTTCGAAATTCAAGGTTCTAATTATAAGGTGTGGATGAAGAATTTTTCTTCCTTAAAGATTAAGGACACTTCTTATACTATTAGAAAAGATGAACTACCTGTCATTAATAAAAAACCAGTTATTATTGTTATCATTTTTATGAAAAGTGGGAGAGATTTCATTTTCTCTCAAAATAGTTTAATAAAAAACAATATTAATTTCTGTTGGGATGATCAATGGCTCAATCGAACAATATGATAATGTACATATAATCACAAACACCTTAATCATATAGTTTTCATCTTTTAAATCTCACCAATAATTGGAGTGTGTGATCATATCATACACATAAATAATATAAATGCTCATTTTATGAGATATTTCTAATTCAACTTTCATTATCTAAGAATCCAATATGGTTTAATATTAATCATAGCATTTGGTGGATTGATTATGATTTTACAATCCATATTACCAATATATTGCAATAATTTCAAGTCATAAAGGAGTCAATAGGAAGTGAGTTATGCATCACATGTTTAGTAAAGTAGATACTCTCACATATGGAGACATTATACATGAAAATTCATTTTGCATTGTGGTTTAATTTTATTTGTAGTTGAAAAAGACTCTTTGTTCCAAATTTTTCTATAAATTAGATTTCAGTTTTAAGACTAGTATCGAATGGATATTCCTTTAATATTTAGATTTATCATTTAGTTACTGTATAAATTTGATATTTTGAAAGTGATACTTTTTGTCTGAGGGTCTCTTTTTGCATTAATTTAAAAAATTATATTCACTATTTTACATTGCATGTTCAAGAAAATATTGGTATTAAGAAATATGTTATGAATGAATATTTTTCTATTATGTGACATCTTGATTTTTATGTTTTTGACACTTATTGGACTACATTGAGGGTAAATAGATCAATGTGTCAAATAAAGTTTTTAAGAGGGATGTAGAGATTTTGGAGAACATTTATATGGATATTTGTTCATATATGAATTTATATGGTCATAAATACGTTATTACCTTTATTATTGATTACTCACCATACGTGTATCTCTACTTGCTTCATAATAATTATGAAGTGTTGGATGTTTTTCAAAGCATATAAAGTTAAAGTAGAGAATTCATGTGTTAAGCAAATTAAGATCGTGAGATGAGATAAGATATAAGGTACTATAGTAGATACATTAAGGATGAATATGGTGTGGAGCATGATTTGTAGCTCCAAACTTGTGAACTAAAGACTCTTACAGACTATTGTGTATATGTTAAATCAGATTCCAATTTAGGTTGTCCAAAAGACACCATTTGATTTATGGAAAAGTTGGAAAATGAGTTTGGAACATATCCACATTTAGGGATAGTCGTCTAAGTTAAGAGTTAAATACACAAGAAAACAAGTTACATCCAAGAATCATTCATTGGTATTTCATTGGATATACCAAAAGATATCAAAGATATATATTTTTTATTCCATCATAAATCTTTAAGTTTATGGAATCAAGAAATTTTTTAGATGACTTGATTAATGGGAGAGTTCAAATTTAGAATATTGATCATTATGATGCTCATATATCCACTGATTGTTATTCACAACGTATTTTAACTTAAAGTCTGTTGTTGAACCAATCATAAAAATTCCAAAAATTGTTGATCAAGATCCTATGGATATCAATGCTCATTAAGATATCAAGTATTTGGTTGAATAATACGATCCAACTTTGTGAAAGCGTTGATACAACATTAAGAAGATCTATTGACATTAAAGAGATTAACAAATTTAAAGTGATTTATATATCTAAATGAATCTAAATATTTATTCATGAGCCGAAAATGATCCTAATATGTTTTTCACAAACCATTAGCAATAAAGAATCTAATTCTATGAATGATGAGATGAGTTGAATAGCAAGTAATGAAGTTTAAAAGTTGGTTCAATTGTCATTTATTATAAATGAGTCTTCATCAAGCCAAAGAAAATCTCATTAGGAAATATCAAACAACTTAATGTTAGACAATTTCCTAAATAATTCATTCAGAAAGAGAATTATTTACATGGAAATATTTTCTCGTGTATTTAAGAAAATTCTGTCTATATGATAATTGAATTAGTAAACCAGTTGATTTAGATTTACATTAGATGGATGTGATAACAATATTATTCAGTAGTGATCTAGAGAAAGATGGTGGTATGAAATAACATTAAGGATTCTTCTCTAGTGTTTACGAGTGTTTAATATACAAGATTGAAAGCTATATAGATTGAAACAAGTCTCATATTAGTGGTATTGAAGGTTTCACAATGTTGTCTCTTCATTAAGTTTTTTGAGAACATGATAAATCATTATTTATACCAGAAGGTTAGTGGGAGCCGAATTTGTACGGAAAATATCAAAGTAATCTAGTTATTGAACACTAGAAAGCAGCAAAATGTTTTTGAGGTATTTTTATGGTACTGAAATATTACATGCTTATGTATAGATGAATTGACAATTTGGAGGTGATTTATTACTTTCACTATGGAGTCTATGTTCATTTATCATTTGAAGCACCTGTGTATGGTGTATATTCATGAAGAGTTCGTTTATGGGCTTAAAATTGTGAAGTCTATGTCTAAGCCATTCGTATTGTATTGTGGTAATTCAGCTATAGTCTTGCGACTAAAGCGGCAGTCGAATTTAGTATATCGACATAAAATGGTTAGCCGTTGGAGAACGTGTTAGCAAAATAAAGTGGTCACTGAACGTTAACACTGAATTAAATGAGATCATACCTTTAGGATATTGCCCAAATCATGGATCTAATGATCTATATTTCAACACATAAACATAATTAATATTGGAGAGCTGACGTGGCTAATCATGGAACCATTATATTGATAATTAGGTTAATACCCGTAAGGTAGGTTGAACTCTACCGAATTAATTATCCTTTGACATAAATGCATTCCAACTAAGATATTTAAGGATCATGTGGTTATGAAGGATTTGGTTCCTCAAAGATTTTATGGTATATACATTCGGTTTCTGATTTTTAAACTCATTTAGTTATGATATTTCTCATATTCAGTTGTATACATATTCAATCTTGATAAAAATCGATTAAGTCGGACCTATAATAAAGCATTGGTTTTATTCATTAAGATATATCAAGGAATATGGTACATGTGATACATGGAAGATAATACTCAATACAAGAGGACTACTTGTCGCCATGATTCATGTATTTGTTTCTTGACTTGGGATGGTGATTGACTTCTTGATTATTCAGTTCATTTGAAATATGTATGACCAAGTGAGAGACTGTTGGATTATTTTAAATTAATTCCATAAAATAATTTAATTATGGTCAACATATTTTATCAAGATAAATATGGGAGACGTCTCATAGTTAAAAGAAAATAAATCAAGAATATTATCTGGATAAAGTTGATAAATATTTTAAGATTTGAATTATCATATCCCAGATAAATATCATCAAGATTTGCCAAATCTTGACACTCTATGATGGTTAGAGAACATCTATAAATAGTGGCATACATGGTACCTAATTCTATGCAGTTATTCAGAAAATACACCATCTCATAAAATTGCGTTAAGATTTAGAAGATCTCTGTTTTTCTCGTGTTCGCGGGATCTCGCTGGTTGCAGTTTCAATTCAATATCAATGGCTAGAGGTTAGATAGTTCCTGCCTTTATTTTTCCGCATATCGGTCTTTACGTGTTATGATCATGCGCATATAGATCAAATTTATTTATTCAGTATGTTAAATTTCTAACATTCTGAGCATAGTTCCACTCACGTCCTTGTATTGGATTTTCCTTGGGCATCCCATTCGACAGGTCAGGGCTCAGGTTGGACGAGGCCAGTGGTTCGAGGCAAGGTTGAGAGTGGATCAGTTGCCGCAGTGTAGCGACCCAACCCGGATCCACTATTTAATCAGAGTTAGAAAATAATTAAGCATGTATTTAAATTAAATCACTACGGAAGGCTTAAATAAAAACTGATCGATAGAATACAACCGGTTAAATAAACCAATATACAACCCAATCGAATTACAAATAATCCTAAGGGTAAAAACCTACAGCTAAACTTGTTGCATCCACGGTCACTGGCCACTCCAAGCTACTGGGTACACCACCTGTACCTGTATCTGCCCCGTCGAATGGGGTGTTCAGACATAAAAAAATACTAAACATGAGCGACTACGCTCAATACGAAATTACGGGTAAACATACAAACAAGATGCATGCAAATGAATGTGACAAAGTATCCATATCTGAGATAACTGTAAACAACTTCTCAGAATGACGCCTAGGATATGAGCAGTACAACCCGGGACAAACCACTGTGTACACTTCTCATTCCTACTAGACGTGGACCGTTTCCTAAATACGTCAGTGCCTGCTAACCCGTCGGTCGCGGGGCGCTCGACATCGGCCATCCGAACAGGGCTGAGCGGCCCTACATAGCTCATCTCAAAAGATGTACAGGCTCAATATGATGTGAACATGAATCACAATAAACTATGCAAAGAATAGCACATAAATGCAACACATACGCATGCATATCCGCTGGTTATCTCAGTCAGTACATACGTACCTCACTAAAGGCAGTCCTAGCAGTCCCACTCTAGGTTTCAAGCCTATCATCAGCTCTACAATAAAATACCAATGCATCATTATTTAAGCTCTAAAAGCCTTAACTAAGCTAATAGATACTCCAAAATAATTTAAGGAGGTCATACCTATACCTATGTCCGTCGCCAGCCCGCTGATAGCGACTACCCAACCACTTCGGCATACTAGTGCTGCATCTCCGCAGCTACGAGCATCGCCCCGCTACTCGGACACCACTCCGCTACTAAGTCAGACACTTTCTGACTATGCTAAAATATATATTTCCTACTCCAACTTTAAAATAAGAGTACACAAGGCCCTAAAATATAGACACGTGGGCGAAGGAGAGGAAATTGGTGCGGTTTGAAATGAGGCCTCGGCACCCTTTATATAGACGCAGATCGGAGCGTCTGATCTCGCGTTCGGAGCCTTCGATCCTTGCATCGGACCTTCCGATCCATGCCACTTGTCAATACATTTGCATGCAACCATACACCTATCCCGGACACCGATCGGAGCCTCTGATCCCTGTTCAGAGCGTCCGATGTCTTCTGACATCATCGATGATGTAATATTTCAGGACAGCTGGCAGGAGGGGTTTGGAACCTCCGAACTCCATTCGGACCGTCCGATCACCTTCGGAGCTTCCGATTGCCACAATGGAGCTCTCGTTCTCACTCGAGACTCAAGACCTCCCAGACCCTTTTCGAGTGTTCTGGATCGATTTATGGACTTCGTTAAATCATTGGGAATTTCCTTAATCATGTTTTTACTTAATCTAAACATGATCATTTAATCATGTTTTTACTTAATCTAAACATGATCATTGGATTAATTACAATTAATCCTTAATTCTGGAAACGGGTCACTACATTGATTTCGTCCTCGATATCTAGGTAATTCCCGAGAACGTACTAAAGATCTTTACTTGCGCGTCTGGTCGTATGGCTTTCGTCACACTCAGACTTCTTGTTACAATTCATGCAAGTTTCATAAATGCTGAACCAAATTAGCATTTCCCAAACTCATCAGTTTGGTTCTCGTAGAAACTGAAAACTACCGCGCTACTCTGCGAAGGTCGGTCCTACTTGACTCTCAGGTATCCCCACACTGAGACACCTTTGGTCCTCAAGGCGTATCTCTTAGAGATTCCCCTGTTGAGCTGACATTCGCCACTTTTGGGCATTTATCTTGTACCAATTGATCATGAGAAATGTGGGGACCTCGGATGCTAATCATTTTAAAGGGCAATTAAGGAATAAGCATCATTAATTAGATAATAATAATAATTCAATCTGAATAAAATTAACCAGAACATTTGGCGATGCAATACTATACATTTGGTGACGCATAATAACGTCGCAAAACGAACCAATTTTTTTTTTTTACAAAGAATATCTCACACACGGACCTTGGTCCAGACCATGCACTGACCATGGCACGGGATCCGTGCATCATCTGGACACGGGTCCGTGACCAAGGCTGAAATCAAACATAAAAGGTTGCCAAAACAATAGGCTACACGGACCTTAGCACGGGGTCCGTGTCTTCATTATATTGAACACATATTGAATCAGTAGGGTACACAGACCCTTACCCAAAATATGCACGGGGTCCGTGCCCTACACTGAAAATTCAAAAATGAAGCTTTTCAAATCTGAAAAATGATATAATCTATCATATAAGCTTCTCAACATGATTCTATATACTTGACATACATATAAATATCAATCTACATATCTGTAATACATGAATTCTCAAGTATAAATCAATACTTGACAACAACATATACAAAGATGTTTGTTGTTCTAACATGTTTACCAAATTTAGAAACTACATGTCATCTGCTTAAAACCCGAGTCACCACTTCTAATCTTTCAATCTCGTTCTATCCAAGCCACATCTGACTTGCTTATACCCCAACCTGATGCAATGCACATATACAAACAAAGCAATAGCCGGATAACTCCGGTGATAATAAATCTCAGTATGAACGACATGAATATAAATTATTTAAGCATATGAAATCTATATGCTCCAATAATCTTAAATCATGAACATGTAAGAACATGTAAATCATAGAAGCATAATCGAATCTTAATTCTTATAGCATATTTGTTCATCTTCCGCAATATGAAATAAATCATATAAATACATTCATATCTTGAATGTCATAAAATCACACGCTAGCATTTATAAACGCATATTCTAAACCATAGAAATCTCTAATGTAATTCATAAATGCAATGCATGTTCAAGGAATCGGCTATCAAATCTGATACCAATAAATTTTAGTTTTCTGTGCTTTGCAAGGTAGGGTTCAAGATGAATTCAACATAATCTTGATGCATTAAATCATAAAAATACTGTAAAACATCTTGAACTCATACTTCAATAATCATTCAAAGAAACAATGACAACTTAATCATATAAGAGCAATGAACATATAAGTATGTGATTTTAGGAAACTCGATAATCATAAACGATCTCGAGTTGTTCTTCCCATCATAATTAATTTCTAATCATACCTTTCATCGCGATTCAAACATCTTGAATCTGTACAAACTCGTGCAAATGCTGATCAACTTCAAGCTAGCCAAATCTGTCATTTAATTCTGCTCATTTCAATCGTTGTTAATTGAAGGTGTTCTTGATTCAACTTCAAACACTTCAAGTCATTCAAACTCGAACCTATCGATTCTAATTCAATATCTTTTACTTCAATCTGACATAAAATGTTTACAACTCAATCATCAGCTCATAAAATTCTTTCAATATCATTACCGATCAAACAACTTCATTTTTTGATCAAGTGATCGGAATTCAACCGACGACATACCGATTTCGAAACCGTAATATGAAAAACTCAAAACTTGATTCACAAAACATTAATTCAACATTATATGAATCATATTCTTTTCATTCCATCAATAATACACTTGAAAATCATCTCTAAACATTTTGAATTTATATCAATTCAAAATCTCAAACCGGCGGCGTAACGGATCGAAACCGTTAATTCCAAGGGCATTAACATCAATAATACCATCATCTCAACAATATAACATCAACAATTCAGCAGCATATTCACGTGAATAGCAACCCCCATTTTCAGAATTTTCGACAATTGCTTCAATAATTCATAACAAATTCAAACGTCATTATTTTTTCGATCCGTCTTGGATATGTAATCTATGCTAGCTCAAGCACATATATATCCAATCATAATTACATTCCATCATCCACTCCAAAATTAAAACATGGTAGAACTCAAGAAAACTTACGTCAAAATGTATCTCTCGGATCGGTGATCGCAAATATATATTCAATCTTGAATTCTATCGGACGGATGACGAAAATCGAAGCTTGGAAATGTTCAAAAATGGCATTGGAATGGTTTCAGATTTCTCCTACCTTAGCTACTGATCTCACGTGAAATGAAGGTAGGGAATTGTGTAAATTTAGATATATATTGGCCTATTTTCAGTTTAGTCCCTGATCTTTGGCTTAATTGCAAATCAGTCCTCGGACAAGCGATTTAATTCAATTTCAATTCTAAATAATTTAAGAATATTAAAATTTAATTCTAAACTCTAAATATTCTCAAATTAAATATTCTTGAATTAAAATTAAATACTTTCGGACCTTATCGCATTTTAGTCCTTGAACTTATCAATATTTGCAAATTGATCCTTGCTCGGTTTTCATCCTCAAATTAAATTCTTCTTAATATCAAACTCATAATCTAAATCTTAAATCCCATAAATAATCAATTCAAATATTATCTTCATTTAATTTAAGAATTCCGGATATTAAAATCTTAAAATCCGAAAATCCTCAAATTAAATATTTTCGACCCGAAATTTAAATCTCTAATTCCGTAAAGTCTCCAATTAATATTTTCTCATATTCGGAATTTAAATCATAAATTTCATAATTAATAACTTAATATTTTTCGGGCGTTACAATTCCTCCCCTCTAAGGAATGATTTCGTCCTCGAAATCGCATTCGGTCTTATTACTGAATCATGTAAACTGTATAGCTAACTGAAGTAATACTTATTTCAATTATGTGAGCTTTAGATATCTATTCTGATATCTTCTCTTATATCGTATCTTATTATTCTTTCTGATCGCTTCTGCGATCATGTTTAGTATATTGTTCTGTAGTCACAGAGGCAACTTATATCTGAGTTACTCGTTCTCTTGATCAAAATCTGCATATGATATTCTGCTTAACTCAAAATCTTATCGGCTTCTGCTTTATCTGAATTGAATTCACATACATATTCTAACTGATATTCTTCAGCCGATGCATATGGATCACATTTCATATATCTGAAAAATCTAGATTGAGTATTACTCAATAAGCTAGATTGAATATTCACAAGGATCAAGTATTAATTCATGTCTGAAATATCTTTTTGAATTGGATGATGCTTGGGAAATAAATTTCTTACTGATCATTCTGTTCACACATCAAAATCTGTATCTGTTATTCGTCTGCTAACGTTGTGGATTCTGCTTTGTTCTTATTCTGTTCGGATAAATCTTCACATTCTCTATTTTTTTTTACTCATATCTGGCCTGATAGCTGATACTTCTGAAATATCATTTCAATATAAAGACAATTTTGCATGTCGTATCATCTAAGAACCAAAACACTGCCTCTATATCTATCAGATAACTTTCACAAGAATTATAGAAAGTAAGTGGCAGAAAGTCAATCAGCTAGTGCCGAATCTAGTACTATAGTTTTGAGCATATCCTCAAAAAACTGGATAGTCATATCTGACAATCCATCGAGCTAAGGATGGTATAATGCAATCATATACATCCAAACACTCAGAACATCTGACAATCAGTGCCACAATCTAGTCAACAAATCTAAAATCTATATCTCGACAATAGATTTTAAGAATTTCTGTAATCGTATCATTTTACTACCTTCTTAACAGTTATCTTTTTATGTCTGTATCATGTCTAATACAACATATTCTCGAATCTGTTGAAATCTACTACAATCTAAATTGCAAAATCATGACGATTTGAGTAGATTCGAACTAAAATATTTCAAAAAGTTGATCTTCTTTCAGCTCTTATGTAACTAATCTGTTACAGAAACCACTTGGGTTCTTATTTTCTGTTTCTTTTACTGGAATTTTAGTATTGGTAATGTCAATTCTGTCGTATCTGCTTTCATTTCTTTCACCAATACTAATTTCCAAGTAATGACTACATGTAAATCATAAATGTTTAGACAACTGAATGGATATTACATCTGTGGTCATATGCCTCTTTCAGAGTCTGATATTTCATATCTAGAATATCTGGCATACTCAAATGATTATTCACCGCAAAATTTATTTGTTCTGATTTTTTGTCGTGTCTCATATCTTAATCTAGCGTTCTCAATCGAATTTTCATTGCTTGATTTAATATCAATGTTGCTTTCATCTTTCCAAACCAATCGAGTTTATCTTGGATTGCAACAATTCTGATTGTTTGAGTATCTGTCTAGAAACTCAAACAGAAAAATACAACAATTACAGATTTGTACTCAATCAATCAAACAATTATCTAATTCCTTCTTTCTAGTTCCCAATTACTGATAATTCATGAAATCAACCCATAAATCTTGCTGATAATCTGAATCTAAATTTCTATCAGTTACGAGCCAAATACTTCAAAATACACTGAATAGACACATCACATAATCAATAATTCTCAAATTTCAAATCAAAGGAACTCGCTCAAGTCAAGGTCATCCAAAATCAAATATTCTGAATGACAAAATTTGCACAGTGAAAATAACTCACTTGCATATCAAAACTTAAAGCGAGTAAATCAAATCAGACTCTAGCAAAGGAATAAGAGTCAATCAAAATCGATCGAGATCGAATACAAAAACCTCAGAATCGATATCAAGAAATTCAAGAATCGTGATTTCTATGATGTAATAGTTTCAGCAAAATTGAATAGAAAGCTCGACTGTAACTGAATTTTCTTATTCTCGATTGATATGAGTTTATCTCTAACTTTCTGCATGACAATAGTCGAATCATCTTTTCGACTTAATGCATTGACGTAGAAATAATAGCCATTTCGGTACTAGGATAATTCTTCTCTAGGAAATATGATATCTGTTTCTGGAGTTCTTCAGTTCAAGTAGTGCTCTTCTATACAGGTTGTCATAAGACCTTCGTACTAGTCACCACTCAATCTAAAACTCCTTTCATTTTGTAGAAAGATCGGAATGTTTCATCTGAATCATTTCTGTATAATCTAAACACTGACATATCTGTCAATTCTAGGTTAGTTCTATACTAATTCAGTACATCGACTACAATTCTTCCGACGTTCGTCAACTTTCATCTTGTTATAATCAGTACCGAAATAACAGAAACTTTATTTTCTGAAACTCATATCAAATAGATCTCTAATCATTTCTATTGCTGATCTAACGTAATCATTTCCAAAATTCAATCAACTATTAACTGATACTCAATTATTGCATTCATATCTCTAATGCATTCTAGCTTAAGATCCCAAAGTTATATATCATATTCAATCTTATTTCCTCAAATCTGTATTTCATCTTCTCTATCTAATCGTTCAAATGCTTTTTATCTACTCAAAGGCAAAAATATAGCAAATACAATTATTAGAGGCTCAACAGATCAAGATTATAGCATAACAAATCACTTATCTATGAATATATACATTACAATCACTAAATAAGTAGGATAAATAAAATTAACTTACTTACTTGCAATATAAGTATCAGTTACAACTTGAGCCCAATCTTCTGTACTCGCTTATTGCCTATGAGATTATCTGCCATTAAAATTTCCTCTTGATCTATTTCAGCTAAGGGACCTATTTTCATATTTCTTCATCTTCTGGCTTTTAATTTGAATCGATATTTGCTGCTGTAGTCACTATCTCTTGTTTCATATCTATACTGCTATGAAATTTATAGTGGAGGTGATGATCATATTAGTCGCAACTACGGAGGCGTGAATAAAATTCAACTCTACCTCGTACTACCGGTTCGTGGTTTCTTTGTTCTATCATTGGCTTCAATCAACTTCATTCAAGTTGCTATGCTTCTGTTTTACAAATTCTGATTTTCTATATTCTCTATCAAATATAGAAAGAAACAATTCTATTTACTTACCTGCCAAGCCAAACCATTTCAGTACATCTGCCCTTCAATAAGCTCTTTTGCACAATCCATCAACTTCTTGCCAAGCCATGGAGTTGGTATAACATCAGGCTGGTTCTATGTTCATCTGAATTTTTTTCTCGTGAACAACTGATCCATCTCTTTACCTCAACCCCTTTCTAGCCATAAAATATTTTGTATCTTTCTGAGTTGGTGATTAATAGCTCTGGAATTGTTCATCTAACATACTCCTCAGTGCAATCATCATATCTATCGGCTCAAAAACTTACCTCGACACCGTTCTGTTCTGTCTGAGATTCTCATGTTGTCTGCAAAATCTATTTTACGCTATAGCAAAAGCAATATATATCTACTACAAGGATTATGAAATGCAAAAAGCAATATATATCTACTACAAGGATTATGAAATGCAATTTTGTATAACATGCATATAATCTCATGCTTCTGAATAAAACACATACTTGCAAATTATCATGCTTTTCACATAGTACATGCTTACAACGAATTCACTTATTTTAATGAATTCAATAAATCAGGCATACATAGCAGCATATAAGCATGTAATTCTCACATCAGTAAAGCAAGCAGTGTTCAATCAAGAAGTCATATTCGCATACAATTCTTTAAATCAAGTAAAGCATAATCATGCAATACTAGAAATCATGCGACTCAATCTACCCCGCTCAACTTCTATCTTAGTCCAAGACTTTATGCTCTGATACCACCTGTTGTGGGGACCTCAGATGCTAATCTCATTTTAAGGGGAAATTAAGGAATAAACATCATTAATTAGATAATAATAATTCAATCAGAATAAAATTAACCAAAACATTTGGCGACAGAAAACTATACATTTGGCGACGCATAATCACGTCGCAAAAAGAACCAAAATTTTTTTTTTTTTTTATAAAGAATAGCTCACACATGGACCTTGGTTCGGACCATGCACGGACCATGGCACGGGGTCCGTGCATCTTCTGGACACTAGTCCGTGCCCATGGCTGAAATCAAACAAAAAAGGTTGCCAAAACAGTAGGCTACACGGACCTTAGCATGAGGCAAGCACGGGGTCCGTGTCTTCATTATTCTGAACACATATTGAATCAGTAGGGTACACGGACCCTTACCCAAAATATGCACGGGATTCGTGCCCTGCACTACAAATTCAACAATGAAGCTTTTCAAATCTGAAAAATGATATAATCTATCATATAAGCTTCTCAACAAGATTCTATATACTTGACATACATTTAAACATCAATCTACATATCTATAATACATGAATTCTCAAGTATAAATCAAGATTCGACAACAACATATACATTCTAACATGTTTACCAAATTTATAAACTACATGTTATCTGCTTAAAACCCGAGTCACCACTTCTAATCTTTCAATCTCGTTCTATCCAAGCCATATCTGACTTGCTTATACCCCAACCTGATGCAATGCACACATACAAACAAAGCAACAGCCGGATAACTCCGGTGAGAATAAACGTCAGTATGAACGACATGAATATAAATTATTTAAGCATATGAAATCTATATGCTCCAATAATCTTAAATCATGAACATGTAAGAACATGTAAATCATAGAAGCATAATCGAATCTTAATTCTTACAGCATATCTGTTCATCTACCGCAATATGAAATCAATCATATAAATATATTCATATCTTGAATGTCATATAATCACACACTAGCATTTATAAACGCATATTTTAAACCATAGAAATCTCTAGGGTAATGAATAAATGCAATGCATGTTCAAGGAATAGGCTATCAAATCTGATACAAATAAATCTTAGTTCTTGGGATCCCGGGGAAATAAAATCTTTAATCGACCACCAACTTACCCAATCGAGGTGGCGTTAAATATCTCAATTCCCCTAACTTTGGTGCAACTATAGTGAGTCTTCTAGTTCTGGAAGTAAATCTACATTTCGTGCCACTCAACTCCAGCCCTCCAAACGTCATATGCACTCTAGGACAATCAGCCCTTTGTGCTTTGCAAGGTAGGGTTCAAGATGAATGCAACATAATCTTGATGCATTAAATCATACAAATAATGTAAAACATCTTGAACTCATACTTCAATAATCATTCAAAGAAACAATTACAACTAAATCATATAAGAGCAATGAACATATAAGTATGTGATTTTAGAAAACTCGATAATCATAAACGATCTCGAGTTGTTCTTCCCATCATAATTAATGTCTAATCATACCTTTCATCGCGATTCAAACATCTTGAATCTGTACAAACTCGTGCAAATGCTGATCAACTTCAAGCTAGCCAAATCTGTCATTTAATTCTGCTCATTTTAATCGTTGCTAATTGAAGGTGTTCTTGATTCAACTTCAAACACTTCAAGTCATTCAAACTCGAACCTATCGATTCGAATTCAATATCTTGTACTTCAATCTGAAATAAAATGTTTACAATTCAATCATCAGCTCATAAAATTCTTTCAATATCATTACCGATCAAACAACTTCATTTCTTGATCAAGTGATCGGAATTCAACCGACATAATACCGATTTCGAAACCGTAATCTGAATAACTCAAAACTTGATTCACAAAACATTAATTCAACATTATATGAATCATATTCTTTTCATTCCATCAATAATACACTTGAAAATCAGCTCTAAACATTTTGAATTTATATCAATTCAAAATCTAAAACCGGCGGCATAACGGATCGAAACCGTTAATTCCAAAGGCATTAACATCAATAATACCATCATATCAACACTATAAAATCAACAATTCATCAGCATATTCACGTAAATATCAACCCCCAATTTCAGAATTTTCGACAATTACTTCAATAATCAGAATAAATTCAAACGTCATTCTTTTTCCGATCCGTCTTGGATATGTAATCTATGCTAGCTCAAGCACATATATATCCAATCATAATTACATTCCATCATCCAATCCAAAATTAAAACATGGTAGAACTCAAGAAAACTTACGCCAAAACTTAGCTCTCGGAGCGGTGATCGCAAATATATATTCAATCTTGAATTCTATCAGACGGATGACGAAAATCGAAGCTTGGAAAGGTTCAAAAATGGCGTTGGAATGGTTTCAGATTTCTCCTACCTTAACTACTGATATCACGTGAAATGAAGGTAGGGAATTGTGTAAATTTAGATATATATTGGCCTATTTACATTTTAGTCCCTGATCTTTGGCTTAATTGCAAATCAGTCCTCGGACAAGCGATTTAATTCAATTTCAATCCTAAATAATTTTAAAATATTATAATTTAAGTCTAAACTCTAAATATTCTCAAATTAAATATTCTCAAATTAAAATTAAATACTTTCGGACCTTATCGCATTTTAGTCCTTGAACTTATCAATATTTGCAAATTGATCCTTTCTCGGTTTTCATCCTCAAATTAAATTCTTCTTCATATCAAACTCATAATCTAAATCTTAAATCCCATAAATAATCAATTCAAATATTATCTTCATTTAATTTAATAATTCCGGATATTAAAATCTTAAAATCCAAAAATCCTCAAATTATATATTTTCGACCCGAAATTTAAATATCTAATTCCGTAAAGTCTCCAATTAATATTTTCTCATATTCGAAATTTAAATCTTAAATTTCATAATTAATAACTTAATATTTTTCGGGCCTGACTAGAAACCTGCTTGCTCAAGATCAGCATCCTAAAGAAATTCTTATATAGACAAAATCCCACGTTATAAACTAACTGGTTCGCGACATTCGTCGAATCACTAACTAGGTTCAATCCATCTTATGGTTTCAAAAGCTCTCGGTGCATAACAACTATAGTCAGGAAACATTAATCCCAACACTGCCCTTATATAGCAACTCAAGAATCTTTCCCCAAGAGAATCTGGTTGACACGAACTTATACTTAAACGTAACTGTTTAACACGATTTCCTGACTGGTTATCCTTCCCATGCTCTCCTGAAGCATAACAAGATTCCCAAGCAATACTAGGAACTCAGACCACCAAGTCTTGTATGAATCACAGTTCACGTTTCTTAGTATAACCCAACCTTGTGCCCTGATGAGAACTATCATCACTTGGAAATTATGACGCTAAGTCATCCTTTAACCATTGGTCTGCGAAGCCTATACGCCTACGCCGCAATGGTAGTCATTATATCTCTAATGATCTACATTGCCTTGACTATAGGTTTCTCACCTGTGAGTCTCATTTGATAGACTAAACAAATCTTTCTACAAGATTCAGTTATCGTTGGACAACCCCCTGATAGTTATATATACTTGCAATCACTGTACCCACATCAAGACTAAGGCAAGCTTCCACCAATCATGTTTGTCTGGAACATTCCACAGTGCACTGGCATATGGAACACTTCATATCCCGTCTTCGAAACTCGACAGTCATTACAACCGGTATAACCCATCTCGGAGTCCCTGATGACAACCATTATCGCCAATTATATCATCTTAATGGAATCGCGCATCACATGCTGGAAGATTAGTGACAACACTCTGCTAGATCCCGAGAATTAGATCTTTAGCTAATGTCACATTTCTTCACTTGACCACCAATGTTTTAACGCTTATGTCCATTAGCGTTGCCCAATACTGGTTAGACCCAAACACAATGGTATACTTAGACGTCATCGCCGTAACACTTCATCAAATGTTCGGTTGACAGTCCTTACCATTTTACTGTCCATCACCGCCATGCAGCAACACTTGACCCTTTCCTTACTCAACATGAGTATATCATTACTAATACTTAAGCAATTGCTTGGATCAACTTCGGTTTTTTCCTAACAAGGAAACACTATCCTTGGAAACTACCCATTCCCCTGGCTTGTTCATACTGTCAAGCTATCACCTAAATTTACCATACCAGTCAATTCGCAATCGTCCTTGATTAGCAACAATCCCAAAATATCCATATCTGGAAATCCTAGAGATTTCAATTTACTCAAATCACCGACTGTTCTGAGACTATACCAATTACTCATCTCTTGAGCACTATGCGACGAAATACTATCTCAAGTATTTCTCGATCTACTACATACAAATCATTACTGATCGGACTCAACTTATCAATTTCGGCGATCTCCGGCAGCTCATACTTAACTGGACAGTGATAGTCGAATCAGATAACCACTGATTATCGTAACCAACATGACTTGATCAATAACCTTAACTCAGCTACCACAAGTCTTCTAATTCCCAAACATAAGAATCACGCTGGTTCCACACATCTATCCCTGACAGCATCAGACAATAGCTAAGAGCAGTCATTGACACTCATCTTGTGTCATTCCTGAACTACTAACCGCTACCTCGTTCACTCACAGGGAACTTTCCCAAGAAACTTTCCGCGATCTATCATCCTAGATCATTTCCATCCCATGAAAAAATCCCACGCTTAATCTAAATAAATCAAACGATACTTCGCGCAATCACTGGTGGAAATCCGTCTACCTACTAGATCCATCTGTCTAGTAATATCTCCTAGGTCAAAACCTACCTGCTCAGGGCACTCACTCGTCAAGGATATCCTTCCAAGACTGGTTCTGACAGAAGAAAAAACCCAAACCAATATCTCTGACAAAAGTCAGACGATAACTAAACCACTGATACTAAACTCGGCATCTAATCCAAGGTCATACCCCGTCGCGACTGTTACCAAAACTTTAGACTGAGTAGCCTTCCCACTGCCACTCCCTGAAGCGCAAAGGCTTCCAGGTACACCGGCATAGGGTCGCGCCTCCTCATGTCTAACCATGGTCATAGTCCACAACTCTCGGCATATACTCGACCTGGCATCCTTATAAAAACCTATCATCACAAGGTATCAACCTAAAGAGGTCAAACAACTATTGTACCAAGGAAACAACCTAGAACAAAACCGAACGTTCTAAAGAAAATAGTTTAGAACAATATTCACATGACTCCTGAGGAATCACCTCATCACTGGCACTATGCATAGTCAACCGACTAACTAGGTCAATCCTAGGAAAACACCTAGACTAACCACATGTCCAGTAGTTGCAATCGGCTTACTCAAAACCTATGAGTAATAATAGTTGAACACTAATCAACTAACACCAAGCCAAACTTAGCAAGATCACTTGCAGTTATTCTCGAAGCTCTGGACAAATATCAAATAATGCATGTATCATTGTTTCAAGTTTATGTACAATTTCTTTATTACAATCCCATGTAATACAATTAGGCTCCGTTTGGTTTGAGTGATAGGATATATAATATATAGATAAGTAATGTAATATAATAAAAAATAAATAAGAAATGATAGTGAATGTATTATTTGATTTGATTGATAGATTATAGTTTATTTGATTTGATTGATTGAATTTTATATAAAAATATAAAATTACCATTTTGTCCTTTTAAAAAATAAATAAAATATGAATAATATTATTTATAAGGGGTAATATAGTAATTTAAATTCAATAATTTGATTGATGTAAGATAAATAATTAATGATTTGATTGATGTAAAATAAATAATTAATAGATGGATAAATAATATGACGAGAAGAACGTGAGATTGAATAAGATAAGTTATATATATATATTAATAACAACTTCTACCAAACGAAGCCTTACAATATTCCAAAAATACAACGAAAATGTGCAACCAATAACTTGAAATAATACAACCAGATTCTGATGATTCATTAAAACTGAAATACTGTTTACAACAAAACACATTATTAAATCATTGTAATCGTCTTGATTTCTTGAGCATGAAGCTTCTCATACCAATAACTTGAAATAATACAACTAGATTCTGATGATTCATTAAAATTGAAATACTGTTTACAACAAAACACAGTATTATATCATTGTAATCGTCTTGATTTCTTGAGCATGAAGCTTCTCATCGACACACGCATCAATGCTAGCGTAATCCTGACCAAATCTCTCTACTCGTCCTCTTGCAAAGACATCTGGAGAGATGGTACGTGCTTGCTAACCAGCTATGCTCTGCATCAGTGCATGTCAGCCGACCTCTTCTGCTCACGATCTAACGTCAGAGTTCTTCTTGCATCCATCACATGCTTTTGAAATGAAGTTTCCCATTTTTCCTACCGAACGCATCGATACAAGCATACATGCAGGGTCATGTTCTGCAAGAGTTTAATGACCTTACGCTCAAAACCAGTCATGCCTTAGACACTTGAGTCATTTCCTGGTGAATGCCTATCTGACAATCTCTCCAACTACGAGTGGAGAATCTTCAGAGTAGTGTCATCATGGCCGAACGGCATAGACGCAAGCGTCAAGTGTGTCCCAACCAATACTATGTCACTGCCTCTGACATCTGGTACTTGATCCAAAGCTAGGATCCATATGAGTAGAAATCTCGAAAGCTCGGACACGATCCATCGCTCTTGTCCGCACTTGTTAGAATCTCATAAGCCAAATCTTTAGAAATCCTGCAGATGATGATAGTCTTTGGGCAACCTAATCGCCTCATCATCATCTCTTTTAAAGGTTTCATCAATCCTACAAGGATAACCCAAAGTATCATTACTATCTCCCAAATCTCTTTGCATGCTGCTCTGATACCAATAAATGTAGCGACCCAATCCGGATCCACTATCTAATCAGAGTTAGAGCATAATTAAACATACATTTAAATTAAATCTCTGTGAAAGGCTTAAATAAAAACTGACCGGCAGAATACAACCAGTTAAATAAACCAATATACAACACAATCGAATTAAAAATAATCCTAAGGATAAAAACCTAAAGCTAAATTTGCTGCCTCCACGGTCATTGGCCACTCCAAGCTACTGGATACACCACCTGTACCTGTATCTGCCCCGTCGAATGGGATGTTCAGACATGCAAAAACACTAGACATGAGCGACTACGCTCAATACGAAAGTACGGGTAAATATACAAACATGATACATGCAAATGAATGTGACAAGGTATCCATATCTGGGATAACTGTACACAACTGCTCAGAATGGTGCCTAGGATATGAGTGATACAACCTGGGACAAACCACTGCGTACACTTCTCATTCCTACCGAACGTGGACCGATCCTATAGATGTCAATGCTGGCTAACCCATCGGTCGCGGGGCGCTCGACATCGGCCGTCCGAACAGAGCTGAGCGGCCTTACATAGCTCATCTCAAAAGATGTACAGACTCAATATGATGTGAACATGACGCATAATAA
Organism: Henckelia pumila; assembly: GCF_033568475.1. NCBI lineage: Eukaryota > Viridiplantae > Streptophyta > Magnoliopsida > Lamiales > Gesneriaceae > Henckelia > Henckelia pumila. The sequence continues at coordinate 141,991,720 of NC_133120.1, forward strand.
TCTATGCAAAACATAGCACATAAATGCAACACATAAACATGCATACCCGCTGGCTATCTCAGTCAGTACTTACGTACCTCACTAAAAGCAGTCCTAGCAGTCCCACTCTAGATTCCAAGCCTATTATCAGCTCTACAATTCAAATACTCATGCATCATTATTTAACCTCTAAAAGCCTTAACTAAGCTAATAGATACTCCTAAATAAAAGGAGGTCATAGCTGTACCTGCGTCCGTCGTCAGCCCACTGATGGCGACCACCCAACCACTTGGGCATACTACTGCTGCATCTCCGCAGCTACGAGCACCGCCCCGCTACTCGGGCACCGCTCCGCTACTAAGTCAGATACTGTCTGACTATGCTAAAATATATATTTCGTACTCCAACTCTAAAATAAGAGTACTCAAAGCCCTAAAATAGAGCCACGTGGGCGAAGGAGAGAAAATTGGTGCGGTTTGAAACGAGGCCTCGGCACCCCTTTATATAGACGCAGATCGGAGCGTCCGATCCCGCGTTCGGAGCCTCCGATCCTTGCATCGGACCTTCCGATCCATGCCACTTGTCAATGCATTCGCATGCAACCATACACCTGTCCCAGACACCGATCGGAGCCTCCGATCCCTGTTCGGAGCGTTCGATGTTCCCTGACATCACCGATGACGTAATATTTCAGGACAGCTGGCAGGAGGGGTTCGGAGCCTCCGAACTCCATTCGGACCGTCCGATCACCTTCGGAGCTTCCGATTGCCACAAACGGAGCTTCCGATCTCACTCGAGACTCAAGACCTCCCAGACTCTTTTTCGAGTGTTCTGGATCCATTTCTGGACTTCGTTAAATCATCTGAAATTTCCTTAATCATGTTTTTACTTAATTTAAACATGATCATTGGATTAATTACAATTAATCCTTAATTCCGGATACGGGTCACTACACGCAGTGTTGTGCTTCTTCTCCAGGGTTGTTTAGTAGGTTTTGATACTGATTCGATTTGGTTGTATAACGTTATTGTTTTTTTGGTTTTTAGTCACCGGTTGTATACTGCCGGTTTGGGTTGTTAACTCGTTTTGTTTTCGCTGTTTGATTACTGGTTTATGATTATCTCTAATTGCATGTTTAATAAGTAATTTAATAAGTGATCCAGCTTGGATTCTTACACTATAAAAGTAAAAACTAATAGTGAAGTACTTTTATCAAATAATAATTGTCTTTGAATAATTGAATCAGGTAAATTAGTAGTTTTTTTTTCTTTCAAAAAAATTAACTATTAAATTTAAAAGGAGGACGAAATGCTAAAATTATTTTAAAACATTAATATTTCTTAATGAAACAAAAGTTAGCACAATAAATTCGAAGAAGTGGAGGGGGAGCATCGCACCTATTGTTCCACCTTTGGATCAGTCCCTGGGGATCTCTGATTACCTAATTCTACGAGACAAGAAATCAATGCAAACCAACTAACTAACAAATAAACATATATATATATATATATATTTAATATTATTATATTATAGCCCCAATATATGAAGGAAATCAATTATAGCTAGAGATCGGGTCCAAGGATAAGTGACCTTATCTCACTGTCCGAATTAATATTTATGACAAGAACATGCATTATATATATTGTCGTGGTACACAAATAATTCAACCAATCAAGGACAAATCCCCACACGACAAACACAAAGTATATGAATCAGTCCTTTCTTCTGGAAACATATATAATTTTTTTTACAATTTGCTTACAAGAAAAAACAATAACAATTTGGACAACACAACAAACACTTCCAATATGATCACTTGCTTCAGTGTTTCTGGAGGATTTTTATGCTTCCTTAGTTTGTGATGAATTGAATCCAAGATTGAAAAGAATCCTTCCTAGTTTAAGACACTAAAAACCCATGCAAGCACCAACTTTGCCCGATAGCTGATATATTCACTCGCTGACACGAATCATGGGATATGCATATATTATACACAAATTGAAGCATGGTTCAAGGTGGGATTTTCGAATTTCAGGTCTGTGTATCAAGGTTCGATGGTTTTGTCCAGCCATTCGTTCTCAGCAGCGATCCTGCCTGACCCACGGCCCATTCTCCCGAATGAGCCTACTGCTGCTAGACCCTTGAAGCTGCTACTTCCCTCGCTTAAATTCCGGGACCTCCAAGACTTTCTCGGCTTAGAGGAGTTAACATCACGGTCCACATCATTATCTGGTTTAGCCTTGGCGACGACCAATTTGATTATGTTGCTCCGGCAAAATGGACAAACTGGTACGGAAGGAGACGAGGCTGTCGGATTTGGCTTGTTGTGGCAGCACAAGGCTAGAGTGCATTGAGCGCACATGCGATGACCACATTCTCGAACTTCTATCGTGCATGCTTGATCAAAACATATGAAGCAAATATCCGTATCGTTTGACTGCATGAAATAGTCAAATTGAATCCTATCGTTCCTCAGAACTAACATCTAATGGCCAGTATCCACAATAAAAACTATTACAAGGTATAATGATGTGAACTATATAACCTAAATCTTTTAAACAGAACAGCAATGACAACACAATTTGATGATATCGCCACATAGGAAGTCAACAGACATTGGAGACAAATACTGCTCCTCAAAACAGATATTAATCCATGATGCCCCAATTCTAAGTCATTGGCTTGGAAATTGAAGCATAAAATAATTTTTAAAACTATAGGAAAGTTTTAAAACTGGATCCAACGCGGCGGACAAAGAGGGAAAAATCATGTAGTTATCCATTAAATTTCTAAGACAACAGTCCAAGTGTGCAAGTAATCGACAAACTTTACATATAACAAGCTTCTGGACTGATGTATCAGCAAATGTAGTAAGAAGAGCAAATTAGAAAGAAATGATCTTGGTTTAATGACACATAAAGCAGCGAAATTAAGAAAGGAAAATAAGTTTCCACCGAGCATATTCACGTGATGTGAAAAAGCGTAAAAAGATAACTCTAGAAGTGACAATAAAAAGTACCTCAGATAAATGGTCATCAATCACAGAGTCCGATCCTGATGGAGATGACAGAGAGAGCGAACTTCCCTTTAAGATGGCTTTTTCCCTCTCCTTGTTTGCCTCCATTAAGGCACGTTCGAGCAGAACTTTTGCGTCTTGATTAAGCTCACTTATGAACTTCAAAGGTGATGGCCAGACAATAGGCTCGGCAGATGAAGGATTCAGCAAAGCAGCACACGCACCGTGGTGATGCCTTAAAGCGACCATATATGGTATTCTCCTGAAAATTGAGGATTCACTATTATAAATCCGAATTTCTGCATGATTAACAAAAAGATTGATTTCTTTTTCACTGCAGAATTGTAAACAGAGATGAAACAAATGCTTGCTGATTAGGAAAATACATCTATGAAATGCATGATACTAAATTGGGTGATATTCTCATACAACGAAATTTCTAACATCCAGAACACAAAATGTGATTCCATGCAAATCCATAAAATATCTGAGCAAGATTCAACAATATAAGAAAATTACTGAAAATTTCAGCAAAGAATATCCAACCTAATACATGCAGACTGGCTTCAAGTCCAACAAAACTTAGGGAAGTAAAAAAAATAAAATACCCTGATTCATCTTGTTGAAGTCGATCAGCGCCCCAAGCCAGCAATTCTGAGATGCAATCAAGAGAGCCACTTCTTGCAGCCAAATGAAGAGGAGTACTGCCTGGAAAGCTGTTATATAGTCGCAGCAAATCAGAAAACAAGTTCCACAATCAACGGCAAGATGAAGTAATTCTTGAATAATTTGTGACAACAATATACCCATATCCACCAGTGGAAGCACAAACAAGGGCTCCATTGTCCAACAATAAATGGACACATTCAGGTCGTCTTCTTCGGGCTGCCAAGTGCAATGGTGTTGCTCCTTTACGGTCTCTAATGTTTACGAAACGCGTAAATCCCCTGTAATTTGGGTCCAAAATGTGGGATTTGTATGAGCACATGATGCAAGATAATAAATAAAAGGCCTCTTTTGGATATATCACGAAGTCGATACAGGCAAAAGCTTACCAAGAAGCAGCAACTTGGGCCTCGCGGGAGGCCGAAAGTATGGCTTGAAGGCAATCAGAGTGACCATAGTAAGCAGCATAGTGCAAGCAAGTTCTCCCATTGACTGAATCAAACATCAAAATCTGTTTCCAAAATCCCAAGTTAATGATACCGAAAACTTGTAAATGCATAGAAGATGCTTATTAGACATGCATACATTGGCACCAGCTTCAATTAGCTTTTTAACACAGGAGATCTTTCCATGCATTGCAGCCAACATCAACGGAGTCTACACAAATAAAAATCACCGATCCAATAGTAAGTCGTCAATATGAACTAATCCCATTAAAAAAAAAAAAAAGCAATCTAAGACAAAATTAGCAAGACCAGAACTAAAAATAAATTTTTTTTTTCCAAACATTCATGTACCACGCGTACACAAAAACGAACCTGCTTACGCCGATTCAATAAATCCGGCTTTACCGCTCGATCCAGAATCCAAGAAAGAATCTGAAATCAACTCACAAAACAAGCTCATACTCAAACCAAAGATCCAGACAAGACCCAGAAAATATCCACAAATCTAAGAAACCAAACATATATTTCCAAGAATCCCACCTCGATCTGGCCATTGGCAGCAGCAATATGCAAGGTTGAGGAGCGATCATACACTGTGGTTCGATGAATAAGATTCGAATCCCTTTTCGAAACTTCCTCAACAATCTCCAAATCCCCCAACTGCACTGCACTAAACAGCTCCCGCTCTTCGTTAGTTCTGCAACTCAACCCCTGGCCCATAACTCTCTGTTTGAAGAAACCCCGAAACCATAAAAAGAACAGAGTACCGCCACTCTGAGCCGTGCACCACCGTGGAGAGGTGGTGGTTGCAGTTGGAATGGAGGGAAGGATGCAAGTATTCAGTAGTTGTTTGTTTGTATATATTTGGAGGGTCGGAGTTGGGGCTGCCCGGGAAGTGGGCATGGGAAGGAATGTGTAACGGGCATCTGACCGTATAAGAAGGAGCCCATGGCAACGGGCAGCAGTTGGATTCCCGAAATAAGTACTAAGAATTGATATTTAATGCAAGTTGATAATTCCAGAGCAAATTTCGTATTTCCAGGTAAATATCTCACCGACTGCTGGTTCTCCTCCTATAACTCAACTTGATACAAAGTTTAACATTTTTTTTTAAAATTTGTCGTGTGATTGTGGAAATTAAAATAATTTTTTTTTAAAAAAAATAAAGAAAGCATTCAATTACAAATATTAATGGGAGTTTTAAATTTTGTTATACTAATTAATTTACTGGCTTTGGTCTCAGTTTTTGGAACCAAAAATTAAAAAAAAATGATCGATTTCAGTTTTAAGTGTCGAATTGAGTTTTTCTGTTCATGGTTCGAATAGAACTTTGGTCGGATCTAGTTAACTATTTATAGGTCTCCACATGCTTTGCTTTATAGAAATGCTACATCGTGTATTTACTTTTGCAAGTCAATGTCAATAATTGCATATTTATATTTTTATGCCAATAATCAAGCCAATTTAAAATTAATCTATTTATTATGTTAAGTTAGTGACTTTAGTCAAACATCAAATTGTTCAAATTCGCAAGTCAACGCTTTATGGCAAGTGACTTGGTTTGTTCAATGTATTCACACCAACATGTGGACATTGAACAACCCTTTTCTCGGGTGACTAAATCAAATTTCAATATTCAAATATGGAAAATTCAAAGAAAAACATTAATTATGGTATGTTGTTATAATTTATATAATATTTCAGGTAAATCGAGAATAATATATGATTTAATAATTTTTATATTATTATTTTTTAATATGACTTGATTTATATTTCAACCTACCCCATGAGTATTATTCCATGAGACATGTGTATGTATTTTATTTGTTCAAATCATGTGGGCTTCATATAATTCAATGGAACCCACATGATTTGAACCAACCAGTGATTGCCACTTACCCCATGCGATAATACCTATGGGGTAGGATCTAACCTAACTTTATATATATACAAGTAGGATTTGGCACATTATTTAACATTTTTTTAGCATATTTAATGTTACTTAACTGACATCCACCTTTTGACTTGAAAATGAACCGGAGCGTTGTGCATTCAATAAATTTTTTAGGTGTGAAATAAAAAGACAAGATAAATGTGATAATGTATTAAAGTATATTGATTCAAGGATCATACCTTAACCATGATTCAAACTATTCTTTAATAAGATACCTCCTACAGTAGTTCTAAGAGTGTGTTGAAACACTTAGTTTTAGTGTTAAGCCATTTATACGACAAAAATAATATTAAGAAAAAACTGAAAAATACAAGTAAAGTCAATTGTCCATAATCGTAACTAGATATACACAATTGGACTAGACTACTGAAATACTCAAGAGACCAAGACTAGATATAATTGAGTATCTGACGATTGGAAACCACGACTGAACTTTAACTAGAAGTCATTCTCGACTAGTCAAAGATTCACAACTGGACAGACCACAACTGAAGTAAAGGACAACTAACACACTTCAAGTATATTCAAGACTGTCAGTTAAGTCCACAAACATTCATAGCACATTCAAACTACTTCAGAGTTGGCAGTTAGCTATTTTTGATAAAGCTCTTCGTACAATGTAGACGCTATAAGAGTATCACTGCTCAGAATTATACTATTCATCAAAAAATATCTACATGGACTAACATACAAGGCAACATATATTTTGTGAAGAACATATATTTTTCAAGTCATTTATGACCGTTGCAACCGATGCCTATAAATAGGCATGAAAAATCAGTTGAAGAATCTCCTTGACTCTTGCAATCTTTGAACTATCAAGCATTCAATCGTACATTCAAACTCACAAGTTTTCTTATGCCATCTGATTACACCCAAGTAGCCCCACTCTCAAGTATTCTATCTGATCAAGCAAAGGATCAATTTTTGCTAAGTTTTTCAACTGTAAATATTCATACTTTTCATTTAATCGAGGACTGTGTTTGTGGGGAACTCAGGTTACTAATTTCGTCTTAGGGCAAAGTACAATTAAGTATCATTAATTATACAAGTTAAAGAGAAATCAAACCAAGAACTAATTTGTTTTTTCAGTCAGGATCGATCCTATGAACTCTCAGGATCGATCCTGGAACTTTTATCAAGTTTCTGTCCAGAATCAATTTTGTTCCAGGATCAATCCTACCAACTCACAGGATCGATCCTGTCACGCCTGGTTCCAAAAAAACATTTCAGAATGCTTCTGGTGCTATCAAAACTCATTTCAAACACTCCAAAGCAAGTATATAAACATGGATATACATTTGTAAGCAAGCATACATGAGCCCAAAACGTAATACATCCATCTCCTTAGTTAAAACATGAAAGAACTATTCAATACAAGATCAAGTAATATCGATTCTAAACATGTTTAACAACCTCTAAAGACAACAACTTTATCTAAACCTGAGTCACCACATGCTACATCTCTTTCTCAAGCCACCCAAGTTCTCCCTGGCTAGTTTTTGCCCCACCTGTTGCTATGCACACATACAAAACAGGACAACAGCCGGATAACATCCGGTGAGAATATAATTTCCTGTATAATCGACATATAAAAGCATTAAATAAATCATATCAACTCTAATCATAATCGACTCAACCATAGAGTAAATAACGCATATATCAACTTGAAACATATCAATCAAAACTTCAAATCATACTTCAAATCAAAAGATTTATATAGCGCGCTATCAAGAATTTATTCATCTCAAATCATTGCCATCAAGATTCGTATCCGATCTTGACATGGATATCCATCTATCGTAGTCCCATCAGACTCGAAAATAAGGTTCATCAAACCTTGGCATTAGAATCAATTCAAACATCATATCATATCAAAATCGAAATCAAAGATCCACTACTTGCGATGGATCGACAATAACATCATCAAGTTCTAACTCAAGAACAAATAATAGTCAAGTATGTGATTTAGCGGGACAACTCAAGAAGCATCATTCTTGAGTTCCAAATCCTTGGCTCTCGATATCGTCTTATACCTGTCAATCTCGATTCTTGAGGTGCTCCAAATCTGGACACTACCAGAAGAATAAATATAAAAATTCCGCTCAAGCTCAACTAAATCTTCAAGGCACAATTAGTTGCAATCTTGATCCCGGTTCGAAGTCTAGAATCCCGAGCTTGATATCCTTTCATTCAAATCTGAATTCATATCAATATAGCTAAGAAACATCAGCAAGGATTCATATCGTTTTCAACTCAATCATAAAACTCGAAATTGAATCCATTCTTGAACCGGTACTCAAAACTCTATTATAACAATCCTTCAATCTTCTTTAATTCAAATCCACTATATATCAGCAGATCTAACATCATATAGTCAACATAATCAAATGTTCAGAAGTCTAACATATGCTGAACATTCACAACAATCTTACTCGACATAATCTTTATATCTTTTCGTCTTCAAGTTTCTGATCAATTCTGTAAAATTATGTTAAAATTATTATCGCCCTAAGTATGATATTGAGTTGAGATCATTGATAGGATGATGGTTATGCTGTTAGAATTACCGGTTTTGAATCGTTACGTCGCCGGTTTGAGTTTTGATAGATTGAGCTCCGTAGGAGCCTTTCCAAATGATGTGCTCCAGAGATGAAATGTTAGGACTGGTTCTCCGAGATGAGCTCCGGAGAAGCCTTTCCAAAAGATGTGCTCATAAAGATGGTTGCCCCAAATACATATATTTCATCACCCATAAATTTCAAGTTTTTACTACGTGTTCATGTTAGAGTTTATTGCACCAAACCCCCTGTGAATATTGAAAATGCACACTTCTCCTATGTGAAATTTTAATAGGCATCCCAGCCCTTAACCTTTTGTAATAGTTGCACGTTTAACCCTTGCCACGACGATTTTGTTAAACATGAGTTGTTTTTTGCGCCAAAATAACCATTTTTATAATATTAGAATTATGATACAAAAATGATCTTTTATTATTGTAATAATTTCATATCTACTCATATACATCATCCACATCAAAATAAATAATTTTTATTCACAAATACGCGTGATGTATTTGAGTAAATATGAAAAATACTACGATAAAAAGACATTTTCGTACTAATAGATTGAAGAATTCAGAACCGAGATATTCGAAGGTATAATGTCGACATCGCAAGTTAGGGACTTTGAAACTCAAAGAACGACTATTCTTGAGTTGGCCCGCAAGACGACATCGCAAGTTAGGAACTTTGAAACTCAAAGAACGACTATTCTTGAGTTGGCCCGCAAAAACCACATACTTGATATGTTTTGATTTATGTTTGATGTTGTCGATCCATCTCAGGTAGTGGATCTTTAAGTTTGAGTCGATATGATAGTATATTGAACTGATTCTATGCCAAGGTTGCGGTTAACCTTATTTTCTAGCCCAGAATGGCTACGATAGATGGATATCCATGTCAAGATCATTTATGAATCTTGATGGCCTCGAAGTTATATGAATCAGTTCTTATGCGAAGCGTTAATTTACTCTATTTTTTGAGTCGAGTTTAAATAGAGTCGATATGATTTATTTAACGCTTTCTATATGTTGGTTATACTGAGATTGATTTCTCACCGGAGTTTATCCGGTTGTTTTCTTGTTTTGTATGTGTGCATGACAACAGATGGGGCATGAGCTAGTCAATGACGACGATAGTAGCTCATGAGTAAAGATTAGATGTGGACTCGGGTTGTTTCTAGCTGAATCAAGGTGTTTAAGTTCTAGCATGAATGTTGGAAAAACTTGAAGTAGTTGGTGTTGAGTTGTGAGTGAACAACATATGTAAATTGTAACTTTTGCTAGACTTTAATCTTCTAGTTGATGTATCGATTTCCTTATGAACATGTTTAGATCTTGTTATATGTTAATCTACAGGTTCTAGACTTGAATTTGATGGATTGGAATTGATTGAAAGGATCAAAGTTGCTAACAAAAGAACAGAGCAGGATTTCTACCCAGGATGCGCCCGCGCGGCATAAAACTTCCGGCCGCGCGCAGCCTGGTGCTCAGCCTACTGTTTTGGAAAAAAACAGGGGCGCCCGCGCGACAGTTTTTGACTGCCCGCGCGCACCCCTTTTTGAAAAAAAAATATAATTCTTGATCCTTATTCTTTCCTTATTATATTAATGATGCTTATTCATTAATTGCCCCTTATGATTTGAGATTAGCAACCCGAGGCCCCACAAGGATGATGCGATCATGAATGGTTCGCATGTTGGTCAAGTGGCTAAGGATCCGTTGGAAATGCCAAGAGTACCGGTTACGAGAGGCCGAGCTCAGAAATTCAAGGAAGCACTTCAATCCTTGATGATGAAGTTTCAAAAGGGCATTGGATTTATTGATATTCAATTTGGAGATTGTTATAATATTATTGAGGTCAATGGAGGTCAAGAAAGTGAAGAAATTGAAGACCAAGTTCGAAGCTGCGGCGCGCCCGCGCCTAATTCTTTGCGCGCCCACGCCTTATTGAGCGAACCCCACGCGCGCCCGCGCGTACGAGGCCTGAATTGACGAAAAATCGGCGAGACTTCAGCGCGCCCGCGCCTTCATCCTGCGTGCCCATGCCACTCCTGCGCAGCTTCAACGCACCCGCGTCGTCTTACAAAGTGCCCGCGCGAGGGACTTTTACACACACCGAAGGTGTTTGTGTGTGAGCGGGATATTGATCTTAATTTTGATATTTTGAGTTATTTTGAGTATTTTATTCCTACTAGAAAACTTTTAGGAGATATCTTTCATATCGTTAGACAATATTTTGCATTATCTTTTATTTTTTTATTGTAAACTATAAATACTTTGTTTATTTTCATTAATAATAATTCAGATTCAGTTTATACACAAATTATTAAAATTCTCTCTAGAATTTTATTCAAAGCTTTGATTTGGCTCTTCAAATCAAACTTTTTCCAGTTTAATTACTTGGAAGCGTTTGTCGATTGATTTCTCACTGAAGATTATCAGATACAAGTTATCTGAAGGTTTTCTTTGGTTTCGATTGTCGTGATTTCTGTTGTTATTCGTTCCGTCGATTAAAGGTGGAAATCCAAAATCTTATCAATTTTACTTGTTTCAAATATTGGGCAAAACTTTGGATCTTTTATTTATTGATTAGAGGGTGCGATTAAAATTGTAATCGTGTTTGCTAATCTTGCACATCAAGATTCATATCAGAGTCTAACTTGAAGTGGAGCAAACGATCGGGGCGGCGGGAGATGCATGAGCACTATGTTTATGAACAGTTTTATTGTGCACAATTGCTTTTATTTTAGAGGAAGGAAAACAAGATTATTTATGTTTAAATGTTGGTTGATGACATTGATGTTTAGAGTAATCCATTAAATTGTTGGTGCACATTTTAACTCTTTTAAATAAAGATTTTTATTTCCGCAAAAAAATTTCCCAAACTTTTAAGAATATATGTTCAGTAGCATTCCGAGTTTTGGGACGTTACAGTATGTCATCAGTGACGGACTGATCACTATTACAAAATCAAACATAGATGTTTTCATAAGTAGTGGTGCTCTTCAAATGATTGAGAAATATAGGAGCAAATGAACCACTGAAGATGAAAAAATCCAACCTTGATATTGTTGCAAAGGATATTCTCTATAAGTCCCTTGACAAAAACACATTTAGCAAGATCAAGATGTGTAAGACAGCAAAGGAGATATGGGAGAAGCTGATTCAGTTGTGTGAGGGCAATGAACAAGAAAAAGAGAACAAGATGTATGTGGCTACTAAAAAATTTGATAATATCAAAATAAAGACTGGAAAAACAATGACTAAGTTCGATGAGCGTGTTAGAAGCATAGTCATTGAATTGAATGGACTGGGACAAGTCTAATCCAACCGTGAAGTAGTGCTGAAAGTAATGATAGGTCATCCTAAGGAGTGGGATGTGAAAACAATAGTAATGCGTGAATCTAAGGACCTCAACAAGCTAGAATTTGATGACATCTTTGCAGATATCAAGGCATATGAACTTGAACTCCAGAAAAGGGAGAATGATCAATCGAGCCCCTAGTTGACTAAGGCTGTAGTAACCCGATTCCAAAAATAAAGTATTAACTGTATAATCATGTTTAAAATAGTCAAAAAGTGATTAAGGAATTCTTGGATGAGATTAATAATTATAAAGTCGGATTCAGGACATTCGGAAATGGTCCGGAGGGTTCCAAGTGTTGTAGCAGTTTGGAAGGTTCGAACATGAACAAGGTATTTACGGAAGTTCCAATCCCTTTGGAAGCAAGAATTGGAGTTTGGAAGCTCCGATCCTGAGTTCGTAAGATCCGAACATCCCCGACAGTTAGAGATGGGGTTTTTTATTGGAGACTTGAATTGATCGGACAGGGTGGAGTTCGGAAGCTCCGATCTCTACCGTTTTAGAAATAAACTTTATGAGAATGGTACTATCACTAGAAATAAATCTAGACTTGTAGTTAAGGGTTATAATCAAGAAGAAGACATTGATTATGATAAGACTTATGCGTCTGTTGCTATACTAGAATTCATTCGCATGCTACTTGCTTTTGCTTGTTCTAGAAACTTTAAGTTATTTCAAATGGATGTGAAGAGTGCATTCTTGAATGGTGATTTGAAATAAGAAGTTTATGTTGATCAACCATCTGGATTTATTGATCCCCATTTCCCTGATCATGTTTACAAACTTGATAAAGCCTTGTATGGATTGAAACAAGATCATCAAGCTTGGAATGAAAAACTTTCTTCGTTTCTTATCTCTATTGGTTTTTCTAGAGGTGTTGTTGATATTACATTGTTTACCTTGACTAAAAATGATGAGTTATTGATTGTGCAAATTTATTTGGATGATATCATTTTTTGTTCTACTAATGAAACTTATGCAGGACCACTTTGAGATGAGCATGATGGGAAAACTTAATTATTTCCTCTGTTTACAAATCAAGCAATGAAAAATGGGTTCTTTATCAACCAAGTAAAATATATTAAGGAGATTCTCAAGAAGTTTGGCATGGAGAACTTCATCTACACCTATGAGCACATCGCTCAGACTCAACAAGGATGAAAATGGTAAAACTGTAAATCAACAATCTTTTCGTAGTATGATTGGCTCCCTACTTTATGCAACTGTTAGTAGACCTGTAGTGACCCGTAACCAAATAAGGTGATTAAGGTACTAATCAACATTATTAAGCAACTATTGTAAGGGAGGATCGGAAGCTCCGATGGGTAGATCGGATGCTTTGAACCGATTGGAGGCTCTGTCAGCAGGATAGGACGCTCCGATCTAGCTAGGTCTTATGTCATCATCAACGTCAGCAAGCTGACGTCATTGCTTGAGTCATGGATGGGACATCGGATGATCCGGTAGGCAATCGAACGCTCCATTTGCGATCGAATGGTCCAATCTCCATCTATAAATAGGGGTGCCGAGGCCTCATTTGAAATGCACCAAATTCCTCTCTTCTCTATAGCTTCTAGCTTTCTTAGTCATATCTAGGGAGTTCTAGGCATCCTATTGGGAATCCGGCAGTAGCGGAGTGATCCCGGCTTTGTAGTGGAGCTGTGCCTAAGTTTTGAGGCAATCGACAGCAAAAGGCTGACGATGGATGCAGGTATAGCTTTGGCTTCCTAAAAATATTTAGGAGTATGAAATAGCTTAATTAAGGCTTTTAGAGCTTAATAATGATGCATGTGTATTTGCATTGTTTCCACAGTATAGTGGAATTGTAGGCGTGGGATCTAGATCAATGGTGCTAGGATTTGCATGCAGTGTTAGAGGTATGAATGTACTGACCGAGATAGCCGAAATGATATATATGATTGTATGTTGCATGAGTATGTGCTATGTGTTTTTCCATATTTTACGGTTTTAACACATGTATGTTTTTACACTGGACTGCATCAGGTATGATGTGAGTCATGACAGTTTCCATTGGTGAATAGTTACTCCTTATGGATTCGTGTCTGGGCAGGCTCGGCCCCTAGTTTTTCTATCACTAGGAGCAAACACGACGGTGGAGTAGACGTTATAGTTGATAGGGGAATACACGAGTACCCCGCGGAGTCGCTCTCTTAGCATGATACTGTGTATTCATGGCGCCCTGAGTAGACGATTTTTACCAAGTATTCTGGTGTTCTTGGGATACCTTGTGGAGGGGCAGGTTTGAGGCTGGACGGTCCAAGTGATTCGCAACAGGGTTGAGGTCGGTGCCTGTTGCAGCGAGAGTTTAGTGGTAGGGCTTGTTACCCTAAGACTTTCGATTTGGTTGTGTAAGAGTATTATACATTTTTTTGTCGTCAGTTGTATTCTGCCGATTGGATTTGTTGTATTTAAATTATCCTCTCTTTATGCTTTAAGTATTTATTGCATGCGCGATTAACTCTGATTAGGTAGTAGATTCGGGTAGGGTCGCTACAAGACCTGACATTATGTTTAGTGTTTGCTTGTGTGCACAATTTCAATCATGTCCAAAGGAATCACATTTGTTTGCCTTAAAACGCATTTTAAAATATCTTTCATATACTCCAAATATCGGCTTATGGTATTTCAAAAATTTCTTTTTCGATTTAAAAGCTTAATGTGATGCCGACTTTGGAGGATATAAGGTGGATAGAAAGAGCACTAGTGGAACTTGTTTTTTTTTTTTTGGAAAACTGTTTAGTATCTTGATTTTCAAATAAACAAAATTGTGTTGTGTTGCCAATGACCGAAGCCGAATACATGGCTACCGGTAGTTGTTGTGCGCAAATTCTTTGGATGAAGCATCAATTGCTTGACTATGGTGTATCGTTTTCTAAAATTCCTATTTTCTGTGATAACACTCGCCATATGTCTTACAAAAAATCTGATTCAACATTTTCCCACCAAACATATTGATATTCGACATAATTTTATTCGTGATCAAATCGAAAGAAATGAAGTTGAGATTCAATATGTTGACACCAAAAATTAGCTTGTTGATATTTTTATAAAACCATTAGATGAAAATACTTTTATTCGTTTGCGTGGTGAACTTGGCATGATTGAGTTGTAATCACATTTAAACTCAAAATAAATTTAATGTCAAATTAAGGGAGAGATTAATAATAATTTTTGAGCAAATTAATATTGGATAATACAAATTAATTGTATTTATTCAAAATTATAAGCTCACATTTTATGTGAATTAATTGTTTAGGGCTTAATTGCAATATCTAAAAACTTTAAGAGTCAAAATCTGAAAATTTCATTTGGACAAAATCGGAGCGTCTGGTGCCTCATCGGATCGTTCGATCACATACCGCCTCTTTTAATTCAAAATTTTGAATTATCCCGCTATTATACCTCAACGAAGCGTTCGATTATCATCAGATCGTCCGATGGTCTCTATCCTGCATATATTTAATATTCAAAATCAATTGTTGCTCAAAATTTCCCGCCTAGGGCAACCCGGAGCATTCGGTGACTGCAACGGACCGTCTGTTCGTATTTTTTCCATAAATATGATGCAACCCCTTAATTTTTTTCACACCAAAATCAACTTCTTTCCTTCTTTTGTCTCGAAAAATAATCTCTAAAATGTCTCCCAAGCGTAGACGCAACCAAGCCCGGTCTAGTCGTCGCACCCAAATAGTCGCTCACACCCATGATGTAGCGACCCAAACCGGATCCACTACCTAATCAGAGTTTAGGAGCATAATTAAACATGCATTAAATAAATCGCTGCAGAAGACTTAAATTAAAACAGACCGGCAGAATACAACCGGATAAATAAATTCGATTTATACAACCCAATCGAAATAAATAACCCTAAAGGCAAAACCTACAGCTAAATCCTGCTGTCTTCACTGGTCATTGGCTACTCCAAGATCCTGGTGCCCAACCATGCACCTACAACTGCCCCGTCGAATGGGGTGTCCAGACATACAGAAACACTGGATGTGAGCTCTAAGCTCAATACGAAAGCAATGATATATATTTTATATGCAACACATAAATGACTTTAATATCAGGGTTAAATCACTTTCTCTGGGCGCCTGGAATACACAGTACCGGGCTAGAGAACGACTCCGCGTGGTACTCGTATATTCCCAAGACACAAATCCTCAGGAAGAATCGCCTCGACTGATGGAAACTATCATGACTCACATCATCACGATGCAGTCTCCGTAAAAACATATGCATGTGCTAAAGCCGTAAAACATGGTAAAACATATAGCACATACTCATGCAACACATATAATATATATCATGCTGGTCATCTCAGTCAGTACTTACGTACCTTACTACAGGCAAATCCTAGCAGTCCCACTCTAGGTTCCAAGCCTATCATCAACTCTACAGTGCAAATATCTATGCATCATTCAATAAGCTCTAAAAGCTTTAACTAAGCTATTGCATACTCCTAAATAATTTAAGGAAACCATAGCTATACCTGCGTCCGTCGTCAGCCCACTAATGGCGACTATCCCGCAACTAGGGCACACCCCTGCTGCAGCTCCACAGCTTCGAGCACTGCTCCGCTACATGAGCACTGCCCCGCTACTATGTCAGACACTGTCTGACTATACTAAAGTATATTTCCTACTCCAACTCTAAAATAAGAGTACCCAAAGCCCAAAATAGAGCTACTAGGGCGAAGGAGAGGAATTCGGAATTGGCAAGAAATGAGGAGCTCGGACCCTATATTTATAGACGTCGATCGGAAGTTCCGTTCCTCGATCAGACGTTCCGTTTCGGCAGATCGGAAGCTCCATTTCTCGATCGGACGCTCCGTTCGCCACGTGTCAATTCGGTCCACATGCAACCACACACCTGTCACCGACAGTCATTGGAAGCTCCGTTCTTGGTCGGTCGTTCCGATCGTCGATCGGACGCTCCGATCCTAGATCGTTGCTTCCAATCCCACTCGAGTCTTGGAACCGTCTAAACCAATTTCGAGTGTCCTGGATCCATTTTTGGAGTCCATTAATCCTTTTGTAGTTTCCTTAATCACGTTTTACTTAATCCAAACATGATTACTTGATTAATTACTCATTAATCATTAATTACGGATACGGGTCACTACATTCTTCCCCCCTTAAAAGATTTCGTTCTCGAAATCTAAGGTAAAACCTCGAGAACATGTAAAAGACCCTTGCTTGAGTGTCTGGTCAAAAATAGCTTTCGACATACTCAGACTCTTGTCGAATTATATGAAAACTGTATAAATGCTAAATCACAATAGCATTCTCCGAGCTGGAAACCACTGCATTACTTGATGACAATTAACCTCGCTTGACACTAACGTACCACAGCACTGATACGTCCTTCGTCACAATCACGATCTTACTGATCACGAAGCATACAACAATCCACTGGTCACCAAAAGTCCTCAGTGCCCAACACCTCTAGTGAGGAAACACTAATCCCAACACTGTGCTGACACAACAAAGCTCTAATTCTCTTCAAGAGAATCTAAATGACACAGGGTTATACTGCAACATAACTGCTTAACATGATTCCATAGACTGATTATCCTTCCCATGCCTCACCAAAGCAAAACAGCTTCCCAAGGGCAACACTGGGAACTCAGACCATCCAGTCTAGTACAAATCACAGTTCATATTTCTTAGTATAACCCAGCCATAGGTTATTCACCCAAGAATTCCCAATCAATAGACATTCTCCCGATAGTTATACTTACTCGCAATCACTGTATACAAATCAAGACTAAGGAAAGCTCCCACCAATATGTTCGACTGGGACATTCCACAGTACACAGACAGGAAACGCTTCCTATACCGTCTCAAAACTCAACAGTTGCAAGCGTCTGGTATAACTCAACTCGGAGTCTCTGATGAAGCCATCATCGCATACCAACCTCCCAAGGTTAATCACACTGATCCTGGGACTAAATCCCAACGGATTCTCAATAGTCAAATAGCTTCCCTTGCTGAACTCATCAGTCTCAGCAAATGAAAAGACTAATTCGTCGATTCCCTAGCCGATCCTGGGAAACACTTGTCCTCTAATAGCTGGTCACACAACGCTTCTGACTGTCGTCATAGCTGGAATGTAAAATCTCTGACAAACGGTCAGCACGGATGTGATTTACTGACTGGAAAGAACAAAGTTGCTGCATCGCTGTCTTGCGAAGTCTTCAATTCCCACAACAATCTTGTTGACCACTAAGCCGATCAATGACTGCTTCGATCATTTCCATGATCTCACGCACCACATGCTAAAATTTAGTGACACCCCTTGCTGGATCTCGAAAATAGACCCCAGCTAATGTCACACCTCGCGATCATACAACTGATGTCCATATGAGTATCCAATCCTCGTTGGATCCCAAACTCCAATGGTACACTTTAAGACATCATCACAAAAGTACTATCCTGGAAGTTACCAATTCCTTTACTTGTGTCTCCTGTCAAGTTAACCCTTAACATGACCCTTCAAGTCAATTGAAACTCTTTGGTGAATTCATCTCCGGCCACCTAGAGATTTCAAAGCACCACCTGCTCCGAGACTATATCAAGTACTCATCTCTTAAGCATTTCTTGATTGCTACATCCAAATCATCACCGATTGGACTTACTAATCAACCTCGTCGATTTACTGATTGATACTCACATTTATCAAATCAGATAACCACTGATCGTCAACACCTAAGTGGCTCAATCAATTACTCTTGACTCGACTGTCCCAAGTCTACTATTCCAAGCATTGGATTACACAAAAACTCTCTGGTTACAACAAACCTGCGCTTGGTACCGAGACATAGCTATTAGTAATCCAATGACACAATCTCGTGTCTTATTACTAACAGCTATCTCGTATACTGACTTAATTAATCTAACTCTGACAAAGTTAATCATTAACCACTAGTAGTCATTAGCACAAATCCTGTGCCGTCTCATCACTACTACTCGTTGTCTTGTTCACTCGAGGTGAACATCAAGACAAACTAAGTCCAAGAAGCATAACTAACGAATACCAAAGATTTCCACAATCTTCGAATGCACTCCTGATCATATTCCTTGCTAAGACTGTACGACAATTCAAGACTTAGGGTATCTTACCTCGATAACCCACCTGGACAACCACCAAGGCTTCACGGGTATAGGCCATGCTTCCCTCAGATCTCAATAATCCTTGTACAATACTTATCATATGATCCGACACTTGATGAAATCAATCATCATGAAGTAATTCTTGTATTCGAGTCGAAGTCTCAAAACCGCATCCCATCCTGGATCTCGGATAATTCCTATCTCAAGGAAACTTTATCCACAACTCTGATGACAACCACAAGTCATTGTTGGTAGAATTCCATCCACCTACTAGATCCACACGTCTAGCAGTAATCATCGGTCAAAAATTAAATCTATCTGCTCAGAGCACACACTTGTCAAGGAAATCCCTCCAAGACTGGTTCCCACAGCAGAACACTATCACTGATATCTCTGACACATCAAACGATATCGAACCATCAATATCAAACCTGTGATATCTAATCCAAGGTCATACCCTGTCGTGACTGTCACCAAATCCCTAGACTGAGTAGCCTTCCCACTGCCGTCTCCTGAAGCACAAGGGCTCCCAGGTAACCTCTGAAGTAAAAAGACTCCCAGAGTAACACTAGCATAGGGTCGCGCCCCATCACGTCTAGTCATGGTCATAGTCCACAACTCTTGGTATATACTCGACCTGTCATCCTGATGAAATCCCATCATCACAAGTCTCAATCTAACAAAGGTCAAATAGTACACTGTTCCAAGAAACAATCTAGAACAAAGCCCAAATATTTTAAACCGAACAATATGCCTAATGCCTCTAGATGAGTCCACCCATCGCTGGCACTATCTTAGTCCACTGACTAACTAGGTTAATCCTAGGAAAACACCTAGACTACTCGCAAGTCAACAATCACCGTTGGCCCTACTCAAATCCCATGAGTCACCACAGTTGAACACTAATCAACTAGGATCAATGCTAAACTTAGCAAAAACACGCAATCATCCACGAATTGCTAAATTAATAAAACATGTATCATTGCTTCAAGTTATGTACAATTTCTTGATTACAATCCCTATGTAATACAATTACAGTATTCCAAAAATAAAAAATGTACAATCAATAACTTGAATGATACAACCGAGTCTGATGATTTATTACAACTGAAACACTGTTTACAACTACAACAATACAGTTTTTAAATCATCGTACTAGTCTTCGTTCCTTGAGCATGAAGCTTCTAATCGACACACGCATCGATACAAGCATACTCCCGTCCAAGTCTCTCTACATGTCCTCCCGCAAAGAACTCCGGAGAAATGGCACGTGATAGCTAACCAGCTATGCTCTGTGTCAGTGCATGTCAATCGACCTCTTATGCTCACGATCTACCGTCAGCTTTCTTCTTGTAACTAAATCATGCTTTTGACCATGAAGTTTCCCGTACGCATACCAAAAGTATCGATACACGCACACCGGCAAAACCATGTTCTGCATAATTTTAAATGACAATCTCTCTAACTACGAGTGGAGAATCTCTTCGAACTGGAACCACATGGGTTATTACACACCATTCGTTCCAAAAAGCCCTCAGAGATATCTGACATGATATTCTCTTTCTTCTCTCCCAGTCTTTTCCTGCTGGAATCCATATGTTCTTCGATCAGCATCCCAATGCATCAAATGATGAACTGTAGTCAGCACATTCATGCTACTACCTGTGTTCTCATCACTGTTTCCTTCCTTATAATGAAAACTCCTGCCGCAGACCTTGGCAATGAAGAAAATTATCCTTAGGTCTCACCAATCCTACAAGGATAACCCAAAGTCTTAGTACTATATCCCAAGTCTCTTGCATGTATATGCTCTGATACCAATAAATGTAGCGACCCAAACCGGATCCACTACCTAATCAGAGTTTAGGAGCATAATTAAACATGCATTAAATAAATCGCTGCGGAAGACTTAAATTAAAACAGACCGGCAGAATACAACCGGATAAATAAATTCGATTTATACAACCCAATCAAAATAAATAACCCTAAAGGCAAAACCTACAGCTAAATCCTGCTGTCTTCACTAGTCACTGGCTACTCCAAGCTCCTGGTGCCCAACCATGCACCTACAACTGCCCCGTCGAATGGGGTGTCCAGACATACAGAAACACTGGACGTGAGCTCTAAGCTCAATACGAAAGCAATGATATATATTTTATATGCAACACATAAATGAATTTAATATCAGGGTTAAATCACTTTCTCTGGGCGCCTGGAATACACAGTACCGGGCTAGAGAGCGACTCCGCGTGGTACTCGTATATTCCCAAGACACGAATCCTTAGGAAGAATCGCCTCGACTGATGGAAACTGTCATGACTCACATCATCCCGATGCAGTCTCCGTAAAAACATATGCATGTGCTAAAGCCGTAAAACATGGTAAAACATATAGCACATACTCATGCAACACATATAATATATATCATGCTGGTCATCTCAGTCAGTACTTACGTACCTTACTACAGGCAAATCCTAGCAGTCCCACTCTAGGTTCCAAGCCTATCATCAACTCTACAGTGCAAATATCCATGCATCATTCAATAAGCTCTAAAAGCCTTAACTAAGCTATTGCATACTCCTAAATAATTTAAGGAGACCATAGCTATACCTTCGTCCGTCGTCAGCCCACTGATGGCGACTATCCCGCAACTTGGGCACACCCCTGCTGCAGCTCCACAGCTTCGAGCACTGCTCCGCTACACGAGCACTGCCCCACTACTATGTCAGACACTGTATGACTATACTAAAGTATATTTCCTACTCCAACTCTAAAATAAGAGTACCCAAAGCCCAAAATAGAGCTACTAGGGCGAAGGAGAGGAATTCGGAATTGGCAAGAAATGAGGAGCTCGGACCCTATATTTATAGACGTCGATCGGAAGTTCCGTTCCTCTATCGGACGTTCCGTTCCGGCAGATCGGAAGCTCCGTTTCTCGATCGGATGCTCCGTTCGCCACGTGTCAATTCGGTCCACATGCAACCACACACCTGTCACCGACAGTCATCGGAAGCTCCGTTCTTGGTCGGTCGTTCCGATCGTCGATCGGACGCTTCGATCCTAGATCGTTGCTTCCGATCCCACTCGAGTCTTGGAACCCTCTAAACCAATTTCGAGTGTCCTGGATCCATTTTTGGAGTCCATTAATCCTTTTGTAGTTTCCTTAATCACGTTTTACTTAATCCAAACATGATTACTTGATTAATTCCTAACCTACCACCAGATTCTAGACCCGTTCCCGATGATTATCTTTCTCGACCTATTCTTCCGGGTCGTATACCTAGAGCAATCCCATCTCCAAGTGTTGAATTTCATTGATTTTCAACATTGGAATTCTTTTTTCCAGCCTTCCGTTCCATACCTTATTTTTCCCTCTCTTATCTACAAATTCTATGCCAATTTTGAACTTGAACTGGGCAACAACGAAATTCATGTTGCCATAGTTGTTCAAAACCGACACATACGATTTTCTTCTGCTGACATCTCTGCTTGGTTCGACCTTCCTAGGGAAGGACCAAGTCTTTTCTTTTCTCTGCGATGGCCGGAAGACGATCCTTTTTTTATCGGATTAAAGCACTTTCCACTATTCTCGGTCGTCCATCCACTACTGTTGATGATCGTTCTATTCTAAAAATGTTTTCTCTTGATTTTCAAATAATCCAAAAACTTATCACTACTTCTATCATTCCTCGCAGTAGAGACACATCCACTTGCAAATGTTTAGATCTTTATCTACTTTATCACATCATCTCTTCCCTTTCCTTCAACCTTCCGCGCTTTGTTATGCAGGTCATGCATAACATTGCCAAATCTTCAAAACAAGTCACTCTTTCTTTTGACCGATTTATCAATCATATTTTAACTCGTTTTGATGTTTCTTTTGATGACTTGGAAAGTAAACCCATCTCCACTGCTCATACTTTTGATCATGCCTCCATTATTAAAATGGATTTGTCATGAAATATAGTATTCTCCCGATGGGTGCATGATCCAAGTCATGTTTTTTCTCGTTTTCATCCAGTTACTCATTTTCACATTGCTTTTTCATACCTTCATCTGTCGGTTCAAGAGCAGGGATTTCCTAGTGGTTATACTAACCCTGATATTCCCTCCTCTTCTACTATTCCTTCATCTTCTACTCCTATGTTTGATTTTAGCGATCTTCCTTTCACTCCTCTAAAGGTTCCTCCAACTCCAGCAGACCCTTTCGGTTTTTGGAGTATTTCCATCATTTGGAGCTGAACATGGATCGCAATTTTGCATCTATCAATACATCCATTGCGAGGTTGTCGACTCAAATGAATGAAAACATTTAGGTCTCTGAACAACAGACTTGACAACTTAGAAACTCGCTTCGATGATGAGGATGACTCTTAGTTTTTTTTATTTATTGTCTTTAAATTTCTATTGTAATTCAAGTTTATTAATGAAATCTTTATTTAAATTATGTTGTTTATTTTTATAGTTTTTGATTATCGCAAAAAAAGAGAGAATAAAATTGGTTAAATGATAAACAATAATTTGTTAACAAAATTGTTTATTAACTTATTGTTTAACTTAGGGGGAGTTTCAATATGCTTTTATCAGTTTTTTATTTAATCTTTGCATATTTATTTCTCCTATTTAACCAAGTTTTGTAATTATCAAAAAGGGAGAGATTATTACGCATTAAATGCATATAAATATCGTAAATGAAATTAATGTTTTTAATGAGATAACTTATATTGTTTTGATAATTATAAAACTAGGTTAATTGCTACTAATGATTTAATGTGAGAAAATTGCAGATATTAATTTTTCATGTTTGAAACTCTAAGATCAAAACTCGTGCAACAAAATTGAAAGAAAAAATTTGAAGCAAGAAATTTTCGTACTGCCAGGATCGGATGCTCTGATTGATGATCGGACAGTCCAATGAATTTATGCATTGTTTATTGATTGGACACCAGTTCGGGAGGCACGATGTGGACCGTCCCTCCGAACAGTGCTAATGCAAAAAAATGTTTACTTTTGAAGACTGAAGAACGAACACTCCGATGGCATAACGGACGGTCCGATCTCACCCGATTCAACACTATAAATTGAGGCATTCTGAGGTCATTTCAAACACAACTCACTCAACTATTCTCTCATCCTTTCAAGCACCATTTGAGCGATTATTCAAGCATTCCAAGCCCATTTCAGAGTCTCTCAATATATATTTGTGTATCGAGTTGTATAAGTTCTTGAAAATCATAGTTGTGTATACTCGTGTGTGAAGCCGAGTTTATCGAGTTGTTGTGGCTATACTTGGAGCCCTTAAGGCCAAGTGTTTTGATTTGTTGTGAGGCTATCCTTGGTGCCCTCAAGGCCAAGAGAAGCGGTGATCGTGTTGTTGTTGTTGTATCGGCTAACTTGGAGCCACAAAGCCAAGACGAAGTGCTATTGATACGTTGGTTAATCGATCTTAACCAAGAAGATGAGATGTAGACGATTTATCGTCAAACTTTCATAAACATATCCTCTCTTATTTACAGATTTATTTACTTTCTGTCATTTACTTTATTTACTTACTGCATTTGACTGTCCTAAGTCTTCTGCATGTGTTTTAGCAAAATTATTTTAAATTGCTAAAGTTGTCAATTGAACCTAATTCTCACCCCCCCCACCCCATTAGGTTCCAACACAAACGAAGCAACTGGAAAGTTCAAGTGAACGGACATAGGCTTAAAATTTATCGAGGAGACGCGGTGGTCGGTGATTAGATCATCGCAAATTTGCAGGATCCAAATTAAAATGGGAAGAAAAGTTGGGCTATACACAATAAATTTAGTTCTTGCTGAGAGGCAACCAATGTTATTTTACTTGCATTATTTTATTTTTATATTATTTCAGTTTATTTCAGTTCTTTAAGTTAATTTCAGCGATTTGTTGTGGGTGCAGGTAAGTTCCTAACGCTGAGTAAATCATTGATTGAGGAGAAGAGTTTGTGCATTGTTGAGCATCACATCAATCAGGGGAGTCTCTTTAAATATTGCATCTTGTGTGCATGATTGCTTTGTCTGAACAATTTTGGTTGCATGTCATACTTCGGATGTTAAGTTAAATTTTTTGGGGTGTCTTGGGTGTCACATTCGTGTGAAAATAAAAATAAATAGTAGCATGGACCTTTCACGAACCTCGTGGAGAGTTCGACTATTTAATTTGCCCATATGGCTCAAAATGCGAAGGAATGCGGACCGATATATAGACCATTTTCCAGGGTCCGTTCCTATTTTGTGAAAAAAAGGAGCACATACCATGTTCGGACCCTGTCATGGGTCCGGAAAATTAAATCCCTACGAGTGCTCAAAATGCGTAGGCATACGGAGGTGAGCACGAACCCTTTTTCAGGGTCTGTGTCTCTTGTGTGCCAAAATGCGTAGGCAAATGGAGGTGAGAATGGAGCCTTTTCCAGGGTCCATGTCACTTGAGTGTACAAAAAAATACTGGAACGGACCAACGTCCAGAACATGCACGGGGATCGTGCCGCTCGAATCTAGTTTAAAAAACAAGAATAATCGTGTCGGGGATCGGTTAACTCATGCCCGAAAACGCAGCGGAATTTCAAATTTTATAGTAAACACCGAGCACTTGTGTAGCATTCAAAATCATCAAACATCCATGGGGTGTTTTAGAAGATTTTACCTATCAATCTCAAAAGATTTATTTATGGCTCCAACCAAGTTGTGAACTACTTAGCTCTTGAAATGGTAGACACAATCTACAAGCTTCCAAGAGAACACCTTCTTCAAAATAGCTCCTCCTTCGAATAAGGTCCATGACTAGACAATCTAGATCCATTCTAAATATGCACTAGAATATTTAGAGCATTTTTCATTGAGATGTTTCTTGTTTTTTTCTCCCAAAAAATGAAAGACAAAAACTTGGAGAATTTTCAAGGGAACCCACGGCCATGTATGTATATTGTGTGAGGAATATTAATAAGATTAATTAGCAATTAAACCATGCATGGAAAGTGCAAGACTTGCATTAAAAATTGCATCCATTCTTCCAACCCTTCAAATTCCCTCACACATATATTTTATATGTATATATATATATATATATATATATATATATATATATATATATATATATGTCAAACATATATAAATATATATACATGACTTTTGAACTTAATATTTAATTAAATATCAAACTTAAACCCATTTAAGTTTAAATAATTAATTAAATCTAACTTGAACTCATTCAAGTCTACTAGTATATAATTATTCAACACTATATCGATTTGAGCTCTACTAGACTCAATAGCGTTTAATTAATCCAACACTTGAATTAATTTAATTGTTTGTACACTACAAAGTCTACTAATGTTAAATTAATTCAACTCTTGAATTAATTTAATTAAGTTCATAATAATAGTTTAGAAAATCACCATTTTCACAAACTAATTATTTTTCAAGTCAACTTTTAATTTTGGAACACATCACAAATTAAAAGTTACTTTCACATTTATTCTCTATTAGAAGTCATACTTTTAATTTATATTACTTATAAACTCCTTATAAGTTGTTCAACACATTGAACTAATTTTAATCTCAACGGATCTAGAAAGCTAGTACTTGTGGGACCCTCAATGGTTCATTGATACAACTAGCAGTGGGTTCACATCTCCATGTGATTCAGGATCAACAAGTCCCTTATGTGAGCTGAAACGACTCGATCTAATAAAATACTTGAATTTTTTTTATAATAATAATAATAATACATATATGCCCATAAATATATCTATAAAAACGTAAAATTTAACATTTCTAAAAACTTGATATAAATGATGACCAAATATTTAATAAAATTCTCGAATCATGCAGTAATAAATTAATATCTCAACTAACAATCCATAAACCATGCACCTATAATAAAATACTATTTTCAACCATCAAAAACGTGTAACTGCGAAAAACTTGTTTTGAAGTACTAATAAAATATCATGACATAAAATACGGATAGCATCGGTCATGGGTGTCGTTTGCGTGTGAACTCATAGGCCCTCACCGCTGGTCGGAGCAACCGTGTCATCAACTATATCATCATACTCACCTGCACCATATAAGCGTAGTGAGCCTAGATGTCCAACATGTTTTATCTCATAATAACAAGGTTTAAAATTCATACAACCACATAATCATACTAATACATATAATTTACATGAACATGCATGCATGATCTTGAAATTAATGCATCATAAGCATCTGTCATCATCACTCCATACATATAACATAACTAATCATACATAGCATAATTGAGCATGTCATCATCATAAACGGTCTATGGTCATATCCATGAATGTGATTAATAATTATGCCGACTGATCAATCTAAAGAACCAACGTACGTGACGGTGAATAATCACCTCTGTGCTGGTGGTAAACCACCTCTGTGATGGTGGTAAACTACCTCTGTGCTGGTGGAAAAACCACCTCTGTGCTGTCACATCACTTCAATTTCCATCAAAAATATTTTTCATGCTCAATTCTCAATCATAAACACATCATAAAAATAATTCATGTATGCATGCACTTCAAATATGTTTGTAATATATATTTAATTAATTTCCATAATATATATATTCTTATACTTAAAATAATCTTCATGCATAAAATAAATTAAATATATATTCCGGACTTAGTTATTTTTCATGAAATTGTCCAGACTACTGGTCCCCTAGACTTAAGCCCATAAAATCTAAAACTGACCCATTAACTTAATTTAAGTTCAAACATCATAATTTGACTCAAATAAAATACTTAAACATAATTGGGCCCAAATAAAATATTTAAGCCCAATAATAATCACTGACAAGCCTAAAAATTCACAGACTGGCCCAATAATTCACATGGGCTCCCAAGCCCATGAAAATTATTGGGCTTACATAAATAACTAATTTTAAGGCCTAGTAAAATAATTAAAATCACCATAAAGTCTTTAAAATAATTTAAAGGCCCAAAATATACTTAAACTAATTAATCACTTAAAAATAAAATACCGGAGCCCAACTAACCAAACCCGGACCCGGACCCGAACCCAAAACATCATCCATGACCCGACTAACCCTATGCGGACCCCAAAAACCCGAGCCCAGCCCCTCCAGAAACCCAACAACCAGTTTCCCCCTCTTCACCTTGCTCTCGGCCGTGAGCAGCAAGTCTTTATGGCCTGTTGCCGGCCAGCTCCGGCCATCCCTGGCTGGAGAACCACCTCAACTGGCTAGCCCACTTCGAGACCTTTTCAAAAATCTAAGAACCAACCCAAACCATGCAATATAGGTGGAGAACGAACTCAAACACCAGCCCATATCTGATCTCGGGTGCGCAGGTGAGCGACTCGGCAAAAACCGTTCGTTCTCCCTTATCCGGCCACCTTTTGCCGTCAAACCACTGCTCACTTATATCCAACATCTTGAGGTTTCCAACCAGTCAAAAATCATCCCAAACTGTGGCCTGAGGAAGGAGAACGAAGCCTTCTCCCTCAGAACCAAAATCGGCATGCACCCTTAGCCATCAACTGATATGACTCGACCTGGCCCTCTCTTGGATCAAACCACTAAAGCCAACTGACCCTAGGGACACCTATACACATCTCCAACCAAATAGCAGCAGCCATGTTCAACCCATGCAATAAAAACGTGAGAATAAGATGCAAACAAGCCATATTCATGAGTTTTTCATCCATAAAATAAAGATCTCGCATGAAAATCATATTATCAATGCAAAACGTGATGAAATCAGAGTATGTAGCTTATATGATGTTGAAACAAAAAGAATTCAACATGCCTTTGATAAAGATTTGAATGAAAACCGAGGCCTACGACGCGTGTACGACGCTTCGGGACGAACAGATCACCAAACCGAGTTAAAAACCTTCAAGCTATGGCAATGGAGGCCTTTTTTCTAATGGAGAGTCTGATGAAAAAGATGTAGTTGGCGATTGAGTGTTTTAATCATGAGGTTTGGGTAGAATTTAGGGTGAATATTATTATAAATAAGCTAAGGATAATTAACTAAGTAATACACTAATAAAATATAATTTTAAAAGCTCCTAAATATATTAAAAAATCTGATAATAAAACATAAATCCCGAAATATTATTTTAAGGGATTTTTAAAAGTCTTAAAAAGTCATTAAAATGTCTTATTTTGGAGAAAAATAGGCTAATACATATCTATAAATATTAAAACTATTATTTTCATGAAATTATATCTTAAAATAATATTTTAAGGCCCATAAAAATCTCATAAAATATTTTGGAAGAAAATCAACATCTTTTGTCCACGGTCCCGTCTACGCGATCAAATAAATCATTTACGCAAAAATCTAAAAATTTCATAATTGAGGGTTAAATGCTGAAATAACTTTAAACCATGCATATAATTCACATAAAATCATTTAACCCCAAAAACTAAATTTTTAATAAAATTAATTTCCTAATTATGCATGCGGATTTACGTAGGAAAAATATCGGGTGCTACAATCCTCCTCCCCTTTAATTGAATTTCGTCCTCAAAATTAAATTACTTACCCAAACAACTTTAGGTAGCGAGTTCTCATGTCGGCCTCAGTCTCCTAAGTAGCTTCCTCCTCTTAGTGATTCAGCCACTGGACTTTGACCATCAGAATGACTCGCGTCCTAAGCCTCCGCTCCTCTCAACCCAAAATCTGTACTGGCCTCTCCTTGAATGCTAGATCTGGATTCAACTGTAGAGGCTCATAATCCAGAACATGCGACGGATTCGAGATATACCTCCAAAGCATGGATACATGGAACACGTTGTGCACTGCCGCAAGACCTGGTGGTATCGCCAAACGGTAGGCCAATGTACCAACCCTCTCCAAAATCTCGAATGGACCAATATATCTCAGATTAAGCTTGCCTCCCCTACCAAAGCGCATCACAACCTTCATAGGCGATACTTTTA
Source organism: Henckelia pumila (assembly GCF_033568475.1). NCBI lineage: Eukaryota > Viridiplantae > Streptophyta > Magnoliopsida > Lamiales > Gesneriaceae > Henckelia > Henckelia pumila. The sequence continues at coordinate 142,021,800 of NC_133120.1, forward strand.
GAAACAGATGGTCACCCACAACAAACTCAAGATCTCGTCGTCGCCTGTCAGAAAATTCTTTTGACGACTCTGAGCAGTCCTCATACGATCACGAATCTATGTCACAATATCTGCAGTCTACTGAACTATCTCGGGTCCCAGTAAAACTCTCTCCCCGACTTTATCCCAGTGTACTGGAGATCTACATCTCCTCCCGCATAAGAAGTCATACCTATAGATGCCTGGTAACTGTTATTATAGGTGAACTGCGCTAGCGGTAATCTCAATTTCCAAGAGTCCTGAAAATCGATGACACAAGCCCTCAATAAATCCTCAAGGACTTGAATCACCCTCTCAGACTGACCATCTGTTTGAGGATGAAAAGCGGTGCTGAATAGTAACTTAGTCCCCGAAGCTTTGTGCAGACTTTTCCAAAATGCATATGTGAATCTCGGATCCCTGTCTGACACAATAGACATAGGTATGCCATGCAGTCTTACAATCTCCCTGATATAAAGCTCTGCATACTGAGTCAAAGTGATGACAGTCCTTACTCGTAAGAAATGAGCTGACTTGGTGAGTTGATCAACAATCACCCAAATCGATGTACAACCTCTGGAACTCCTCGAAAGTTCGAACACAAAATCCATCGTGATGTTCTCCCACTTTCATTCCGGAATGAGAAGAGATCTAAGCAAACCTGTTGGACGATGATTCTCTGCTTTGACTTGCTGACAAGTCAAACACTCTGACACAAATCGCCCAATGTCTCTCTTCATTTCAGGCCACTAATACAAATACTGCAAATCTCGATACATCTTTGTACTTTCGGGATGAATGGATTACAAAGATGTGTGAGCCTCTGTCAGGATCTCTGCCCTCAACTGATCGGTGTTTGGTTCCCACATCCGACCTTGGTACCGAACAATACCATCTACGACAGTATAAAGAAGACTGCCCTTAGCCTCGTCCCTCTTCCTCATACGCTGTAACTGCTCATCAGCAGGTTTTCCATCTCTGATCCGATTTCGAAGAGTCGGTTGAACTGTCAATACTGCTAAACTTGGTGCATGCCCGCCCGAGTAGACCTATAACTCAAACCTCTGTATCGCCCTCTAAAGCGGCAACTGCACAGATAAACAAGATACTACCGATATATTCTGACTCAAATCATCGGCCACTACATTAGCCTTACCCCGGATGGTAGCTATTGTCACAATCATAATCCTTCATGAGCTCTAACCATCTGCGTTTCCTCATATTCAACTCCTTCTGAGTTAAAAAGTACTTGAGGATCTTGTGATCGATGAAAATATTACTGATAAGTGCATTTTGTGCACTTAATTTGTATATGATTTTACTTGACTTTTGGGATTTATTGGTAGATATTGCGTGAAATTGTTGTTTTTTTTGTGTTTGTAGAAAGTTATGGACTTTGATGCATTTAAGTGGAATTAAGCCTAAAAGATGGAAGTTTAAAGGGAGAATCAAGAGTTGAAAAAGAGAAGAAAAAGGCTACATTCGAGGTCAAGGCGCGCCCGCGCTGTGTGTGAAGAGTTTTGGAAGAAAATGCGAACTCGAGGTGCGCCCGCGCCGCCTGAAAAATGTTTGAAGAGTGTTTTTCAAAAGAGAGGCGCGCTCGCCCTGCTTCACTGAACGCCTGCGCCGTCGCTGTTCAAAAATTTAAAGTCCGAGTTTTTATGGAAACCTTGGGGTTTTTCTTGGGCTTATCTTGAACGAGTGTTAGGTCATATTTAAGGGATTTTTCGGAGTCTTAGTGGGATCTATCAGCTGCCAATACACACAATATTCTAGAGAGCACTTTTGTGAGATTTTGGGATCGAGAATTGAAGATTTTTTGGAACGAAGACGAAGACTTTTCGACCGGACACGGAAGAAAGACTACGGCTTTGTTATTTCTTCTTATTTTTTTTCTGTTGATTGTTGAATTATGTTTGAGATATTGAACATGATTTGGTTTGTTATGAATTTGAGCATGAACTAAACTTTTCTAGTCAAGAGGTTGATGTAGATTGGTTGAAACATATTTATGAATCTTTTATTTTAACAAATTGATTTTCTATAGATTAATTGTGTTTCTAGAATTGAATGTCTTCTTAATTTACTGGCCATAAATTGAGTTGTTATATTTACTTAGAATCCGGCACTTGGGAGAGGGGATTTTGAGTAGGATCCATAGAAACTACACTATTAATTGTTTATATAGCTCGGAAGAGTATATAACTTTAATATAACCTTTAATAAACATCATTTTACAAATATCACAGCATCTAGATTTTTAATAGGGATATTGAAATCAAACTGTAGTTGATACACTCTATTTATTGCTCGGGAGAGGGGAATATAATAATCTATGTGTTCTTGGTTATTAATTGAAATAAATTCATAAAATATATTATTTAGGATTGAATATTGTCGAGACCAAGTGAAATCAAAACATCTAGACTATTTTTCTCTGATTGATAATTTCTCAAAATTTGTGTGTGTGTGAGCTTGATAATTCTTTACTACTTATTTAAGTTTTCAGCAAATATTCAAAGTTTAATTCTCTAAATAAAATTAAGACTATTTTAATTACAAGTATTGAATATTTTCATATTAATCCTCGTGGGATCGACACTTTACTCATTCTTTACTAAAATTTGACACTCGTACGCTTGCGAGTATTTTTCACAACAATTTTTTGGCACCGTTGCCGGAGAGTAATTTTTTATTTTGTTTAGTCTTGTTACCAATTAGTCTAAGTTTTAATTTAGAGCTTTTATTTATTTTATTTTAAGTACTAATAAATTGTTATGTTCTTAATTGTAGTTTATGCGAAGATCTCAAAGTGCAAATTCTTTACTGTTTGATCCGGAGATCGAGCACACTGCACGTGATTTAAGAAGAATTAGAAGAGAAGAAGTCAATAGATTGGCTGAAGAGAATGTAAATCAAGCTCCCCTGGTGCCAATCAGAGATCACTTCAGGCCAATAATCCAGGCTTACTACTCTGGAATAGCTCGTGAAACTATCAATGCTAATAATTTTGAGCTAAAGCCTGCATTGATTAACATGGTTCAACAGAACCAATTTAATGGGAGCGCCACTGCTGATCCTCACCTACACCTACGCACTTTCTTGGAGATAACTGATACGGTAAAAATTAATGGTGTGTCTGAGGATATTATACGTTTACGCTTGTTTCCTTTTTCTCTCAGGGATCAAGCAAGGAGTTGGTTGCAGTCACTGCCGCTAGGGAGCATTACTACCTGGGAGGGGATGGCAGAAAAATTTCTTGCGAAATATTTTCCACCTGCTAAATCCACTCAATTGAAGATTGAAATCAGCACTTTTCGGCAAATGGAGACTGAACAGCTCTACGAGGCATGGGAAAGGTACAAATATTTACTTAGACGTTTTCCTAACAACAATTTTGCAGATTGGGAACAGATCGAGTGGTTTTACAACGGACTGAATGCACCTATGAGGATGTCTGTGGATTCTGCTGCTGAAGGCACCATTTTTGCTAAGGACCATGTACAGGCCTATGATATGTTGGAGCAGATGACGATCAATAGTTTTCAATGGCCATCTGAGCGTATGGGAGTCAAGAAGCCAGTTGGAGTGTATGCAGTGGATCCTCTAACATCTATCACTGCCCAATTATCTGCACTTACTACACAGGTAGCTGCGTTAAATAAAGTGAGTGTTTCAGAACCAGCAGCAGGTGTTCCGGGTGCAATGGACGAATCTCACTATCATGAACAAGTCCAGTACATCAGTCAAAGAGGTTATGGAGGCTATCGAGGTAACTCTGTCCCTAATACTTACCATCCTAGCTTGCGTAATCATGAAATTTTTCTTATGCTAACAACAAAAATATGTTGAATCCTCATCCGGGGTTCAATAAAAACAAGGATAAGGGTAAGCCTTCTTTGGAAGATGTGGTTAGTACTTTTGTGCAGGAATCTGGTAAAAGGATGGCGAGGACTGAGACTCGCCTAGATAGCTTAGAGACGCACATGGCCAACATGGGTGCTGTGTTGCAATCTGTGGAGTCTAACATTGGGAAGTTGGCGAATGTCTTGAAGGATAACAACAGAGGCCAGTTTCCGAGCTACACTGAGGTAAATCCAAAGGAGCAGTGTAATGCCATAGAGTTGAGGAGTGGGAAAAAAGTTGGAGTCCAGGAACATGCAGCTGATGTAGAGAAAGAGAAGGAGCCTGAACCTGAGCAGAAACCAATGTACAAGCCTCAAATTCCATATCCCCAAAGGTTCAAGAAGAAAGCATTGGATGAGCAGTTCTCCAAATTCTTGGAAATTTTCAAGAAAATTTATATCAACATCCCCTTTGCGGATGCTTTGGAGAAAATGCCGAATTATGCAAAGTTCATCAAGGAGGTGATGTTCAAGAAAAGGAAGTTTCTAGAGAACGAGGTGGTCAATCTAACAGAAGAGTGCAGTGTGGTGCTACAAAAGAAGATGCCACAATAACTTAAGGATCCAGGGAGTTTTACTATTCCTTGTTCTATTGGTGGATCTCATTTTACTACTGCACTATGTGATTTAGGGGCCAGTATTAATTTAATGGCATTATCTATTTAGAGGGACTTGGAGTTGGGAGAGATGAAGTCGACTATGATTTCATTGCAGTTTGCGGATAAAAGCATCACATATCCATTGGGTATTGTTGAAGATGTGCTAGTTAAGGTGGATAAATTCATCTTCCCAACGGATTTTTTGATCTTGGACATTGAAGCGGATCATGGTGCTCCACTGATTTTTGGGAGACCATTCTTGGTCACTGCGGATGCAAAAATTGAAGTGAAGAAGGGTGAATTGTCAATGGGTGTAGAATGCGAATGCGTAATTTACAATTTATTTACGAAAGCACCTAATCCACCCATCGAAGAATTGTGCTTAATTGAACCGGTTGTGAAGTTGGAGAACTGTCAAAGAGCTGATTTTGCGATTGATTCATCGAAGGAGAGAGCACCAATTTTATCAACGAAGAAGGCCACGAAAAATAGAGCAAAATTTAAAAGGTGGTTCGTGGAATTTATTTGGAGAGTGAAAGAAAAGGGGAAGAATTAATACGGGTGAAAGTCGGGCTGATGACTTTAAACCAAGCGCTTTTTGGGAGGCAACCCAAACTTTTTAGTTTCTGTCTTTATTTTTGTTGAATTTTCGTTTTATTTTTGCTTTTCAGTTTTATAATTATATTTTTGTGTGCTTTGGAAGTAATTTGGATATTTTTCTTTGATTTTTTTTCTTCAGGTTTTTGGAGCCCAAGTTCGAGACAAAGGGGCGCCCGCCCCATCTATAGGCACGCCCGCTCCGCCCTTGAATTAAATCCAAGAGTGACATGCGAACTCAAGGCGCGCCCGCCCAACTATTCGGTGCGCCCGCTCCACCACTGCAGCATTCTAGCAATTTTTTTCGAACTCGAGGCGTGCCCGCCCTGCATCGATGCGCGCCCGCCCGCCACTGAGTAATATTCTTATACTACGAGTCGAACAAAAGGCGCGCCCTCCCTACAGATTCGCCCGCCCGCCCCGCCTGTTTTATTCAATATATCCGACTTTTCCCCTCTTTTCTTTCTTCACTTTTTTCCCTAATTCTCCTACACGCCTCCATCCTTACGCCTCCTTCCATTCTCCTACTTCACAAATCGGTTATTCCCTCTCATAATCTCCAACATACATCCTCTACCTCCTTTCTCATCATCTTTTCAACGCGGGTCGGTGTCATCACGTTGCACAGGGGCGCGCCAAGAATTCGAGTTTAATTGGCCTACAAAGGGGGAAGCTTTTGCCTTGTTACTTTTCAATCACCCGATTGGAGTAAGTGTTCCTTATTGCGATATCAAAAAGTTTGGGTGGTAATTTCTGAGATTTCCATTTTCTGCCGTGAGTTGGTGTTGACTAGTTGTCGTGTGATATTTCTAAACAATCTGTGGAGTGTGGATTATATTGGATTGTATTTGAAGCTATCGTTGTTGTTTGTTGATTGTGGGTTTTATTCAAGTTTGGGGGAGTTGTGGTTGTTGCAATTTGGTTAATTGTTGTGGTTCATTGGTTGGCATCCCAAGTGTTTGAATAATGGCACCAAAGAAGAAATTGAAATCTATTGCATCATCTTCTACTGCCGCTCCGAATCCTGAACCTCAGCGTTTCTGGAATACGATTGTCGAAGGGCATTATCAACGATGTCTAGTGAAAAAGATACTACCTGAGCGGGGTTTTGATACATCATTGGGATTTGGGAATGATGAGTTTATGAGTCCTATTGGCCGGGCTGTGGCTGGTCGTCAATGGCTAAAATTTGCTCAGCCACCACAGGATGCAGTCGTCCCTTTAGTTCGTGAATTTTATGTGAACTTGAAGGTAAAACACATGCATCTTAAAGTGCTTGTCCGCGGGAAGTTGGTGCCTTTTGATGCTCACACTATTAACACCATGTACAACCTCCCGCCAGTGTTTCACGATGAGTACGCGGAATAAAGAGCTAATGAAGTGGATTACACGGCGATTCTGAGCCGATTATGTATTCCGGGCGCGGAATGGCGAATGGGCTGTGATCACTTTCCCTCCAAATTAAAGAAGACAGAACTGATTCTTGATGCTAAGCTGTGGTATAACTTTGTGTGTGCTCGACTTAAACCGACAGACCACGAGCATGAGGTGACCCAAGAACGAGCTATTCTTGTTTATTGTATTTTGGAGGGCAAATCTATTGACTTGGGATAGATTTTTCAAGAAACGATTCAAGGTGTGGTGGCAGGTAAGACGACTGGAGGGTTTGCATTGCTGGAACTTATCACTGATCTTTGTGAAGAGGCGGGAGTAAAGTGGAGCAAGAATGAAGAACTGCTGAAAGCTACTGCTCCTATTGTTTGTCATGCTCCATTCCGTATGGTGTCGACTTCTGAGCAGAGAACGCGTGCTGAACGAAGAGAATTTAATGAAAGAGCAGCTGCACGAAGCGGCCCTGCACCCCAACCTCAGGATCCCCATGTCGTCCCTGATCGTGTTGCTGGTTTAGAGGAGGATTTGTGCCAGCACCGTCAAGAGTTTCGGATGTTTCAGCAGACTACTGGTGACTTTATGGACTATATGATGGATTTCACCGATGCTTTGCAACATCAGTTCCCACAGGATGCTAGTTCGGCTCACCCATTCCCTCCGTATCCATAGTGGCCACCCACCTTTGGCCCTTCTGATCCTGCCCATGATGATGCTGGTGATGGCGATGACCACTGACGATCGTCGTTTGTGGTACATGCCCTTTATGATTTCCTGTTTTATTCCTTGAGGACAATGAATGTACCAAGTTTGGGGGGTTGTCTTATTTGACATTTGTTTTATTTTGTTTTTTAGTTTTTGTTTTTCTTTTGTTTTGTGTTTTTATTTTATTTGTTGGTTCTTAGGAGTTGTGTTGTGTTGGTGTGTGGCTGAATTTGAGAAATTTATGTAGTTGTGGTTTTTGGTGAATGTTGTTGAGAAGTCATGAATGAAATGGATTGATGGCCAATGATGTTAACTTTTTGTTTTGTAACTGAAATCCATGAATATCTGCCTAGCTGACAAAATTTTAAATGAATGGAACCAAGCTAACAATTGAACTCCTATATACTCTGTGATTTTTCTTGAATCTGAATTTTGAGACAAACAAACATAAAAATGATTGAGGCATTGTTTGAATTTTTTGGGCTTAATATTTTTTGAAATTTATCCTTAGATGCCCATTTGAGCCTTCACGAGATAAAAGAGTAAATGAGGTACAAAATCTAAATTTCTTGTTGAAAATCATCGTTACTGCTTATGATTATTCTTTTCTGCACTGATTGAAATTTGTATAAATTAATTGTGGATTGAGACGTGTCTAGAACTAGTTCAAACACTCCTTGAGGCAAAATACGGGCATAACTGTGATTAGGGATGATTTAGACGATTTTTCTGAATTCATTTGAGCCTTTCAAGCTACCTATTAATATATTTTATCCCTAGTACCTTGTTTGAGCCTTATTGAAAATCGAATGGCATGCGTGTAAACGTGTGATAAACCCCTATTCGTCATTATTTCAAGGTCCTACATTGACTACCTGAATAGCCTATACACTATTTCCTACCTTTAAGGGAGTAATTTGAATGCTAAAATGTTATATTCTCCTAGTTTTTATTTGTGAATATGGAATGGTGTGGTGGAAGATTTGAAAAGAAATAAAAATTAAGAAAGAGGTAGTAGAAAAAAAAAAAGGAGTGGAAAAAGTTGTGAAAGAAAAAAAATGTGGTTGTGAAAGAAGTTGTGAAAAATTTGAAAAATCAACAAAGAAGAAAAAAATTAGTGTGAAATTGTGAATGAAATGAGTTGAAGTTAGATTGAGCTTGAATATAAAGTACTCCCTCTTTTGAATTCTTATTCCTTTATTTGTAGCCATGAGCCAGACCTTACATTATAAGCTAATTAAGTCCTATTGACCGAGTCACAGTTTCCCAATATACTAGTGGAGAGGGGTTGCAAGAATTTAGCTTATGGATTGTTGATTGACACTTTAATGATTATGAATTCTTGATCGAAACATGCACACACTATGTTTCTTTGAATTAAACCGATTGTGAGTGTTTTTGATGACATCTCCATGAATTTAATCATGTGCTACCTTGAAAAATCATCATGATTTGTGAATGTTTGAATTGAGTTAAGAGAAGAGTATTTTGAAACGTGAGTTGCGGAGTTTATGAGTTCATGAGGTTGAATTATTTTTTTGGCTAACTAATTTTTTCAAGTGTTAGTAGGTTATATATGATTGGATTTAAATTGTTCTGGAATTCCAAGCTGAGGTCATTGATCCATAGTAATTTTTAATGGTTATTGTTAATGCATTTGTGTTGAGATTGTGTTAGTTTTGCTCGAGACGAACAAAAAACCAAGTTTGGGGGAATTTGATAAGTGCATTTTGTGCACTTAATTTGTATATGGTTTTACTTGACTTTTGGGATTTATTGGTAGATATTGCGTGAAATTGTTGTTGTTTTTGTGTTTGTAGGAAGTTATGGACTTTGATGCATTTAAGTGGAATTAAGCCTAAAATATGGAAGTTTGAAGGGAAAATCAAGAGTTTAAAAAGAGAAGAAAAAGGCTACATTCGAGGTCCATGCGCGCCCGCGCCGAAAAAGGCGCGCCCGCGCGGTGTGTGAAGAGTTTTGGAAGAAAAGCCGAACTCGAGGCGCACCCGCGCCTATCCTTGGCGCGCCCGCGCTTCCTGAAGAATGTTTGAAGAGTGTTTTGTGAAAGAGAGGCGCGCCCGCCCTGCTTCACTGCGCGCCCGCGCCGTCGCTGTTCAGAAATTTAAAGTCCGAGTTTTTATGGAAACCTTGGGGTTTTTCTTGGGCTTATCTTGAACGAGTGTTAGGTCATATTTAAGGGATTTTTCGGAGTCTTAGTGGGATCTATCAGCTGTCAATACACACAATATTCTAGAAAGCATTTTTGTGAGATTTTGGGATCGAGATTGTTTGGAACGAAGACGAAGACTTTTTGACCGGACTGGGAAGAAAGACTACGGCTTTGTTATTTCTTCTTATTTGTTTTCTGTTGATTGTTGAATTATGTTTGAGATATTGAACATGATTTGGTTTGTTATGAATTTGAGCATGAACTAAACTTTTCTAGTCTAGAGGTTGATGTAGCTTAGTTGAAACATATTCATGAATCTTTGATTTTAACAAATTGAATTTCTATAGATTAATTGTGTTTCTAGAATTGAATGTCTTCTTAATTTACTGGCCATAAATTGAGTTGTTATATTTACTTAGAATCCGACACTCGGGAGAAGGAATTTTGAGTAGGATCAATAGAAACTACACTGTTAATTGTTTATATAGCTCGAGAGAGTATATAACTTTAATAGAACCTTTAAGAAACATCGTTTTAGATATATCTCTGCATATAGATTTTTAATAGGGATATTAAAATCAAACTGTAGTTGATACACTCTATTTATTGCTCGGGAGAGGGGAATAGAATAATCTAAGTTTTCTTGGTTATTAATTGAAACAAATTCATAAAATAGATTATTTAGGATTGAATATTGTCGAGACCAAGTGAAATCAAAATCTCTAGACTATTTTTCTCTGATTGATAATTTCTCAAAATTTGTGTGTGTGAGCTTGATAATTCTTTACTACTTATTTAAGTTTTCAGCAAATCTTCAAAGTTTAATTCTCTAAATAAAATTAAGACTATTTTAATTACAAGTATTGAATATTTTTATATTACTCCTCGTGGGATCGACACTTTACTCATTCTTTACTAAAACTTGACACTCGTACGCTTGCGAGTATTTTTCACAACACTTACACTTATCGCCATACAGATAGTGTCTCCAGATTTTCAGCGCAAACACAACTACTGCAAGCTCCAGATCATGCGTTGCATAATTATGTTCATGAATCTTCAGCTATCTCGATGCATAATCAATCACTCTGTCACACTTCTTAAGTACGGCGCCTAAACCCAGCTTAGACGCATCTGTGTACACCACTAACACCTCATGTGCTACTAGCATTGCCAACACTGGCGCAGAAGTGAGTGCTTCCTTCAGCTGATTGAAGCTCCTCTGACAATAAGGTCTCCACACAAACTTCGCATTCTTCTTGGTCAAGGATGTCAAGGGCAATGCAATAGAGGAAAATGTTGGAAAACTGGCGTTCAGATCAATCACGATTGATACCCGGTGCAGCGGAAGTTTAAAAATTTTATTATGGAACAATTCCATAGTGTGGGTATCAACCGTTCAACGATTAAATTATTAGTGTGTGTAAAATTAAATAACAATTATTAAATTTTACCTTCAATCTCGAAGCGAGATTATTGGACACCACACAGATTTCTCTGCGCTTCTTGTATCTCCCAGGAACTGATGAACTCCTTCTATCAGGTCCACGAATAGAGGTTTAAATCCCTCTGACAGATTGCACTAGAAAATCTGTCAGAAGTTTTCTGCGAAGAGATTAAACGAATCTAATTCGTTATTCCTGACTGCGATTCAAAATCACAGACCGAAATTTTCTCGGGCAGAGCAGGAGGGGACGGCCGAAAATTCTAGAGAGAGAAGGCTAGGGTTTCGATTTTTCTGTCTCTCAAATTATGACCTGTTGTGTGTAATTTCTGTACTGCAATAACTTATTTATAATGCAGGCCACTAACAGCTTAGGGCCCATTAGTCATAAGTTGAGGCCCGACAAGCAAAGCCCACACGTTCAGAAATTAATATAAAATTCATCGTGACTCCGATTGATAAACCGATTTTACCAATGTGCACAGAAACCATTTCTGCACATTTTATAGTCAAGATAAATTTTCCTGAATCCGAATTCAGTGGTTTCCAAAAATGTCCATCCCTATGTCATTTTAGGAAATCCTACTCCCTTACTCTTATTTAAGAAGTCCAACTTCTTTATTCATTAAATTTAACTCTTTAAATTTAACTATCTCAACGGGGATTAAAACTCCATTACACTGTGTGACCCTCAATGGTTCAGGGATACAGCTAGCCGTGGGCTCACAACTCCTTGTGACTCGGAACAACGATTTCCGACTTGCCCAACGAATCATGGTAAAGCGCCTAGCAACATCGCCCCATGATTCCCTAGGTATCACTGATAGTGCCTACAAGAACCAGTAGATTTTGGTTAGCGTACAATACGGTCCCTTCATCCATATATCCCGATCGAATCAACAACCATTGGTATATCGAGAGTCGCTCAAGATTCGATAACTATACAATACATCTTGAAGATCCAATTAGTGACATCGCATGTGCTACTAAGAAACCATTTCTTAAATCACATCAAGTACTCTGGCCAGAGATTTGTCACACTAATATCTCCTCAGATCGCATAGGATATCCACACTCGCAAGTATGTGGTGAATCCTTGACAACAATGCATCGACTCCTATATGTGTTGTAACTGTACCCAATCCCGACACCTGATGACCCCCATAGAGTCGGTAAACGAGTCAAAGTACAGTACTAGCATATAGAGTCTCCATGATATTTCAAGTAGTAAGGACTAATGGTGTACAACCAAAACCGCGGACTTTATCCACTCGATAAGTGATAACCACTTGGAAAGTCCGGATAGGGTAGTTCGATTATTCATCCTATGAATATCCATTTGCATGCTTCGAACATCTCCATGTTCCCTACCAATGAAACGTGGTACTCCGCATCGCAAATGCTAGTCTCAAACTCGAGCGATCCTTATCCTTATTCTCGGACGGCTCAATCGACTAGGAACAGTTTAGAATATACAGTGACTATAAGATGTATTTCATGATAGACATCCCCATGTTCTACCACATCTTACATACACTATAGTATATTCAAGGTCTTTATCAAAACAACAATAGTATATCACAATATAACAATATGAAGAAAGATAAAGTCATTGCCATTAATAAAAGTGTAAATTGTATTAAACAAAAGATCGTTTGTACAAAGAGTCATCAAAGCCCATAGCCACAAGTTGGCTCACTGGGCACCCACTCTTTCAATCTCCCACTTGCCCTATAGCCAACTAGTCATACTACGTAGACCCATTGCTTCGCGATGTTTGTCAAACAATGGTCCTGGCAAGGGCTTAGTAAGCGGATCAGCGATATTGTCTGCAGAGGCCACTCGTTCGACAGTGATGTCTCCTCTTTCCACAATCTCCCGGATGATGTGGTATTTCCTCAGTACGTGTTTGGATCTTTGATGAGACCTTGGTTCCTTTGCTTGAGCAACGGCACCCGTGTTGTCACAGTACACCGGGACTGGACCAACAAATTCAGGAATGACGCCCAACTCTTGGACGAACTTCCTTATCCAAACGGCCTCTTTAGCAGCAGCTGATGCTGCAATGTATTCAGCCTCAGTGGTGGAATCCGCTGTGGTGTCCTGCTTGGAACTCTTCCAAGAGACAGCACCGCCATTGAGCATGAACACAAATCCAGAGGTTGACTTCGAGTCATCCACGTCACTTTGGAAGCTAGAGTCGGTATAGCCTTCCAATTTCAGATCTCGTCCTCCATATACCATGAACATATTCTTAGTCCTTCGTAAGTACTTAAGAATGTCCTTCACGGCTTTCCAATGCATTTGACCAGGATTAGACTGATATCTGCTCGTGACACTCAGAGCAAATGCTACATCCGGTCTGGTAGATATCATCCCATACATGATACTACCTATAGCTGACGCATATGGTACATGTGTCATATTCTCTATCTCTGCATCAGTCTTGGGACACATAGACTTGGATAAAGAAACTCCATGACACATGGGTAGATGTCCTCTCTTGGACCCATCCATTGAAAACCGTTTCAATATGGTGTCGATGTAGGTTGATTGAGTGAGTCCTATCATTCTCTTAGATCTATCTCTATAGATCTGTATCCCAAGAATGTAGGATGCCTCACCCAAATCCTTCATCGAGAATCTACCTGATAACCATATCTTTGTTGACTGCAACATCCCTACATCATTCCCAATGAGTAGGATGTCATCAACATAAAGTACTAAGAATGTCACAGCATCCTTAACTACTTTCTTGTACACGCACGGTTCCTCCGGGTTCTTGATGAAACCAAAATCTTTTATTGTTTCATCAAATTTCTGGTTCCAACTTCTTGATGCTTGTTTTAGACCATAAATTGATCTCTGAAGCTTGCATACCTTATGCTCGCTTCCCATGGATGTGAACCCCTCAGGCTGCTTCATATAGATTTCTTCCTTAATGTCTCCATTAAGAAAGGCAGTCTTCACATCCATTTGCCATATCTCATAGTCATACCATGCAGCTATGGCAATAAGGATTCAAGTGCCATATCTCATAGTCATACCATGCAGCTATGGCAATAAGGATTCTTATTGACCTACAAGGCGCGATTGGTGGCGAAAGGTTATACTCAAAGACAAGGAGTTGACTATGATGAAACCTTTTCACCAGTTGCAATGTTCAAGTCCATAAGAATCCTTATTGCCATAGCTGCATGGTATGACTATGAGATACTTCCCATGGATGTGAACCCCTCAGGCTGCTTCATATAGATTTCTTCCTTAATGTCTCCATTAAGAAAGGCAGTCTTCACATCCATTTGCCATATCTCATAGTCATACCATGCAGCTATGGCAATAAGGATTCTTATGGACTTGAACATTGCAACTGGTGAAAAGGTTTCATCATAGTCAACTCCTTGTCTTTGAGTATAACCTTTCGCCACCAATCGCGCCTTGTAGGTCAATAGCTTACCATCAGGCCCAATCTTTCTCTTGTAGATCCATTTACACCCTATTGGAACAATTCCATCAGGAGGATCTACTAAAGACCAAACTTGGTTTGTATGCATTGAATCCAATTCAGACTGCATAGCTTCAAGCCATAAATTTGAATCCGCATCAGAAATTGCTTCCTTGAAGTTTCTTGGATCACATCCAATGTCGGGTTCATCTTGATCCCCTTCAAGAAGAAGACCATATCGAACAGGAGGTCTAGAAGTCCTCTCGGATCTTCTAGGTTCAAGCGTGTCCAGTAATGGTTCCTGAGGCGTAGGATCATTATTTTGTATTTCGGGTTCTTCTCGAACTTCTTCGAGTTCCATCATCTCGCCTTTCTTATCCAATAAGAACTCCTTCTCCAAGAAGGTGGCATTCCTAGAAACAAACACCTTTGTTTCAGCAGGATAATAGAAATAATATCCGATTGAATTCTTCGGATACCCTACAAAATAACATAAGCTGGATCGACTATCCAACTTATCTCCCACTGTCCGCTTCACGTAAGCAGGACATCCCCAAATCCTCAAGTACGAATACTTAGGAGCTTTGCCATTCCATAACTCGTATGGTGTTTTGTCCACTGCTTTAGTGTGGACGTTTGTTCAACAACAATACCGCCGTTTCAAGCGCATAGCCCCAAAACGAAGGTGGAAGCTCAGTGAAGCTCATCATGGATCGAACCATGTCCAACAAAGTTCGATTACGACGCTCCGATACACCATTCAGCTGTGGTGTCATAGGAGGAGTCCACTGAGAGAGAATCCCATTCTCTTTCAGATAGTCCAAAAACTCGGTACTCAAGTATTCTCCACCTCGATCCGATCGAAGTGCTTTAATACTTTTACCTAGCTCTTCAGCCTTGAATTCTTTGAACTTTTCAAATGCTTCAGACTTATATTTCATTAAATATAAATACTCATACCTTGAATAATCATCAGTAAAGGTAATGAAGTAGGTGTGGCCATATTGAGTCCCAACTCTAAATGGACCACAAACATCTGTATGGATCAAATCCAACAGATTTTGACTACGCTCAGGTTTCCCCTTAAAAGGAGATTTAGTCATTTTCCCTTTTAGGCAGGATTCACAAGTAGGTAGAGAGTTAATATCAGACATATCAAACATGCCCTCTCCCACTAGCTTGTTCATCCTTCTTGAGGAAATATGACCTAGTCTAGCGTGCCAAAGGTTTGTCGGGTTTTTGCTATCGATTTTCCTTTTGTTTGTTGTTGCCGGTTTATCAGCATAATTTATTGGAACGTCTTTTAGTTTTAAGTTGTATAGATCGTTTTCAAGTTGTCCATTTCCAATCAAACATTCATTCTTGTAAATATTGCAAATCCCATTCACAAAATTGCAAGAATAACTATCTCTATCAAGCATAGAAACAGAAATAATGTTTTTAATCAAATCTGGAACAAATAAAACATCTCTCAAAAAAACTTAAAATTGTTCTGCAAAAATGTCTCTTATAGCTTTGGATTTATCTCTGGAACCATTCCCGAGCCTTGACTGGGTCTCACCCATCCTTAGCCTATTACTTCTTGTCATCATTTGCAACTCATTGCAAATATGAGATCTACATCTGGTATCCAATACCCAAGAAGTAGTATTAAGAAAAACATTTTAATGTAAAACATACCCTTTGCAGTTCGCAACTGCTTGAGGTATTCCTTGCAGTTACGTTTCCAATGACCGGGTTTCTTGCAGTGATGGCAAACTTGTTTAGACTTGTCCAATTTTGCATGTAACATTTGGCCTTGAGATCATGGTCCAACCATTTCTCTAGTTCGGCCAACCTTTCGGCAGTTACATCAGCCGGGGCTGTTTTCGGAGAAGCCTTTTCTAACACTTTAGAAAATCTTTTCCGAACTTAGGACAATCTTAACTTATGGAATCATTCTGTATTGTTTGCGCCAATAAGTTTGTTTTGTTGGAGAATAGAAACATGTGGATTACTGAGATGAAACAGACAATTATCGATGATTGTTTAAACAATTTACTAAGACATAAAATAGGCGAAATTTATTCTATGAATCTCACTCCCACTATTTTAACGATTTCACTACCCTCTAGTGAAAACGGGAAACTGTTTTCCTTAGTGAGAACATGGAGTCCAATTGACAAACTTATGGTCCCGAATAATATCAGCCAACCATAATTCTCAAAAGGTAGAGCCCAATTGCTTCCAAAGCAACCCCCATGTTTTTACCTCATGTCCAATAAGCGCCCAATAATATGACGCCGTTTATAGTGACATGTCAAGATGACCCATCAATATTAAGTTGTGATGGACGGTCGCCATGTGGATCCCCCAATAATATGAGCCGATCCCATGGGAGTTCCACCCAACTTACAACATTTGTCGATCCAATGTACAGCTTTCCGACGGACGGGCCCCCCCAATAATATGAGCCGGACCGTATCCGCGGGTAGCATCACATACATTGACCGTTGATGGAAGGTAGAAACATTTAAACAAATTTAAATTTCCTTTATTTATCTTGATATCAATTTTAAATCATATTTAAAATGAGGGATTTTTAATTATAAAAATTTGTCTCATCAATTTTTCAAATTATTGCATGCTTGCCGGATTCACGCAATTATGTCTAAAACATGCATACAATCATAATATCATATATTATATAGGATGATCGATTCCATTTCTAATTGACCTGTGGTTGCCAATCACGAGTCTTAGTCCAATCCTAGGTAATATGCAGTATGCAATGCAATCCTATTACATTAGCTTCCAATTTACATTTCTTCGTCTTTATTGTCTGCTGGGCCCACCATCTTCAAATCTTGATCTCCCACTAAATCTAATGTATTTACAATAAATAACAATGACAAGCAGGGGATACATTTTTAGGGGTGGGAACGGGCCATAAACCAAGCCCACTTTTATTACATATGACATTCATATCGGGCCATAAACCAGGCCCATTAATAAAACCAACAACAATAAAAACAAATGTAAATTCCTAACATACACCTACAAAATTGGTCATGGCAATCGATCATCCTTATCCAATAATATTTAATTCAAAATTAATTTATTGGATAACATGCAGTGGCATTTCAAATTTAAACAGGATAAAATCATATTTTATATATAAAATTTCATTTTACATATAAAATCATATTTTATCTCTTTATCAAATAAAATCATATTTTATCTAAAAAATCCAATTTTATAGATAAAATCATATTTTACTTAATATATTCATAAGATCAAATCTTATCATCAATTGTACCAAAAATAATTGATTTCAAAATTCAATTTAAGGATAAAATATTAAAATTTTCCAAAAATTCAAATTTATCCAAAAATCAATTTTAAAGTTTACGGACTCGAACAATTCAATCCGAAATCTCGTGAACCAATCAAAAACAATTTTTGACCGGACCAAAAATAAAATTTTAACACATTAAAATTAATTTTAAAATAAAAAATTTAATTTTTCCCGCGGGCCGCCCGGGACACTCCCGGGCCGGCCCGCACCCGTGGGCGCGGGCCGGGTCAGCCCGGCTGCCCCTTTAGGGCAGCAACAGTTGCTGCCCTGGCGGCGCCGTGCGCTGCCCTGCGCAGCGCCCAGCGCTGCGCTGGGCAGCGCCCAGCGCTGCCCTGGCGACGCTGAGCGCCGCCCCCTGGGCGACGCCGTGCGCCGCCCGGGGCAGCAACAATTGCTGCCCCACCGGGCAGCGATCCAATCGATCGCTGCCTGGGTTTTGCCCCGAAAAAAAAAATTTTTTTTTAAAAATCTTTATTTTGTTTCAAAAACCGAGACTCAAAAAATTTTTTGTACAATCGATTAATTTAATCGTTTGATCTGAGCAACCTGGCTCTGATACCACTGTTGGAAAACTGGCGTTCAGATCAATCACGATTGATACCCGGTGGAGCGGAAGTTTAAAAATTTTATTATGGAACAATTCCATAGTGTGGGTATCAACCGTTCAACGATTAAATTATTATTGTGTGTAAAATTAAATAACAATTATTAAATTTTACCTTCAATCTCGAAGCGAGATTATTGGACACCACACAGATTTCTCTGCGCTTCTTGTATCTCCCAGGAACTGATGAACTCCTTCTATCAGGTCCACGAATAGAGGTTTAAATCCCTCTGACAGATTGCACTAGAAAATCTGTCAGAAGTTTTCTGCGAAGAGATTAAACGAATCTGATTCGTTATTCCTGACTGCGATTCAAAATCACAGACCGAAATTTTCTCGGGCAGAGCAGGAGGGGACGGCCGAAAATTCTAGAGAGAGAAGGCTAGGGTTTCGATTTTTCTGTCTCTCAAATTATGACCTGTTGTGTGTAATTTCTGTACTGCAATAACTTATTTATAATGCAGGCCACTAACAGCTTAGGGCCCATTAGTCATAAGTTGAGGCCCGACAAGCAAAGCCCACACGTTCAGAAATTAATATAAAATTCATCGTGACTCCGATTGATAAACCGATTTTACCAATGTGCACAGAAACCATTTCTGCACATTTTATAGTCAAGATAAATTTTCCTGAATCCGAATTCAGTGGTTTCCAAAAATGTCCATCCCTATGTCATTTTAGGAAATCCTACTCCCTTACTCTTATTTAAGAAGTCCAACTTCTTTATTCATTAAATTTAACTCTTTAAATTTAACTATCTCAACGGGGATTAAAACTCCATTACACTGTGTGACCCTCAATGGTTCAGGGATACAGCTAGCCGTGGGCTCACAACTCCTTGTGACTCGGAACAACGATTTCCGACTTGCCCAACGAATCATGGTAAAGCGCCTAGCAACATCGCCCCATGATTCCCTAGGTATCACTGATAGTGCCTACAAGCACCAGTAGATTTTGGTTAGCGTACAGTACGGTCCCTTCATCCATATATCCCGATCGAATCAACAACCATTGGTATATCGAGAGTCGCTCAAGATTCGATAACTATACAATACATCTTGAAGATCCAATTAGTGACATCGCATGTGCTACTAAGAAACCATTTCTTAAATCACATCAAGTACTCTGGCCAGAGATTTGTCACACTAATATCTCCTCAGATCGCATAGGATATCCACACTCGCAAGTATGTGGTGAATCCTTGACAACAATGCATCGACTCCTATATGTGTTGTAACTGTACCCAATCCCGACACCTGATGACCCCCATAGAGTCGGTAAACGAGTCAAAGTACAGTACTAGCATATAGAGTCTCCATGATGTTTCAAGTAGTAAGGACTAATGGTGTACAACCAAAACCGCGGACTTTATCCACTCGATAAGTGATAACCACTTGGAAAGTCCGGATAGGGTAGTTCGATTATTCATCCTATGAATATCCATTTGCATGCTTCGAACATCTCCATGTTCCCTACCAATGAAACGTGGTACTCCGCATCGCAAATGCTAGTCTCAAACTCGAGCGATCCTTATCCTTATTCTCGGACGGCTCAATTGACTAGGAACAGTTTAGAATATACAGTGACTATAAGATGTATTTCATGATAGACATCCCCATGTTCTACCACATCTTACATACACTATAGTATATTCAAGGTCTTTATCAAAACAACAATAGTATATCACAATATAACAATATGAAGAAAGATAAAGTCATTGCCATTAATAAAAGTGTAAATTGTATTAAACAAAAGATCGTTTGTACAAAGAGTCATCAAAGCCCATAGCCACAAGTTGGCTCACTGGGCACCCACTCTTTCAGAAAAACCCTTGATAAACTTCTTGTAGTATCCGGCTAAACCAAAGAAACTGCGATTCTCTGATGCGTTCTTCGGAATCCCCCAATTTTGCACTGCCTCTACCTTAGACTTATCCACTTCTATTTCATCTTTAGAAACAACATGGCCAAGAAATGTCACCTGCTCAAGCAAAACTCACACTTTCTGAACTTGGCATACAATCAATGCTCCCTCAGAGTCTGCAAGGTTGTTTGCAAGTGTTGTCTATGCTCCTCTATGCTCCTGGAGTAGATCAATATGTCATCAATAAATACTAGGATGAACTGGTTGAGATATGGTTGGAATACACGGTTCATGAGATCCATGAAAATCGCTGGAGCATTAGTCAGTCCGAATGGCATTACTAAGAACTCGTAATGCCCATATCGTGTCCGAAAAGCAGTCTTGGACACATCAGCATCTCTGATCCGCAACTGAAGATATCCAGATCGCAGATCGATCTTGGAGAACACCGAAGGGCCGTGCAACTGATCAAATAAGTCCTCTATCCTTGGCAGTGGGTACTTATTCTTCACTGTAACCCTGTTGAGCTCTTGGTAGTCAATACACAGTCTCATACTACCATCTTTCTTCTTCACAAATAACACTGGTGCTCCCCAAGGAGAAAAGCTAGGGCGAATAAAGCCTTTCTCCAATAACTCTTGAATCTGATCCTTCAGCTCTTTCATCTCAGTAGGAGCAAGTAAGTACGGTGCCTTAGAGATAGGCGCGGTATCTGGCATCAACTCAATACTGAACTTCACATCTCTAATCGGTGGAATTCCTGCAACGTCATCAGGAAATAAATCCAGAAAGTCACATACAACATCTATCTTTGATAAAGATTTGCTAGAAGGTTCTGATGTTGTAAAACCACTGGCAAGAAACCCCTGACAAACCCTCCGTAAAAATTTCCTCGCACGCACACAAGAGATGACATGCGAAGCACATCCGCTCTGGGGCGCAAAGAAGATACATGATACACCCTCAGGAGGTTTCACTGATACTGTCCTCCGACAAAAATAAATCAAAGCTTCATTGACTGTCAGCCAGTCCATGCCCAATATCAAATCAAACCTGGTCAATGGCAAAACCACTAGATCAGCCCTGATGGAGTGTCCCTGCAGCTCTAACTCCAAAACTTTGATGATACTAGTGGTAGTAAGAATCTGCCCAAACGTCATGGTGACATCATACCCTATGGTAGCAACCTCAGGTTTGATACCTACCCGCCTGATAAACTCTTGTGAGATAAACGAATGGGTAGCTCCAGAATCTAGCAACGCAAATGTAGAGTTACCTCTAACCAGAATCCTCTCTGCACGCAAAATATTTTCAAGCAGATGCACCCAAATCTTAAATTACCCAATTTCACACATATGGACTACTCGTCTCCGAGGCATATTGCATCACCACACATTTTCACGTAAATCACAATGCATAATTAAGTATTTAAAACTTTCATAACATAAAAACCTTAAAATATGAACACATGCTCCTAGTAAAACATATTAAAACATTTAAAACTTACAGACCGATAGTGTGGCTTCTGAGCTTCACGTAGCAGACTAGTCACCCTCCAAGGACCGTGCTCTGATACCAAATGAAACGATTCGATCTAATAAAATACTAGAATTTTTTTATAATAATAATAATAATAATAATAATAATAATAATAATAATAATAATAATAATAATAATAATAATAATAATAATACATGTATGCCCATACATATATGTATAAAAACTTAAAATTTAACATTTCTAAAAACTTGATATAAATGATGACCAAATTTTTAATAAAATTCTCGAATCATGCAGTAATAAATTAATATCTCAACTAACAATCAATAAACCATGAACCTATAATAAAATACTATTTACAACCACAAAAAACGTGTAAATGCGAAAAAATTGTTTTGAAGTACTGATAAAATATCATTACATAAAATACGGATAGCATCGATCACGGGTGCTGTCTGCGTGTGAACTCATAGGCCCTCACCGCCGGTCGGAGCAACCGTGTCATCAACTATATCATCATACTCACCTGCACCATATAAGCGTAGTGAGCCTAGATGCCCAACATGTTTTATCTCATAATAACAAGGTTTAAAATTCATGCAACCACATAATCATACTATTACATATAATTTACATGAACATGCATGCATGATCTTGAAATTAATGTATCATAAGAACTTGCTATCATCACTCCATACATATAACATAACTAATCATACATAGCATAATTGAGCATGACATTATCATAAACGGTCTATGGTGATATCCATGAATGTGACTAATAACTGTGCCGACTGATCAGTCTAAAGAACCAACGTATGTGGCGGTGAATAATCACCTCTATGCTGGTAGTAAACTACCTCGATGCTTGTGGTAAATCATCTCTGTGCTGGTAGTAAACTACCTTTATGCTGGTGGTAAACCACCTCTATGCTTTCACATCACTTCAATTTCCATCAAAAATATTTTTCATGTTCAATTCTCAATCATAAATACATCATAAAAATATTTTATGTATGCATGCACTTCAAATATGTTCGTAATATATATTTAATTAATTTCCATAATATACATATACTTATACTTAAAATAATCTTCATGCATAAAATAAATTAAATATATATTCCGGACTTAGTTATTTTTCATGGGAATGTCCAGACTGCTGGTCCCCTAGACTTAAGCCATAAAATCTAAGAGTGGCTCATTAACTTAATTTAAGCCCAAACATCATAATTTGACCCAAATAAAATACTTAAACATAATTGGAACCAAATAAAATATTTAAACTCAATAACTTAATTAATCCCAATAATAATCACTGACAAGCCCAAATATTCACAGACTGACCCAATAATTTCCATGGGCGCCCAAGCCCATGAAAATTATTGGGATTACTTAAATAACTAAATTTAAGGCCTAATAAAATAATTAAAAGCCCAATAAAGTCTTTAAAATAATTTAAAGGCCCAAAACACATTTAAACTAATTAATCACTTAAAAATAAAATTCCCGAGCCCAACTAACCAAACCCGGACCCGAACCAAAAAACATAATTCATGACCCGACTAACCCAACCCGGACCCCAAAAACCCGAGCCCGGCCCCTCCAAAAACCCAACAGCCTGTTTCCCCCTCATCACCTTGCTCTCGGTCGTGAGCAGCAGGACTTTATGGCCTGCTGTCGGCTAGCTCCGGCCACCCCTGGCCGGAGAACCACCTCCACTAGCTACCCCACTTCAAGACCTTTCCAAAAAGCTAAGAACCAACCCAGAGCATGCACTATAGGTGAAGACCAAACCCAAACACCAACCCATATCTGATCTCGCGCGCGCAGGTGAGCAACTCGGCAAAAACCGCTTGTTCTCCCTACTCCGAACACCTTTTGCCATCAAACCACTGCTCACTTCTAGCCAACATCTTGAGGTTTCCAACCAATAAAATAACAGCCCAAACCATGGCCTGAGGAAGGAGAACGAATCCTTCTCCCTCAGAACCCAAATCTACGCGCACCCTTAGCCATTAACTGATATGGCTCAACCTGGCCCTCTCTTGGCTCAAACCACTCAAGAAAACTGACCCTAGGGACACCCATACACGTCTCCAGCCAAGGAGCAGCAGCCATGTTCAACCCATGCAAGAAAAACGTGAGAATAAGATGCAAACAAGACATATTCATGAGTTTTTTATCCATAAAATAAAGATCTCGCATGAAAATCATATTATCAATGCAAAAGGTGATGAAATCAGAGTATATAGCTTATATGGGTTGAAACGAAAAGAATTCAACATGCCTTTGATAAAGATTTGAATGAAAACTGAGGCCTACGACTCTTGTACGACGCTCCGAGACGAACGGATCACCAAACTGAGTTATAAACCTTCAAGCTATGGCAATGGAAGTTGTTTTCTGATGGAGAGTCTGATGAAAAAGATGGAGTGGTGGCTGAGTGTTTTAATCGTGAGGTTTGGGTAGAATTTAGGGTGAATATTATTATAAATAAGCTTAGGATAATTAACTAATTAATACACTAATAAAATATATTTTTGAAAGCTCCTAAATATATTAAAAAATCTGATAATAAAACACAAATCCCGAAATATTATTTTAAGGGATTTTTAAAAGTTTTAAAATGTCATTAAAATGTCTTATTTTGGAGAAAAATAGGCTAATACATATCTATAAATATTAAAACTATTATTTTTATGAAATAATACCTTAAAATAATATTTTAAGGTCCATAAAAATCTCATAAAATATTTTGGATGAAAATCAACATCTCGTTCGTCCACGGTCCCGTCTACGCGATCAAATAAATCATTTGCGCAAAAATCTAAAAATTCCATAATTGCGGGTTAAATGCTGAAATAACTTTAAACCATGCATATAATTCACATAAAATTCACATAAAATCATTTAACCTCAAAAACTAAATTTTTAATTAAATTAATTTCCTAATTATTCATGCGGATTTACGTAAGAAAAATATGGGGTGCTACAATTCCCCCCCCCCCCCTTTAATTGAATTTCGTCCTCGAAATTAAAGTACTTACCCAAACAACTCCAGGTAGCGAGTTCTCACGTCAGCTCAGTCTCCCAAGTAGCTTCCTCCTCTGAGTGATTCAGCCACTGGACTTTGACCATCAGAATGACTCGCGTCCTAAGCCTCCGCTCCTCTCAAGCCAAAATCTGTACTGGCCTCTCCTCGAATGCTAGCTCTGGATTCAACTGTAGAGGCTCATGATCCAGAACATGCGACGGATTCGAGATATACCTCCGAAGCATGGACACATGGAACACGTTGTGCACTGCCCCAAGACTTGGTGGTAGCGCCAAAAGGTAGGCCAACGTACCAACCCTCTCCAAAATCTCGAATAGACCAATATATCTCGGATTAAGCTTGCCTCCCCTACCAAAGCGCATTACACCCTTCATAGGCGACACTTTCAAAAACACATGGTCACCCATAACAAACTCAAGATCTCGTCGTCGCCTGTCAGCATAACTCTTCTGACGACTTTGAGCAGTCCTCATACGGTCACGAATTTGTGTCACAATATCTGCAGTCTGCTGCACTATCTAGGGTCCCAGTAAAACACTCTCCCCAACTTCATCCCAGTGTACTGGAGATCTACATCTCCTCCCATAAAGAGCCGCATAAGGAGTCATACCTACAGACGTCTGCTAACTGTTGTTAAAGGTGAACTGCGCTAGCGGTAATCTCGATTCCCAAGAGTCCTGAAAATTGATGACACAAGCCCTCAATAAATCCTCAAGGACTTGAATCAACCTCTCAGACTGACTATTTGTCTGGGATGAAAAACAGTGCTGAATAGTAACTTAGTCCCCGAAGTTGTGTGCAAACTTTTCCAAAATGCAGATGTGAATATCGGATCTCTGTCTGACACAATAGACACAGGTATGCCATGCATTCTAACAATCTCCCTGAAAAAAATCTATGCATACTGCGTCAAAGTGACGGCAGTCCTTATGGGTAAGAAATAAGCTGACTTGGTGATAAGTGCATTCTATTGTTAGTATTGTGCTTGAATCTTGTGTTTTATTGGTCGGTTTTATGCGCTTTTCTGTTGTTTTTGTTGTATGCGGGAACAAGGCGTGGGAATCGAGTTGATGGATATAAGTGCAAAATAGGGAAGGAAAGATCAAGAATTGAAGGCTTAAGGAATTGAAGAAAAGGAGAAATTCGAGAGCGAGGAGCGCCCGCCCTGCTGAGTGGAGCGCCGCGCGATGATCTAGAGGAATATGGAATTTTTGCGTGAGCATTGAGCGCCCGCGCCATTGCTGAGAAGAAAAGAGGAAAAATGCGTAGACATTGAGCGCCCGCGCAGGAACAATGCGCGCGTGCGCCATTCTGAGGAATGAAAGAGCGTAAAGATTGAGCGCGCGCGCCACTATATGGAGCGTCCGCGCCGTCGGTCGCACAGACTTATTTTTGGAAGAATTTTATGTTTTGGAAACTCTTATTTTAATTGCTAGGCTTATCTTTGGACGATTTTGTTACCAAGAAGGAGTTTTTGGATTGTGAAAAAGAGGAGAAAACGTAAAAAAAGGGAGACTAGGTTTTTTCTAAGAATTCTAGAATTTCATCTTTTCTTATTATTCTTACTTTGTTATTCATGAATTGTGTTGGC